>NW_027223755.1:104601065-105201065 GCF_028538775.1 Myotis yumanensis
TGCCAGGGTCAGGGCTGACCTTTTGCAAATGTATTATCAGTCAAGGTCTCCGGAGCAACAGAACCTATGGAGGGAGGGGGAGAATAAGGAATTGCCTCATGCAGTTGTGAGGGCTGGCCAGTCACATCTGCGGGGTGGATTGGGGGGCTGGGGACGCAGGGAGAACCAATGTTGTAGATCAGAGGCCCTGGAGCGGGAAGGACCCGTGCTGCAGAGGAAGTCAGAGGCAGTCTGCTGGAGAATTCTCTCCTCAGGGAGGGTCAGTCTTTTTGTTCTATTCAGGCCTTCAATTGATAGGATGAGGCCCACCCGCACCATGAAGGCCCATCTGCTTTATTCTACCAATTAAAATGTTAATCTCATCGAAAAACATCCTCTCAGAAACACCCAGAGTAATGTTTGACCAAATACCTGGGCTCCCCGAGGCCCAGACCAGTGAACACATAAAATTCACACCCACGTTCTTGTTCTATGACAAGAAATTGAAAATTTATTTTATTTTTCAGTTAATTTGCTTACTTTATGTGGGTAAAAATACATGCAAAGGGCAGCAAGATCTAAAGGTACAAAGGAGCTTATGGTGAAGAGTCAGTCTGCTGCTCTTCTAATGAAATGAGAGGTTATACTGAGTGTGTGACCCAGCCACCGTCGCAAGCCCTTGGTTATATCATATGCAAGTAAATTATATATGTAATTTATGTAAGCAGATCATGTAAGTAAATTGCAATCCTGTAACTAGCCTTCAAGGTAGGTCCTGTGATTGTCCCCATTTCACAGACATGAAATTGATTCACAGGGCAGGTGACTCACACAGCTGGAAAGTGGCAGGTGGAGGCCTCCATCGCTGGTGGAGTAACTTCACTGCTGTGTCCCTAACCAGCAGACTGCACACACTGAGGCTGCAGAGAATTCATCACAGCCTGGTACCCGGGGTCAAATCCAGTGGCTGGAGTGGCTCTGGGTGGTGGGGAGGGGGCACTTGCTTCTGGTTTCTATGACCAAAGGATCACAAAGACCTCAGGCATCCTGGTCAGGAATTTGGGGCCCTGGGGTGCCCTGGGCACAATCCAGCCCCAGCCAGCCAGCCCTGTTAGACAGGCTGAGTCAGGGGCCTGACCTCTGTGGCTGTGGCATTTCATTCATGTTTACTAGGGAGCTGGAGGGACTGTTTCCTGCAGGGACAGGCCCAGGGACCCACTGGTGGGAACCAGCCCCTCCTCCACAGTCATGGTCAGGAGGTGGGCCGTGCACCTGAGCCTGGAGCCTGAGCTTGGAGTTTTTCCCAGCAGCTCAGGGCAGATGGAAGGAGGGGGGGAATAGCAGAGCTCCCACTGACTTAGTGAGCATCTGTTCCATGCTGTGTAAATATTGTCTTGGTTTGGATTCCCCCAGAAACAGACTCCAAGATGGGGATTCAAGAGCAAGTAATTTATTTGGGAGATGGCTCCTGGTAGGGGACGGAAAGGGAAGGGCTAAAACTGGCTTTATCACCAGCAAGTTCACTGGGCGGTGGAGTGCCACCTGGCTGGGGAGCTGGGGGCAGGGCTGAGCACGAGCCCCCACATCGGCCGCTGCTCCCACTCCAGGGGCGAGGCAGCTGGGCTGTACACACTCTCCCTTCCCTCGGGTTGTGGCTGTTCCGGGTGTTGAGTCCAGCACTCTGGTTGAGTGCCGGCACCCAGGCATTCTCTGAGTCACCCTATCACAACCCAGAACCCACCTGGGAGGAAAGACTGAACAAGACAAGACATTTTAGATGGCAGATGATAAAAAAAAAAGTGTCTGCAAGGTGTTAGGTTAGGTGGCTCAGGAGGCGGCGCAAGAAATAGAGCCCAGTGAATCAGAAAAGAAAGGAAAGGAAAAGGTTTATTTCTGCGTCCCCGGGAGACCCACGTACCCCCAAAGACAGGGCACGTGGATTCACGCCAACATGGAGGGGGGCGCTTTTTTTATACTGCGGTTTGGTGAGGGGCGGGGACATGAGCTGAGGTATTCAGTTGAGGAAGTTTCAGCTGCAGGGGGGTCAGCAAGGTATTCAGGAATGAGTCAGTATCTGTGTGGGGGTATGTGGATTCAGGGAGAAGAAGCCGGTATCTGTGTCTGGCACGTTGACCTGTGAGAAATTCCAGGGGGAGTCCATTGTCTCATCACATGTCTGTATGTATCTGATCCTGGGCTCTCTCTGACCTAACATCACAAGGTAGAGTCTATATCAGGGGTGGGAGCATCCATTTGGTCTGGCCCTGCCAAGGCATTAGGGGTGGGTTAATTAAATGTTTGACCCACTATAGCAGGCTAATTTTTAAGTTGATAATTTTATATGGTCCGAGAATGATGTTATAAATATGCCCTTGGCAGAAAAAAGGTTCCCCATCCCGGGTCTATATCAACCCATGTAACTAAAATGTCCATATGTGGGTGATGCTTAGGCACAGCCAGATCCAGGTGGTTAAAGTGTCGGCACCTGCCCCTCTGCAGCTCTCGGCTCTGCACTCTTCTCCGTGCCCTTCATTCTCTGACAAGCTCACAGGGGTGGTGCGATGCCACCAGCAGCTCTGGGCTTACAGCCCACCAGCCCAGCAACCCTGGCGGAAACTAGCATGGCTGACTCTGCAGCCTGACCACCTGGTGCAAACCCTGCCCTCCACCGTCTAGCTCTGACCTTGGGCAGACTCCTCAGCCTCTCGGGCCTCATTCTCCCCTCCACCACACAGGGATACGAATAACACCCTCCTGCAAGTGTTGCTATAGGACTGAAGGGCTGGGGAGATAGACTGCTTCGAGGAGCACCTGGCTCCGGGCAAGTGCTCGGCCGGGTCAGCTGGCACTGTGCTCACAACTGTCAGCAAAGCCTCGGAGCTGCTTCTCATTGCCTGGCTTGGGTCCGGGAGGCTCTGTGAAAGAGACACTGGTGCTGTCGCAGAGGCAGAGGCAGAGGGAGTGGGTGACAGGCAGCAAACTCTCACAACTTCCTTATAGAGACTGTTCCCCGTTCTCCCATTTCACAGATGAGGAGACCGGGGCTGAGGACATGAGAGTTACTTGCCTAGAGCCATGGTCGGCAAACCGCGGCCCACAAGCCACACGCGGCTCTTTGGCCCCTTGAGTGGGGCTCTTCCACAAAATACCACGTGCAGGCGCACGTACAGTGCGATTGAAACTTTGTAGCCCATGCGCAGAAGTCGGTATTTTGTGGAAGAGCCGCTATTTTTTTTTAAAATTTCTTTATTGATTAAGGTATTACAAATGTGTCCTCATCCCCCCATTAACCCCCAGCCCTCCCCCCCCCACTCATGCTCTCATCCCCCTGTTGTCCGTGTCCATTGGTTTGGCTTATATGCATGCATGCAAGTCCTTTGGTTGATCTCTTCCCCTTACCCCCACCCTCCCCTACTTTCCCTCTGGGGATTGATAGTCTGATCGCTGTTTCTCTGTCTTTGGATCTGTCCCTGTTCATCAGTCTATGTTGTTCTCTATATTCCACAAATGAGTGAGGTCATGTGGTATTTACCTTTCTCTGACTGGAAGAGCTAGTATTTTGTGGAAGAGCCACACTCAAGGGGCCAAAGAGCCGCATGTGGCTTGCGAGCCGCAGTTTGCCGACCACTGGCCTAGAGTAACAGACAGGACAGCGAAGCCAGGATTCACACCCAGGCTTCAAGCTCCGGGCTCTGACTAGCTCTGTCAGGCTGCCTGCCTGGGGGCCACAGGTGGCTTTGGAGGCACCTGGGTGTGTAGCTCCTGGGAAGCTTAACTGTGACTCAAGGACAGTTAAAGCTGCAGGTTTTCGGTTCAGTACACAGAGCCCTGGGTTGGGGAGTTGAGGTAGCAGTCCGGGGCTGGCAGCATACGTCCCGGGGATGTGCCCTCGTGCATGGACAGGGCCAGCAAGTGAGGCTGGGCCTCAGGGCCCAGGCCTGGGGCTGTAGGTTAGGGCGTGCTCCAGCTCAGCCCAGCCCACTCCTGGGTGGGGTTGGCAACAGGTTGTTGTCTTCTCAGACCTCAGCAGGAACCTGGGTATTGAGCACCTACTATGTGCCAGCCCTGGTCCAGGCCCTGGTGATCCAGTGAGCAATACACTGACCCTGCTCTCACGGCGTTTATGTGTCAGTGGGCAGGGATAGATAAGAATCACGAAGGTGGGGTAGTGATGATACTACCAAGACAGCAACAGGGTAATGGCTGGGCATCTCTGAGGAGAAAAGACTTGAGCTGAGACCTGAATTATTTCAAGGACTAGCCCTTTGCAGAGGGGAAAGCCTGTGCAAAGGCCCTGAGGTAGGAAAGAGCTGCTCAGTTAGCTCATGAATCAGAAAGAGGGCTGGAGGGTGGAGCACAGGGAGTGAGGGGAGGGTGGCTGAGATGAGGTCACAGAGGTGGACAGGGGTCAGAGCACACAGTGAGACCAGCAGAGGGACTCGGTGCCACGCAGACCTCTGTGGCTTTGCAGATGGGGCTGCCGTGACCTGGTTTACATTGTAACAAGATCCCTCTGGCTGCTGCATGACGCGTGGCCTGTTGGGAGCCAGGGTGGGAGTCGGGTGACCAAGGAAGAGACCACTGCAGGGTGGAGAGAGTGGTGGCTCTGCGTGTCACCAGTGGCTGGACTCTGGACAGTAATGGGCTTGCTGAGGGGTTCATTGTCAGCATGACTAGTTGTGACATTTTATCCTGAACAACCCAGGGCAAGAACCTGGGTGGTGGGGAGCCTGCTGAGACCTGGTCGTGATGTGGGGCCCTGGCTTGTCACTTGGCTGGGGAGGGTTCTAAATCTGCGCCACCAGCAAAGGCGATTCAAGCAGCTGGAGTTGGGATCTGGGTCTGACCCTGCAGGCAGGCTGGGCCTCTGGTCTGTGTGCTGCCTCTGCTGGGGCCAGCGGGAACAGCAGGAAAACCCGGCCTGCAGGCGGGGCAGGGTCCTCGCACCCACCACCACGGAGAGCCGGGATCTAGTGGGCAGAGTGAGGATCAAGCTGGTTCCTGGGGACTTCTTGGCAAGAGCCAGAGCCTAGAAAGAGGCCTGATGGGGCCTGAGGAAGGTAGGGTGGGAAGGGACTCACTGTCCAAGTGACATGTGGACAAGGGCATGTCAAGGTCACAGCAGCTGATAAGGTTAAAGAGCTGTCGTGTTTGTAAATAGGTGTCAGGTAAATCTGGTGAATTTGGCATCTATCAGTTTTGATCAGGCAAAGAGCTGGGGAGCTGGGAAGGAGAGCGAGAAGGGGCCACGGGGCAAGCTGCAGGCCAGGTCCCTCTCGGAGCTCCACAGTGGAGAGTGTGGGTGGCAGTCCCCGGTGACGTTGTTTGAGCTACACCTGGGCCGGCTCCACTGACCGCTGCTCAAGTTGACAAGACACCAGTCTGTACTGCTGGTGTTCACTCTGTGAAAAATAAAAGTGGCTTTTCAGAAAGTTCCCCCCAAACAAGTTGTTAAAAAAGAAATGGAACCGAAGTATGTGGGAGCCGCCTGGTAGTGGCCAGCCATCCTGCTGGGCTTCCTGGGACTTCCATCCTTCATGGCATGCCACCAGCACCAAAGTTGGCCTGAGTAATAAAATGAAGAACCAGCATGCACAGAGCTCCGAACCAGCTCCCAGGCCGTGCTCTGTACCGGCAAATGCAGTCTTGCATTTAGTTAATCAAACAACCTGTGCGGTAGGAACCGCTGTACATTGTCAACACGATGTACAGAGGAAACCCAGGCTCAGGGCAGCCAGTAAGTGGTGAAGCCAGTGTTCAGAACCTGACTGCAGAATCCCGGCCTTGACCTCTCCACTGGCCCTCCTGAGCCAGCTAACACGTCGAGTGCTCACTGCGCACCCACATCAGCCTAGTCCCCGCAGTCACACCTAAACACAGCCTTGAGGCATGTGCTGTGCTTTTTCTAATGCTCATTAATATCAGTATGTAACTTAGTATTTTAAAAGTTAAGCCCTGCATCAACTAAAAGCATTTGGAATACTTTATCAGTTTCTTAGGGCTGCTGTAACGAAGGCCCGCAATGTGACTGGTCTAAACAACAGGATCTTATATCTCCAGTTCTGGAGGCTAGAAGTCCAAGAGCAAGGTGTCATCAGGGCCATGTTCCGTCTGAGGCACCAGGAAGAAGCTGTTGACGGCCTCTGTCCTAGTGACCGGTGGCAGCATAACTTCAGCCTTCACGTGGCACTGTCCTGTGTGCGCATCTGTCTCTGTGTCCACGTTTCCCCTTTTTATAGGGACACAGTTGTATTGGATTAAAGCCCACCCCGATGACCCTAACCTAACTCGATCAGTTGCAAGTACCGTATTTCCAAATAAGGTCACAGGTACTACGAGTTAGGATTTCAACATCTTTTGGTGGAGACACAACAACCCTTAACACATGTTCATATGCAGCATTTTGAGAAGTAGAACTTAATGAACTAATTTATAATCTGCCTTTCTCCAGATGGTATGTAGTACAAGACTTTAACAAGTACGTGAGGAGATGACGGTGAAGAAAAAACATGAGAAAGAAAATCAGATGAGCACACGGATGCCTGAGGGGGTCCCGGTTATGACTCTGACCTTCCTGGCCAGCCTGGCAAAGAAGCATGCGTTCACATAAAAATGCATGTCGCTCGGTCCATCTCATATAAAAAGATTGCCAGTTGCCCCAGGTACTTGGTTCTTAGAGCAGTTTGTCCATCTGTTCTCTTAAAGAGACACTGTTTGAGGAAGTGGAGTCTTCATTTTGAAGGGGTTTGGGGCTTAGCCTTTATCTGTTAAGTATACTTGGCTCCAACATAAGCCAAATTTGAAGAAAGGAAAGTTGAAAACCACGGCATTGTCACACCCTCACACTGAAAAGGGATTACAGTGGTGCCTCGTGTAAAGTGAGGATTAGTTTCTAAAGGTTACAGAAAGTGCAGGTGGCCCAAACCCAGCTGATGATCAAGCGCAGCACACAGGGCTCTGTATAGACACCACCGTACAGACACATCACCTCTCGGCAAGCCTAAGAGTCATCTCTCCTCCAGGGTGGAAACACAATCACAGCTCCCGGCCGAGCCCCAGGTGAAGCAGTCAGCTTTGGTCAGGGTCTGGGTTGCAGGGAAAATGGGTGTTTTTAAACACTGGCGTTATGCTGAGAGCACTGGGATGTTGACATCTCCAGAGGCATAAGGAACCTGAGACTTGCTGAGAGGAATCAAACCAGCTCACCCTTTTCCAGGCAAAGTCTGGACTGCCTACATGCTTTACCTTACATCAGTAGGGGTTATCTTTTTGGTGCATAAAAAAAATCATCCTTTTTACTTCTTCCTGGTGAGCTTAACCTTTTATCACCATGTGTTCTCTCTTTTTCACTCTAGTAATACTTTTTTGCCCTAATGTCTACCAGCTTTCTTTTGGTTAGTGTTTACATTGTGTATCTTTCATTTTTTCACTTTCAAACTTTCTCTTCTAAGCAGCATTTAATGCTTTTTAAATTTTTATCCTCTAACAATCTATGCATTTTAATGGGCACATTTAGTCCATTTATATTTAATGTAATTGCTGATATATTTGAGTTTAAATCTACTATCTTATTGTTTGCTTTTTATTTGTTCTGCCTGTTTTATGTTTCTCTTTCTTCCCTTTCTTGCCCTCTTTTGAACTGATTACTTTATATTATTCCTATTTTTCCACTCTATTAGCTTGTTAGTTACACATTCTTTTATTATTCTTTTAGTCATTACCAGAAATTGCAACATGCATTCTTGACCTATTAGAGTCTACTTTAAATTAGCAAGTTTACCACTTCTCATTCAAGAGAAGGACCTTACAGCTCTGAAACTCCATTTACTCTCCTCTCAACTGAAATGCTATTATTGTCATGCATTTTAATTCTCTCTACATTGTAAACCTCACTAGATGATGCCATCATCATCATTTATTATTTTACACAGTCAGTTGTATTTTGGATTTGCACACAATATTAGCCGTTCTGTGCCCTTCACGCCTGGCTCTCTCCAGGCACCCTGACTCTCAGATGTAGCCCTGACTTTGTCGCCTGGGCTTCTCAGCTTCCCAGCTTTGCGGCAGCTCTTTTCAGAATCAGCAGTACCTTAAGGGGAAACCTTCCAGGTGCTGGGTCACCTCTCTGAGTTTCGTCTCCAGCCTGCGTTGTCCTTATAATTGTTACAGCCCTGTTTGCTTTCCATGCCTTCAAACAGATTGTTATAATATTTGGTCCAACTTTTCTAGTTGTGCTAGAGTTGGTCTGGGTTAGCTCACCTGCCATTACCAGAAATGTAACCAATTGCCTGCACTCCTTAAAGAGGCATTTCTCTCCTTGCCCCCTTTTCTCTGGCCAAGGTGATAAATTTGAGTTGTGTCAATTAAATGTGCATACGATGCAATTCCACAAGAGCTTAATTCCTTTATCACTGTAATCGTCCCTGCTTCTAATGAAAAGGCCTCATGTGCTGCATTACTCTGGTCTCTGTCCATAAGCCTCCCAAGAAACTTCTAGAGCAGTGGTTCTCAACCTTCCTAATGCCGCGACCCTTTAATACAGTTCCTCATGTTGTGGTGACCCCCAATTTCATGGTTACAAATGGAACATAATTAAAGCATAGTGATTAATCACAAAAACAATATATAATTATATATGTGTTTTCCGATGGTCTTAGGCGACCCCAGTGAAAGGGTCGTTCGACCCCCAAAGGGGTCGCGACTGACAGGTTGAGAACCGCTGTTCTAGAGACTTGTTATGTTCTTGAGGGAGAAAGAACAGCAGTCTTTAATGTGGAAAGTTTTCTGTCCAAGTTGTCAGAATGCTCTAGAGAAGTGATATATTTGAACCAGTTTTCCCAGACAAGATGCCAACCCTAGAAATAAAGTAACTCCCCTCAGTGCGAGGGAATTCGAAGACCCTGACAGGCCTGCAGTTAGCATTTCTCCCAGGAAAACCTGCAGCAGAAGGACCATTCCGCCAAGTCCAGAGTCTTATATTTGTCAGTGTTCATTATTAATAGCAAGTGACAGAAATCCCAACTGGCTGAAGCAACAAAGGAAAATATATTGCTCCCAGACCCAGAAAGTCCAGGACTCTAGATCTGACCTCAGGCATGGTGGGATCCAGGTCCTCGGATGATTCTCACTAGGAAGCTGTTTCTTTATCACTTACCTCTATTTTCCTCTAGCCCAGTGGGTCTCAAACTTAAATTGTGCATTAGAAGTTTTTTGCAAAGCAAATTAAAGCACAGATTGTTAATTCAGTGCATACGTATTTTAATTCTTAACAAGTTCTCAGGTGGTACTGATGTTACAGGGATCACTTTGAGAACCACATCTCTAGTCTCAGGCATAGCCTGGAGACGGCCCCAGGCTCCTTTCACTGGCTTAGCATCCCCCAGGGAAAGAGACTGCTCCTTTCCCTGATAGTCCAGCAGAGTCCAAGACCCAGCTCTCCCCCCAGCCGTCTCCAGTCTCCGTGGTCGGGGGGAGGAAGTTCTCTGATTGGCCAGGCTGGGCCAGGAGTGGGGTCAGATCTATCCTAACCACAGAGACTGAGAAGAGTGTGTGTGTGTGTGTGTGTGTGTGTGGGGGGTCCCTGAAGGAAAACCTGGATGCTGTAAAGTCACTGTTGCTAGAAAGACAAAAGCAACTGCTGTTCATCTATATATATAAAAGCCTAAGCGACCATTCGACCGGTTGCTATGATGCACACTGATCACCAGGGGGCAGATGCTCAACATAGGAGCTGCCTCTGGTGGTCAGTGCACTCCCACAGTGGGAGTGCTGCTCAGCTGACCAATGGGCACCAGACACTGGGCTCATGGCTGGCCACCATAAGCCTCTCCTGATCAGGATTGACTGGGCATGAGCCCACGGCAGGTGCGGTGGGGCTGGGATGAGCGGGAGTGGCGTGGCACCAGGCCCAGGCTCGGGCTCCTCCCCAGCCATCTGCCGCGGTCCGATCCCCGCAGGCCACACCCAGGGACCCCACTGGTGCACGAATCTGTGCACCGGGCCTCTAGTTTCATATAAAAATTAACCGCACATTACATTTTGTTACAAATTCTTCTGAGGCAGGGTATGGAGCAGAGGACTGGAATATCCAGGAGGAAAGAGTAGAAGTCATTAGTCGGGCTCTAGTTTGTTTGGCTCAGTGGATAGAGTGTCAGCCTGTGGACTGAAGGGTTCTGGGTTTGATTCCAGGTCAGGGCACATGACTGGGTTGCAGGCTCGATCCCCAGTTGGGGGCGTGCAGGAGGCAGCTAATCAATGATTCTCTCTCATCATTGATGTTTCTATGTCTCTCTCCCTCTCCCTTCCTCTCTGAAATCAATAATAAATGTAAAAAGTCATTTAGCTGGGTGGCAGCGGGAGCCCTGATTTTCTTCCTTGAAAATCGTGTGCGTTCCTGGGCTGAAGAAGAGACAGCAGAAGGGTGTTAAGAATCACAGGCAGTACCTGCCCATGGAGAGGTCGCCAAAGAAGCTTTAAAGATGAGAACACAGGCCTTTGCAAGCTGTGTGTATCAGCTATTTATTGCTGCCTCATCGTCTATCCCAAAATGTCGTGGTTTAAAACAACAGCCCTGGCATTGCTCAGGGTCTGCAGGTGGGCTGATGGCTCTGCAGTGAGCTGGTGGGTGGCTGGGCTGGCTGGTCTCGGGTGGCCTCCCCCTCTGTCTGGCTGCCCAGCCGGCCCAGGACCTCAGCTGGGAGACTTGTCTCTGCTCCATGTAGTCTCATCATCCAGGATGTGGTGGTCTCGGGGCAGCACGAGAGGAACGCCCAGTGTGTATGTGCTTTTTAAAGGTCCTGCTTGGTCATATTTGCCAGCGGCCTGTTGGCCAGAGGAAGGCATCAGGAAGGCACCCAGCTAGAGAACTTGACCGCATCTGCTGGGGGAGAGGCTCCACCATCACCGTGCAGAGCGGCCTGCGTCCAGAGGCCAGGAACTGGTGGCCATTTGTCAGTCTCTTTCACCAGCAGAAGCATGTTTTCTGAGGAGGCGGAGCCATTTCGAAATGCACGGGGCCTCTGGAGTCCCAGCACTCAGTACGCAGGACCCTGGTGGACCACTGTCCCGGGGTGTGAACTGCTTCCGCCCCCCCAGTTGAATTTGAGATGAGAATATGGGCATCTCAAGACAAAACAGGGCTCCTCCTGCCACTCCAATTCAGGCTTTTCTACTCAGCTGTTTCCCTGGACCTTTTGCCACACAACGTTGCATATACTAGTAGTCTCCAGGCCGACAGGTGTGTGGCAACAGGGATTGGAGGTCCACTGTCTCAAGGGGCACTGCTCCCCAGCTCCAGCCTATGACTGTCGCATGGGAATGCCAGACAGGGTTGCCAGATCGAATGGTTTTTCAAGAGATGCCAGGAATCCCAATTTTTCTTTTTTAAATAATTCTTGGCATCTATTTCCAATAAAAACACACACATACATAGAAGTCACACAACACACATCTGCTAGCTGGTTTGGGCCTGTGGACTTCTGGCTTATGATCGATCTCTATGCTAGACTCTTTCATGGGTTTCATATTTGCTGTCTCAGTGGATTCCCAGGTGATTTGGCCGAGACTCTGAATTTGAGCTTTTCGAGTCACAGCTGGTGGCCAGGAACAAGTCACCTGGCCGGTCAGCCGACCAACAGCCCCCAGTCCCCCTGTCTTGGTAACATGTGTTGTATTCATGGTAAATCTCCTGAATGACACGCTCTTTGTTTCTCTGCAAGAGAGACAAGGCCAAGTCCCGGTGAAGCGAAGGGAAAGTGACACGAACAGCAGGGGGATGGTTTTCAACCAGAAAATAGCGGTTTGGGATAAATTAAAATGTGCAATTTGGCTTTTGTGGTGGCACAAATTTATTGTGTGAATAAATGCACACTCTCTAGATCCAGGATGAGAATAAATCCCCACCCCCCACCCCCAGTGTGCTCAAGCTGCTGCAGAAATGGCTCACCCGAGTGAGCAGGGACAGCTTCACAAAGAGTTGAAGTGTTGTCACCTCGTGTGTCGTGAGGATCACAGTAAGCACAAGGCGGTCAGCAGGAAAGTGGTTCAGGCGGACGCGGCCCGTGGACAGACGTCTGGAAGCCGCGGGTGGGGAGAGCTCCGGCAGCCGAGCTGCGGAGTTGACCTTCGCTTGGAGAAAGGGTGATTTAATTTGAAAAGCATCTTCTTAGCATAATATGACTCCAAGGGCACAGGCAGCGCCCAATGATCATTTGCCGGAGGAGCTCCCCTCCCAAACGAAAGACGCCGGAGCAGAAGGTTTTGTGCGGACAGAGCTGGGTCCACTGGGAGAGACCGCCTTCCGCGGTGTCCTTTCCCAGAAGAGGTGGTGTGGGCTTGCAGGGCCAAGGACAGGTGGTGACCTCAGGCAGCTGTCCACCCAGCCCCGGGCCACTGGGGCACCTGGGGCGGTACAAAGGCCAAGGTCACACGCAGATCTTTGTAAACTGATATAAAGTGTGCCATGCCGGAATGGAGAAAGAGCTCACGAATTTCAGGTGCTGCCCGAGCTCTCCTGCCCCTCCCTTGCGACCCCTCCCCCCCCCCCCCCCCCCCCCATGTCAGTGCTGCACATTCGTTTAGCTGTATACAGGATCTCAGTCCCTTATTTATAGAATCATCCATAGCAGGATTTTCCACCTTTTTCTCCTGATGGCACACATAAGCTAATTACTAAAATTCTGCAGCACACCAAAACTATGACTAAAATACGTATAATTTTGATTCATTCACACTGGACGGCTGTTGTCATTTGTTTATTTGACAGTCGAAGGGGAAATAGGTCAGTGCCCCTGACTCATAGGATGGCATGTTTTAAGAAATCTTGGGACCCACCAGGGTGCCGTGGCACACCCGTTGAAAATCGCTGCTCTGTAGGATCTGGAGGGTCAGGTGATGGAGGAAACAATATGCTTTAGTGATATGCACAGATACAGAGATTGATAAGGTTTGGGGTTGGAATCATTTTCCATCGTTCATTTGATAAAAACCATGATGCCAGGTGCCCGTAAGCAAGATGGGCATGGCCTCCTGAAGCAGTGTCAGGCCTGTGGGCTTAAATGGCCGCAGAGAACTGAGCACAAGACCTCTCCACCTTCACTGCCCACCGCGCTGCCCTCGTCCCTCGCTCCAGCCCCCCTGCCACTCCTCACTCTTCACTGAGCCCACCTCTGCCCACCTCAGGGCCGTGGCACCTTCTGTGCCCGTGGCCTGGAACAGCCTCTCTGGAGGGGTGTTCTCAGGTTTACTGCCTCGAGGTCTCTGCTCAGATGTCACCTTCCTGACTGAGTGTCTCCTTTCCCTCAGCATCCTTCCCTCCTGGCTTCTCTCTCCCTCGCCTGCTTTGTCTCTTTCCCCAGCACTCACCACCTGCTGGCATGTCCTGTGTGCACCTGCCTGACCTGTGTCTGTCTCCGCCCCATGATTGTGAGTGTGAAGACAGTGTGTGCCTGTTGCACCCACCTCTGTAGCCCTGAGCCCAGAGCAGCGTGGCATCCCACAGCGTGGTCAGGTCTAGAGCCCGTGTCCTGCTGCCTTCGCGCTGCTGGGAGGGGGTTCTGCTCAGCTCCCCTTGGGCATCATGTGTTTGCAGTGCAGGGGTCAGCCCTGCTCCGCTGTAGCTCAGGACCAAGTCCGTTGGTGTCCCTCACTCCTTCCTCCTGGCCTCCCAGCTCCTTCAGGCGCTGGGTCTCCTTCTGCCCCGAGGGAGGAAGACCTCAGCGTAGCCCTCGGCACCCTATTACCCGCCGTGTTTCAGTCACTGAGGATCTGCCTCCTGCAGCTTGTTAAACCGGGTGCCTTGTAGCTCGTACCATCCCTGCCCTGTTTCTTTACCTTCTCATCCCTCTAGTGCAGAGCAGGCCAAGGAGCTGATAAGAAGGGCAAGCAGGGAAAGTTAACGCAGCTTTGGCCGGGTGAGCAGAATCCCCGGGTCACCTTGCAAGCAGCTCATTACTTTTTTGTCCCCTAGGAGCAGCACTGGGCAATGACAGAGTCCATCAAAGTCAGAAAATGGCCCATTGCTGCTTACCACGCAGGCCAGCCAGCCATGGGTACTCGAGGGTTCCTGTGGGTGCCCTTGACCCTCCGCCCTCTTCCCCCTGGGGAAGTAGGTTGGACTGTACTAGACCAGCCCCTGGGTTCTGTTGATCATGCTTCTTAAAACTGGAGTATGTTATGAACAAATAAAACTTAAGGGGGTTTCACAAAAATTTCATATTTGAGCTTTTCCTGAAAAAATAAAGTGGCAATACTAGGAGCACAGGCCAATATGGCAGAGCCGGGCGTTGGCTCCTTATTGAGGGGGGCCCAGCCCCACGTTCAGTCTCACTCGGCGTGCCTGCCTCTGGCGCCTGGGCGTTTGCATCCACAGCCCCTCTCCTGGGTGCCTGGGAGAAATTGGTAGTGCCCCATTTTAGTTTGGCTTTTCCATAAAAACCTATAGCCCCATCACCCAGCGCCCGGCTGTACTGGAAGTCCCCCGTGGAGCTGCCGTGCCCGCTCCCTCCCCTGCCAGGGCCACTCTTACGCTGCTACTTGAACTCTCATCAGACACAGCGTTCTAGCAGCACATAGCAGAGGTCAAGTGCTCCAAGAGGAATCTCCAGTCATCAGCAGTGATGGTTTCCCCAGGTCATGAGGCTGGAAGGATGCTGTTTTCCAACAAGCCTTACACCAGGTCATATGTATATATATATATATGACCCCCGCTGTGCCCACTCAGCAGTTCCACTTTGATGCCAACACGTCCCGGACCCAGCCTGTCCAAACCTGAGCCCCGCTCCTTCTAAACCTGCTCCCCAGCCCTCCCCAGCTCAACTGTATGCAAGTCCATTGTCCATTTCCTCAGGCCCAAAGCCAGTCACTTTTAGTCCTCTCTCCCCCAGCCGCACCGACGCTGTCGGGAAAGCCTGCTGGCTCTGTCTTCCCCCGTAGCCCTCTGCCTCTGCGCCCATGCCCCCCTGCACAGCTGCGCTGGCCGCTGACCGCCTCTCTGAGCTCACCCTCACCTCCCTCCAGTCTGTTCTCCACCTGCGTCAGCTCAGGTCGTCCCCTGCTCCAAATCCTCCCGTGGTTTCCCACTGCACTCAGAGGAATGGCCTTACCGTGTCCTCCAAAGCCCTGTGTGACCTGGCCTTCCCTCTGCGCCAGCCCGAGGTGCCTTGCTGCCCCACGGACACACCACAGGCCTCTCGCTCTGCCTGGTGCCTGGGCCATGCTTACCTGGTGCTCCCTGACGCCCACCCTCCACCCCGCACCCCATCTCCTTTACCCTGCTCTGCTTGTCATGTTTTTCCATGTCATTTTCTGCTATCACCCTGTACTATTTATCTTTCTCTAGCTATTGTGTCTCTCCCCAAGGGTGGGGGGTCTTGATTTGTCTGATCACTGCTATGTACCCAGTGCCAAGAACAGACCTGGCAGAGTGGCATTCAATAAACTCAGTAGGTAAAGGCCTCTCTCAAGATCCCAATAGAAATATGTTGAGTTTTGTTTTAAGAAATCATTGAAGGATCTTCTTTTTTAAAAAATTGATTTCTAGAGAGAGAGGAAGGGGGAAAGAGAGAGACATTGACATGAGAGGAAAACATTGATTGGCTGCCTACTGCATGCACACTCCCTACCTGGGATCGAACCCACAACCCAGAATCAACCAACAACCTTTCGGTGCACAGGACGACACTCAACCAACTGAGCCACACCGGCCAGGGCAAGCATTTCTATTTTTAAGTGGAGAGTTTTTTTTTAAACATAGAAAGAATTCAAATATAAACAATTGAGAGGATGTTCTAGTGAGCCACATGTGTCCATTACCAGCTATTTTCATCTCCTCTATTCCCCAGATGATTATGAGGCAAATTTAAGTCATCATATTATGCTGTAGATATTTTAGCATGCTTTTTTTTTTTTTTTTTTTTACAGCTACATAGTACTCCACAATTAGGTGGATGTACCATAACTTATTTTATTCAACCAGTCTTATTGGGCGCTTTTTGCATATCACTTTATACTTTATGAAACCAATTTTCCATTATTGGAACTTCCAAAATCAACTGTACCTTTGCAATACTATTTTTCTTAAATTGAAGAGTAATTTTTTTTGTAATTCTTGTTATTCCTGCAAAAACAAAATAAAGCACAAATATTTCAAAATATTCATCCTTTTGCCCTGGCCAAGTGGGTCATTGGTTGGAGCATCGTCCCATTCACCAAAAGGTTGTGGGTTCGATTCCTGGTCAGGGCACATACCTAGGTTGCAGTTTCAATCCCCAGTCAGGGAGCATAGGGGAGGCAACCAATCAGTGTTTCTCTCTCATATAGATGTTTCTCTCTCTTTCTCTCTCCCTCCCTCCCTCCCTCCCTCCCTCCCTTCCTTTCTCTCTAAAAAATCAATAAACATATCCTCTGGTGAGGATTAACAAATAAATAAATATTCATCCTTTTCCATGATATTATGTACTATTCCTTATAGATACTTTGTTAGAAGGTTAATTTTTAATAACTTTTTATTTTGATATAATGTCACACTTAAAGGAAGTTGCAAGGATAGTACAAATGACCTCCCATAAACCCCTCCTCCAGGCTCACCAGTTGTTAACATTTGGTCCCAATTGCTTTATAATTGCTGTGTATGTATGTGTGTGTTTTTGTTTTAATCATTTGAGATTTTAAAAAATGCATCATTCCCTTTTGCCCCTGAACACTGCAGTATGCAGAGTTGCCTTTCTGTATCTGGGGGGATTGGTTCCAGGACTCCTGTGGACACCAAAATCCGATGCTCAAATCCCGTATATAAAATGGGGTAATATTTGCATATAACCTATGCATATCCTCCTGTAGACATTAAATGATGTCTAGATTATTTATGATACCTAACACATTGTAAGTGCTATGTAAATAGTTATTATTCTTATTGTTCAGGGAATAACAACAAGGAAAAAAGCCTGAGCATGTTCAGTACAGAAGCAACTATCATAGGCCTAACTAAACGGTACACATTTGAATCTGCGAATGTGGAACCCGCAGATACGGAGGGCTGGCTGTTTCTCCTGAGGACAAGGGCGTTCATTTTATGTTACCACGGTACACTTAAGTTATGAACTTTAGGCTAAATTAGCATTAAGATCATACTGTTACCTAAGCCACAGACTAGGTTTGCATTCCTCCCCTTGCTACAACGATGCTCTTACAGCTAGTTCCCCCAGTCCGGCCCCAGGCCGGCCACTGCCTTCAGTGGCATGTCTGCCAGTCTCCTTTAATGCGGCAGCTCTCCAGGCTGTCTGTGTCTTTCATAACCTTGACATTTGTTTCATAAATTGTTCTCAACTTGAGTCTGATAGTTTTTAAGCTGCACTCTGAGAATGAATCTAAAGGGAGACCCCCTGTTTTTGCCCCCAGGACCTGGAAGCCGACGGGAGAGACTCCCATCAGCAGCCCGAAAACCTGTGCTCCAGGCTGAGGACCCGCAGGAAGATGCATCAGCTGTGCTCCGAGCCATCCAGGTGGAGAATGAAGCCCTGCAGAGGGCGATCCTGAGCAGAAGGGCAGAGCCCCCCACCAGCCAGCTGCAGGTGCCAGTGTGTTCCCTGGCAGGGGGAGGGGACCTAGGAGGACTCTGCTACTCGGGTGGTGGGGGGGGGGCACATGTCTGAGCAGCACTGGCACAGAGCACGTGGTGAGGAGAGTGATGTGTGGGCATCTCTGACCTCACGCTGACCTGCACATTCATTGCTCACTGCATCGTCCCTCACCGCCTGCCAGAGGTTCCATTTCTTCCACCTTCCCATTTTCCGTTTCCTGCAGAAAGCCCAAGGTGGATGCCAATATGCCTCTCATCCTTGACGATTTCCCTGCAAACCTGACACCTTAGACTAGGGTTGCAAACTGTAGTTAAGAGAAAGGATGGAGTAAATGGCAAGCCCTGGCTTCTCTGGAAAGACGTCACTCCCAGAGCATGAGCCCGACAGGCCTCTGGGCCTCCCCACCCCTGCAGTCCTGCCCCAGCCTGCTTCACCTGCTCAGAAAGCCTCCGTGGCCCTGCAGTGTTGGAGTTTGTGCCTGCTGCCCTGGGCTTTGAGCAATAAGCAGGAGAAACGGTGGGGTGAGCAGGGCCCCTTGGGAGCCGGAGGCCCTGACGTGTTTTGGTGTACACATCCTTTCTTAAGCGCGCTCTCTGACTCGGCTGCTGAAACCTTTGACCTTAGCTTGTCCCTCGGATGCTCACAGAAACCTTGGAACAGGCAGCACTGTTTCATTACCCTATCTACAGAGGTGCCGATGGCACCCAGGGAAGCAAGGTGGCTTACTCAGGCCGTGTCTTTGGAAGGGGCCCGGGTCTGCCTGCCTGCCAGCCTGGAGCCCGTCCACACCATCCATTGCTTCGCAGTCTCCACCATAGCCTGTTTTTTGGGACATTCATCGAGTGGCACCTGTTGTCTGTTTTCCTGGAGCTCAGTCCTTTCCTGGTGTCTGTGTGTAGGAGATCACAAGACGGCCCCTGCCCCTCTTCACCCTCATCTGTCAGTGAAGCACAGACAGTGGATGGCTTTGTTCTGACCTCAGGTCATGTGATTACATCATTCCAGGGCGTGGAGGAACCCCCAGCAAAACCGTGGACTGGTCTGCTGAAGGCACAGGAGGAGAGCCGGGAGGTCAGTGGAGGCCCAAGAGGAACAGCAAAGCCCGTGCCCACAGCACCTGATGCTCCAGAGAGCTTTCCTCATCACCCCGCAGGTCCTCCTGGGCACGGAGCTGTCCTGCCCATTCCACAGATGGGAAGGCCTGGCTGCAGGGGCTTAGCCAGGCCTGCTGACTCCAGTTTCTTATTACATTTCTTTTTTAAAATATATATATTTTAATGATTTTTTTACAGAGAAGAAGGGAGAGGGATAGAGAGTTAGAAACATCGATCAGCTGCCTCCTGCACACCCCCCACTGGGGATGTGCCCGCAACCAAGGTACATGCCCCTGACCGGAATCGAACCTGGGACCCTTCAGTCCGCAGGCTGACGCTCTATCCACTGAGCCAAACCAGCCAGGGCTCTTATTACATTTCTATTTCCTGACAAGACAACACCAAAAACAGATCTTGGCGTTCTGAGTAAATAAATTATAGCCCTATCTACCCAGGTCAATTAGACCTATCTCGGCAAATACAGGCGGGAATTAATAAAATGCCCGGGAATGTCTTTTTGGTTGTGCTCCAGTCTGTGCTGTGTGCTCAGCATACAGATCAGATTAGCCCCTGGCCTTGCGAAGCTTTCAGGCTACAAGCAAATGAAGCCATAAACAAACAGGTGACTTCAGGGAGATGACAAAAGCTGACTGGGTACGGGATGGTGGCTCCCTCCGGCAGGTGGTCCGAGGAGGCCCCTTGGAGGATGTCCCATGTGAGCCGAGCCCTGTGTGTGAGGAAGGAGCCAGCCAGCAACAGGAAACAGCATCTCAAGTAGGAGGAACAGGGAGCAGCTTTGAAGTGAGGATGAGTTGGCAGATCAGGAAGAAGCCTGGTTTGGGGGGAGCAGGGGGGTAGGAGAGGAGACAGCATCCAATTGGGATAGATGGTGTGCAGGCAGCACCGAGAGCACTGTGGAGGTTTCTCTCTGTATCCCTCTCACTTGTTCTGCTGCTTCCTGGTCATCTTGAACTGTCCCTGGCTGATGTCTGGACAGGTCTGCAACACTCCCCACCCACCCTGTGCTCCAAGGTTTCCGGATGACCTGACCCCTGACCCACAGGGCCTCCAGTGGAAGCATTTGCAGATAGAGAGCAGAACACATCTCCAGTTTAGATGATATATGACAAAGGGGGAAAGGCGAAAGGGCCTAATGATGTTACTAGAATTCTCCATGGAGTCCCATTACGTTGTCGCAGATAGAACAGGGGTTGAGATGGGGAAAGGTGTTGATGAAATTTATTTTTAACTTACTGATTTTAGAGAGAAACATCAATTTGTTGTTCCACGTATGTATGCATTCATTGGTTGATTCTTGTATGTGCCCTGACTGGGAATCACACCCACAACCTTGGTGTGTGGGACAATGCTCTAACCAACTGAGCTACCCGGCCAGGATCTAATTTATTTTTAAGGTTCTTTGGAACTTAGGGCGGAGAGAAAGAGAGGGCCAAAGAGGAAAGGTACGCACCTTGAGGGAAGAAGAGGGGGAAAGGCGCAGGCCTGAGAGAGAGAGTGCACGCGAGAGAGACATTTTTCAATAGCTCATTGAAGCAGATCGTTTCCTGAGACTTCCCAGATCATAGAAACTGACACCCCGTCTTTTTGCAAAGCTCATGGGAGGGGGCGCTTGATCTCATCAGCCTGGGCAGACGCTGTCACTCTCCCTCCTGTCCCCTGCTTTCTGCAACGGGGCTGGAGGCCTGAGGAGTATGTCCCTTTGACCGTGGCTCTGCTGTATCTTGGGCCAGGAGTGTCACCTCAGACATCTGTTTAATAAGCCTTTCCATCCTCAGCCGCTTCCCGTCACCATGGAGACCAACACGGAGGAGCCATCCCAGGCAGCAGGGGGAGCCAGAGCCGTCAGCGCAGCCATTGACAGGATCGGCCTTTTGGGGAGCAGGTACTTACCACGAGGACTTCAAAACCAAAACAAGAAGCCAATGGCAGTGCAGCTGGGAGGGCCCAGGTTACTCCAGACCATTTAAAACTGCTCCTTTAGACTGTACCCGCCCTCACCCCCACTCTAGCCCTAAACGCAAAAGTGACGACTTCTTTCAGGCAAATATCTCATTGCTTGTTCAGTTCAGTCCAAGCTGGGTAACACTCCACCCTCCTCAAAGGTTCCCACGGGAGGCCCCCCACAGGGGGCGGTGCTGAGTTTGTCCCCAGATGGCCTGGGCTGGGGCGGGGGCTGGCGGTCCAAAGCGGCCCCCTTCTGTTCTCTGTTAACGTTTGTTCTGATACAGTCTTCTGCTCCATTAACATGCAGCATCGGTTATTGGAACCGTCAAGTTTCATTATCAGAATAAAGGCTTTCCTCTAGTTTTCAGGCAAAATTGATCTTCTGAAAGCTGCGCCAGGTTGAGCCTGTGTTTACAAGCACCCACTGGCCCACAGCCATGCCGGGGCACCGTGCGGAGCCTGCTCACTGTGGCTGTGCCAGTGCCAGTGCCGGCTGGGGGGAGGGGTATGCAGCCTTGCACAGCACACGCGGGGGTTGCAGACAGCACTGCTGGGTCTGGAACCCGGGGCCTCAGACACCCGAGGTGCAGAGTGGTCTCTAGGCCAGGGGTTGGCAAACTTTTTTGGTAAAAGGCCAAGTAGCCAATAATTTAGGCTTTTCACCTTTTGTGTGTTTGTTCTAACCACCCTTTAAAAATGTAAAAACCATTCTTAGCTTGCAGGCCATCTAGAAACAGGCCACAGGCTGCATCTGAGCTCCAGGCTGTCCTTTGTGGACCCTGTTACAGATTTTTGTTGTTGTTGTTAATCCTCACCTGAGGACATTTTTTTTCATTGATTTTTATTTTTATTTTTTTAAATTTCTTTATTGGTTAAGGTATAACAAATGTGTCCTCATCCCCCCATTAACCCCCAACCTCCCCCCCGCCCTTCCCCCCCCCCCCCCCCCCCCCCCCGCCCCGCACTCATACTCTCATCCCCCTGTTGTCCGTGTCCATTGGTTTGGCTTATATGCATGCATACAAGTCCTTTGGTTGATCCCTTCCCCTTACCCCCACCCTCCCCTACTTTCCCTCTGGGGATTGATACTATGCTACGGTAAAAAAGAAGGAATTCTTGCCATTTACAACAGCATGGATGGAACTGGAGAGCATTATGCTAAGCGAAATAAGCCAGTCAGAGAAAGATAAATACCACATGATCTCACTCATTTGTGGAATATAGAGAACAACATAGACTGATGAACAGGGACAGACCCAAAGACAGAGAAACAGCGATCAGACTATCCATTGATTTTTAGAGAGAGTGGAAGGGAAGAAGGGGGGAGGGGGGAAAAGAGAGAGGAAGAAAGAAATAGCGATATAAGAGAGACACATTGATTGGTTACCTCCCACCTGCTCTCTGACCAGGGCCAGGGATTGAACTGCAACACAGGTCTGTGCCCTTTACTGAGATTGAACCCAGGAGGACCCTTTGGTGTGTAGGCTGGCGCTCTAACCACTGAGCATGCTGGACAGGGCCTGTTGTAGACTCTTACCAGTTACTAGTAAGCTTTAGCTGGCCATCTTGCCCCACACGGTTTCTTTTATTTAACTGGTCTCATCACTGCTTTTACGGTTATTTATAGAGGAAAACATCCCGTGTGCAGCTTTGAACTGTATGTGGAGTGAGTATAGTCGACCTTTGAACAACGTGGGTGTGAACTGCGTGGGTTCACTTATCGGTGGGTTTTTTTCATAAATATACAGTTGGCTCTCCGTATCCCGGGTGTTGCGTCATGCATTCACCAACTGCAGATGGAAAGCAGTGTTTGTGGTCCAGGCTGGGCGTGCGCGGGTGCAGGGCCGAGTGCGCACACTGATCCACGCCGTTTTATATAGGGGGCCTGAGCTCCACGGGGTGTGCCATCTGCAGGGATCCTGGAACCAGTCCCACACCGATACTGAGGGGCTGTCGTCCAGTTTGGGGGAGTCAAGAGTTATATGCAGATTTCCAGCTGCGTGTGTTGGGGGGTTGGTGCCCCTAACCCCTGCGTTGTTCAGGGGTCAACTGTACCTTCTCCTCACGTTGTCCCACGTCTCTGAGGTAGAACAGAAGTGGGGCTTTGGTGGGAATGTCCTCTGTATGTAGCATGTGTTATCTGATTGCTAAAACAAGTCCCATTTCAGGCAGCAGCAGAAGCTTCTGGAAGTCCTCCGGGCCATCGAAAGCGACTCTGCCCATGTCAGCCGGGTGGCTTCACCAGCTGAGGAGCAGGTGCTGGCCCCAGAGGTGAGAACGGGCCCGCAGGGATGTAAGTGCCTTTACTGCCTCTCCTGGAGCTGAGGCTGGCAGGGCCCGTGTGCGATCGTTTCTGTTCCGTGGGATTGTTCTGATGGCGACCACCTCGGCGTCTTTCTGCCGCGTGCATGTCCCCTCCTCCCCGGCACACAGACAAAGGTGTGCGGAGCAAGGCCTTGCAGCCTCTCCACACAGAGGAAATATAATAGCACGTGAGCCCCAAGGAAAAGGTCCAGCATCGCTGGTAACTAAGAAATGCAAATCAGAGCAGCCTGCATGTCCCATTGGACATCCGAGTGAGTGAATGACTTTGATGGTAACCTCTGCTGCTGGCAAGGTTACAGAGGCCGGCCGGCCTGCCCTGCTGGCAGCAGCGGAGACGGTGGGACACTCTGGGAAAGCAGACGGGCTGAACTTAGGAAGAGCCTTAGAAATGCTTGTCTCCCAGCCCAGTGATCCCCCTTCCTTACTCCAGGAAGTCACTCAGCAGCAATAAAAAGCTAGAGGCACAAATGTGTCTGCTGCTGAGTTATTGGAAATAGAGAAAAATGAGGAAAAAACCCAAAAATATCATAAATGTGTCTTAATAATGGAGGTAATCAGGAAAGTGTGATATATCGGCATAATGCAGTAGTATAAAGGGATGGAAATCATCATTATGGAGATTACCCAGAGAGAAAATGTTAAGGCTGCAAGGTAACTGCAAGAGGTGACATTAGTCTTCGTCTAGTCCAATGTGACGGCACAGACACGGAGCGGGACATCCGCTGCTCAGGAGGCGCCCAGGGAGGCAGGGTAATGGGAGTTCTTTCCTTTGTGTCAGTAGGTGAGTGTCCTGGCTCATCCGCCTCACCCCTCCCTGTACCCAAGCCCCTCTTATCTGGTTGGCGGTCACCAGTCTTACTTAACACGGAGTCTCCCAAAGTCGCATGCAAGACTCACAACCACAGAAAGCCCTGCACCCTCCCAGATGAGTCTCAGCTGTGCGTCTGGCACCACCTTGTAAGGAGTGTGAGACCCTCTGGAGCAGCGGTTCTCAACCTGTGGGTCTCGACCCCTTTGGCGGTCGAACAACCCTTTCACAGGGGTCGCCTAAGACCATCCTGCATATCAGATATTTACATTACGATTCATAACAGTAGCAACATTATAGTTATGAAGTAGCAATGAAAATAATTTTAAGGTTGGGTCGCAACATGAGGAACTGTATTTAAAGGGCCAGAAGGTTGAGAACCACTGCTCTGGAGGGACCTAAATCTCGCGATTCAGAGCAGGAGTAGCCGTGGAGTTGCATCACTGACAAGTCGTGACACTTCCTCAGTTAATAGGCCCTTCAGCTCCTTCATTTGGAAACTCCCTGCGGGAACTTGCACTGTGATTGCACTGGGTGTGAAATCCAGCCGCCCCTCTGCGAGGCGGCTCGCCGTCCATCTGGCCCTTTTCCCTGCAGCCAACAGCCAGGGTGCACAGTGCTATGCCTTCATGCCTCCCACACCACTCACCTGGCAATGCCTCTCACAAGCACAAGCTTGTTAACCTCCCAGCCCCCACTTCAGCCAGGCCAGCTTAGGTGTATCACCATCCGTCAAGCCTGGACTCAGGCCCAGGGCAGCGGAGGGCTCAGCCGGCCCTGCACGGCACAGGAGCAGGAAGCCGGCACAGGAGGAGGAGGCTGTGCGGTCTGTGGGCCAAGCTAATAAAAACGCCCGTGTTCCTTCTGGGAGCCATGAGCCGACCTCCCTCCCTCCCATCCTCGTCCCTATCGCGAGGCAATCAGGGCTCCTCCAAACACATGCTGAGAGCCAGAGCACATGTCGCTGGCCATTAATTAAAAAAATAAGTAGGGAACATTTGCTGTTCATTTGCTCAGCTCCCTGCTCACAGAACCAGTGCCGATTACCAGCGCTAATTACCGGGGGCATGTGCACGTGGGGATGCACCACTTTACGAGTGACTGATCCGTGGCCACCAGCACTGCACTCGGCGCTCTGGGCGCCCAAGGGGCTTAGGGAGGCCATTCCACAGTGTGGCCGTTTACTGGGGGCATCCATGCCGCCTCTCAGACCGAATAGCCTGCCCACGAGGGAGGCAGGCAGCAAAACCAATGAAGGAGAGCCCTGGCCAGTGGGTCAGTTGGTTGGGGCATTACCCCACACACCAAAAGGTTGTGGGTTCATTTTCCTGTCAGGGCACATACCTAGGTTGGGGCTCAATGGTCGGGGTGTGTATAGGAGGCAACTGATCAGTGTCTCTCACATTGATGTTTCTCTCTCTAAAAATCAATAAACATATCCTCAGGTGAGGATTATCAGTAAATAAAGATGAACTTTGCCTACTTGAAAAAAACAACCAGTGAAGGAGAGAAATGGGGGGATGGACACACAGGGCCAGGACTTGGGACAGGTCTGCTCTGGGGCTCGTATCTCACTTAGTCTTGGTGGCAGGTGGATGGAGTCATCTCCGATTCCTCAGTTAGACTGAGAGATGTCAAGTGGCTTGTCCAGGTCTGTGTTACCTACTGCGTATTCTGCTGGGCCGGCCCTAACAAATACCACACTCTGGTGGCTTAAATAAGATTTATTTTCTCATACTTCTGGAGGCTGGAAGGGCACGAGCGAGGTGTTGGCAGGTGTGGTTCCCCTGAGGCCTCTCTCCTCGGCTTGCAGATGGCCACCTTCCTCCCGTGTCCCCATGGGCGCTTCTCTGTGCACGAGCTTCCCATGTGTCCAGATTTCCTCTGATGAGGACATTGGTCAGAATGCATTCCCACTCTAATGGCCTCATTTTAACTTAATTACTTTTTAAAGACCCTATCTCCAAATACAGTTATACTTTGAGCTGCTGGGGTTAGGGCTTCCACATGAATGTGGGGGGACCTGCCCGATTCAGCAGCAGTTGTGACATGCCTATGTCGTCGGGAAGAGGCAGGCGTGATGTTCAGACAGAATATGCTGCCTTTTTTTAATGTTACAAGGAATTATATTTTTAGATTAACATAAATCCAAAAGTTTTCCTTACAAACCAGAATAGGATAAAATTAATAGGAATAAAAAATTAATTGTAAGACCCCCCCCACCCAAATATGCTGCCTTTTAAGCAGGAAACACTGGGTGCCCACGTACACAGTAGCTGTGATTCAGTCTTCACAAATATGTGCTTGTTTAATCTTCACGGTAACATAGGTGCATAGTAACCGTAGGCATAGGGTGCTGCTCTTACCCTCAGGCACGGAGGGTGGATGGCCTGCGGCTCGGTGCGGGGCTGGAGTCGGCCTGCCATGCTTCATCTTTGGCACCATGTTTCTCTCCTTTAAGGACAAACTGGGGGTGAAAGCAGAGATGAAAGATGCCATCTACGTGACGATGGAAATCCTGTCCAACTGGGGCAACCTGTCCTGGGTGGGCCTCACCGAAGTCGAGTTCTTTGACCTGGACAACACAAAGCTGTACGTGTCACCTCATGACGTGGATATCCGTAACGCGGACACGCCAGGGGACCTGGGCCAGCTGGTCAACAGGAACTTGGCTGTAAGTGGAGGCGGCACTGCATCGAGCCTTGGCCTTGCATTGGGATGCATCTTCTCTGCCCATGACGTGTCCTCGCTAAAGGTGGGGTGTGAGCAGGGGACAATGCAGTCTCCCCTGTTGCTCATTTGGACCACGTGGGAAGGAGCTGTGGCAAAGGTGGGGGGCTCCATACTGTCCCCCAAACTCTTCCCAGATCCCTGCTCTGCGGGGTTTTCTTGGGAGAGGGGACGAGGAGCCAGTTCAGCCCTTTTCTCCATCTTGCAGTTTAAGACAGTCACCACCAAACATGGGACCTCAGAGGTTATTGAGGTCAACGGGGCCGTTTTGTGGGTAAATAAACTAAGGCTTTGAGAGGGCTTTGACTTTGCCGAGGTCACACAGCTGGAAGGTGGTGGGGCCGAGTGCACATCCTGCAGCCAGCCTGGTGCAGGGCCCAGGCCCACCCCCTCACCGTCCTGCTTCCCTAGAGCGTGGAGTTCATGCACCCAACAAACGGGAACGTTCCTTGTCTTTAAATATCTAACAGGTTTAAAAAAAACATCACTGGCATTTTCTCCTCCTGCCACTGCAAGTGGGCACGAGGCTGTGAGCTAACCTGGGACAGGATGCCCGGCAGCGCCGTCTTGGCTGTGCTCTGCCTCCCATCCATCCCTGGGAGGGGCTGGAGATTGGGAACAGAGGTGCCTCTGGGCCACAAACCGGGTGAGCAAGGGACAGGGGCCACGGGAAGACTTTCCCTTGGGTGCTCTTTTGCACCTTTTAAATGTCCTCCCACGTACATGTAAGAAAGTATGGAAACTGAGAGCAGCCACCACGTGCTTAGTGCTTGCTGTGCCAGGCATGGCCATGCGACCTGATTTAGACCTAAGAGTGCACGGGCTCGAGGAGCGGAGAGGCCAGGCTTCCCAGCTCACCACTTCAGCTTCGTGACCCCAGGCAGCTCACTTCACCTCTACTTCAGTCTCCTCATCTGTAAAATGGGGATGATAAGAATACCTACCTTGACATAATGTTGTAAGGAACAAATGTGAATATTTGGAGCTTAGTACCAGGTCTGGATCTTCCTAAAGCTCCAAAAATCAGCTGTCAGTGTTTGCACTGTTGTTATTATTAACAGTATGAATACCACTAAGAAGTGGGTATTACTATTCCCATTTTAAAGGAAACAAGAAGGAGGCTTTGAAATCCCCAATTCTGGAGTTCCGGGTGTGGCCTTGGCACCTTCTCCAAGTCTGTTTCTCTGCCCCTGTAAAATGAGAGGGAGGGGCGTAGATGGATTCCTAATTTTGATTCCTAATTTCTAGTAACAGAAACTGAGTCTGGCTCATTTTAGCAAATTCTTGAAAGAACAGTTTATTGTCTGAATTGTGAGTAGCTGGTGTGCTCACTGCCCCCAGGCCAGGATAGGCCATGGTCATGGCGGCTCCAGGCAGCGTTCTGGGTGCATGTGCACCAAGGGTTTGTTTCGTCGTCTTTGGGGGGAGATGGGCAGTGTTTTGTTGGTTGGTTAATTGGACAGTTGGTTTGTCATCACTCTGCCTGAGGAATCCAGTCCAGGAGAGGAAGGCTGGTGGACCAACTTGGCTAGGAGGCCGGCCACCTTGATGCCAATGCAACCAAGATGCCCCAGGGGAGGAGGAACCCTCCCTGAAGAAGCTCAGGGTTGTTACTGAAAGAAAGGCAGGACAGATGCTGGAGGGCCGAGAGGCCCCAACCTCCACAGGTGGGACCGTGGTGTCTGCGCCCTCCTGGAGAGCAGCAGCTCTGTGACCCTGAACCTCGAAAGAAACAAGCCCCCTTGGTCACAGCCACGTGGGTGCCCTGGCCTCGCACGCCCTGCTCTGCTTGCTGCTTCGAGTCCCCAGGCTCCCATGTGTGCAAGCCCCAGCCCTTGCCATCTCTTCCAACCCTCTTTGCCCAAAGCAGTAGCATTTGGGAAGCTGCTGTGCGAAGCAGAGCATACCAGGGCCTATAAAAAGCATCACTGAGTTTGGCGGGGACCGATTCTGACGATTGCTCTCCCTTCTCCTCCGTTTAGCAGAGGCTGATGAGCTTTGCTGTGTGAGAGCAGTGAGAACTCCAGCCGTGGTTTTTGTGGGTTTGGGTTGTTTTCTTTTGGGCCTAAGGTTGGGACTTGGGCCCAAGCTGTCTTGCCCTGGCTGTTGGATCTCTGGGTCCAGCTGTGGGTGGGCTGGGTTCCCCCACTGCACTGGCCTGAGGTCTGCCTGATGTCGTCCCGTGTGCCAGGCCCAGGGCTACCGAACACACTGCCTCTTAGATTCCCTGTGGGTGGAATCTAACGGCCCACAGCATGCCATCCAGACACCCCTCATCTAATCCTCCCATGGACCCTGGGTCACTCTCCACATCTGCTAAAGGGGGAAAGCAAGTCTCAGGGAAGATGGGTGACTTGCTCAGGCCGCACCCCTGTGAGTGGTGGGGCCGCTGAGAGCCGGACAGAGGTAACGGAGTGAGGGCTGAGTTCAGAAGAGAAGCTGCTTGAAGAGTGAGTTGCCGGAAGATGACTTTACTGGTGAATTCTACTAACTAAAGAATTAACACTAGTTCTTTACATTTTCTTCTAAAATGTAGAAGAGGAAGGAACACTTCCCAACTCATTCAATGGGACCAGTATTACCCTGATACCATAACCAAAGATTTCACAAGAAAACTACAGGCCAACATCTCTTATGAATAAAGATGTAAAATCTTCAACAAAACACTAGCAAGTTGAATCTGGCAGTTTAAAAAAATATTTATACATCAAGACCTCGTGGAGTTTATCCCAGGAGCACAAGGTTTGTTCAACATATGAAAATCAATCAATAGACCGCATTAATAGACTAAAGGGGAAATAACCACATTACATCTTAATAGACACAGAAAAGGCATTTGACAATGAACATCCTTTCATGATAAGAACAATCAGCAAGGCCAGGGAACTGTTCCTGGACCAAGCCAAAGGCACAACACATCCTCTGACACCTTCTTAGACAAGTTGAAGATTGGCACCGGCCTCAGTGTACATCCCTATGAGGAGAGGATCAGTACCGTCCCTGTAAGATTGTCATGCAGATTAAACGTCACTCGATTAAATGAGTTTGTCATAGAAAGTGCTTAGGAACACTGCCTGCTGCCTGGGAAGCATTCAGCAAATGACAGTTATTATTTGGTTACTATCGTTGCTGCTGTTGTTATTGCCTCAAACAATGAAAAGACAATTAGCCATGAGAAAGTATTTCTGAGCTGGTGTTGTTTAAATTCTGGATGAGTGTGCGGCCAGTGCCGATGTAAAATGGTAGAGAAGGAAAGATGGAGAGAAAAGAAACATGTCAACTTAGGGAAGGAGGCATGTACATCGTTTGTGGTGGTATCTTTTTGATAAGACAAAGCTGGGCCATTCCTTCACCATTCACTCTGAATTTGCCAAGAAAATCATTTGTAAATTCTAAAAAAAAAGAACAATCAGCAAACCAGGGACAGAAGGAAACATCCTTAGCCTGGCAGAGGGCATCTATGAACACCCACAGCGAACATCACACTTAATGTGAAAGACTGAACGCGTCCCCCAGATCAGGAACAAGACCAGGATGCTTTCTCATCACCTCCATTCAACGCTGTCCTGGAGAATCCACCTGGGGCAGTTAAATAAGAAAATAAAGTAAAAGTTGGAAAGGAAGAAGTAAAACCACATTTGCAGGTGATGTGGTCTTATATATAGGAAATCCCAAAGAATCTACAAAAATTACTGGTAAAGCTAAAATTAAGTTCAGCAAGTTTACAGGATAAAAGATGAATATACAAAAATCAGTTGTATTTCTATACACTAGCAATGAACAATCTGAAAAGGAAATTAAGAAAACAATTGTATTTTTATAGTATAAAAAAGCATAAAATATTTTAAGAATAAATTTCACCAAAGAAATGCAAAACTTCTACACTGAAAAGTACAAAATAGTAACAACAGAAATTGAAGACCTAAATAAATGAAAAGACACCAGTATTCATGAATTGGAAGAACTAATGGTGTTAAAATGGCAATGGTTTCCAAATTTTCTACAGATTCAATGCAGTTCTATCAAAGTTCCAGTTGTCTTTTTTGTGGAAATTGGCAAGCTGATCCTAAAATACATATGGAAATTTGAGGGACCTAGGATAACCAAAACAACATTGGAAAAGAAGAAGAAATTTGGAGGACTCGCACTTTCCAATTTCAAAACTAACTGCCACGTTACAGTGATCAAGATTGTGTGATACTGGCATAAGGATGGGTATAAGTCAATGGCATCGAGAGTCCAGAAATAAACACATACATCTCTAGTCAATTGATTTTCAACAGGATGCCAAGGCCATTCAATCAATTAGGAATAATTTTCTCAACAAATGCTATTGGGACAACTGGATTTCCACTTGCAAAAGAATGAGGTTGGACTCCTACCTCACACCATGTATACAAACTAACTCAGTGAACCAAAGACCTTAAATATAAGAGCTAAAACTATAACACTCTTAGAAGAAAACACAGGTGTAAATCTTCATAGCCTTGAATTTGTCAACGGAGTCTTAGATATATGACACCCAAAGAACAAGCAACAAAAGAAAAAATAGATAAATCAGACTTCATCAAAATTACAAACATTTTTGTTTCAAAGGATACTAGCAAGAAAGTGAAAAGACAACCTATAAAATTGGGAGAAAGTATCTTCAAATCAAATATCTGATAAGAGTCTAGTAAACAGACTATGTAAAGAACTCTTAAACTCAACAAAGAGAAGACGACAACCCAATTAGAATATGGCCAAAGTACTCTGAATAGACATTTCTCCAAAGGAGATATACAAACGGCCAACAAGCACATAAAAAGATGCTCGGCATCACTAGTCATTAGGGAAATGCAAATCCAAACCACAAAGATACATCACTTCCCACTCACTAAGGTGGCTATGATTTAAAAAAAAAAAGAAAAGAAAAAGGGAAACCACAAGTATTGATGAGCATGTGGAACAATTAGAACCCTCATATCTTGCTGGTGAGAATGTCAAAGTAAGGTATAGCCTTGGCAGGTTTTGAGTGTCCGGCCCTTGGACTGAAGGGTCTTGGGTTCAATTCCTGGTCAAGGGCACGTGCCTTGATTGTGGGTTCAATCCCTGGCCCCCAACGGGGCTCTTGCAGGAGGCAGCTGAAGGATGTGTCTCTCTCACATCAGTTGTTTCTCTGTCCTCCTCTCCTCCCTCCCTTCCCTCCTCTCTGAAAATCAATGGGGAAAACATATCCTCCAATGAGGATTTTTTTTTTAAAAAGTAAGGTGTAGTCGCTGGGGAAAATAGTTTGACATTTTCTCAAAAAGTTAATGTAGAGTTAATATGTGACGCTATATATATATATAAAATCTCCAAGAGATTTGAAAACATGTTCACACAAAAACTTGTACACATATATTCACAGCAGCATTATTCACAATAGTCCAAAGGTAGAAATAACCCTAATGTCCACCAACTGATGAGTGGGTAAAGAAAACATGGTGTCTGCACACAGTGGACTATTATTCAGCCATAAAGAGGAATGAAGTTCTGCCACATACTGCAGCCTTGAAAGCATGATGCCAAGTGAAAGAAGCCAGACACCGAGGCACGGAGTGTCTGATTCCACTTACAGGAATGTCCAGAATAGGGAAATCCTCAGAGGCAGAGAGTGATTGCCATGGGCTCAGGGGAGGCAGAATGGGGAGCAGCTGCTAAAAGGTACAGGGTGTCTTTGGGGTGAAAAGTTCGGTGGAAAAAGATAGTGGTGATGGTTGCACAACCTTATGAATGTGCTAAAAAAAAAACCTACTGAATTGTACACTTTAAAGCAGTGGTTCTCAACCTTCTGGCCCTTTAAATACAGTTCCTCATGTTGTGACCCAACCATAAAATTATTTTCGTTGCTACTTCATAACTGTAATGTTGCTACTGTTATGAATCGTAATGTAAATATCTGATATGCAGGATGGTCTTAGGCCACCCCTGTGAAAGGGTTGTTCGACCGCCAAAGGGGTCGCGACCCACAGGTTGAGAACCGCTGCTTTGAAGTGATGATTTTCTTTTTCTTTTTTTTTTTTTAAGTGGTGGTTTATATATGTGAATTGTATCTCAATTTTTTTTAAAGAACAGAAACGTCCCAGGCGCACTTGCCCAGCTTCCCCACTGATAACATCCTCTGTAATTACAGACCCCGGTCAGACCAGGAGGTTGACACTGGCATAATGTGCAGACCTCCATACACTCGTGTGTGTGTGTGTGTGTGTGTGTGTGTGTCTTTGCAGTTTGATCACGTGTAGATTGGCATAACTGCCACCATACTGAGGTAGAGAATGGCTCCATCACCACAGAGGAATTCCCGTGCAGCCCTTAGTCACATCTCCCCACACCTGTCCCTAACACCGGTGACCACCGATCTGTTCCCTATATGTTTTGTCATTTCAAGAATGCTAAGTAAATGGAAGCTTACTGTATGTAACCTTTTGAGACTAACTCTTTCACTCAGCATAATGCCCTTGACATCCATCCAAATCGTTGTGTATATCAGTAGTTCGTTCCTTTTTGATTGCAATGCTTTATGAAATTGGGTTGACTTCCGAGGCCTGTCGGCATCTCCCTGCGGGCGGGTGCATCTGCATTGGGTTGAGCTGGAAGAGAAAGCACCTTTGTCTTGGAGTTAGAAAGTGACCTCCTCAGGGAGGCCCTCCCTGACCGTGCATTCTAAAGTAGCCCTTCCACTGGCCATTAATAATTCTCTCTTGTTTTCATCATCAAATGCATCCATGCTGTGTTTTTCCTTGTGTTTTCACTTGTTTCCCTCCCCTACCAGCACAGAGCTGGGACCTGGTGGGCCAGACTCCGCCCCCCCTGTGTCCCCCTTGTCGCCTGCTGAGCTCAGTGCTGACACCTCCCCTGCCCTTCCCACTTAGGGGCACTCAGTCTGCTGCTCGACCACCTGCACCGATGCTTCTCTGAAGGAGGAGTTTTTCTGGCCTCCAGGGCCCACGTTGCCTCGCATACAGCAGGTGCCAGCTGGTGGGGAAGAACAGGCTTAAGAGTGCACCCGCTCCCTTGTCGTGTGGGGGAGTCCCTCTGGGCTTCTCCACACGGCTCCAGACTCCAGGTGGGCCGAGTCCAGGGCCCAGAGGAGTGGCTGGCTTGGTAACACACTATGGGCTGCCTCTCCCCTCTCTCTTCCCCATGCTCCACTCGTCTCCTTCCGTCTGAATAAACACCTTCCACTGGAAGCCTTGCCTCGGGGTCTGCTCCTGGGGAATCCAGACTAAGACAAAGGAATTAACGAAGAAAAGCCTGGGTGTGAGTCCGCACTCCACCACTTGGCAGAGTGCAGCGGGCACGGTGTGTGCCAGAGACTCGCCTCCCAGGCGTGAGAGAGCAGTGGCAGCACGAAGCGAAGGGGCCCTGCTGCTCCTGCTGCCGGCCACACCCCCTGTGATGGGCGGGCGCAGACGCTCTCCCTGCCGGCCGGCACCTGGGGTTGGCCCAGCACACGGTGGGTCAGTCACCAGCAGCCCCCGCCAGCCCTCCTCTCCGCTCTGTGAAAGGACACATCAGAAGCTGGGTTGCTAACAGGGCTCGGAGTTCCCTCTGGATTCGCGTTCTCCAACTTGGAGCGCTAGGTTCCCGCTTAGCGCTCCTGCTGTTCCTCCTGCTGACAGAAAGTGAGGGAGAGCAATGGCGGCCCAAGAGTCGGCCTCAGTCTCTGCCTTTTTCAAGCAGCCGCAGTGACCCAGTTTAGGCCCAGCTCAGCGAAGGGGTGAGACCACCCCCTGGATGGCAGACGTGCCATCCTGAGCCCTCGCAGCCGCCAGGGCACTGGAAGTCCTTGCAAAGCTTGAGAAACTTGCCAGAACAAGTCAGAACCCCTTGAACTCATCTCTCCCCCTCAACAAAAGCAGCCTCCGCCCTCCTGAAAGGCACTGTTGTCACTGGAACAAGCCGCCTTTGTCCGTCCCTGCAGCTGGAGCGGGGCCTCCACCTCCCGGGGCCAGCGAAACCCAGTCAGCCAATCTCCTTCCCCGGCTCTGTCACTTAGCAGGCTCCGTCCTGGTGACAGGAGTCCGGGGCGATGCTCTTATCGATAAAAGGGACAACTTCAGCCAGTGTCAGGAATGTGGTGGTGGCTTATAGGCGCATGGGACTGGCAGTTGTTCAGCCCCTAAGCAGAGACCATAAATTCAAATGCCTGCAAGTCCCAGCAGAGGCATAATGAGGGAAGTGAAGCGGGTGTGAAACGGTAGGGAGTGGTGGGGACTGGGGCCACCTACGGGTGTCAGGACCCCGCGCTGTCACACTGGCTTTCAAGTCTGCAGAGAAGCAGGAATGCAGCCTGAGGAGCGGAATCCTCCCCATTGTCAACTGTTGGCAGCGAATGAGCCTTTTCTTTAGAACACTCATGAGCCAAATAAAATAGCTGTGTAGGCCAAATTCAGTTTACAGTCTTTGTAAAGTTTCAATGAGAGGACTGATATTAGGAGGTAAATGTCTCTTATCCATTTATTGATTCATTCAACAAAGTTTTTTTGGCATTTATGATGTGCCAAGGAATTGTGCTGAATGTGAAGGGTTCTGTAGTGAATTTGAGGCGGCCACTTCCCTTAAAGAGCTCCCAGCTGAGTGGCGGGGAGGGCCATGGACCTGAAGGCAGGTCACTGGGGGCCCCTAGGGGAAGGCTAGCCTCGGGCATTGCAGGGAGCTGCCGGCACCCCTGGAGGGAGAGCGATGCCTCGAGGGCGGGGGGCAAGGGGGCGAGAGCACATTTGAGCTGAAATTCCCAGGGTGAGGAGGACAGGAAGAGGCTGAGCTGGTGTGGAGATGTCTGGGAGCAGCTGAGAGCTTGGTCTGGACAGAGGACACGGGGCATTGGAAGAGACAGGAGAGGCCATTAGAGCTGAGAGAAGTCCCCTGATTTGGCTTTTCCACCTGCACCGAAAGCACTCACCACAGAATTTTGTTGGTGTGAAGGAGAATGGCAGCGAGGCTCTCCTGCTCTCCGCCCCTCGGCCTTGTGTGTGGCCTAGGTCTGCTGGCCGTTGGCTGGCGGAAGGGGCACTCTGGGGTCCTGAGAGGGGCAGAAGGACTCCCGTGCTCAGTGTCATGGCCCCATCCCAACAAATGCCTGAGCCAGTTGATTTCTATTTTAAAATGTTTTTAATTTGACAAGGTTTTACAAGAGAAAATAAAACTCTGTTTGCCAGGTTTATCAGATAAGGCAAGTGGTGGCTCTTATCCTGCCCTTCCCTCTAGAGCCCCCGCCCTCAGTGCTTCCTCAAGGAAATGCACAGCAAAGCCCTGCATTTTAAATTCAGTCTGATGGCCCGAATGGCAGCTTTAAGCCAGGGCGAGGGTCAGTCCAGGTGGGGAGAGATTGGAGACCTACCCCCACCCGGGGATTCTATAGAGAAGGGAGACTGCATAGAGACTGATAGGAGGGGCGGAGAGGGGAAAGGGCTGGCCGGGCATCCACAGACAGCAACTGAAGTTCCAGAGAGATATATCAGCTGTGGGGTTTGCCATTGAGAACTCTGGGGTCTAATCCCCAAGCTGGGCCCCCCAGTAAAGAGCACCAGAACTGAGAAGGGTACCCTCATAATATCTGGCTGTAAAAGTAGTGGGGTTGCTGTCTGCCAGGGAGAGATGGCTGGAAATTCAGGCACCCTCTTAAAGGGCCAACACACAAAATTTCCTGTGGAGCCACTTATCTTGTGCTCCGGCAGAGGGAGGGCAGAGTGGACTGGAGCTGTGTGAGCAGAAGCCAGGATTGGGGGCTCTGGGATAAGAGCTCAGAAGGCAGACACCCCAGTTTCCTGTGCTGAGTCATTCCCTCACTCTGTGTCGTCTTTCTTATGCAGACATTTGCTATACAGGCAGCTTTGCCTGGGGGAGGACAGTTGACCCACCCTACTAGAAAACACCTTGTGCCACAGTGCAGAGTTTCCGAGGACCATTAAGAGAATAACAGCCTCCAGGCAGAAGCAATTGCCCCACCCTGTTGAAAAAAAACTCTCACCACACCTGAGGATGATTGCTTGGGGCCACTCAAGTCGGAATCCTACCAGTCTGTAGGCAAAAGCAGTCTCTGGGGGCTATGAGTCTTTGCCTGATCTAATTAGTCAGAAACAGTGTTTGACAACTGCCCTGCACTAGAGATTGAGAGGCATAGCAGATCTACTTAATACACAGTCACAAACCCAAAAAGACAGCCAAAATGAGGAGACAAAGAAACAGCCCCCAACTGAGAGAACAAGAGAATTCTCCAAAAGAAGAGCTAAACAAAATGGAGATAAGAAATTTTTATCTGATATACAGTTCAGAAAAATGATGGTAAATATGCTCAACAGCCTGAGAAAAGATATAGTAACTATGAAAACAGAAATAAAGGATGACATAGCACAAATAAATAACACATTGGAAGGAATACACAGCAGATTAGGGGACGCTGAGGATCAAATCAATGAATTAGAAGACAGAGTTGAAAAAAATCACTCAATCAGAGAACCAAAGAGGAAAAACAAAAAACAGGAGGACAGCTTAAGGGAGCTGTGGGACAACATGTAATGTAACAATATTAGAATAGTAGGTGTGCCAGAGAGGCAGAAAGGGAGATAGGGATAGAGAACGTGGTTGAAGAAATAATGGCAGAAAACTTCCCTAACCTGGTGAAGGAGAAGGAGCCTGACTCCCTGCCCTCAGCCCTCTCTGGGGTTTTATTAGGGTGGAGTCGCTGCTGGTGCACCTGGGCAGACATATACTGACTGCTCCCCCCTCTTGCTGGTGTTTCAGAGCAAGAAAGACTCCTCCTTGTGGACCTGCCCCTTCCACCCGCCGCTGCAGCTCTTTTTCGTTATCCGCAACACGAGAAGGCTACATGCCTTTGGCCTGGCCAGGATCAAGGTTTGGAACTACTGGACAGCTGATGGCGTAAGTACCAGGCTCTGATGCCTCCCTGGGCATTAGGCTGATGGGAGCACCTAGTGCTACCGAATAGCCTGATCCCTGGAACTGTGAAATGGGTGCCAGGAGGCCCTGCTGGGGGTGGCAAGTGCCTGTGGGGGTGTCACAGCCACCCAGGCAGAGTCTGCCCTCAGAGGTCTGGAAGGGGTACTCAGGCCACCCTTTGGGGGAACTGGAAAAATACCAACTGAGGCTCAATTTTAACTGATAAGGAAACACACACAGAGAGCTGATGTAACATGGCCCATGTCACACAGCCAGTAAGCATCACAGTAAGAATTTGAACCCCTGAGGTCAGACTCCGGGCCCATTCGCTTAGCCAGCTCTTCTCACACTGTAATCCATGATGACTGCCATGGGACTTGCTAGAAAGCAGGGTCTACCCCACAGGCCGAGGGCAGTGCCCCCGCTGCGGCGTGTCCAACCAGCTCCCAGGTGCCGGTGCTCCTTGTGCGTGCACCCTGCTCTGTGCTTTGCTGTCCCTCTGGTTTCAGAACCCCTCCTCTCCTCTGCCCTCCCGCCACCCCTACACCCAGGCCCTCACCTTTCTCCGCTGGACTGTGTTTCATGTATCCATTTGCATCCATCCCTTCATTTGACATTTACTACTGAGCACATAACTAGGGGCCATCAAGCTTTATGATCAATTGTGAGGACTCTGATGTCAGACACAGTCATGCCCTGGAGAAACTCCGCATCTGACGGCTGGCAGACACATAAATGAGGAATAGTGTAGTGTGACAAAGACCTTGGTAACGGTGAGCCCAAGGTGCGAGGGTTTCAGACAGAAGCTGCTGGGACTCGGTGGGAGCTCAGTGGCTGAGGAGGGATGGGAACCCACAGCCTGTCTTCTTCCCCCTCTTATGATAGAGATGGGGATGACAATTGTCCTACTTCCCCTTCCGCTAGAAGGCAATTTGTAGGACAAGTGAGATGCTAAATGGGACCGCACTCTGAATCAGCCTCAATATTGTTAGAAGAATGCTAGGGCATGGTGGGGAGTGTGGGGAGGGCGGTAGACTGGCAAGCACAGGCCACTTTAAGAAATATACATATTTTTTATTGATTTCAGAGAGGAAGGGGGAGGGAGAGAGAGATAGAAACATCAATGATGAGAGAGAACCATTGATTGTCTGCCTCCCGTACGCCCCACACTGGGGATTGAGCCCAGAATCTGGGCATGTGCCCTAACCGGAAATCGACTGTGACCTCCTGGTTCATAGGTCAGTGCTCAACTACTGAGCCACGCTGGCTGGACATACAGGCCACTTTTGACCTTCAACTAATGGTTGCCATGTAGGAGGGCCAGCCAGCGCTGCTGGGTCTTCTGAGCATTTCCAGGAAGCCGGGAATCAGATTTTGCTATGAGCCTTTCTGGTTTGTGAATGTCAGTAGCTAATTTAAATCTTTTGAAACCACAATATAATTCAAACCGAACTCATCTTTGGACTAGAGCTGGCCTGCCCCACACTCAACCCTGGGGCACATTGCGGGGGGTCTGCCTCAGGCTGGGAGAGGTCAGGGGAGGTACCTGAGGGAGCACATACCTGAGCTCTTCAGTAACCTCCATGCTAGATACACCCAGGTCTCTCCCATCCTGCTCAGCTCCAAATGCCTGCCTCAGCTTGTATTCCTGAAAAACCCAGATGGTCACTGTCTCCAGGCAGCCCGCCTGACCCTTGCACTACTCTGGACCTCACGACTATGCCCCCTCACCCTGTTCTAGGATGGATGCCTGGCTCCCCCACAGTACTGGGGCCCCCTGGGAGCAGGGCCTGCATCGTCTCCCCACTGCTCTGGTCAAAGTGGACATGCATGGTTGTCAGATAAATGAATGTGTTCATCCCCAGGAATGATAAGCAGTTGTCTTGCCCTGTTTGATATCCAGATGAGAGACTGCGAGCATTGCTTTGGGGTCTGTGCCTCTGCCTCCTTCCTGTCCGCCCTCCTACTGCTTCCTGCTGAGACTCCCACCCAGCGGCCAGCCCCCTCGAAAACAAATATGTGCAAGGCTCTGGGGATCTGGAGGCTAACAGGGCTCTGTTCACCCACGACGCTGCTCAGAGAAGTAACAGCTTCCTCTGATTCCTGTCTTGGAGTTTTTAAAAACAAATGCCTAAAGTTAAAATTCAAGGAAAGTCCAAACCACTGGAATAGCTGAGGAAGTTGCAGTGAGACTGTCAACCTCCCCTGCCCCGCAGGCTGGCCTACCCCCCGACCCTCATCCCCCGCCCAACCCCGCGTGCTTAGGGGCTCTTCCCAGACCCTAAATGCAGCCCCAGCACGGCATGGCCCCAGCGCACACCTAGCATCTAGGTCCGTGTCCTCTCACACCAAGTTCACTGGGTGCTTCCTGGCCAGTGGTCCTCAGCATCTTCTGGAATTGGGCAATGAAACTGCTGGCTGCCCAGGCCCGCGCCCTGTTGCTCAGCCCTGTCACTGAATATGTATCTCAGGCCCATCAAAGCGGATTTTCTGTGCTGGATGACAGAGCAGATAAGCTTGGTCCCTTTGGGCAAGGCCTGCCTCTTTAACCTGCACTCAGCCCTCCCTGTGTGCTGAGCATAAAGGAGAGGAGCAGGCCTCGGAGTGGCATTCGGGTGCTTTGCAGAGCTGTGGGCTGGAGGGCTGAGAGGCGCAGGCCTTCCCACGCACAGTGGAGTGTGGCAGGCTCAGTCCCCGGCAGGGGCGCTGCTACCTCGGGCACACCCACCCACCTGCTGCCAGAACAAACGGGGGGTGCAGAGCGCACACAGGAACGCAGCTGAGGTTGGCTTGATGTCATATTCTCTGGAGCACGCTGTTACTGTGTGTTTTAGGGGAGGCAGAATGAGAGTTCATGGAAATACAGCTCAGCCTGGGAGACATAGCTTGTTAATACAGTGTTTTGTGTATGGAATCCAAAGAAGAAAAGTGAGAACGGAGAGCTAATCCAGCCACAGCTTATTTAGAATATAAAAAAAGAAGGTGCTAGAGAATACACTGCCTTACGCCCGCAGGCTAACTTTTATGGGCACCTTTCCCCTCGGCTGGCCGGTGGTTCAGTGAGAGAGAGCTGGCCCAGAGGACAGGGGCCTGAGGGGAGAGGAGGGCGGGAGGCTCAGATCCATGCTGGAAGGCAGCACACCGCTATCCTTGCTGGCCACAGCTGCCTCTCCCAGGGCTGCGTGTGCAGACTGGCGCGGGGCAAGGCACGCAGTGAACCCCAACAATTGTGCAAGGTCCATGCAGTCAGGCCCCCCCATGTAGACGGAGATCTGGGGCTTGCTCAGTGAGGTCCCACCAGGCAGAGACAGGGTCTCTTTTGCCCACTCTGCTTGGAAATGGCTGCCTGTCGTAAGAAAGATCTGGTTCATCAAGGACAAGGTGCATGAGTGATTCGTGATGTCTGCCTTAGTTCAGGAGGAGGACGTGATGACAGGCTTGTCACAGATTTTTATATTCCCCAGATTAAGTGACTTGCCCAGCTAGTGAGTGGCAGGCGGCAGAGCTTGGCAGGGAGCTGAGGTCTGTTGGGTTTTCTCTGGTTTTCTCAGCACTGTGTCCCCTGCAGAGTGACATCTGTCTCCCTTTGATAGTATGTGATAGCCGTCCAAGGGGGCTTCCCGCAGCTCCCACCACCCATCCACTTTCCTTTGTAACAACCTACTCGTGACCTGCTACCAGCCTGCAGTAAGCAGGCACATGTCACCGTCTTCACCACAGCATCACCCTCGGATGCCCCTTCCGCCTGGCCACACGGCGGGTGAGGCAGGACGGACACTCAGGGTGTATCTTATGCACAGAAATGTGCTCAGTAAGTAGCTTAAGATGCATGAATGAGGGAATGCATGTTAATTTCCCTGGTGGTATATTTCTGTGACATGTTGTGGTGGTCTGGCTTGCGCTGCCCAGTAGAATTTTCCGCAGTGATATGAGAACTTGAAATGGGGCTACTGAAAAACTGCATTTCATTTTATTATTTATTTTAATTGAGATACAGTTAACACATAACATTGTATTGGTTTCAGGTGTGTAGTGTAGTGATTTGCTATATGTATATATTGTAAAATGATTACCGTAAAAAGTTTAGTTAACATCCACCACCATATAGTTACAAAAATGTTTTTCTTGTGATGAGAACTTTTAAAATCTACTCTCTTAGCCACTTTCAAATACATGCTGCAGTATGATTAACTGTAGTGACCGTGTGCTCATGCCTTCCCAGGACTCATGTATCTTATGACTAGAAGTTGGTACCCTTTGAGCACCTTCACCCATTTGTCCCCCCACTCCCCATGCCCTGCCTCTGGCAACCACCCATCTTTTTTCTGTATCAATGAGTGTGGTTTTCGTTGTGTTTGTCTTTCGGATCCCACTTTTATGTGGGATCATGCGGTATCTGTCTTCTCTGTCTAACTTACTCCACTTAATCATGAAGCCATTAAGGCCTGTCCATGTTGTTGAAGATGGCAGGGTTTCCTCCTTTTCGTGGCTGAATAATTCCATGTTGTGTACATGTGCATGTGTACATATGTATGTACACACCTATATTTAGATAAACATAGACATGTCTGTTGTATGTCACATCTTCTTTATTTATTCCTCCGTCACGTAGGCTGTTTCCATGTCTTGGCTGTTGTAAATGGTGCTGCAGTGAGCATGGGAGTGCAGGTATCTCTTCAAAACAGTCATTCATTTCGTTTGGATAAACACCCGGAGGGACTTGCCCGCCCCCCGCTTCCCCCCCATTCCTGGCCTCCACTTCCTTTGCTATCTGCAGCAGCACCCGGCTCCCACCTTTGAATCCTTCTCCCCTCTCGCCCCTCACTGCCAGTCCTAAGTTCTGTCATTTCCATTGTCCAAACCTGTCTCCGTCCAAACCCAGCTCCTCGTTCCCCCTCTGCCCGCCGCCTGGCAGGGACTCATCACTGCAGGCAGCGGCCTCGTGTCTCCCCGCTCCTCCCACTCATGTCAGGGCCTCCCTCCCACCGCAGAGTTATCAGTCCCCATGCTTGGGACCGGGTCCGACACCGGGCTGCCCCCTCAGGCTCACTCCCAGGCAGAAGGGACGGGGGCTCAACAGCAAAGTACAGTTCAGTGGGGTCAGTGTGGTGAGGGCTGCAGGGTGCCTGGGGTGGCCGCAGTCCCCTGCCAGCACATGCTTCCCGGGCACCCTGGGAAAACCATGACGCCGAGGCTGAGCCCGGCCCTCCAGCGGCAGCTCTCAGACTCCAGCTGGCTCACGTGGCGTCTCCAAAATCCTTTTCGTTAATTGCCAACATTTAAATATCGGGAGGCTTTACGTGACAACATGGAGTTTTTACTTTCATTGAGAAACTGGAAGGTCTGGCGACGCCAGGCCATGTGCACACCTGGGAGCTTAGGTGGAGCTGAGTCACAGCCACCATCCCCACCGCTCCTGTCACCCTCGGCGCAGCGCACAGTTGTCCTTACACCCCGTCAGCTCTCCCTGTGATGCTCACCTGGGCCCTGCACGCACGGCCCAGCACTGGCTCTCTGGCTCTTCCAACCGGTGGACCTAGGCAGCTGTATCTCCCTCCGGCCCCCACACTCTTCTCTCCGCGGTGCTTTTCTCTGGCCACCCCCAGCACCTGGAGTGCCAGCCGTCTTGTTACACCTGCCTTTGGAAGCGCCAAGTTTCTGCTAAGACTCTCTCTACACACAAGCTCCCGCACACTCTGTCTGCCCCAGGCCCTTCTGGGATCTCCATCCACACCCTTCTGGGCTCAGGGTACCTGTTTCCTGAGAATCCGATGACCTCCGGGGTGCCCTGGCTGTCTCTCCTGAGATGTACTCGTTTGGCCCTCACCATGTTGTCCAGTGTGTGAGACATCTGACAACATTGGAAAACTGGCTGGTGGTGTGACTCCAAGTATGGTATCCACTCTGGGCTCGCGGTGTGGTGGTTCTCAAGCTCACCACAGTCCCCGCGCCCCCACGGCTGTGGTGCCACAAGCATTTGCGTTTGTGACTTCGTATTATACAGACCAGCGTAGACTCCTCAATAAATGAGCTGAGACATGTGAAGTCCTTTGAGCACTGCTTGGCACATAACATGTGCTCAAGAAATATGAGCTACCATCACTATCTTGTGCCCAAGCCACTGCCTGGATGTGTGTACCTGCCAAGCCTGGCTGCTCAGGGCCAGGATCCCTGCACCCCAAGGCCAGGTCCCCTAGTGTGGACTTGCTTTCTTCTGCATCCCACACAGGCGGGGACCCTGAGAGGGCCGTGTGGTATATGTTGGATTGAACGAAATTGCAGGAATTGCTTGCTGAGGTCTTAGAGCAGATCTAGAGGAGTCTTGACCTAAGGCAGCGAGAGTAATTCAAGGCCCCACCCCAGAGTGGATGGGGTTCTTCCTCTGCCTGCTGCCAGCCTTCACCGGGAACTGGGGAGATTGCTGCCCCAGGCCTTGGGGGAGCAGGGTTCCTGGCCACACTAGCCCTGAGCAACCAGGCTTGGCAGGTACATGCACCCCAGCAGTGGATTGGGTATAAGACAGTGATGGTAGCTCACGTTTCTTGAGCACACATATGTGCCAGGCGGTGCTCGAAGGCCTTCACATAGCTCAGCTCATTCATTCCACACGGCGTCCTCTGAGGTGGGCACTGTGATCAGTGATGAGGGGTTCACTGCTGCTCACATCACCCGGGCAGTCGGGCACTGACCACAGCCCTGCCTTTCCATGGAGAGAGATGTGGTCGCTGGAGAGCTGTGCCCTGGGCAGCATCGCTCGGCACTTCGGCACTGGCTCGTGATGCCAGGTGGCCAGAATTCCCAAGAGAGGCCAGAAGGGCACATTGTTCTGTGAAAGGACTCACTTTTTGGATATTATCAACTAGTTCTGACGTCTTTAACTGCTCTGCAGGCCAAACCAGCGTAGATTCAACCGTTGGGCCTTCAGTTGGTGACCCAGACCCTTCGGCCCCATCCCAGGCTCTGCCGAGTCTGTGTTGTGGGGCTGGGAACCTCCCAGTGGCTGGCCAGAGCCCAGCAGGAAGTAGGTTACAGGTAGTTGTCAGGTGTCCCAGTGTCTCCCCATCTTCTTCAGGCTTCTGTATCACAAAGGATGGTTTTCATTGGTCTTCCTCCCAGGGGACATGTGAAGGTCGTTGAGGTCTTTCCCCATAAACAACATTCTAGTTCAGATGCTCTGGGATGGAACGAGTTTAGTCCCAGAGCAAGTCCTCAGTGTGGATAGGAATAGGCCTGCCCCTCATCCTGGCGAGTCTTCATCCAAGTGGAGACAGGCTTGGGCGTGTGCACACTCACCGGCTGACAGGTGCAGAGACCCAGGTTGCCAGACCAACTCAGAGCCCAGAGGGGACCCTTGACTCAGCATGAAGAAGGAGCGGGAGGCCGGGAGGAGCCGGGTCCTGAGGCCTGAGGGTGGCTCTCTGGGCAGCAGCTCACTCCCCAGAGTCCCCCAGGCCCTGATAAATCCATGGGCAGGGTAAGGCCCTCCCAGTCAGCCCCCAACGCCAGGTCCTCCTGTTCCGGAGCCAGCACTTCTGGGCACAGAGCAGTGAAGGCCAGCAGCTCGTGTCCTCCCTGTGAGCGGCCAGTAGGGTCCAGCCTGTGACAGAGCCAGAGCGCGGGGTGCCTGGTTGGCCCCAAGCCTGGTCGTGACCCCCGAGGTGGAGCCGCACGTGACAGGCTTGCTTTAATGGACAGTCCCTGGCGGGCAGTCAGGCCCGGCCAGTGCTTTGCTGCAAGTGGTTTTCTTTGGGATCTGTCAGCCGTGTGTCCGGCAGGTGTTCGCCCTCGGACCAGGGAAGGACCTGGTGAGTGCAGAGTGCACACCTCGCTTGGGTTGCTGTGGCCATGGAACTGCGCCCATCGGTCTTTGCTGAGCAGCACGTGTGCTCACTGACACTGGGCCAGGGAGGAGAGTGGCCTGACCGTCGGTAAATGTCTTAGAGCAAAATAATATTCAGTAGTTGTATTGAAACTGCCCTACTGTCCCACATGGTTGTTCTGGCCAACTGCAGGGAAGGGTGCGGCAGGATGGGCCAGGAAGATGCTCCCGTTTCCCCACGCCACAATGGCCTTTAGAAAATCCGCTGCAAAAGGACTCCGAGGCAGCGTCAACAAAGGCATAACAATAGCTCTCATTAAGCAAGAAGGAACTCTCGGTGCCGAGGAAACAAGGACACACACACACGTGCGCACACGTGCATACATGCACACGCATGCATGTCGGGACTGAGTCCTGGTTATTGGAAAGCAGGAAGCAGGCTGGTTCTTTAGGAGCAAGAGAATTCCCCCTCCTCCATTTCCAAAGACATCCCCAGTACAGGGCTTTACTGCGGGGCCGCGAGTGCGAACCTGCCACGTCCTCCACCCTGGCTCTCCACGGTACATGCACGCACCTGTCCATGCTTCTAGCCCCGCCCGGGAGGTGAGATGACAGTTCCATCAGCACATACATGAAGGTGGAGGGAAGGCCTGGAAAGATACAGCTTGTACACTCCCACCCCGTGCCCACAGCGATGGCCTCGTGGCCTGAGGAGGGAGCCAGGGTGTGGGTCGGAGAGCTGGTCCCCAGGGAATGATTAAAAAGGATAAGTGGGGCTGAGTCCCCCTGGGTGCAGGTGATCCTGCCGGTGGCCAGGCCCAGCATGACCTCAGGGAGGCAGCAGCGAGACCTCGAGACCTCGGGCGTGCCAGCCAGAGTGGTCTCAGGGCGGCGGTGTGGCCTCAGGGAGGGGGAGCCTCAGAGTCGCCCTCTGTAAGACGGGCCTATGCCTCCGTGTGCAGTGGTTCTGAGGACTGTCGGTCAGGACAGCCTTTTCGTTTTTCCACTTGGCGGCACCAGGGAAGTGACCACTACCTGTTCCCCTCCTAGGATCCCACTCAGGCCAAACCCACCCTCCGCGATGGCTCGTTAGGCCTGCAGGACATTGGAAACTGCGGAGATGAGCAGCATCAGGCCGGACACGAGCCTCCCAGCTTCCCACGACACACACTTCCTCTGGTTCCTCCCTAGCTCACCTCCCGCCTACCTGCCTGGCCCTGTGGGCATGGGAGGCTGCACCCCTGCCCAGGCCTGCTTCCCTCCCAGTCCCTTCTCAGCCACACTTCCTGGCGGGAGCCAAGCAGCAGGCGCTGGAGGTCAGATGGTGCTCCAGATGGTTCAGGAACGGACACAAGCCCATTTGGAAGCCAGACTCCGTTATGAAAGCCAGGCTGCCCACCTCATGCCTGTGCTGGATGGAGGGCCTCCCTCCACCCAGCTCCTTTCTAAACGAGTGTTTCTGTCTTGCCAGATGTTTCCATGCGGTAATTTTGCGGAACTAGTCATTGAGAGCTGCCCGTGCTGTCCTTCTCCGATAGCTGTTCCCTGATTAATTCCCATCACGCGCCTGCTCTGCGCCTCTGTAGGCAGAGAGTACATCCACATCAAGGCGGAAGCGGTGCTCTGAGAATCGCGACTTTTGACAGTCGGCAAATAGCAGCTGCTGTCCTGCAGCAGGGGGTCGAAGCCAGGCCTGTGCGGCACAGGCTGGACGGGTCTCACTCCACCTCTCCCTGAAGCCTCCGGGCGCTGCCCGGTGTGAGAGCTTGCCCACCTCCCCTCAGGGCGGCTGGGTGATGTAGATGGGCACCTGTTGGCTCTCAGCTCCCATCTCCCAAGAGCAGATGGAGAATGGCCGGGAGTGACGCCAGCGGTGACCACGTCTCTGCAGGCTGTTTTCAGGACATTGTTACAGAGCATGCTGCCTCTCTGTGTTTGTTCTCTGTCCTTGTTGAGAACCTACTGTGTGCCGGGTGCCTGCTGGGCCTTGGACAAGATGGCACAAGGGCCCCTGGTGTCTTGGAGGTTAACTTTGAGCAGAGGAGACAATAAATAACGTAAAAAGGCAATAAGACCATTTCAGAGACCGGAAGGAAGTAGAGCAGGATGCTGAGATAGAGAGGGCTGGACGAGAGGGACGGTCTCTGAGGACAGGGAGCCAGCTTTGCAGGGCTCTGGGAAGAGCATTCCGGGCAAGTGCTCCTTCCTGGGGTGGGAATGAGTTGGCCGGATGAGGGAGCAGCAACCAGATCAGTGTGTTGGGGGTGGAGGGAGAGTGACAGGGGTCGGGTCAGAGGGGTCAGCAGGGGCCAGATCGGAAGGCCTTACTGGCCACTGAAGGGGGGTGGAGCTTATGTGTAGTACGAAATCATTAGGGGCTTTAAGCAGGGAGCGCCATGACCTGATAAGTTGTTTTAAAAAGAAAGACCGGCTGCTGTGTAGAGAAGGAAGCGTGTGCCTGGGCTGGGTTCGCGGTGATGGAGCGGAGTGGAAGCAGGGGAGCCCGCTGGCAGGTTATGGTAGAACCTCTTGGAGAGATGGTGGCCTGGCGGCGAGGCAGCACACTCAGGGAGCAGAGGTCAGGTTCGGAGGGGTGTGGAGGTTAGAGCCATGGGACCCTGGCCCCTGGCCGTGTGAGTGAGTGAGCAGGAGGGGTCAGAGAGGACGCCTGGGCTGTGGGCAACTGACTGAATGGGGCCACCATTTTTAAGATGGGAGGAGACTAGGCTTGGGAAAGTGAGGTGAGGATTCTGTGTGGGGTGTCGTGTTAAGGTTGAGACACCTGTTAGATATCCTAGAAGAGAGGTCACGTGGTCACTAGGGGCTTGGTGGAGAGGTCAGGGTTGGAGATGAAAATGATCACGAGTCATCAACACAAAGATGGTATTTAAGGCCTTGGGTCTGGACAAGACCACCTAGTGAGAGAGCAGGAATCTGAGGCCCAGGACCCACCAGCCACTTGAGGCCCAGCTAAGGGGAGCCCAGGCAGGGAGGCTGACAGGGGAGCAGGGGAACCCGGGCAGGGAGGCTGACAGGGGTAGGGGAGCAGGGAGCCCAGGCAGGGAGGCTGAGGAGGGAGCAGGGGAGCCCAGCAGGGAGGCTGAGGGGGGAGCAGGGGAGCCTGGGCAGGGAGGCTGAGGGGGGAGCAGGGGAACCCAGACAGAGAGGCTGAGGGGGGAGCGGGGGAGCAGGGGTGCCCAGGCAGGGAGGCTGAGGGGGGAGCGGGGGAGCAGGGGTGCCCAGACAGGGAGGCTGAGGGGGGAGCAGGGGAACCCAGACAGAGAGGCTGAGGGGGGAGCGGGGGAGCAGGGGTGCCCAGACAGGGAGGCTGAGGGGGGAGCGGGGGAGCAGGGGTGCCCAGGCAGGGAGGCTGAGGAGGGAGCAGGGGAGCCCAGCAGGGAGGCTGAGGGGGGAGCAGGGGAGCCCAGCAGGGAGGCTGAGGGGGGAGCAGGGGAGCCTGGGCAGGGAGGAACTCCAGCCAGGTTGGCCTGCAAGCTGGGGAAGGAGACCACTCGGTTGGAGGAGCAGCGATGGCACAGGTGCTGCTGACAGCTGGGGGCCTGAGCCTGAGAGCTCCAGGTGGATCTGGCACCTGCTGGCCCTAAAACTGACCATCCAAACCAGGACACTCTGAGAGTGAAAAGAGGGTTCTGTGAATGATTGGGCCAGGACAGCGGAGTAAATCCGAACTGTCCAGACACACAGGAAGTTTCCACCCAGGTACTGGTGCCCTTGGCAAGGTGGGTTGGGGCAGAGATAGAGGCAAAGGCCCGACTGCAGCGGGCGGGGCCACAGGGGTGGGGTGGGGAGGGGGGAGGAGCAGCCGGGAAGTGACTTGAAGGGTCTGCTGTAAAGGCAAAAAAATGGTGGGGCACCCCGACAATGAAGTACCTCAGCAAGAAAAAGAATAAAGCTATTAATTCATACAACATGGATGGATCTTCAAGTAATTATGCTGAAAGAAAGAAGCTAGGCCAAGAAGAGTACATAGTGTGTGATTCCTTTTATTTAAAAAGGAAATGCAAACTGATATATCAGAAAGCTGACGGTGGTTGGCTGGGGAGGGGTTGGGGGGTTATCCAGGGTACAAGGAAACTTTGGGGGTAATGTGCTCATTATTTTGATTGGAAATTGATTTATGGGTATATGCATGTGTTAAAACTTATCACGTTGTACACTTCAAAAAGGTACTGTTTTCTGTGTGATGTATGTGTTATATTCCTTACTCAAGCAGTTTTTGAGAAATGTTTTGATGAGAAGGGGAATGGACAGATGGCAGGGCAGTAGCAGGCGGAGGTGTGGTTTCATTCTCAGCATGAACAAAGAAGTGCTGGGGAGAAGAAGGAGACAGGAAGCCTAGCCAGGGACCCCTCTGTCATATGCTGAGGGGGTTAGAGTTCATCCCACTGGCCTGAGGGTCTCCACATTCCTGTGCAAAGGAATCATTGGAAGAATCTGTTACACTTGCAGCGCCCACACCACATCCCCTGGACTCTCCTCCAGCACAGCTCAGGTGGGACAGCTCCTGTGGGACAGCCCAGGGGGGACAGCCCAGGTGGGACAGCCCAGGGGGGACAGCCCAGGTGGGGCAGCCCAGGTGGGACAGCCCAGGGGGGACAGCCCAGGTGGGGCAGCTCAGGTGAGACAGCCCAGGTGGGGCAGCCCAGGTGAGACAGCCCAGGTGGGGCAGCCCAGGTGGGACAGCCCAGGTGGGGCAGCCCAGGTGAGACAGCCCAGGTGGGACAGCCCAGGTGGGGCAGCCCAGGTGGGGCAGCCCAGGTGGGGCAGCCCAGGTAGGGCAGCCCAGGTGGGGCAGCCCAGGTGAGACAGCCCAGGTGGGGCAGCTCAGGTGGGGCAGCCCAGGTGGGGCAGCCCAGGTGGGACAGCCCAGGTGGAGCAGCCCAGGTGGGGCAGCTCAGGTGGGGCAGCCCAGGTGGAGCAGCTCAGGTGGGGCAGCCCAGGTGGAGCAGCCCAGGGCGGGGCAGTCCAGGTGGAGCAGCCCAGGTGGAGCAGCTCAGGTGGGGCCGCCCAGGTGGGACAGCCCAGGTGGGGCAGCCCAGGTAGGACAGCCCAGGTGGGGCAGCCCAGGGGAGACAGCCCAGGTGGGACAGCCGGGCAGGCTGACGCACAGCCTAGGTGCTTCCAGGCTCTGCCTCTCTGCAGGGGGAGGAGGGGAGGGACTTCCCAAGCCACAGTGCCCAAGGCAACCTTCAGCAGCAGGGAAGGGAGTCAGTAGATAACCCTGCCTCCGCCTTTGGAGGGACACAGGTGTCTTCTGTGGGTTCCTCGGAGGTCCCCAGTGGAATAGAGCCCAATTGCCCACAGCAGCGACCAGCTCAAGTGCCTTTGGGGGTTTTCTCGGGACCGGACTCTTGGGAGCACCTTACCAAGTAAGCAGCCCGCACTCGAGTCCTTATCTCATCACTGCTCTCAGGACCCCACTGAGCCAGGTGTGCCTTGGCTGTGCGGCAGGCTTTCCTGCGGGGAGGCCCGGGACGTACTGGAGCGAAGCCGCCTTCGGCAGTGAAGACCGAGGGTTTCACCAGGCGGGTGACAGCCAGGTCTGCTCTGGCAGGAAACTACCTCCCTGGCAACAGGAGGTGGAGGTTGGAGCAGCAGGACAGGAAGCAGGGAGGCTAATTAGCAGGCAGTTACAGATGTCCCAGCGGGAGGTATGATGACAGAGCCCATCAAGCACCTCTTTGTGAAGGTCCTTTGATTTACAGTGTAAGCTTCACGCAGGAAGGGGACTGAGCCTTGTTTAACATCCCAATGCTGTGGTTTCACAAAGCCCGTGTTTCCAGCATTCAATTTCTGTTCATCTTCTGCTTTAAAATTTGAGACATCAGTCTGACACCACGCATCTCTGTTTTGTTAAATTTTGTGTTTCCAGGATCTTGACGTTGGTGCGAAGAACGTGAAGCTCTATGTCAACAAAAGCCTCATCTTTGATGGCCAGTTAGACAAAGGAGGTGGGGAGGCCCCGGCCAACCAGAGCATCCCAGTCGGCCTGAAAAATGAGCAGATTGAGGGGGCGGAGAACGGCTCTAATGCCCCCTCGGAAGAAGGCAGAGGTGCCCAGAGGATGGCCGGCACCGCTGGGGACGAGGAGCTCAGCGCCACTTGCTCACAGCCAGCCCGAGTGCCAGGGGATGTGGCGGTTTCTTCACCAGGAACTTTATTTGGTGAAAGGATGAATTCTCCTGGTTGCATAAAAGACAGTTTGTCCAAGTTAGAGGACGATGTCAGCTCGTCAGCAGCCCCAACCTCCGTGGGGGGCGAGCGTGCCCCTGCCCCCAGGCCCCCAGTGGAGTGCCCTCCACTGGGCCAGGAGCTCTCACAGACTCTGCAGCTGGAGAACCTCCCAGGCAGGAAGGTCTCTGCACCAGGGAAAACCCCCGCCTGGCTACAACCCTCTTGCACAGGGAAAGGCAGGAGGCAGGGAGGCGGGAAGCCCAAACCCCTCTGGCTGTGTCCTGAGAAGCCACCCGATGGGACAGACGGGCTTGTGCTGGAGGACGAGGACGTCTTCAGGGAGGGTCCTGCGGAGGCCGGGGATGAAGGCCCCAGGCGCGAGCCAGGGCGGGCCAGCAGCCGGAATGCCATCTCAGAGGACCGAGCCCCGAGGGTGACCCCCAACGTCTGCAGGGATGACTTTGACATCTTTGAGCAGCCCTCCAACAGGGAGCGCCCCGCTAGTGGGAGGAGGGCCCGGAAGGATGCCCTCAGCAGCAGTCACGGTGATGGGCAACCAGCCGGCAGAGGTAAGCTCAGGGAGCAGTCTGACTGGGGCTCATCATCCCTGCAGGAGGCTGCTGACTGGCACCAGCCACTCAACTCCCGAGCCTCAGTTTCCTCATCTGCAAAGCGAGGGGTTCTTCTTAACCAGGGGTCACAAATCTATTGTCTCAGGAGCCACACAGGAGGCAGCAATGAGTGAAATGGGCAAGACATACTTTGCCTGTTAAACTCGTAGATATATTTGTCATTGCCACCAAGATACGTCCCTTTGCTCATTTTTCTTTCAATACATGACTTTTCCAACCTAGACCTGGTTATTCTACCTCTGATAGACATTGGTCTCTAATTACTTCACTTTATTCTTAACTGTACTGTTAGGAAAATAACGCAAGTATAATGATAAATAGCAATTGACACTTGCCTGAATTTTGGAAGGACATTAGGGAGTGGTGAGGACTATGGCTAACTGGAGTGCACAAGCCCAACTAAAGGGGGCAGCTGCTGCTTCACTCAGGCTCTTTCTGGCTTTCAGGACTGCAAGACCAATGTGCCAGATCTCTTTTCCTTTTATTAAGAGAAATCAGAAATATATCAGACTATTCTAATTTTCACCATTGGTGACTTATCTGCTGCTCTGTGAACTTTGCAGTAGATCATCTCTAAGGCTGTGGAAGAAGGGTACCAGAGGCTGGACTTCTGAATATTTCCACTCAGATTTGGCTATTGGGAGTGTAGCATAGCAACAAGATGTCAAAACATTTGAATTTAAACTCTGCTACATGTAGATTTGGGACTTACAGAGCAGGCCCTTGCACACTGAGCCTCAGCAGCTTTGTCTATAAAATGAGGATGAGCAGCCCTTCCCAGTGCTGTGAGGAGTAAGACGGTGGCTTCGCAATAGTAACAGAGCCTGGCCCGTGGCAAGTGCTCCACGAGTGGCAGCCATTTTTTTCAACATTAGCTTGTCGGTCCTTTGTTGTCCACAAAGCACTCGGACCTACCAAGATAGGGCTCACCCCTAGTCCTCTGAATTTAACCCCACTCCACATTGTATAGGAGCACACCAACCCCCATCGTGCGTAAGCCTGGAGCCTCTCTGAGCCTCAGTTTCCTCGTCTGTAAAATGCTGCCAGTAATACCCATCTCATGGGTGCTGGGGATCAGGTGAGATCACCCATGTGCAGTGCCTGGCATAGTGCCTTGCACACAAGCGCACCAGGAGATGCTAGCTGCTGCTCTTTATCGTCACCACCATCGAGGCGTTGGCACTGCCCGCACTCTGTGGCTCTACCTCGTGGTGTATCTGCAGGTGAAACCAATGTACAGTTGCCCCTTGAACCACTCGGGGGTTCGGTGTGCTGACCCCTTGTGCAGTCGAAAATCCACGTATAACTTTTGACTCCCCCAAAACTTAACTACTGTCAGCTACTGTTGACTGGAAGCCTTCTCAATAACAAGCAGGCGATGAACCCATATTTTCAGGTTATATGTAGTATGTAGATCAGCCGTGGGCAAACTACGGCCCGCGGGCCGGATCCGGCCCGTTTGAAATGAATAAAACTAAAAAAAAAAAAAGACCGTACCCTTTTATGTAATGATGTTTACTTTGAATTTATATTAGTTCACACAAACACTCCATGCTTTTGTTCCGGCCCTCCGGTCCAGTTTAAGAACCCATTGTGGCCCTCGAGTCAAAAAGTTTGCCCACCCCTGATGTAGATAGTCTTACAATAAAGCAAGCCAGAGAAAAGGAACTGTTATTAAGAAAAGTATAAGGAAGAGAAAATACATTTACTGAAATAAGTACTGTACGTATTTACTGAAAAAAATCACATGTAAGTGGACCCGTGCGGTTCAGAGTGGTGTCCAGGGGCACCTATATATGTGTTTTAGTGAGTCACGTCAGCCTCCACTCCATCGTTGGCTAGCAGACAGAGCCCCAAGGCCTACACTTAGAAATGTGACGAGTGTGGGCCTCCTTCAGACCCTGACGTGTCGCTTAGGACACGGAGCAAGTCCGTAAGACTTGCGTGTCTTCCTGCGGGGCTCCCAGCCAAGACTTACAGTGCTGGGTGTCGGGGCCAGCGGAGTGGGAGAGGAGAGGAGAGCCAGGGAGCTCTTTGAGAGCAGACACTGTCTTATCTGTGATGGGGTCTCAGGCCCAGGTGTCTGCTCGCGGTGGATCCTCCGAGTGTGGGATGGCTGCGTGGCTACGCGCAGGCTGCAGTGCGCCAGGCTCTCAACCAGGCACGGCACTCGGACCAGCTCATGCACCCTCCTGCCAGCCCCTTTTATAGCTAAAGGAGATACCAGCTTTAAGCAGCTTTCTTCGGGTCACACAGCCAGTAAGGGCAGAGCAGAATTTGAACCCGTGTCCTGCTCCAGCATCCGTGCTTGAATCACTACTCCACGTGCCCTGTTTCCGCAGCCATCATCAGCCCCCGCCCGGCGGAGCCAGGCAGTTCCGAGCCTCCCTGGTAAACAGACCCACAGAGCCTCTGGGAGTTATTCTAACGTGTCCACGTTTGGAAGACTTTGTCTCCCTTTAATTTCTTTCCAGGCATTTCACTGGTTGGCTCAGTGACACATTAAGAACTGAGCCCTTCAGATTTAATGCTTGTTAAACCAGTCGTGCTAAAAAGGAAAGTCACTTTGAAATCTTAAATTGCCCATTACATAGAGCCAAAGCCCATGCCATGCCCTCAGGAAAGGTGCAGGCCCCGCTCCGTAGGTGCTGCGAGGATGCATGACTGCCAGACTCCTCCCTGGGCCTGGAATCGGCTCCATAAACAGCCTGGAGATTCTTTTGTGCAACAGAGCATCTCACTGTCATGACATCAGCATTTCGGAAGTGTCGTTATCGGGTCAGTTGGCTACAGGTGAATAAAATCCCATCAGCCCAGTTTGAGCAGTAAAGGGGGTGTTATTTGGCGAATGTTTGAGGCGCTCCTAGACCCCCAGAGGCAGGGAGTGTAGCTGCTCACTGCATGGGATTGGGAAGAGGAGCCAGGATGCTGGCCAGCACCAAGGAAGCTTCTCCATGACTGTCCAGGCCCGACCTCTGCTTCCCGCTGGCCCTTTTCCTCACCCTCCCTCAGGGTCAGCTTTCTCTGCCTTTGTGCACACAGCAGGAAATGGCCTGGCAGCCCTAGGTGACTCAGTGTTCTGGCTCTGTGGCCAGCAGCCAGCTCCATAGTCTCAGGGGAGAAGTTGATTGGCCGACTCGGGTCAGGTGTCCACTCCTTGTTCCATCAGCTACAACTGGAGGGCAGTTCACCGAGAATAAACATGGCTCTGTTATATCTCACTACGTACTTTCTCATTTCCTGTTTTAGTAGCAATTAGCATACGCCTCATGGTGGTGCCATTGATTTTTATAAACTCAAGTGCAGAACTCTGTAGCTCATGTTAGTCTCAACCAAGGAATAGTTTTGCATCTTCAGTCCCGTCTTCTCATATCGGTGGTCCCTCCCAGACTGTGTTGACTACAGACTCACGAAGCCGCAGCTTTCTGTTGCCCTTCAGACTTGCCGGTGGGGTTGACCAAGGACCACACACTGACCCTAGCAGCTCCCTGACCCCAGGGACTCGTGAGTAGAGTGTTCTCCTGCAGAGAGGGGAACCGGCCCTCAGCGGTGGTCCCATCTGCGAGGTCTAGCAGAGCATCAACACCTCTCTGCTTTTAAAACCCAGGGTACCTCTTGGGGAGCAGAGGTCAGAAAGCAGATGTGGGGTGAGAGCAGAGCCCCACCTTTCTTCTCACCCAGGCACACACACAGGCGAGGCCCTGACACAGGACGTGGGTGCTGTCTCCTCAGTGCCCTTGCAGACTGCCCCAGGCCATTCATTCCAGCCCCTGGAAATCAAATCACAGTTAGCGGAGCACCGATGATCCATATGGTAGTCCCTCCTGCAGGTGTTAAGCCTCACGCCTGGGAAAGGGTGGAGGAAACTCCTGGGTCTTTTTTAATGGCAGATGGGAAGGCGGGGCGAGGACAGGTGCAGGAGAACTGGCAGGTGGAGAGGGAGTCCCTCAGCCTCCAGGTCTGAACACGGGTGTAATGGTGATGCCAGCTGTCCATCCCTTTGCTGGCAAACATTACTGAGCACTTCCTCGTGCCAGGTTCTGTGCCAGGCACTGGGACGCAGCAGGGAGCAGGGCAGAGCAGGCCTCTCCACGAGGAAGGTAACGAGAGGAGCCAGCTGCCTGGGGATCTGAGAAGAGAGCACTCCTGGCAGAGGGCACAGCAAGGACAAAGGCTCTGAGATGAGAGGTGATCTGGCGTGTCACAGGGAGGAGAGCCACGTGGCCGGAGCAGGAGGGCGTGGGAGAGGGTGGGAGTGCCGTTGGGGAAGTTAGTGGGGCCAACTCGGGGCTCTGGGCGTGGTGAGGAGTTGGATTTTCTTTGATTTTCCTTGTTCCCAGCGTGGCAGAGATAATGGCACTCGGAGGGGATGGTGACAAACGCCATTTAGGCACATGGAGTCTGAAGTGACAGTGTGGACATGTCTGGACCCCCCGAGGGGCCTTGGACGGTGGTGCCTGGGGCAGGGGGGGGTGCCAATGTGACACTGGGCAGTGCTTGCGTGGGAGCCAGGGAGGAGGGAGGAGGGAGGAGCTGCGGGTGGAACGTGGAGAACCTGGCAGCAGTGTCTCCTGAGCCCGAGGGGAGCGTGGCCTCGGACAGCAGTCTGGAGTGAGCACTGAGAGAAGACTGCGTGCGTGGGGTCCCTGTGAACCCGGAGGGCGCCGCTGCAGTGGAGGGCTGTGGGATTCATGGATGGAGGGATGGAAAGCCACCAGGCATGCGACCTCTGACACAGCTGGGTCCCACGGCCCCAGTGATGCCACCAGGAGCCTCGCATCGCCCTCTTCCTGCCCTGCTTCCTTCTCAGGCCGGCCCCCCCACAGGCAGCAAGGTGGCCACAGGCAGCGCCGCTCCGTCCACGCTCAGCAGCTCCAGTTCACGGAGAGCCCCTCTCTCCCTGGGTTCCTTTCATGAGCCCAGCTTGCAAGGATGCTGTCCACATTTGCTTGATCCGAATGGCCTGCAGGTGGGGGGTCCCCAGGGGAAAGTCAGGGTGCTGTTCCTAGAGAAGGGGAAGAGGAGTTTGAGGCAGCAAAACAGTAACTGGTCAGAGAAAGCAGGCCGCAGGGGATGGGAGGCGGGGATGGGTGCAGCCACTGCAGTGGGCAGAGGGAGCGCAGATCCGAGGCCTCCCTCTGCCTTCAGGGCGGAGATTTACGCTTGTCTGCAGGCTGAGAGGGCAGTGGTGGGGAAGGAGTGATTGAAGATTCTGGAGAGAAGCGGTAATTGATGGGGCCAGGCCCCCTAGGAGACAGGCAGAAAATGGAGTGCAGGGCACAGCACCAAAAGAAAGGAGAAAGAGCAGAATGTCAGTGCCAGCTGCTGTTTTTTCCAGAATGACACCCTTAGGTGGCACTTAGCCATGGCGTGGCCCCGAGGATGGCCCCTGCTCCATGTGCACTCGGGCTCTTAGATTCTGCGAGTGGAGCGGGGCCTTCAGACGCCAGCCCTGGGCATGGCTGCGGCTCCTGGAGCCAGTTAGGCCGTGTGTGGAAGTAAAGTCCTCGCCGTGCAATGCACCTGGGTTGTTTCAGCGTTTTTCTGATTATAAAAATAATACATGTAGGGAACTCAGAAGATAAGGTGACAAGGAAGAAAATAAAAGCCCTTCCTACTCCCACCCCGAAAGATCATCCTAGCACGTCGGTGCAAGCTGCCCACACTAGGATGGGCGTCATTTAAAATGGCACAGCTGGCTCTTTTCATTTTACCTTCTTTTCCGAGCCTTTTGCCTGTCTCTAAGCAGTTTGAAAACTCCGTGCAAGTCACGTGACTGGTAGCCCGAGGCGCAGGCTCCTGGGTGGCTGACTCTGAGGCCACAGGCAGTGGCTTCGCTCTGGTTGTGTGAGGCTCTGAAGTGGGAAAACTTCCAGCAAAGGCTCCAACACAGCCATACTGGCCTCCCTTGATGTGCATGAGGTGGCATGCTTAGAAAATTCAGTGCAGATTGAACAATACTTTGCTTTTTGTAAAACAGCTAGGTTCCAGACTTGAGAACCGGAAACAATTTTCTACCAGCCTGAATGTGTGTGACAGGAGACCGTGCTCTGTGCCCGGACCGTCCAGTGCAGTGCGGGCGTTAACAGCCCTGCCCACCGGCCATGCCAGGAGGGTCAGTGGGCATTGAGACAGCCAACAGCAGCCTCGCCACTTTCTAGAATGTTCCCCTGAGGGCGGCTCCACCCAGCCGAGAGCCACTGGATGAGACACTTAGGGTCCCACTTCCACACCTGTCACTAACGGGCTTCCCCCCTCTTGTGCCCTTTCTTCAGGAGAAGCCTGGTGCACCAGGCCGCCGCTGCGGCCCCAGTGGCACAGCGAGCAGGAGCACACGCTGCACGAGTCCTGGAGCTCCCTCAGCGCCTTTGACCGCTCCCACCGGGGGCGCATCTCCAACATGGAGGTGCAGGGGGACATCCTAGACGAGTTCCTGCAGCAGCAGAGGAGCAGCCGGCAGGGCGCCCAGCCAGCCCCCTGCAGGGAGCAGCCGGAGCCGGAGCCCCGGGTGGGGCCGGACGACTGCAGAGACGCAGGCGACCCCAGCGACTTTAGAATCCCCGTCTTGCCCTACGGGCGGCACTTGGTCATTGACATCAAGTCCACGTGGGGGGACAGGCACTACGTGGGCCTGAACGGAATAGAAATATTCAGCTCCAAGGGAGAGCCCGTGCAGATCGCGAGCATCCAAGCGGACCCCCCCGACATCAACATTCTACCAGCCTATGGGAAGGACCCCCGGGTGGTCGGCAACCTCGTCGACGGGGTGAACAGGACCCAGGACGACATGCACGTCTGGCTGGCCCCCTTCACGCCGGGCAAGTCCCACTCCATCTCCATCGACTTCTCACACCCTTGCCACGTTGCCCTGGTCAGGATTTGGAATTACAACAAATCGCGGATCCATTCCTTCCGCGGTGTGAGGGACGTCGAGATCCTGTTAGACGCACAGTGCATCTTTAATGGAGAAATCGCCAAGGCCTCCGGAACACTGACGGGAGGTACAGTATGTCTGTAAGGATGTTCCCGAAGCCCTACTCGCTGCTCGCTGAGGCTCCAAGGGAAAATCAAACCCACAGGCTGCCAGTGGCGATGGGTCTCTCCCCTCGTAGGCCTGGCCTGCTCGCCGCCTTTGCAGCGAGAGTGTGCGGGCGCTGACCTCATTAAACTCCTCGGCTGGGGACGGGCCTGAGCCCGAAAGGGGGACCCTTCTGGGAGGCGCTGACTGAGGGAGCACTCTCAGGAGAGCCCAGTGTGGGGAGGGGTGCAGGACATGGAGGGGGAGCTGAGCACGTGGTGTCAGGGGAAGCCACCGCAGCCTGACCAAGGGCAAGCTGGAGCATGAACTGCAGGTCTGTCCTGCCTGAGGCAGAGCGCTGGGGGTTGGAGCCCTGCAGGCTCCCCGCTAGGGGCCTAACGCTCATGCCCTTCCAGCAGGGCTCCAGCCCTCCCCACCGGGGTCAGCGGGGATCTGTGAGCACCCACAGCATCTGCTCTGGTGCCCACCCACGCGTGTTTCAGGCCCATCTCAGTGATTCTCCTCAGATAGGTCCCTTTGTTAGATCTGTGGCCTGTGTGGTGCTCAGGTACGCGGATCCATTTGCCGACGTGAAGAACCCACGTCCCTGCACAGATGGAGAACTGTCCGTGGCTCGGGGTTTATGGCAGAGCTGATGGGTCTGGGCCCTGACCCACAGCTCAGTGGGATTTGGGAGAGTTGACCCTTGTCTTCCTGGTAACCCCTTCAGCCCCAGAGCACTTTGGAGACACAATCTTATTCACAACCGACGACGACATTCTCGAGGCCATATTCCGCTCGGATGAGACGTTTGACGTGGACACAGAGGGCCCGTGCAGCCTGCCGTGCGAGGAGGCCCTGCAGAGGCCCAGCACCGCGGACGGCGGCACGGAGGAGCGGCCCTACACCCAGGCCAGCCTGTGGGCCCAGGTAGGACGGCGGGCGGGTGGGCGGGGCGCCCGGAGAGGTTTCCCCTGACTCCCAGCCGGAGAGGAGCAGGAGAATGAAGATGGATCTCTTTACGCTGCTGGTGCTGCTGTTTTGACATTTCCCATTTCTCCACTTCGTCTTCAGTCCTGGGTGTCATATTTCATTCTCTAATGATTTTTATTTCATTTATTTATTTATTTTTCACCAAAGTAAAGAAAGTATTCAGATTTTAATCAAAGCTGGGAGAAATCCATGCTGTGTCCCCTCTGTCATTCAAGGTCTTCGGGAACTTCCTGCTTGAGGTTGCGTTTTGATCTCTCGGTTGTTTTTGATGGGAGGACTGGAAATGCCTTTAATAGGCAGACTTAGAATTAAAATAATGACAATCCAGCGATTGTTTCTTGCGTGTGACTTGTGAGCCAGCCAGGCATCCCTCCTGACAACCGCCCATGTGGAGACCAAGGTTCAGCCCGGCTCAGGGTCATGCCCAGGGCGCGTAGCGGGAGAGTGACAAGGTTAGAGCTTCAACACAGGACTCTAAAGTCTGTGCTTTTTTAATGAAAGATGACCTTCAAAGCAAGGGCCAGGCCAAGTGAAGAGCAGCAATGGAGGGAAGACCAGGTCTCCAGTGTGTCCTCGAGGCCCTGCAAGCAGGGGGCGGGGGGAGGGGGACATCCAGGAGCAGAGGACAGCTCCGGCCACCACAGGTCCTGACCACGCAGTGCAGCGCATGGTCTGTTGGCGCCGGGTGTTCAGTGCGTGAGCCTCCACCTCTAAGGGAGGCTGCTGCCGCTCCGCCCAACAAGACTGCCAGCTCATGGTGACAATTGTGCTGATTTTTTTTCAAATGAAGCCAGATATCTGAATTTTTATGTAAAAACTAGAGGCCTGGTGCACGAAATTCATGCATGGGGGAGGGTGTGTCCCTCAGCCCAGCCTGCACCCTCTCCAATCTGGGACCCCTCGAGGGATGTCCAACTGCCCGTTTAGTGGGATCAGACCTAAATGGGCAGTCGCACATCCCTCTCACAATCCAAGACTGCTGGCTCCCAACCGCTCACCTGTCTGCCTGCCTGATTGCCCCTAACCACTTCTGCCTGCCAGCCTGATCACCCCCTAACCATTCCCCTGCCAGCCTGATCGATGCCTAACTGCTCCCCTGCCGGCCTGGTTGCCCCCAACTGCCCTCCCCTGCATGCCTGGTCCCCCCCAACTGCCCTCCCCTGCCAGCCTGGTTCCCCCCCAACTGCCCTCCCTTGCATGCCTGGTCCCCCCCAACTGCCCTCCCCTGCAGGCTTGGTCCCCCCCAACTGCCCTCCCCTGCAGGCCTGGTCCCCCCCCAACTGCCCTCTCTTTCAGGCCTGGTCCCTCCCAACTGCCCTTCTCTGCTGGCCATCTTGTGGTGGCCATCTTGTGTGTTGGAGTGATGGTCAATTTGCATATTTCCTCTTTATTAGATAGGATATCCCAATTTAAAAATGTTAGCAAGTGACTCAAATGTTTTCAAACCTTCGTGGGCCAGGAAGCATGTCTGTTGTCTGGATTTGATCCGTGGGTCCAGCTGGGAGTTGACCAGGAGGCCTTTCATGTGCCCCATGGTTTCCCAGCGCAGAAACCCAGCCCATGAGGGACAGGGAGGGACACTCTCATCTTAGAGGAGAACCTGCGCTCATTGGGCGGCGGGGGACCAGCATCAGGGTCACACACCTAGAGTGTTAAGGTCAGTGCATCCACAGGGGTTGTCCTAGGAGGGGAGGGCAGGGTGCCAGGGAGGGCAAGAGAAGGCGCGTGGGCACCAGGGCAGTGACATTCCCTGGTGGCCTGAGGCTGGCTGTGTCAGGGGTGCTCCTGACAGGCCCTCCCCATCCCCTCCCCATGGCTGGACTGGGCCTGGAGAGGCTGTTGCTAGGGGCGGGGCCTGGCGCTCATCAGGTCGTCCTTGGGGCTGGACCACCACGTTCACCCAGACGCTGAGATCTGGACTTCGCTTCCTTTTGCATCGCAGCTTTCCTGTCTGTAAAGTAGTGAAGGCACTTTTACCCGAACTTACGATGGAGAGGTCTAATGAGCAGAGTTCACACATGAGGTCCAAGAAGTAGGGTTGGCTGCCCACCTGGGCTATCTGCAGACCAAGCGCTCCTTCTCCTGGATGCCCAGGGGCTAACCTGGGAGCTTTGCAAATGCACATGCCCAGGCCCAGAACCATGCTCTGTAGCTTAAGTTCTTTTCCTTCCCTTCATTCCCTTCCTCCCTTCCTTTCCTCTCTCCCCGCCTCCCTCTAGCTGACCAGACAGACATTGATGGCTTCTTCCCTGGTAGCGTCAAACTCCTCCCCTACCAGCAAGAGCTTCTGGCAAGGACTCAGACATGCGAGGGTTCCTGGGCCTGTTCATGTTACCAGTCACGACCTCCACAGAGACAGAAAACACAAGAAGGGACACGGGGACTTCCCTGGGGCGTGAGGTGGGCACTAGCAGCTGGAAACATCGCCAGCCAGCTCTGTGGGTCATCCCTTGCCTCTGCTTCTCTCCTCACCGGTGTGCAGGTCCCGGAAGTGGAGCTGCCACCCAGCGGCCCTGTGCCTGAAGTCACCACTCCGGAACCGGGCGTCTACCACGGGATCTGTGAGTACCCTGTCCTGGGCAGTGCCAGGGGAAGGAGGGCCTTCGGGGGTCGGGCGTCCTGGCCCCTGGGACAGGGTCTGCTCAGATGTGGCCCTGCGGCCAGCGGGCTGAAACCAGCAGGAGCAAAGACACCGCCTTGCTCCCTGCGCCAGGCGGGAGCTGCCAGTTCTTCTGAGAAGTCAGAAATTTGGATTTTTATGTGAAATCTTCAGCTTTTTAAATGTTGGTGACTAATTTTATAATATTTTTAAACAACTAATGAGCCAAACAAAACACATGTGTATCGGCCAGCTGGCTGCCGGTGGGTGGCCTCTGAGCAAATCCCATCTGGGCTTCACTGTCTTTTTCTCTCGTCTTTTCCCATGTGACCCTGCAGCCACCCCTCCTCCTCCACGCACGCGCAGGCCAGCCCTCTGCCTGCATCTGGGATCTTCAGGCCAGAGGTGGCCGCGGACTGCGCGCGCCTCCCTCCTGGTCCCTGTTAACGAGACTCGTGGCTCACCTGCTCCTTTAGCCTCACCTGCTCTTTCTTGCCCCCTGAGCACTCATTCCCTCCAGTTAACTTCTGTCACACTCCCTCTGCATCATCTCTAGAATGAAGCCAGATATCTAGGTTCAGCCGGTCCTCCTCCCCACACCCATCTCTGAACCCCCACCTGTCCCCCGCTCAAGCTGTGCCCTCTGCCCAGCGTGTCCTCCCTCTCCGTCCCTCCCTCTCCCTCCTTCCCTTTCCCTCCCTCCCTCTCCATCCCTCCCTCTCTGTCCCTCCCTCTCCCTCCTTCCCTTTCCCTCCCTCCCTCTCCATCCCTCCTTCTCCGTCCCTCCCTCTCCCTCCCTCCCTTTCCCTCCCTCCTTCTCCGTCCCTCCCTCTCTGTCCCTCCCTCTCCCTCCCTCCCTCTCCGTCCCTCCCTCTCCGTCCCTCCCTCTCCCTCCCTCCCTTTCCCTCCCTCCTTCTCCGTCCCTCCCTCTCCATCCCTCCCTTTCCCTCCCTCCCTCTCCATCCCTCCCTCTCCGTCCCTCCCTCTCCCTCCCTCCCTCTCCATCCCTCCCTCTCCGTCCCTCCCTCTCCGTCCCCTCCCTCTCCGTCCCTGTCGGTTGAGGGCCGACTGAACTGGGTTCCCAGGAAGCAGACTCTGGGTGGAGTTTCCTGGGGCATGTTCCTGGGGAGGACAGGAAGCAGGACGGGGCAGAGGAGAAGCTGAGCCTCGTACTCACATGGAGGCCTCTGCCAGCTCCACAGGGAGTTTGAGCTGTGGCAGCCCTGGCGTTGTCCTGAGCTGAGTGAGGGGACAAGGCCTTTACACGCCCATATCAGCATGTCCCTGGACATGGGCTGCCTGGGAGGGGCAAGGCCAAGGGCAGCCATAAGTGGGGGGACTCAGCTGTGAGCTGTTGGAGGTCAGCACTCCCAGAATTGCTCTGCTCAGCCTGGCTTGGATCACATGCCCAAACATCTTTAAACCAATCACTGGCTCCCCAGGCGGGGAGGGAGCGGGGAGGGAGGTGTGAGATGGAAACCGCGCATGGACAGGCCTGGATCAAGGCGTCCCTGGAGCCCGTGCTGAGGGTCAGCCACCCACACTGCTCCAGAGGCGGCCAGAGTGCAGTGACGAGAAGACGGAAGGGGCAGCCTCTGTCCCTCTCATCTGGTGATTTCCCCAAAGATGCGTCTGTAAATGTCTTTCCCACTGAGCCAGCTCCTGACCTTTCTCAGAAACGTGATCGCGGTGCCTTTGGGAGCTGCCTGATGTGGGCTCCGAGGCCTCTTTGCTGGAGGAAAGTGCAACCTCGGAGGCAGGAGGACCTCTTGGCCGCCCCCCTCCGCACCCCCGAGCCCTGATGTCTGTCTCCCGCCTCTGAGCCTTTGGCTTTCCCGCACGCTGCCAAAATCCTGACCCCCGGACCAGCCAGTGCATACTGGCTTGGTACATACGGCCAGTCCTATTCATGTTTTTGTCGTTAATCCTCACATGAGGATATTTTTTTCCATTACTTTTCAGAGAGCGTGGAAGGGAGGGAGGGGGAGAAAGAGAGAAACATCGATGTGAGAGAAACACATCAACTGGTCGCCTCCCATACTCACCCAGACTGGGGTCAGGGAGTGAATCTGCAACCCAGATGTGTGCCCTTGACCGGGAATCGAACCCTAGACCCTTCGGTGCTTGGGCCGATGCTCTAACCATTGAGCCACTGGTCAGGCTCCTGTTAATGTTTTTGAAAAGGGATGTATGATTTGCAAATCTGCAGATGACACCCATTTCGGACATTTTGCAAATATCAGCAGTGATGAATAGGAAAGGAGCTGGGAGAGTTGAAACATGGACGAGAAATAACAAAATTAATTTCCATGTATATAAATACTGATGGGTACACCAAAGGAAAATGAATGTGAGCATGGATGTGAGCTCAGACAGGCGAGCAGCCCCGCATCCGATGGCCTCGCAGAGCCTCTTCCAGGCAAACGAAGGGCGAGTTGGGATGCCAAGTCTTGTTTTCACAAGGGGGGCTGGCACTGGTCCCTGGCACTGATCCCCTCACCCAAACCTGCTCCCTCCTCCACCTCAGGCCGCCTCCGTCTCAGGAGGGATACCCACAGCCCCTCTGGAACTCAGGTCAAAAGCATCTTCTCTTCCCCTCACTCCCTACATGCCACTGAGAATCTGGCAGTGCTGTCTCCAAAGCAGACCCGAACCCGTCCCCTGTGCCCTGCTGTCACCACTCACTGTCTGGTCCAGGGCATCCGTATCCAGCAGCCTCCTCCCTGGTCTCCTAGAGGGTCCAACCGAGTCACGTTCTGAGATGCAGATCACATCACGTGGGCGCCCCTGCTTCAACCCGGACCTCCCCCGCTCCCCAGTGCAGAGGAGAACCCAGACCCCATGGCATGGTCAGCCCTGCCCAACCTTCTGAGGTCGCTCCCTCCACCTCCCTCTCCCTCGGTCACCTGGCTCCAACCACTGGCCGAGTGGCTCCCATCCCAGGGCCGTGGCCCTTCTGTCCTCAACTGGGAATGTCCTTCCAGACATGCTAAAGAATGGCAGCCTCCTTCATCCCCAGGCCTCAGCTCGAACGTCGCCCCTCAGAGAAGCCCTCCCTGACCACCCGCCCCTTCCCAGCCACTGCCTAGCCCAGCTCTCTGATTTATCCCGCGGCGGTCGGCACTCTCAGGAACGATCATATTTATTGGTTTGTTAGGTGTCTGTTGTGTGTCTTCACTGCAGTAGAAGCTCCTACAGCGATTTTGCTCTGTGTTTACCCTGTATTTCCAGTTCCAGGAGCAGGACTTGGTACATAGTAAGTGATTGGTAAATATCTGTTTATCATTAACGCTGAACTTGGTGAAACTCAATGATTTGAGGTTGACTCACTTACTGCAGGTATCCACTGAGACCTGCTCTTCAGTCAGGCACTTATTTCAAAAGAAAAAGGCCCTCACTGACCATCTGTTTTTCAGATACTGTTCTAGGCTCTGGGGGTACAACAGTGCACAGTGTCCACGGCATTCCCGCCCGCAGGGAGCTACCTCCCATCCTACTGGGGAAGGCTGATCAGATCAAATAGCAAGTAACCCTGGAAGGGACTGTCAGACAGGGACAGGTGCTGTGACAAAGGGTGGAGCAGAAGCAGTGGTTCTCAACCTTCCTAATGCCGCAACCCTTTAATACAGTTCTTCATGTTGTGGTGACCCCCAACCATAAAATTATTTTCGTTGCTACTTCATAACTGTAATTTTGCTACTGTTATGAATCGTAATGTAAATATCTGACATGCAGGATGTATTTTCAGGGGTTGCGGCCCACAGGTTGAGAACCGCTGGTTAGGGCGTGGTGCTCTCTGAGCTCAGGTGGGGGGCCTCTCGGGGGAGAGGGCATCTGAGCACAGACTCGATGGGGAGCGTATCAGTGGCGTGGCTGGGAGTTCTCCTCTGAGCGGGCTTGGCCGGCATCTCCTGGGCCTGCTCATGAGTCTGCTCAGCTGGCAGTGGGCTGGCAGCTGAATGAACCAGGATGCCTTCGTGTCCTGCAGTTGGGAGGCTGTTGGCCAGAGTGAGGGGCGCCGAGGCTCACCTGTCTCCTGCCTGTGGCCACACCCCACGTGTGGAGGGAGGACAACCCCAGTGCGCGTGTGTTTTGCAGCCTCTGCCTGCAGTACCTCTGCTCTGTCTCACGGGCCAAAGCGATCGCCGGGCCCAGGCTCAAGGAGCGGAAGAGACTCCACCTCTGGCTGGGGGAAGCAGCTGAGTCGCGTTGCAGAGGCAGGGCAGGTGGGAGGGGGTTGTGGCCATTCTGCAGGCTGCCAGTGCTGTGAGAGCCGCCATGTGCCCGTACCATGCTGGTCACAGGTCTTCTTCACTGACCCCAAGATGCTCAGTTACCCTGGCCCCATGGCGAGCAGAAGGGTCTGAGGCCGAGTGACACAACGCACGTTGGAAATGACGGGCGTAGGAGAGGAGCTGAGCTCCAGGGAGGTGGCCTGGCTGGGCCTCACAGGGATGTCCGGAGACCTCCCTGGCCTCCACCTCCTCCTCTGAGCCGGATGGTGGGACCGGTAGCCAGGCTGTTCTCCCCGGCGCTGCAGTGCTGGCGTTCTGCACACGCTGCAGAGAGCGCGGATCTTTTGAGCACAGCCACCCAAAGGCTGCTGTGGGCTCCAAGGCCCCCAAGGTGGCGGAGCTCACGGGGCGTGTCCCACCCTCATGGGAGACTAGTAAGGAAGGAAGTTCCAGCCAGAAGCCCGACAGGCCCGGCCAAGAGGTGCATTTGCTTGGAGCTTTCTGGGCAAGTGGACGATTGGCGGCCATTGTGCCGCAGGTGCCCAGAAGGTCCTTGTAAAATCTACATGGTCTCTAATGGAGCAGGTGGGGCGGGCAAAGGGTGGAAGTGGTCACTTCCTTTACCCTGAGTCCTCATGATAGCAGCCCATTTGCATGAAACATCCATTCCCAGTGTGTGGCTTAGTGATGTCACTGCCTCATTCACACTTGTTTAATCACTCTATGGTGAATGGCATTGTGGCGGGCTTTGGGGACAAAGCAAACAGATGGGGTCTCTGTCCTCGAGTTAACCGTCTGGCATATTGAACCAAGGGGTCACAAGATCGCAGTGTGACCAGGGTGTGGATGGGGAAGCTCACAGTGACTCAGCAGCTGTGAACGGAGGGTCAGTGTCGTCGAAGGGGCTTCCCTGAGGAGGTGAGCTGGGGTCTGACGGACGAGCACAAGTGGGTCAGGCAAGTGCGTTCCAGAGAGAAAGCAGCATGAGCAGCGAGCGGCCCTGGCGGGAGAGAAGAGTAAATGAGTGACGGGATGCCATCTTAGTGGAGCCAGGAATTCCTGGTGCAAGATGAGGTTAGAGAAAGAGAAGCCAGAGGGGCAGGGCCTGTTGGCCAAGCATCATGGGAAGCCACTCTAGGCTGTTAAACATCGAGGGGGTGACATGATTGAGGGGTAGAGAAAGGACCCAGAACTGCACAGGTATAAACAGCACTGGCCCATTCACCCACTGCAAACATTTTGTGAACTGTCAGCAGCGTCCCAGCCCCAGGCCCCCTGAGGGAAGGGGCGGGGCGAGCCTGGGGGCACTGCGTTTGTGTCTGGGTTTCCCAGCTGGCCCAGTGCAGGCGCTAAGGACCATTCCTCCTCTCCATGTTGGGCTCCTCCTTCACACCACTTTCCTTCCTGTTGCAGGCCTTCAGCTGAATTTCACTGCCTCCTGGGGGGACCTGCACTACCTGGGACTCACGGGCTTGGAAGTGGTGGGCAAGGATGGCCAGGCCCTGCCCATCAGCCTGCACCAAATCTCCGCCTCCCCCAGGGACTTAAATGACCTCCCCGAGTACACGGATGACTCCCGGACCCTGGACAAGTAGGTGTCTGCAGGAAGCTTAGCTCATGGCAGCCGGAGCAGGGCCTGTCCTGCATCTTAGACCTGAGATTCCAACGTCAGACAGTAACCCCCAGCCACCCCAAGGTCTGGTCACCTCATCTTAGAGTTAAGGAACCCAAGGCTCAGAAAGGGAGGGCACCCGGGACCGCACAGCGGGTGCAGGCTCTCCGGCTTCCAGGCAGAGCTTAGCTCCGGCCAGGAGCACAGTGGCTGCTCGGGGAGCTTTTGCAGGGGTGGCCCTGCCTGTCCTCATGAGCGGCCTCGCCTCTCAGAGAGCCAGCTGTCCCCTCCTTGCGACGGAAGGTGACTGCCGAGGAGGTCCCCGCACTCTCCTCTGCATTTGTCAGGTTTCATAAACCCAGGTTGGGTCAGGTCAGTAAGAGGACAGCCTGACATACAGCCTTGATCCACGGGGCCCTTAACCTGCCGAGGAGCACTGTCCCCTCAGGACAGCTGCCCTGCCTGGCCCTGCCTGGCCCTGCCTGGCCCTGCAAACAGAGGAGTCCAGGAGTCAGAGGGATGAGAGTTCAAATCCTGGCTCTGCCCCTTGCCAGCTAGTAAGTTTCTTAACCTCTTCAATAATCCTATATAATGAAAGCCTAATATGCTAACTGTCTGGTCATCCAGTCGGCCATTGAACCAATTAAAGCGTAATATGCTAATGATATGCTAAGGCCGCTCAACTGCTCACTATGATGTGCACTGACCACCAGGGGCAGATGCTCCAACCAATAGGTTAGCTTGCTGCTGGGGTCCGGCCGATCGGGACTGAGCGAGACGGGCAGGACACTCCCTGAAGCCCTCCCAGGGTCCCTCCCTGGCTGACCAACCTCCCATGTCCCTCCCCAGTCCCGAACGTGCACTGGTGGGGTCCCTTGGCCTGGCCTGCGCCCTCTTGCAATCCGGAACCCCTCAGGGGATGTTGGAGAGCCGGTTTCGGCCTGATGGCGGAATGACAGTCACTATGATGCACAATGACCACCAGGGTGCAGACACCCAACGCAGGAGCTGCCTCCTCATGGTCAGTGCGTTCCCACGGGGGGGACACCACTCAGCCAGAAGTCGGGCTCACGGCTGGCGAGTGCAGCAGCGGTGGCAGGAGCTCTCCCACCTCTGAGCCATCAGTCTGACATCCCCTGAGGGCTCCCGGACTATGAGAGGGCACAGGCTGGGCTGAGGGACCACCCCCTCACCCCACCCCCCACCCCCCAGTGCACGAATTTCATGCACTGGGCCTCTAGTAATAGTAATAATAACTGAAATTATAGTTGCCATGTTTTTTTTAGCCATTGTTAAATGCCAGGCGCTAAGCAGGTTACAGATATCCACCCATTTAATAAATAATATGATAGTTACCCCTGTGAACTGAGGGTGAGAGGGGTTAAAAACTGGCTGAAGGTCACTCAGACCAGCCAAATCATGGTTAGAGTGCAGGTATGGGAGAGCAGTGCCCATGCACTTAAGCACTGACTCATCCTGTCTTCCCTGCCTGGTTTCCTTATCATAGAACAGGGACAGTGAATCCCAAGGCTGGAGGCTCCCAGCCGCACCCCTGCCTGGCCCTGTGTTTCCTATAAAATGTTCTTTAGATCCAGAGGCCTGATCAGACTGAGGTTGGATTGTGGGGGTGTGGATGTCATTGTTCATTCCCTTCCGTGGTTGTCAGGCTTTCTGTGGTTGTGAAGCTCAGTGGCTAGGCCCATTAATTTATTCGGGGTTGCAAGCAGGTGATACACTGATGCTGTCTTTCTTTTTTTCATGAATAAAGAGAAATTTTCCCTCAATTATTTGTTTACTCTGAGGTATAATTCAAACAGGAAAGGCAGCCTAAATGTTTGATTCCTTTTATTTCTTAGTTTTCAAAATAACAAGTTGTTTCTCTAGAATCCTTTAATACATTTAGTTATTTATTCTTATTTATTTTTTGTTAATCCTCACCCAAGGATATTTTTCCATTGATTTTTTAGGAGTAGAAGGGAAGAAGGGAGGAAGGGAGAGGAAGGAAGAGAGAGAGAGAGAGAGAGAGAGGCATTATGTGAGAAAGACACATTGATTGCTTGCCTCCCCCACGCTCTTTGGGGCCTAGGATCAAACCTGCAGCCCAGGTACATGTCCTTGACCAGGAATTGAACCTGACCCTCAGTGCTCAGTCCAACCCTCTAACCACAGAGCCACACTGGCCAGGGCACATTTGGTTACCTTGGCTGTCATAATCACTGACTTAAATGTTCTATTTGTGAAGGGTTTCAATCTGTTGTAGTTTTTATCCTACTGATGCTGGATTAGATGCTCTTACACCTGAGGTGGGGAACCTTTTTTCTGCCAAGGGCCATTTGGATATTTATAATGTCATTTGTGGGCCATACAAATTATCAACTTAAACATTAGCCTGCTCTATTTGGTCAAACGTTTAACTAACTCACCCTGATGCCGAGACAGGGCCATACCACCCCTGTCTTAGACATTGGGAGCTCCTGGATCCTTTTTATTTTATTTCTTTTTTTAAATATATCTTATTTTTTTAAAAAAACATGTTATTGATTTTTTACAGAGAGGAAGGGAGAAGGATAGAGAGCCAGAAACATCGATGAGAGAGAAACATCGATCAGCTGCCTCCTGTACACCCCCCACTGGGGATGTGCCCGCAATCAAGGTACATGCCCCCGATCGGAATCGAACCCGGGACCCTTCGGTCCGCAGGGCGGCAACCCATCCACTGAGCCAAACCGGTTAGGGCTAAATATATCTTATTGATTTCAGAAATGAAGAGAGAGAGAGAGAGAAACATCAACGATGAGAAAGATACATTGATCGGCTGCCTCCTGCACGCCCCGCACTAGGGATTGAGCCTGCAACCCGGGCATGTGCCCTGACCAGGAATCGATCCGTGACCTCCTGGTTCATAGGTGGATGCTCAAGCACTGGGCCACACCGGCCGGGCTCCTGGATCCTTTTTAAAACAGTGAGTGGTCTCTGGCAGCTTCCCTGCTTTCTGACATAACAGGTCATTCCAGGCTCATTTTATGTATTTCTGTTAAAAGTTCTTATCTAAGTTTCAGGTATACTCATCTTGTATGTTTCGTATCCCAGATATGGACTCAGCCACTGTCCACAAAGCCCCAGTTCCTTTAGTGGAAAATGATGTTTAGAGACCATAATCTGGCCTCTAGGGTTGCTCATGCTACTGGGTTGGTCATTAATTCAAGGCCGTTTGGTGGGCAGAGCTGGGAGGGATCATTGGGTATCCTTGAGGGTATCTATGGGCCTCCCACACCCATCAGTTGTAAACACATCAGCAATTCTCTCTCCTCTCAGAACTGGACAGCAGTCTTGTTCTGGAGGCAGCCACAGGCCTAGGACAGAGAGGGAATGGCTTTGGGAAGGAAATAGAAGGTTCTCTGGTGTAGTCCTCAGTCAGCTTGACTCCACAAACACCCCACTGTTAAATCGCTGAATTTCCTCGGTTTTAAGATGCCAGCAATTGTAAGACACACCATCCATCAATTTAATAACCGCCTTTTAGAGAAAAAGCAAAGAACATTACCTCCTTGGATGAACGCTTCGATTATAAGATTTATTCCAAATCTAAAATTTTTAAATGTAGAAAAGGAAAAAAAAATAAAAGTTTATTTTAAAATATAGGAAACAGCCCTGGCTGGGTGGCTCAGTTGATTGGAGCGTCGTCTCATCCACCGAAAGGTTGTGGGTTCAATTCCCCGTCAGGGCACATACCTAGGTTGCAGGTTTGGTTCTTGGTTGGGGAGCATATGGGAAGGTAGCTGATTGATGTTTCTCTCTCCTTCCCCTTCCTCTGAAAAATCAAGAAGCATGTCCTCAGGTGAGGATCAATCCAATCCAATCCAATCCAATCCAACACAGGAGACAGGGCAGAGCTTCAAAGTCGCCAGGAAAGTGAGAGGAAGGCCCCTGTCCCCAGGCCAGAGCCACAGGAGAAGGGCGGGGCCTGGGTGTCCAGGGAAGTCGGGCAGAGCTGAGGAGGATGAGGCAGGATGTCAGAGCAGGAGAACTGGAAACTGGCCCGGACAGAGCAACCTGAGCAAGATGACAAGCTCAGAGCAGCGGCGGGGAGCACCGAGGGCTGGGGCTCCTCCAGCGGGGAAGCTCCCCGCGATGCCCACACGGGGGTCACAGCTCCCCCTAGACACTTGCCCTGAGCTTGTCCCACCCTGAGCTGCCAGGTTCACGCTGGGCTCCGTGTCCCTCCCAGCACAACAAAGAAGGGACAGACTCTTTCAAATGCATCCGAGTCCATACAGCCTTCAGAGAGGGAATGTTCGCCTCCGCCCCTCTGGCGCCACCGCCACCGTGCTGCCCCTTCGTGCAGTCTCTCCTGGGCCTGGGCCTCATTTTCCAGCAGGAAGAGCGGGGCCCTGCGGCCCGCAGCCCGCCTCCCCGCTGTGGCTGCGCCCGCCTCCCCCCTGTGGCTGCGCCCGCCTCCCCCCTGTGGCTGCGCCCGCCTCCCCGCTGTGGCTGCACCCGCCTCCCCGCTGTGGCTGCGCCCGCCTCCCCCCTGTGGCTGCGCAGCCTCGTGGTGGGCACTGAACAACCAAGAGGTTGCTTAACCTTCCCCTGCTCTGAGGCCTCGGCTCTCCTTCTCTAACGTAAATAACGAGACGATCACGCATGTCCAGTGCAGACAGCCGTTCCCACAGGTGAACTAGATTTTCCCTGAAATGGGGTCACGGGGTTTGGAGGGTCCTGGAAAATGGCACATCTGCCCCCTTTTAAAAAACTCGGAGGATGTCTCCACGCACCTTAAACAGCACAAACTGTTCTTTCTCTTCCTGTTTTCTTTTGTCTCATTTCACAGTTGAGAGGTGGCCCCTCACTGTTGATTAATGAGGTTCACGTCCCTGAATTCACCCCAGCCAGTCAGGCTCCTGGCGGGCAGGGGTGCAGTGGGCGGTGAGAGGGTGTCGACCCCGCGCTGGCCACCCCCCTCACCACTCCCTCTGCTGCGTGCAGGCTAATCGATGGAGCCAACATCACGATGGAGGATGAGCATATGTGGCTGATCCCCTTCTCGCCGGGGCTGGACCACGTGGTCACGATCCGCTTCGACGGAGCAGAGAGCATCGCGGGCCTGCGCTTCTGGAACTACAATAAATCTCCCGAGGACACCTATCGAGGGGTAAGGGGGGCAGGTGGCCGCGCTCAGCCCACTGCCAAGGAAACGGCGCCTTGATGAATGGCTGGCGTGGCTGCCAGAGAGGAGCATAAATCCTCCAGAACTTTCCAAAAGGCCACGGGGGTTTCAGCCAGGGAGAGCAGGCTGTGGTCTCCTCCTCCTGCAGACAGCAGACGCAGCCTAAAGAGCCTGGGCGGACTCGAGACACGGGCGCCGTGTCTGTTCTGGGGGCTCTGGGGTCCTCGGGCCCAGCCCTCATGCTGGTGGTCAGTGTGCCCTGCTCCCCGGGCGCTGTGGGCCAGGCCCTGGCCGAGGGCTGCTCGGGAACCCATCCTGCCGTGGACGCTCGTCCCCAGCTCTGGAGGCAGGCATATTCCCCTCGTCCCTCAGGAAAGTGAGGTGCAGGAAGGTCTGATGGCTCGTCCAGGGTCCTGAGCACAGCGCACGCCTGTGGGCTGCAGGGCCCCTGCCGCATGCGGGGAGAGCAGCCGTGCCCCCCACGGGCTTCTGACCCGTGTGAGCCAGGAAACGCTATGGACGCCATGGTGATTACACACCTCAGATCATACAGCCGTGCAGCTTGGGTGCCGAAGTCACGGGCCCTGAGTCTGAATCTCCACTCTGACCCTGACCCCCTGGGACCTTCCGAAAGTGGCCGCTTTCCCGGCCCTCGGCGTCCCCGTCAATAAAGTGTCGAGGAGGACGATACCTCCCCGGAAGGGAGGTCATCACCCTTTGCCATGCGAAGGTTGACAACGCCAGGACTAGGCTGAGGCCTGTGAGCCTGGGTCTGGGCTCCCACCACGTCCTGCATGCCGCAGAGTTCTCGGCAGGACCCGGGGGGCCGGAGGACTGGGGTACCGCAGTGGTGGCAGCCCAGCCCCCGGCGCTGTCTCTGGAGCAGCTGCAAACCCTCCCCGCCCGCCCTGTCTGCGTAGGTGCGCTCTCAGGTTCCGCACGTTTAAAAGTCAGATAAAAAACATTCGTGTGCTTCACCCCGTGCCTCTGGGTCTCTACATTCTCTTGAGTGAATCCCGCTTTGCCATTGACCTTCTGTGACCTGGAGTCACGTCCTGGGAACATTGGACCCAGAGCCCTGCTTCCCAGTCTGCCCCCACCATGCTCGGTGCCAGTGCCACATGGCCACCGTGGGAGGCTGGAGATGGGCCCCGTCTGAGAGGGCAGATCTTGGGGCAAGTGCAGTGGAAATTGTCCCCCAGCCCTAGCCAGTTTGGTTCAGTGGCTAGAGCATTGGCTTGCAGACTGAAGGGTCCTGGGTTCAATTCTGCTCAAGGGCACATGCCTGGGTTGCAGGCTCGGTCCCCAGTAGGGGGTGTGCAGGCGGCAGCCAATCAATGATTCTCTCTCATCATTGATGTTTCTATCTCTCTCTTCCTCTCTGAAATCAATAAAGATATATTTAAAAAGAAAAAAGAAACTGTGCCTCCCCAAAAACAATTGGATGGCTACTCCCCAGGGCACCTGGCTGTGGGCCATTGGCGGGGGTAGAGCCAGGCCTGATGCCGGGGCTTCCATCACTCCAGTCCTTGGGCAGATGCTTAGCCTCTCTGAACTCTAGTGTCCTTAGCTAAGAGGAGGCGATAAAAGACCCCCCCCCCCATGACAGTGCCTGGGGCAATCAGAGACACTTCCTGGGGGAGATGGTGGCCCCGGAAGAGGACAGGGACATCCCGGGCCTCTGCTTTGCTCTCTGGCCAGCTTCGCTTACGGTGGCTTTCTCCACGGGGCACACCTGGCAGCCCTAGGCTTTTTCAAGCGCCAAACCCAGCAGAAGAGAGGCCTCCTCTTTCGAGGCGCCAGCCAACCCAGGCCTGGTGCTGGTTGCTCCCGTCCCCTTAGGCTGAACCAGCCCAGGGCAGGGGTGGGAGCGCTCAGTTTGCAGGCCCGGGCCACAGGTCCCGCCGGGGCGGGTGGGAGTGAGGTTTGAAGAAAGCAGATGGAGATAGGGTGACAGCTTTTGGGCCCTCATATCCAGCCAAAGCCGTCACCCTGCCCTTTGCAGGTTTATGTGCCTGTGACTACTGACTGCATATGGGGCTCCCTTAATGCTGACGGACGAAGGGCTCCAGGAGCACAGGTGTCCCCTCTGCGAGGAGGGTCCTGCGGCATCTCCCGGAGCTCCCGGGAGGAGTTCCACCAGTTTGGTCAGCAGCTGGTCCCATGTAGCTAACCACGAAGGTGGAGTGAGGTTCCACGGAGCCTGGATTCCAAAATGTGTGGTTGGAGGGCGGGTGCTAGCTGATCACCCCCTCTGCTCACTCAGAGCTGAGCCACCTCACACCCTGTCATTGGGGCTTTGAGATTTACTGCTAGTTCCCAGCCACCTGGCTGGCAAAATCTGGCAGAGAACAGGGCGACCTGTTGGCCCAAATTCAATTGATTCAGCGTGCTCTTAGTAAGCACCTATTGCGTGCCAGGCCCTGGGGCAGAGGGAGAAATGGTCCAGCTGAGGGCTCTGCCACCAAAGCTCAAACCACCAAGGACACCGCCCTAGCAGGACAGCTAGGGGCCGCGGTGAGGTGTGCCCAGGGCTGACGGAAGGAGCGGTGCAGTGCGTGTTTGTGCCAGGCCTGTCCTGTCCTGGAAACTTGACATAAGTGAACTCATTATTGAGCCCATTTAACAGATAAGGACATCGAGGCAGGGGAAGGATGGCAGAGCACTGAGTCCATGCCCTTGACCACCGTGTCATACCACCTCAGGCCACGGTGACGTGTCCACCGGGGCAGGGCCTCACCTGCCTTGTCTCCTGCTCTCTGCCCAGCACCCAGCACAGCCGGGCACAGTAGGGATGCCACTGGAGAGTGGACTGGTCTGGGAGGAAGCTCTTTCTGAGTCACAAACAGCAGCTCCAGCTGCAGCTGAGTGGGGGACAGAGCACAGCCTTGCTTTGTGTTCTAGGCCAAAATCGCCCACGTCTCCCTGGACGGCCTGTGCGTCTCCCCTCCAGAGGGCTTTCTCATCCGCAAGGGGCCCGGCAACTGCCACTTTGATTTTGCTCAAGAAATCCTCTTTGTGGACTACCTGCAGGCTCGGCTCCGGCCCCCGCTGGCCCAGAGGTGAGGAGCGCGCCGCACACCCTCCCTCCGCCGTGGGCTCAGCCTGCGCTCTGAAGTGTCCGCCTAAAGCGGTTTGAAATGGTGATCAAACGCATTGCTTTTCAACTTGGCTGTTTCTAAAGCTCAGCCAAGCCTCTCCGGGAGCCTGTGGGATGTACCCACCTTGTCTGGTGTCTGGGTTTCTCGCAGGCTGGAGTGCTGGCGACTTTAAATGCTTCGTTAGGCTTCCTGCTGGGAAAAGAGCATCCCAGCCGCCTGGCTCCAGAAATGCCCGCCGGCTGGTTCAGGGAAGGCCTCCCTGCTCTGGCCTCTCAGTTCCTGACTTAGAAAGATTCAGAGAAAAACAATGCCTAACATTTCATGGATTCACTGGGATTTCTTGGCCCCATTCTCAGCTGCATTGAGTTCATAACCATTTGTAAATGCCACATTAAGGCCACTCACTTAAACCCCCTGATGTTCCAATGCCAGGGGCCAAGTTCTCGAAACAAAATGAGTTTCCTGCACGGTAGCTGGGACCACCTCTTGGGCCAGTCCCTGGGAACAGTCACTAATGATAACATTGCCCTTGAAATGAGGGAAACCAGGCCAGGCGGAGTGCACTGCTGAGACCAGGGAGAGAAGCCCCGTGGGGAGGACATGGAGGAAGACAGGGCTCCCCCTCCAGAGCACCTGCTCTGTGCCGCATGCTTCACGTTCATTCAGGTAGAGACGATTCTGCCCATTTTACAGATGTGGGAACTGAGGCCCAGCTAGTGAAGCCACTTGCTCAGGATCAAGAAGCCAAAGCCTTCAGGGTGCGGCCCACCTTCCGGCCTCCTCTCCCAGCCCTCCTGCCCCCACTCTCCACTGCAGCTACCCCGCCCCCAGCTGCTTCCTGTGGCAAACAGCACCCTCCCCCCCCCCCCCCCCCCCCCCCGCCCCCAACCCCTTTCCACCTAGGGGCCTTTGTTCTTTTTGTCCCTGTGCTGGGAAGGCACGGCTCTGACTCTTCCAGTGGCTTCCTCCTCCTTAGCTCAGTCATCGCCTTCCTGCCCGTGTCCCCCTCTCCACCCTGTGGCCTGTCGGGTGCCTCGCCGAGCTCTCAGCACAAGGGGCAGTAGGTGGGGTGGTTAGGAGAACTCTGGGACTGGACAGCCTCGGGTCACACCCCAGTTCTGCCTCCTGCCAGCTGTGTGGCCTTGAGCAGGTGATTTCACTGCTCTGAGCTCCGCTTTCCTCATTCACACTGGGGATGTGAGTACCGTCACTTGGGTAGTTTAAGGCATAGAAGAGTCCATGTCAGTCAAGCCTGTGCCAAGTTGGCTATGGCCGAGCTCCCCAGTGGAACGGGAGCTCCATGTGAGCAGGAGCTTCGCTGTGGTTTCCGCGCCCCCGCCCCCCTCCCCCGCCCCCCGAATGCTACCGCTGTCTGTCTGCAGAGTCTATGACTGGGAATCGCTGACCAGCCATTCGAGCCCTTGTGTTCTGCTGTCTTGTGTTTCCTTAGGCTCAACACGAAAAGCCTGGAGCGGGCGAGCATGGACTACGAGGCCCCGCTGATGCCCTGCGGCTGTATCCTTCTCCCGCCCTCCACACACCCTGGGCCTGGGGGCCAGGCCTGCAGCCGGGGAAGGGCATGCCTTGCCAGGGCCCATCCTCTGTAAAGCTCATGTGCCCTCCCCCCCAGGACAGCCCGCGTCCTTGAACGGACGGCAGGGAACAGGTTCTCTGTTTTTGGCACTTTGCAGTCAGGGAAACTGAGGCATGAGGCAGTGTGAGGCCTGGTCAGTTTGTTCAGCATATAATGGGTTTGTGACACAAATGTGTCCCCACCCTCCCAGCTCCCTGGAGAGCACTGTCCCCTCCTGCACCTCATCTCCTGGGCCTGGAGAAAGGTTTTAATTCACACACACACTCACACACACACACACACACACTCACACACACACACTCACACACTCACACACTCACACACAAACACACACTCACACACACTCACACACATACACACAAACACACACTCACACACACACACTCACACACACACACTCACACACACACTCACACACACACATACACACACTCACACACACACACACACTCACACACACTCACACACACACACTCACTCACACACTCACACACACACACTCACATACTCACACACACACACACACACACTCACACACTCACACACACACTCACACACACATACACACACTCACACACACACACACACACACACAGTTCAAATGAAAGAATCTGATACACATACAGTTTGCCAGGATTCAGTTTCAGTGAGAGAAAAAATCATTTTTTTGCTCTTGTTCATCTGTATAAACCAAAACATTATATCCCTATGTTATCTTTGTCATTGTTTTCCTTTGATCTCGTGAAATCAAGCCTGTTTTTCCTTAATAGCGTGCCCCAGTCATTTTTCAGTTTCAGCTCCTGACCAGTTGGGGTGACCCCTATTACATCGGCCTCACCGGCCTCGAGCTGTACGATGAGCAGGGAGAGAAGATCCCTCTGTCGGAAAACAGTATCCTTTCTGGGCAGGCGGGGCTCCGCCCAACTGCGGGGAGCGCGGAGGGCGGGAGGAGCAGAAGCCCTGACTGTGGAGGGAAGTGTCGCTGTAGGAACCGGACCTGGGAATAAATGTGCTGGTGGGCTCGGCCTACAGTCAGGTGCTGACCCGTGGGGGTGGGCAGAGCAGCGAGCAGCTCCAGCCATGCCTGACCAGGCCCCGCAGCAGGAGTTCCACAGCACAGGGTCGGTGGCGGGAATGGGGCGGAGCCCCCAGCTGCAGGCCCCTCAGAGTTCTAAAGGCTCTGACAAGGCCTGTTGGGAGCAGCCTGTCACACTGGACTCAACTCAGTGTGTCCTGAATGTATTGACCCTGGAGCCCTGTGATCATGGAATGCCGCACAAGGATTTACCCAATGAGTTTTTCACTATTTTACATTAGTATTTTTAAAAAATTAGTTTTCATATGAAAATCCCTATCTTTAGCTCTTCTTGAGAAATTGGCAGTGCCAAGCCACAGGACACGAATATCTGCTACCGTTCCCCCAGGCATGTCCTTCTGGTTGATCTCAGCCCTCGGTCCTTATTTGTTATCTACCAGGCCCCCAAACCCAATGTTAACATTTACTGAGGGCTCCTCTGTGCCAGGCACTGTGCCAGGGCTTGCCGCTTGGTACCTCATTTGCCCTCACAACAATCTTGTGAAGTGAGTGTTGTTCCCATTTTACAGATGAGGAACTGAGACACAGAGAGGTTGGGTAACTTGTCCAGGGTCACACAGCCAGTGCGTGGTGGAGCTGGGAGTCTGATTCCAGAGACCATGCACTTAATACTGAGCTGCCATGTCTCTCTGATGGAACCCGCCTGACCCCTCTGGGCTTCTGACCCGTGATCCCAACACCCCCCAGTTAGGGGCCTGCCTTGCATCTCTGGGGCCCCTGGGTTCCAGTGGCATCCTTTTCTCCTTCCCTGGTGTCACCATCCTCACCTGGGATAAGTGATTCTTGCTGGTTTTGATCATTAGGTTCCATGGTTTTACTGGGAGAGCTCACATCCCGTGTCTCTGAGACCCTCGCATCAGTTCTGGGACCTGGAGAAGGTTATACCCATTTTACAGATGCGGAACCAGCCCAGAGACGTCCCTGACTTGCCCAGGACCTTGGGTCAGAAGGGCAGAGCCAGAGCTGGAATCAGGTTCTCTGGCCCCAAGTTGATGCCCGTCAGGGAGCGGCTGCCGCCGAGCCAGGCCGCCTCCGGTCCTTCCAGCCTTGCATGGTCCGCACAGGCACAGCCGTGGCCCGTCGCCCTGCAAGACAAACCCTTTGCAGAGTTTGCCCTCCACTCTCCAGAGTGGCAGCCACGTAGCTTGTTCCTTCCTCTAGCAGTTGGTGAAACTGGGCGTCCCATCCTCACTCCGCCCCGCTCCCCTCAGCCTCAGGCTCGCATCTCCCCAGAACCTGTCCAATTGGCTGTCACCTCTCAGGCTGCTCTGCCTGCCAGGCCGGTCCCCGAGCCCACAGTGTGATGGAGGCTGGCAGCCGTGTGGGTGGTGCAGGTCCGAGTACGTTTCTTCGCGTTATGGCAGCTTAGAGGCCTCCTCAGACATCGCTGCCTTCCCCGACAGCGTGAACTCCCTGGAGGGCGTGTGTGGGGACGTGCGGACCCCTGACAAGCTCATCGACCAAGTGAACGACACCAGTGACGGCCGGCACATGTGGCTGGCCCCCATCCTGCCTGGCCTGGTAGGTTCTGGAGGCTCTCAGCCCTGAGTGGATGGAGGCTTCCTGTCCCTGGGCTCAGGGACACGTCTTCCTTCCAGGCCACGTTCATCCCCAGCCTCCTGACCTTTTTGCTCCAATGCCTGACGGAGAGCCTGGGGTGGGCTTTGCCCACGGGGGCCTGGATGGTGGAGGGAGGGAGGAGGAGAGCAGCCAGGAGATGGACAGGTGGGTTTAGCACCCGCCAGCCTCAGCCGCAGGGCCCGATGCCGGGGCAGTGATGTGTAGCAGCGTCTGCGTGTCCCTGTGACTCCTGACACGTCCCCCTTTCCACTCCCTGGAGTTGGGCAGGAGGATAAGCGGGTACATTTTTCTCTCAGTTCTGGGAGGGAGGTTTTCCAAAGGTCCTTCCCCCAAGGGTCCATCGGCTTCCCTTGAGTGGAGGCCAGCGCCCTAGCCCCAGCCCCACATTGCAAAGGGGCGTGCAGAGATCATCACCCTTAAACCCGGCCACAAGATCGTGGCCCCACGCAGCCCAGCCTGCTGCCAGTTTGAGCGTGACCAGTGCACACGCCCTCGTCTTTCACCTCCACTCTGAGGATGGCCACAGGCTGAGCACAGGGCCAAACCAGCCTGAGCCCGTGGCCCGCTGGGTGCGTGTTACTTCATTCTCTCTTCCAAGGAGCCCCTGGTATTTGAGTCTGTTGGGAAGGGAGGAGGGGAGGCGATTGGGCGCCACTTTACTAGCTGATTCTGCTGCTGATCTGAGCCGCCCCCTCCCCATTTCCCACTCCCCACAGAGACTCAAAGACGCTGGTACTGAAAACCACCCAGCGGAGCCTCAGGGCCTGTCCGCTGTGCTTTTCATTCACAATCGGGAAGGACGAACGGTCGGGGCGTGCTGATTGCTGGGCAGTGCTCCTCACTCGGGTCGAGGCCTGTGCCTTGGCCTCGTTGCCCCAGACTGTTTCTGGCCTGACCTGCGGGCAAGGGAAGGGTGCCCAGTTCTCTGCGGTATTTAACTGGGGGCCACGCCAGCCCAGGAAAGCAGGCCTCCATGAGCCAGCTCAGCGTTTTGTTGGAAACGCAGCCACACGTGACCTGACTCTCAATGGGCTTCGAGGAGATGAAAGGCCGTGGGAACCCGTGCGCCGTGGCCGAGCAGCCCAGGCGCCCCCACCCAGCCCAGAGCCTCTGCTTGCAAACAAGCCTGTTAATGGCTCTCCTCCCTGACAGGTGAACCGGGTCTATGTGATTTTCGATCTGCCTACCACCGTGTCGATGATCAAACTGTGGAATTACGCGAAGACACCCCATCGGGGGGTGAAGGAGTTTGGCGTGAGTGCTCACTGGCGGGGTTGTGAGAGAACTGTGCTCGCTGGTGATTAGGCCGCCGGCAGCTGTCGTGGGATGCGGTTCAGTTGGCTCCTCTCTGGTGCAGCCTTAGACACCATGCCAGGTCCTCCGTGCAGGAAGGCTTCCCAGCCAACCATGACCGAAACCCCCTCCCAGGGGCTGGAATCCTCACCCTGAACACAGAGAGTGGCTTTTCTCTCCTCCCCTCTTCCCCAGTCGGACTGACCGAGGGAGCTCTCGGTGCCGGGGGCCTGGGTTGGGGAAAGTGGACCTGGGGCTGCCCGGCGCGGCCTCGTGCTAAGGCGCTCAGCCCCTGAGCCTCAGCTCCCCGGCAGCAGGCGGCTGGCGGCTGTGCCTTCCCCACGGCACGGCAGGCAGGTCTGTGCAGACACGCACTTCGCCCAGTCACATGTGGGAGGGGCCCTGCCAGCCGTGCCGCCAGCCCCTCCTCTGTTCTGTTCAGCTCCTGGTGGACGACTTGCTCGTGTACAACGGGATCCTGGCCATGGTGGGCCACCTGGTGGGGGGCATCCTGCCCACGTGCGAGCCCACGGTGCCCTACCACACCATCCTCTTCACCCAGGACGTGGACATCCACCACCAGGAGAAACACACCGCCATCAGGTGGGCGAGCGGCCGCAGCCCCGCCAGCCCTGCCGAGAACAGGGCAGGACGGCTGGCCTGACCGTCTCCGCCTTCCCTCTGCAGCGGCCACGTGGAGGACCAGGACGTCCAGATGATGAACGAGAACCAGATCGTAACCAACGCCAAGAAGAAGCAGAGCATCGTCGACCCAGGTCCGCTCGGCTCTCTGCCTGGGCCCCTCGGGAGTCTGGGCTGAATAGGGACGAGCCACCGGCCTCACACCCTCTGGCACCTGCCTGCCCTCAGACCCCCTTCCCCACCCAGCAGCCTGGCTGGGGGCTGGAGGGGCTGAGGAGGCGGGGCCGAGCCCCATGCGCCTTCCTCCTGCAGGCCCCTCGTGGCTGGCACTGCTTCCCGGACCCAGGCCTCACATGCAGAGGGCAAGGCCGTGAAGGCAGAAGCGCATTCTCGAAGGGGTGGCCCTGGGCCATGGCGAGCCCGTGGGGATACACGGGGCAAGGGCTTCTCAGAGGAGGTGGTGTTTGAGCCGCACCCTGAAAGATGCAGGGCTGGCCAGGAAGAGGGAACAGCAGGGCGGAGGCTGGAGGGGTGGCCAGCCTGTCCAGTGGGGGTCAGTGTGCAGGAGTGCCGGCTCGAGGCTGCTGGGAGCTCAGGAGGGCCCACGTCTCCACGGGCCCTGGGTGGAAACGCAGGCAGTTCAGATTTCAGCCTGAGCGGGTGGGGCAGCCCTCGGGGGGAGCTGGGTACCCTGACTCCCCTGTGCTCTCTCTCCACAGCCTTACGCCCCAAAACCTGCCTGAGCGAGGAGACAGCAAGACGGCGGCGGTGCTGACCAGAAGGAGGGAGCGCTGGTCCTCAGCCCGCGTGGGCTCCCTCACTGGCCCTGCTCAGCACCATGTCCCCCTCGGTCCTCAGTGCAGCCCAGACCCCAGCACTGGAAGAGAGCTGTGGCGCGGAGGGGAGCCGCTGAGGAGAAGGGACTCGAGGGGGGAGGGCCTGGAAAAGATGGGCGACAGGCGGAGCAGGCAGGGCTGCTGCAGGGTCAGGGCCTTCCGCTCTCCCATAAGATCCAGCAAAACAGGCAGCATCCACTCAGCCCCGTCCTGGTTCCCTGAGCCAGGTCTGGCTGGGCCGGGACAGGGAGGTGGGCTGGCGAGGCCTCCATCCAGCCTGGAGCCAGGCTGAGCACAGCACAGGGCCCAGGCCTCAGGTACCAGCGCTCCAGAGGTGTGCCCGGGGGCTCCACCAGCAGCCCCTCCCCAGGCACATCCCTGCCTCCTTTGGGGGCTGGCAGAGCTGCCTGGGAGGGTGGACTCTTCCCTGGACCCTCATGTCCAGCCAGGACTGCTGCCCCCCCTCACTCGTCCCGCCAGGGCCCGCGGGAGAGGACAGATCCCTCAGAGGGGCTGCTTCTGCAGGCTGCCCCCTGGGCGAGCTGGAAGGGGCTGGCCAAAGGCCCGTGTCGCTGAGGAAAGGAAGGGAGTGGGCCCACCGTGCCGAGCCGGGCCACCTGGCATGCCGGGCCCTCGTCCTGCCCAGATAGGACCGGCAGGCGGGCAGCTGCGGACCCAGGGGGCAGCGGGGGCCCATCCAGAAGCCTCTGGCTTGAAGGCAGGGAGCGGAGGACCAGGGCCGGCCCCACCCGCAGCCCCAGAGGCTCACCTTCCCCGTGAGCTCCAGAGAGGCCTCACCGCTCCCTGCCCGGCTGGAGTCTGCAGGCTTCTCTCGCTGGTTCTTTGGTCCATGGCCCGCCCCAGAGCCAGGAGTGGGGTTCTAGCTGCCCAGACCCCCACGCTCCTCCCTCTTCCAGCGGCTTCCCAGCAAGTTGGAGACGTGCCTTGCACCCCACCGAGCGGAGCCCGGAGCACATCTATTTCCATCTATGTAACGAGCTCGGATCAGGGACCTAATTGCTTTCCCAGTGGTGGGTAATTTCTCGTTCCCAATATTAATCCGTTGTTTTCCTGGCGCCCGGCCCGGCCCGCGTTACTGTACTGCGAGTGCGTTCCTATGCAACCGAGAGCCTGCAGATACTTTGCGAGCTTCGCGGCCTCCTCGGGCAGCTGTGCAAATGCGCTTTACATTCGGAGCGCGAGGTCCATGTGAAGATAAGGACTTGTTTCTCCCCAAGAGAATCCATCATTTCTGTAGCTTCTAAGCCCCCACCTCTCTGCTCACCTCCCAGACGTGGCGCGCCTCTGGGACCGGGCTCCCAGGAGAGCTGACGCCGCTGGGGCTGATCAGTCCAGCTCTCAGTGCCCGAGACGTGCCAGGCCTTTCCAGGGAGCCGCCGTCCGTCCGTGCCCGAGGCACGGGCACAGGTCAGATTCCCGGGAACATTGCCCAGACCCGGCACTCGCCCTGGGTCTCAGCTGATGTTTATAGTAATTGTGTGCACCATGCAATTTCGGAGGAAAGAACCGCTGTGACAGGCATTAGCTCTAAAATAAATTTCTATTTTTTTCTCTTGCAAAATCAATAAGAGATGTTATTAAGAACACGTTGGCACACTGGGCTTGGGGTCGGAGGTGGCCCATGCTGCCTCCAGGAGGGAGCCAGAGTCCACGGAAGGCTGGCCCATGGCGCGGGCATGTCCCTCTCTGAGCGTCCTTTCCCCGCCTGTGAGCGGGGGTCCTGGGCCTGGCGCTGGGTGAGGAAAGCCCATGCGTATGTGGTGATAGGAGCCCATGCTTGTGGAGCGGTATTCCGGGCCTGGCTCTAACCGGCTGCCTCATGGAGCAGCCCCCTGGTGGGCGCTGCAGGGCCCTCCTTTTACTGACGAACCTGAAGTGCAGAGGCACAGCCTTGAGGCGACTAGTCCTGGCCCAAATCCCGACACAGGCAGGGGAGAGCGAGGCGGCGGTGAGGCCCGGCCTTTGGCGGTGAAGCTGGGCCTCTGGCGCGGAATCGCCCTCAGCGCGGGTGCTGGGAGCCCACACCAGAGCTGATTCTCGGCCTCCCACTTGGGGCTCCACTCCCCTGCCTGTGGCAGCTCTTGGCATTGGATAGCGCAGCGCTTGAGTGAGAAGAAGGCTCTGGTGAGGGGTGGGTGTCTGCACTGCGGCATGGGTGCCAGTAATTGCCTGGCGAGGGTAAGAGGCCCTCAGGAAGCCCACCTCGCTCCCAGTGCCAGGGTGAGAGGAGTCCCTCTCTCCGTCCCACCCCATGGACAGACGATGGCAGGGGCTCTGCAGCTGCTCCTGCCCCCTGTCCCTCTGAGCTCCTAGGGCGACAGCGGGGCCTGCTCTGCCCAGACCTGGCGTGGGAGAGCCCCCTTCCTCCCTCCGGGGCTGTGTATGTGGGAGACCCTCCCTGTGGGGAGGGAGGCGAGTGAGGTGCCCACTTCTCAGCCACAGTAAGTCTCGCAGCCAGTGCCTTGGCCCGGGCTGTCAGGGAGCAGAGCTGGCTGGGAGGCCTGGTCCGCAGGGCAGCGCAACCAATAGCCCAGTGACGCCGGGCTTTCGAGGTTTTTGAGAGAAGCCAGAAACTCAGGTGTTTTATTTCTTTTTAGTGTGAAATCTGACTTTTAAATGTCGGCTCAACTTAACCCAGCAAACCAACACCGAGTGCCCCACAAAACTGGTGGCAAGTCCTGTGCAGCACCCGCCACCCAGCTCCCACCTGCCCTCGTCCCTGGCCCCGGAGGCCGCAGCCCCCGCCTGTGGCTCACCCTCCTTGGCTCTCCAGGGGGTGAGAGGAGGAAGATCATTCCTGGACCCTCGCCCTGCCCCCCAGCCCCAGAGAGGCGGGGTCAGTGGGCGACCTGCACGTGCTCGAGGTGGCAGGCCCACCTTCACCCTGGTGGGAGGCCGAGCTCCCCCTCCGCACCTGCATCCCGCCCCAGCCATAAGCACCGTGTAAATTAGCCCAAAGCTGCGGCCGCCGGGCCTGGGTGCCAGCGAGCCCAGTGTGGATTCCTGGGGATGAACCAGCCACAGCGGACAAGCGGTCAAGGAAGAGCAGGCGTGGGTTCCCAGAGGACCCTCTCCCAGGCTCTGTCCCCTTGGGGGCCTGCTTTCTCTGTCCAGCAGTGTGAAGGGCCTGCTTCTGTCTGTCTGTCCAGCTCCAGACGATTTCTGCACTGGCTCCCTGAGCTCAGAGGAGCCAGAGCCCGCCAAGCCGTACTGCAGCCCGACAGGTGGCAGCCGCCCACACCCCTCCCCAGGCCTCACCTCCATCCCTCCTGGGGCCAGGATGGTCCCTCTCTGAGGCTGCACCCCATCCAGCCTCTGATGAAGGGCAGGCCACAGTCTGGTGGCTCCGCCTTCGCAGGCCGGGCTGGTCTGTGCGGTTCCCCCGCCGCCCCCCCCCCCCCCCCACCCTCACACACACACCCCGCCGAGGTCTCTGGAGAAACTGGAGGGTCTGGCAGCTCGAGTCCCACATCCCTGAGCCCAGACCACCGCAGTCCCCACCAGCCCCGACTTGTCACACTGGCCTGCTTCCCTCGCTGGCCCTGCCTTCACAGCCCACATGCACCTGAGCCTGCACCCCTAAGACTGAGGCAGGTGATGAATGGGGGAGCAGGAGGGGATGAGGTGACACTATAGGGCCCAGAGTAGGTAGGACTGTGCCCCTGGGAGTCAGGCCCCAGTCACCCAGGCATGCAGAGCGCTCTCCCGGGCCCTGGGACCTAAGCCCGGCATCGAGTCAGGCCGCAGGCCCAGGTGGGGTCTGGAGGAGGCAGGTGGGGCCTGTGCCCAATGGGCCACGTGTCCCCGTGAGCCTGGGGCTGTCTGCATGGCCAGACACGTGTGGCATTGATGACACCATTCCCAGGCTCCCAGCCCCTGTGGAAGGGACCGCCTGTGGAGCCATATTTGTGATCATAACACAACGAATGAAGCCACCAAACACTGAGCCCTTCCCGGGTAGGTGCTCTGCGGCCGGCGTCACTGAAGGTGCACATCATGCTGGACAGAGGCCTCATTCGGAGGCGCCGTCCCCCTAGCACGCCGGTGACGGGGAGCCGTGGCCTGGGGCTGGCCGGCCCGGAGCAAGTCCAGCCCCCACCACCTCTGTGGGCTGGCCCCGCCGCCTCCAGTCCTGGCCAGGCCTCTGGCCACCAGCCTCCCCCAAGGCCAGGCTCGGACAGTGTCAGTCCAGGATGAAATGTGGCCCGGGAGGCACCTGCCAGGGTAGCAGGGGCGGGGCGTCGGGGAGGGCAGAGGTCGGCTTGTGCTTTCCTGTCTGTCCACGCAGGAAATCCCACGCCAGGATTGGTTTTCCTCTGACTGATGCTTGTCCTCAGACCCAGGCCGGCCGTCCACGGGAGCAGCCATGCGGTTTGCTCTCGCCACAGCCAGTGCGAAGGGGCGATGGAGCAGAACCGCAGCCCTCGAGCCGTGTGCTCTAGGCCGCACCTCCTGTGGTTTGGGGGCAGGAGCTTCTTTGGTTCATCCCCCCCCCCCCAACCAGGGCACCACTTCCTGATTCCCACAGGCCCGTGCGGCCCACCGTGTCCCCACTGCACAGTGTCAGAGCCCAGACAGGCGCCTGACAAAGCCCAGCCGGCCTAGCACCCTCAGGCCCCTACTCCCGTCCCCTCTCCCAGCCACCCTGTGCTGCTTCTCCCGTCCCCAGTGCCAGCACCCCGGGGCCCCAGCTCTCCACCGGGACCTGCTGCCGCTCCCTCGCCGGCCACCCTGCCTCTGCCCCGCTCCCCTCCCCCGGCTGCAGAGCTGATCACGCCCACCTCCTAACACCCCCTGGCACCCCTGTTACTATCACCCCATGCTGAGCTTCTACTGTGTTGCCCTTCACTTTTCTTTGATGCTGTTAATGCAGTTCAAATTTTTTTTAGTATTTTTGGTTCAAAATATAATATTGTGACTGGAAACAAACAATGGCTCCCTGGCCCTAGGTGAGGCCACGCTCCTTGTTATGATCCACAAGGTCCCCACACCCTGGCTACAGATGACCCCTCAGCGGCAGACCTCGTGACCCAAGCTCCAAGCAGCCTGTCCTGTCATAGAGCCTCTTAGCGTTGCCCTCAACCCCAGGGCCTTTGCACATGCTGTGACTGCCCACACCCCTTGCCGCCTCCTTCCTCATCCTCCATCCCTGCTGCCATGGCCCTTCCGCTGAGAGGCCTGCCTCCCCTCCAGCCTAAGTCAGGCCTCTCCTTGGTTCACCTCCACAGCTTCTCACAGTCTGAAGTGACGTTTTTGTTGTCAGAATTAACTGGGCAGCCCCAGATGCTTCTCTCCACCCCCACTTCCTCCTAAGCAAGGGGTCAGCACTCCGGCAGCAGCGGCTCTTCCCAGGGGATGGGCCTCCCAGCATGCCTGTCCTCGGGCTTGGCTGCCGCTGACGAATGCCCATGAATCAAGTTGACGTTTCCATTACCGAAGGCCGGGCGGCCGGCTTCGGTGGGGGCGGCGGGATGACTGCTCATCACAGCCACCAGCCGCAGAGGGACATCAGCCGGGTGTCGCTGGAGACGGGGCCTGCTCATCAGCTCTCCGCCCCGGGACACCGGGGTGACGTGGGCAAATGAGAGGGCAGAGCCCCATTTCAGGCACCGGGTCAGTGCAGACACACGTGCACCCAAGGGTATGGGTCCAACGGGGGCACACAGCATGAGGAGGGCCGAGGACACACGTTAGCACACGTGTACATGCAGAGCGGCATCCTGCGCTCGGATGTGTCCAGGCTGGCGTGTGCGCTCAAGCCCAGGGCATGTGACCACAGGGACACTGGGTGCAAGTCCCCAGAGCAGAACATGAGAACCGCTCTGGGCTGTGGATCAGGCCAATGCACGGGGGTCGAGACAAAGGCGAGCACACAAAGTCAGCACCATTCAGCCATTCAGGGGCGGGAGGAGGGGCCTTCGCTTCCCCAGGCAGGCTCTCCGTGCTCACCCAGGCGTCTCCGCCTTCAAACCAGCTGCTTCTCCCTCCTCCCAGGTCCGGGAGTGGCACGTGCTCTCTGCATGAAGAAGCCCCCCGGTCACCCTCCGTGGGGACCCACTGGGCCACTCGCCAGCCTGCCTGGAAGCGCTTCCTTCCATCTCACCAGCGGCCTCCTTGCTGCGGGCTCTGTATGACCAGTTCTCACACCCGGCCCGCAGGTGCCCAGCCAGGACAAAAGGACGAGAAGCTGAGGGTGGTGCAGTGGCCCTTGGGGGAGCCGTCCGCATAGCATAGTCACGTACACTTGCACAATTATTTATTTAATGAGATTTTTCTTTAAGCCGACTCTTTCTTTTTACTCAAATGCCTATTTTGGTTTCATCCTAAGCAATAATATCTGTGAACTCAGGCACTGATGTGCCCGTTACACATTTTTTCCTAAGACACATTTACATAAACACAACTATTAAAATAGATTAAAATTTTACCCATGTGCCACCTAAGAGCATGTCCTGGACCTCTGAGGTCCACTTGCCAACTTCAGAAGGACCTCGGGGAGCACAGAGCTCCGGATGCCAGGGACGGGCCAGTTCCTGGGGGGGCGGCCGCCCAGCCCCGAATCTGCAGCCACTGGGTTCCTTTTGCCCAGAGGCCAAAGCCCGGACGCCTGTCCTGACAGTCAAGGCCTTTGTAATTGGGCTTCATCTCTCTCCAGACCCATCTCTTGCCCCACATAGTAGGTCCAATATGCTGAGCAAATGAAAGCTGGGTTAATGAAGCACTCACTCGATGAATCAATGCAGGAATGAATGAATGAGCAGAACCTCCGCCGGGAGCCCCAGGCACCCGAGTCTTTCCCTTCCTCACTAGCTCCTGAACCTGCCCTCTGTCCTGTCCCCTCAAGTGTGGTCAGGGGAGGAGGACACCGGGGCTCCCCCTTCTGTTCTCTGTCCACGGCTTCGATGGCCTGCCCAGAAGCGCAGTTGGATGCTTCCCACCGGCCAGGAGAGTCTAAGCTTCCCAAGGGGCTTCGGCCCCGCTGGCCTGGCCCCACCCACCTCCACCACCTGTGTCCTCACCACCTCACTGCCCTCCTGTCTCGCCACACCTGCTATTTAGTTCCTACAATGTTCCCGATGGTCTGCCCCTACAGGCGTGTCTACCTGACACCTGACAACTTTATGCTTTAGCTTAAGTGTCATTGTCCCTGAGGAGCCTCCTCTCACCACTACCCCCAGCCCAGCAGGTGCTGCCCTGGGCTCCCCCAGCCCCTCCCCCATGGCGGTGGGAGCAGACACGGACAACGCACTTGCACTGTGCCAGGCTCTGTCTAACTGCTTCACGGGCATCAGCTCATTTAACCCCGGGACAGCTTGAAGAGGTAGTTGTAAGGATCGGCTAGGTGCCCAGGGGGATGAGGCACAAGAGAAGTCAGGCAAGTTGCCCAAGGTCTCAAGTGAAGGGGCTGGGGTCTGAACCCGCGCTGCCTGGCCCAGAGCTGGGCACCACAGCACTTCACACACTGAACTATAATCGTCTGTTATGTGTCCTGCCCATCTGTGAGCTCTGCGAAGACAGACACCCTCTCTGGATGGTTCACTATCCTACCTCAAGTGCCTACCACAGTACTTGGCCCCTAATAGCGGAACAATGGATTATATCACTGGACAGATGAATATATGGATGGGTGGTTGAATAATGAGGATGGGTGATGCATGAGAGAATGATGTATCGATGTCTGATGCAGGTAACTATGACAACTGATAGATGGATGGATGATGGATAGATGATGGATGGATAAATGATGGATGGATGGATGATGAATGGATGGTGAATGGGTGATGGGTAAATAGATGGATGATGGACAATGGATGGTGGGTGATGGATGATGAATGGATGATGGATGATAATGAATGATGAATGGATGATGGATGATGGATGAATGGGTGATGGATAATGGATGGATGATGGATGAATAAATGATGGATGGATGGATGATGGATGGTTGGATGGATGGATGGATGGATGATGGCTAATGGATGGATGATGATTGATGGATGGGTAAATGATGGATAGATGGATGGATGATGGATGATGGATGGATAAATGATGGATATATGGATGGATGATGGATGGATGATGGATGGATGATGGATGATGGATGGATAAATGATGGATATATGGATGGATGATGGATGGATGATGGATGGATGATGGATGATGGATGGATAAATGATGGATAGATGGGTGGATGATGGATGGATGATAGATGGATGATGGATGGGTGATGGGTAAATGGATGGATGGATGATTAAATGGGTGATGATTTTATGGAAGAGTGAAGAAAAACATTGTCTGCTTGGGAGAAAGTTCTAGAAATCCTCGGGGAAGGGACGAGGTCTCTTGGAGTCAGGAGTCCTGGTTCAAGCCCCAACTCTGCCATTTGCTAGCTTTGTGATCTTGGGTCGGGTTTCTTCATCTCTGTGACCTAAGGTCTCCTGTCTTTATGGTAAACATCTGTTTCCCAGGCACCTAAGCCCTGGAATTGACGTAAAGCTGGCTCTAAACATAAGGTTTAGCCCCCATGGGGGTCAGAGATGCTGAGGATCTGGGTGTGAGGCCCTTTCTCTGGCCCATCCCACATTTCCCATCTCCTGACGCCCCCACCCTACCCACCCTCTGGAATCCAAGGCCGCCTGCAGCCTGACCCGACCCCAGACCCAGCGAGGCTCTAGGCTCCCTCCCTCCCACCCCGTGTCGGACCCTGGCCGCAGCACACTCAGGCTGCCCACCTCGGGCTCCTCGGGGAGCTGAGAGGATGGAGACATGAAGGGGCAGCCCAGAGAGCAACTGGCCTCCACACACAGCAAGAAAACAGGTTCAACAAGCATTTATTCAGCCCCTGCTGTGTGCCTGCTGTGTGCCCCCTGCAGTGCCATGCCCTGCCCCCCGAAAGGTTATGTGCCACTGGGCACCTCCTGAACTTCCTAGCTGGCTCGGGGGACCCCAGGCTTCCAATGGCCAATGTCCGCGTTTCCTGGCCTCCCAGCTGTACCCAGCAGGGCTGTGCATGTGGCAAGAGTGCGAAGTTGCTGTCCCGAAGTTGCTCTGTGCAGCCCTGTGTACTTCACAGGCCCGCAGGGCCCTCCGCTCGGGCCTGAGACCCGGGCAGCGATGGGCAGGGCCGGCCGGTGTCTCCCGTGCAGGCTGGCTGGGTTCAGAGCGCACAGGCCAGGTTTCGGTGGTGCCAGACGCGCGGCCTGGTGGCGGGGCTGGTGCTGACGGAGGCTGGGTCTGGGGCCGGCTGGTCTCGGTCACACCCAGTGCCCCAGGACCCAGCACTGGCGGCTCAGCTCTGCGGCCTCGTGTGCAGAGCTCCGGGGCCAGGAATCGCCCAGGTGTGGCTGGTGTCCTGCCGAGAGACGGGGAAGGGGGGGGGGGGGGGTTAGGCTAACAGTGCTTCCCCCCCCTGCGCCCCTCCTGCTCACTGCCCACCAGCTCACCACCCACCCACCCACACACCCATTGGCCTCCCACCTCCCCTTCAACACCCCCGGACCCAGCTGTCCGCCCACAGGCAGCTCCCACCCACTGTCCCACTCGCCAGCTCACCCTCCCCCCACCCGCATACCCACCTCTCCACGCCCCCCCACGCCCCCTACACCATCCACCCACCAGTCCACCAACACAGAGACATACACCTGCCAATACAGCCACCAATGTATCCACCGTCCCACTCACCCACTCCTCCCACCACACTCACCCACAGCCCTGAAACCCACTCAGCACCTCCGCCCGCCAACTCACCACACGCCACCACCCCGATAACACACCCACCCGCCCTGCCGCCCACATACACCTCTACCCACAGCCCCAAACAACCACACGCTCACCCGCCCATCCACCCTCCAGCTCGCCACCTTTTCGCCTACTCCCAACCTGCTGACACACCCGCTAACCCACCAAGTCCCCAAACCCCATCCTCCTGCCCCCAACTCAGCACCATACCCACCAACATCCCACCCACCACCAGCCCTCACATCCCCCTGCCCGCACACTCACCCACCCCACACCAGGCCACCCCCACCCACTCTCCTTCTCTGCTTTCCTTTCACCCACCCTCAGTCCCACCAATCGCTCCCCTGCCCACCATTTGCCCACCACCCATCCCAGCCACAACCACCTCTCCCCACCCACCCGCCCACTTGACTGAGCTGCACTGCGTCCCTCGTGTGCTGGGGAGCTGGGGAGGGTGAGGACGAGTGGAGTGGCACCCAGGCCCAGTCCTGACCTGGCCCAGGGGCAGTGAGGGCCCGGCTGGCTCGGAGCAGCTCTGGGCCAGGCTACCGGGCAGGGCCCGCCCCTCAGCAGCAGGGCTGGGAGCTGACTGACACACAGGCACAGCCTGTCCTCCCTGAGTCTCGGGAGCTCCGTGCACGTGCCTCCCTGGCGTCTTTCTAACAGGCCAGACCCTCTCCCTCTCCACACTGTGGCTAAAGGCCTACTATCTCCTTGTACCTGCCCTGACTCAACCCTCAAGGCCCAGCTCACGCCTGCCCTCCCGCGGGAAGCCCGCAGCACCCTCTCCCAGCCCGCAGGGGTCTCCTCCAGCTACAGCCCCAGGTGGCTCTCCTTAGCCGGGGGCCCAGGAGAGCTATGCCCAGCCCAGGGCGGCTGCTCCCCGGGAGGATGGGGGTGAAGAAGGAGGCGCCCTGGAGGCCACGGGAGAAACCGACAGTGACCGAGCGCACTGTGGGGACACCCACGCCTGGGAGGCAGCACCGCCATTGCACAGACGAGGAAACAGACTCAGCAGACACGCAGCCGCCTCAGGGTAGGGTCCCAGCCTGCGTGGGACTGGGGTGGATAAATCTCCTCCTGACCGCAGACTTTCACGTTAAAGACATTTGTTCCGTGTTTTTTCCTGCGCTGAGGGGTGCGCAGACCTTCTTGTCATCCCTCAGGTCAGTCGGAGCCCTGACAGCAAACCCCTGGACGTGGACACCCCTGCTGAAGCCGGCCCTGCCCGCACACCTCCAGGGACAGGCCGCTCACCCCCTCCTCCACCCAAAGCAGCTCTGAGTAGGGGAGGATTTTCCTAGTAACAGGCTGAAGGGACAGGCGGGAAGGCAGATGCCATGCCAACAACGCGGCGTGTTTCCCCCTCTGGCTTTCTTTCTGTTTTTAATATTCTTTGGTGTTGCTTGGTGCCCTGCTCATTTCACTCTAAGGGTGGGAAACACTTGGCAAACGTGCTGGGATCGCTCGGCCTGAGGAAGAACATTTGTTCTGGCCCTGTCACCGGGACAGTTGTGTCCTCTGGAAGCGCTTGCGGCCAAGGTATACGAGTTTGAGATTTTAAAAAAAAATCTAAAAGCAAATATTTGGTGCAAAAGAAGGTTTGCTTATTTCTCTAAATGAGTGTTTAAAAGTGATTGTAGTTGTTCTTACGTTGCTAACAGGCATAACCCTGGAGAGTTCATTGGAACAGAGAAAAGGTCAACAATAAGTGAAACAAAATAGTCAACCCTGGTCGGTGGTTCAGTGGTTAGAGCGTCTCCTCCTCTCCCCCCTCCCCCCCCCAACCCCCGAAGGGTCACAGGTTCGATTCCCGTCAAGGGCACGTACCTGGGTTGCAGGTTCATCTTTGGCCCCAGTCTGGGCATGTGCAGGAGGCAACGAATTGATGTATCTCTCTTACATTGATGTTTCTCTCTCTCTCTCTCTCTCTCTCTCTCTCTCTCTCGCCCTCCCTCCCACTCTCTCTAAAAATTAAATTAAATTTTAAAAAGTAAAGAAAGGCCATGATCCCTGTCTTTCCTTGAGTTAAAATCAGGCTCCTTGTCCCCTGGATCCAGAGGCCAAGTCCCTAAGGACCGGGCCCTCCTCCCCCCTCCAGCCTCCCAGCAGGGCTTGGGGCTCAGAGCCACCTGCAGGGGGGCTGGGCCTTCTGTCTCAGCAGCGCTGAGAGCCCCACTGCCCACCAGGACTCCCCTGACTCCCTCCTTACAGGCTTGTCACTTTGGGGCCAGTCACCAGCCAAAAAACAAAGCAAAACAAAACAAAACAAACAAAAAAACCCCACAAAACAAAACAGCCCTTGCACCGCAGATTGAGGAATCCTACGTCAAAATGCCACCCGCCAGGCGATGCTGTGAGTGGGCAGAGGCCAGAGCCTCAGCTCCGGGCAGAGGTGCTGCGGGGACTGCGAGCTCTCGTCTTCTAGACAAACTGAACGAGTTTCACAATAAAATCTCAGATGAAAATGATCACAAGTAAGATTTCAAAAAATTTAAACCGTCTGTGGGCCAAGCCGAATTCTGAGGCCAGACTCCACCCAGGAGGCCGTGTCCGGCCGTTCCCCCACCGGCGCCCTGCTCCGCGCGTCCGTCTGTGGCTTCACAAGCCCTGGCCTCTCTGCAGGGTGATCTCCCAGCTGCCTCTGCGGTCCAGGCCCCACTGCTCTTTGAAATACCCCTCTCTGTGTCCCCCACACACTGCGCATCCCTCTCCCCCTGTGCTTGTCACTTTGTGTTGTGGTGTTTCCCCAGCTGACCTGGGGGTTCGATGCAGGCAGAGACCAGGCAGCTCCCTCCTGGGGCCCTCACCCCCCCACACCCGCCACCCCCCCCCCCACACACACACACCTGGCAGGGCACGGAGCGAGTCCTGAGCCGTGCAGGAGGGGGATGGAGTGGTCCTGAGCAGGCTCGGGGGGGGGGGGGGAGGGGTTTGGGGGGGGTGGAGGGGGCTTCACCTGCCCTTCCCAGCCTGAGTCTGTTCACCCTGAGAGGCTCTCTGCTCAGCCTCTCCTCCTTGGGGGAGGGGCAGGGGGGAACAACTGTACTTGGAGTCTGCCAGTCAATGGTTCAAACCCAAGCTCCCCCACTTACAGGCTGCGTGACCTTTGCGTTGAGCTGCGTGACTTTTGACAAGTAACGTCACCGCTCTGAGAGCGCACGTGGATGTGAACTAGAAAGCAGCCGGGAGGCCCCTGCAGAGAAGCCGGCCATGATCCGATCTCAGGGAAGATGTGAACATAAGACGCCAGAACCATGGGAAGTGCTGGTGCAACTGCCTCTCATCACAGATGGGACCCGGCCCCCGGGTGGGAGGCGATTTGCCCAGGGCCCCACTCAGAGGGCTGGTGGCAAGGACTGTGTTTCAAATCCCCCGGAAACCTCCCCGGCCTCGCAGGGTCCTCAGCACATGGCAGGCTCTCCGATGTGAGTTCTTTTCCCTTTTTAATCCAAACATCAGAACGTGACCATATTTCGCATCCGTCTCTTCCAGTCTTAACTGGAAAAGCACTGACTGACTCTCTCCAAGGCACCAAGATCTGGGGTCAGCCCTGAGCTCTGCTGAACCGAGTGAAATCACACCTGGAATGGGCTCATTCCGTGGGCAGGCCCTTGGAAACCAAGAATGCCAGTGCCCGTGCCCCCCGGGGTGCAGTGCAGGTGGGGAAAGGGGCTCCTGGAGGGGTGGGCGCTTGCCCACGGTGCGCTGAAGGTGGCGGAGGAGTTAGTGAGGGCGGGCAGGCTTCGGGCTGGGCAGGCGGCTGGTACTGGTGCTCCGACCCCACTGCAGCCCAGCCTGGCACCAAGAGCGGCTCCCTTTAAAAGGGCGTGCCTTCTGGAGGCTCTGCTGTCCGAGGTGCTGAAGGCCCAGCCAGCACCTGCAGTTTGGCTGCCCAACCTCGAACCCCGGCCTCTACAAAGAGATGCCACGTGGGGAGAAATGAATCGAGGTGAGCGCCAAGGGGCCTGGCTTTGAGGACCCCTCAGCTAGTGACACCACCATCCCTCTTGCATTGCCTGAAATGTCACAACCCTGGCAAGGCACCCGACAGCTCTGCAAGGTGACCTGCTCTGTGAAGCCGCACCCTGAGGGGCCCAGGGACTCCATAACGTCTGGTAGGATGCTACTTTCCCTCCCAGTTTCCACCCTAGGCCATAGCAGCACGAGGACACAGACAGCTCTGCTTTTTACCCATCACTGCATCCCAGCACGAGTGCAACCCCAGCACCGAGTGCAACCCTGGGCCAGTGCTGATGGTGGCGTCTGCTGAGTGAATGAAGTCTGGAGGACTTGGGAAGGAGAGCAGGCTTGTGTGGGACCCACATGGAGGGGAAAGTTGGGTTTACTGGTCCACCGTAGAGGCATATTGTCCAGGAGGTTGAATGGGGACCCCATCCTTCCTTCATCGGAGTCCGTCTTCTCAGACCCATGTTTCTGGGCTAAAACATTCTTTTTGTCTCTTTTTCACCCTTGAAATCAGCCTGAGTCACCCTAACCCGCCACCTGTCCTCAGAGACACTGATTCTTTCATTCCCTTGTTAAACATTTGCTGAGCACCTACTGTGTGTCAGCTCCATATTGGGTGCTGGGTCTACAGACATGAGTGAGACACAGACCTACCCCCTTCACTCCCCTTCCTGCCCCCCCCCCCCGGCCCCGTGTCCATGGCCTGGTGAGGGAGACGGACACATACGAGGAGACGATAAGGGCGAACACGCCTTCAGCTCTCACCATGTCACATCCCGGAGCCACTCCCTGTGTGTCACTGGCTCAGTTACTCCAAGGATGTGAGTTAGGCGTCATTACTATGCCCATTTCATGGATGAGAAAACTGAGGCCCAAATGGGTTGTCACTTGTCAAAGGTCTCACTGCTGGGATTTGAACCCAGGCAATCCCACTCCAAAGCCTGGGCCGCTGAGTTCTGCCTCATAGATGTGAGTGCCTGGCCAGGAGGATGCAGAGGCGACGGCGACCGCCGCTGCCAGGGCTGGGGAGGGGCTGGCGGCCGTTCCCAGACATCCGAGCCAGACTTTGAAAGCACCTGTGGAGCTCACGATCCCACTGGCTTGTTTTGTTGTTGTTGTTTTGCCAAATGGAGGAAGGGAGCAGGTGTCCTCGGGCAGAAGGAACAGGGTGTGAAATAGGCCCTTGGCAGGTAAATGAGTTTTTGAGGAGGTGTGAGAACCCGGCAGTGCTGGTGGCAAGGGAAAGCAGGCAGGTCTGGGAAGCTGGCAGCTGGGTGAGGAGTGCAGGCTGCAGGTGTAAGGACTCAGCCGGCTTCCTGGGGGGTAGGCCCCTCCCATCCCTGAGGATCCTGCCGGATCCTCAGATTTCAGGCTGGATTCCGGGCCTGCCCCAAAGCATAGCACGGACAGCGCCAGCGAGGCCAGTATTTTAGCAACGGCCCCAAGTGCTTCTTGGGGTCAGGAGTGGTTGCAGGAACCGGGCATGAGAAGAACAGTGGCGGCTTCCTGTGGAGTCGGCCAGGAAAATGGCCTTGTGTCTGGGGAGCCAAAGATCACACCTGTAACCGGCCCTGCTCCGCAGAGCCACACTGCCCGAGGCTAAGGGCGTCAGTCCGTCCCGGAAGGCACTGGCCACAGACTGCGTGCTCACTGGGGCTGCCTGTGAACGTGGCAGGGAGGTCCCCGCCCAGGGATGTCTCCATTCTAGCGGAGACAGAGTTCCCAAAGCCGTCTCAGCATGGTGAGTGACTGAGGAAAGAGGAAGCCAGGATGGGCTGGTGAGGGAGGTCTCGGTGGGGATGTGCCAGAGGGGCTGGCCCGGCGCCCGCCACCACCCGGTGCCACCACAGGAGGGTGTGGAGCTGGGGGTGAGGCATGGTCAAGTTTATCCTAGGAGGAGGATTGGCAGGGCGTTGGCCCTAGAAGCAGCCATTTCCATCCAGAAGCCGCTGAATCGCCCAAGCAAGGGACAACGCAGACTTGGAGGGGCAGGTGTGGGGCTGGGCGCGGGCTGCTTGGGGCGTGGTCTGCGGGCCAGCAGAAGCGGCATCACTGGGGATGGGTTAGAAATGTGAACCCCAGGCCCCGCCCAGCCCTCCTGAGCCCCACATCCAGGATGGGCCCGGCAATCGCATTTTAAGGAGCGTTTCCTCCCCCGCCCTCGCCCCCAGGTGATTTTGATGCTGGCACTGGCTTGGACCTCTCCACCCCATGCCAGGCATTGCCAAGCTGCAAGCCTGTCTGTGTGCCCAACAAGTTGGCGCCGATGCGAATTTCAGAAACAGTGTCTGTTTCCGTTTTAATAAAGGAGCAGGCCTCCGCGGGACGCCGTCGGATCTGGTCTTATCTAATAAAAATGCCAAGCGGCTCTGGGTCCAGGAAAGTCTTCCTTGCAATTCCCTCTGCTGTTTCAGGGGCAGCGGCGGCAGGGACTCGTCTAGACGCAGCTCCCAGAAGCCACCTCTGTCGCCAGCGAGCGACGGCCTCACCCGGCTCAGCCTCACAGACACACCTGGCAAAATCGAAAGCTTGTCTCGGGCATTGAACTTGACAGCTGCAATCAGTTGCAAACCCCAGTGGCCCCTGAAAGGCAGACGCAGACACCTGGCCCAGAAGGCAGCAGCCTCTCCATCAAATGTCACCTCTGATGTGCTTCTGAGCGGGCTGGTGGCACCGCAAAGCCCAAAGGCAGGTTTCAGAAGCAAACGCTTTCCTCAGGAAAAAAAAAAAAATCATAGCAGAATCCGTATCACAGTAGCCTAAGAAACAGTAACAAACTTAAGGTAACCAAACGGTCATGCCACTGCTCATGTCAAGGTGGCTGCCGGGGTGGGAGGGAGGGGAGGGAATTGGAGGTCAGAGCCAGCCACTGAGAACCTACTGTGTGCCACGCACTGTTCTCGGCTCTCGGGGTGCAGACATGAACAAAACAAGACAGGGTGCCTATTCCCACGGAACCTCGTGGGGAGAGACAGCAGAACCAAACTCAAGCATGTCAGTGTGAAAGGTCCCAGCGGACAGACACTGTGAGGAACAGAAAACAAGGTGATGGCAGGCAGCTGGGGCTGCTTCTCTGAGCAAGTGGCCTGCTGGCCGAGACTAAAGACGAGACGAAGCCAGCCATGCAGGGCGTTAGAGGGAGAGCATTCCAGGCAGAGAGGACAGCAGGCGCAAAGGGCCTGTGAAGGCAATGTTCTGTCTGTTCAAGAGAGGCCTGGGTGAGAGGACTGCGGTCGAGGGTTCAGGGCGCCAGGCCCCCAGGGTGGGGGAGACTCTACAGCAGGCGGAGCTGTGCCCCCAGGGGCCTGAAGATCTCCCCCAAGTCCCTTTGCCTCTCAGCGCCTTAGTGTTCACGTGCACCATAGCCGTCCTCCCTTCCCAGGCTGCCGCCTCGCGCTGCTGCGAAGGGCTCAGCAGAGGCCCGCGCACAGCACGTGTGTAACAACTCGGGCTCCCGGCACCCTCCTCCCAGTCCCTGGTGCCCAAAAGTCAGCCCACCACCAAAGCCGAGCAGCTGCCAGGTGCAGAGATATTGCAAAACCTGCCCAGGCATCCCCAGAGTATTTTCTTGGCCAAAAAACTAGCAGCGAAGAGGCTGCTTTCTGGAGACGGCGCCGTTCCCCGGACGGTCTGATCCGGCTGCTTTCCCAGCCCGAGAGCTCTGTGAAGACCAAGTCCACGTGGCTGCGCCCTGTAACCTCCCTCATAGGCTGCCCCTGGCAGGCGGGGCGTCCCAGCACGGGGACCCGCTGACTGACACGTGGGAGCTCACCCCGGTGGCCCCGGGTATGGCCTCTGGAGCCAGACGAGCTCAATGCAAATCCCAGCCCTGCCATCTCCGGGCACCGTATCCCTTCCCTGGGCCTCGCTGCTCCTGTCTGTAAAATGGGGCCGTATTTAGGACTAATGAGTGGATGGATGCGACGTCCTCAGCAGGTGCACAAGGCTGAGGTACAGCATCAGACCTGGGGGGCCTGACTGTTCTTGCTGGTCACTGTCGTCGAGGCCAGGTGTCACCACCACGGCTGTGCCATGCCAGCAGGTTGGACCACCCCCGACGAAGTCCCTGCCCCGGCCCTCCCTCTCCTGCACCCACCCTCACCCCGTGGTCAGCATCTGGAGTGAAGATTTGTTCACTAAGTGAATGAAGAAATGGCTTTCCTGTGGCCACAGAAGCAGCCCCTTTAGGATAATTAAAGTGACCACACGCGGGCATTCCAGCCACTTTCGGGCCGACTCCTCCCTCAGCTCCGACAGCAGATGGGCCCTTCTCTTCCTCGTTCTTTTATGTTTACATTGATTGATGTCAGAGAGGAAGGGAGAGGGAGAGAGAAACATCCATGATGAGAGAGAATCACTGATCAGCTGCCTCCTGCACACCGCCCATTGGGGATCGAGCGCGCAACCCGGGCCTATGCCCTTGACCAGAATCAAACCTGGGACCCTTCCGTCCACAGGCTGACGCTCTGTCCACTGAGCCAAACCAGCTCTTCCTCATTCTTTGGGAGCCTGGGGGGAGGGGCAGCTGCCTTCCCAGCTTCTCCTTGGGCCCCAGGGAGTTAGGACCTCGTTGCCTCACTGCCTCTCCCCCGCCCCCCGCACCCCTTTCTCCCCGAAGGGTCCCAGCAGCCCTGTGCTTTCCACCATCTCCATTCCCAGCCTGCCCGCCCTCAGACTGGACGTGGGTGAAGCCACGGTGCCCACAAACCTGTCCTCCCCCACGGCACCGAGGGACACACTGCTGGCCTCCCGCACAGGCTCCCACCGCCCCCAGGGACTCTCACCCCGTCCACCCGCAGCCTCAGACAACGACCCAGGACGTGCTGTCACATCTGGGGGACAACCGGACACGCTGGCTGCCCAAGTCCCCGGTGGGGACAGAGCTGGCCGGCTGGACAATGTGCTTTCACCGCCACTGGCCTTGCCCTGCTCCTACTTGGGTTTTCTGAGGTCACTAAGTAAGCTGCTTGCTGTCCAATCCTTATTTGACAACAAACTACCACAACCCAATCCACGGGACCCAAACTACGACACCCACAATCTTCCAGCAAAGAACCCCCCGCTTGGATCCCCGTCCCATCCCAGCCATGCGTCTCTCTGGGAATGAGAGCGACACCCATGTCCAGCTCTCCTCCCTCCTTTCCTGCCTGCAGGTGGAGGGAGGGACAGATATGGACAGGGACACGGATAAATACACTGATGAATATGCCAGCGTGGGCAAACGTAGGTCCACGGTTGGGAAATAACACAATAGCTAATACATGATAATACGCATGGTTTACCACTGCGTACTCACAATGGTAAGCCTGCTTTTGCCTACCCTGTAGAGATCTAGGTGTACAGTACAGAGTAGGTATATAATCTGAATAGTCTCTTCCCTGCTCAAAATGCCTGGGGTCCCCATGGCACCCCCTCTTCCCATGCTGCCCCCTCCCTCCAGCCCCGCCGCCCACTCCTACTGCCTCCCGCCATGCCACGCTGGCTCCAAGGCCTGGCTGCTCCTGCCCCAGGCTGTGCCCCCACGGCTCCTCTGCCTGGCCCTTTATTTGACCGACTCCTCCTCATCCTTCCCGTATAGCTCCTCAGAGACGAGGCTCTAAAGGAGCTGCCGTCGGCTTCCTCTTCACCATCGCCTTAGCCCCTGAGATGGTCTTGTTTGTTCCTGGGTTCACTTCTGCTTGCTCCTCACCCTAGACTGCCAGCCGCAGGCAGGGCCCTGCCCGCCCTGCTCCCGCGATCTGTGCCCGCCTTGCTACCGCGGTCTGTGCCCACCTTGCTACCGCGGTCTGTGCCCACCCTGTTCCTGCGGTCAGTACCCACCCTGCTCCCGCGGTCTGTGCCCACCCTGCTCCCGCGGTCTGTGCCCCCCTTGCTCCCGCGGTCTGTGCCCGCCCTGCTCCCGCCGTCTGTGCCCCCCTTGCTCCCGCGGTCTGTGCCCCCCTTGCTCCCACGGTCTGTGCCCCCCTTGATCCTGCGGTCTGTGCCCGCCCTGCTCCCGCGGTCTGTGCCCCCCTTGATCCCGCGGTCTATGCCCCCCTTGCTCCCGCGGTCTGTGCCCCCCTTGCTCCTGCGGGAGGCTCGGCCCAGCGGGGAGCCAGGGGTTCTCCCTCTATCCCCGCCACATGCTTCCTGGGCTCTCCGCTGGCTTATCTCTGAGGTGGGTGCTCCCAGCTGCCTCCACACCCTGGTGCTCGGCCCCTTCTCCCAGGAAGCCCTTCGCCTGGCACAGGCACCTGCCACTGACCATGGGTGTGAGCCAGGGTCCACCCAGGAGCCACCTCCTGTTCCTCGACTTCCTGGGCCGGTGGCTCCTGCAGGAGCCCCTTTCCTCCGAGAGAAGCGGGGTGCTCTCCTCTCCAGCAGCATCCCCCCCCCCCCCCCCCGCCTCCCTCCAGGCACAGCCATTCTCACTCCGCTGCTAGGATCACAGGAATTGCAGGCAGACAGGCCTGAGTTTAAATCATCACTTAGTCTGGGTCTCCCTAGAAGCAGATTGAGGTAGGAATTCAAGAGTAGGGGTGATCTTGAGGTGCAAAGCACAGGCCTCATGGCGACCCCACCCTGGGGACGAGGGAGCTGCCCGCCCTCTGTGGGTGCAGGTGGGGGAGGCCCCAGGCACCGAGACCTGGACTCTGGCAGTCGGAGGACACTGAGCTTCCTGAAAGCTCCCACATGGGCCGGGCACTGACTCACTGAGCTGTGTGACCTGAGGCAAGTGACTCCACCTCTCTGAGCCTCACTGTCCTCATCTGCAAAATGTGGAGGGTACGTTCTGTAGGAGTTGGGGGTCAGCAAGAATAGGAGGTCAGGGTGAGAAGCCCTTCAGGTGGGCAGGTGGGCGGGGAGCGCATGGAGGGCATCAGAGGCTCAGCGGAGATTCTGCCCCTTAAATTCTAGTCTCACATCGGCTCTTCCCTTTCCTGCCTGGAGCGGGTCCGGGTCTCTTTTTACCTCCCCTCTGCTTTCTAGCTCAGACATGTCTTTTCTGAATGGGTGCCCTGGATTCTGTCTATGTGCCCCCCACAGCGAGGCACACGGAGCTGCCAGGAGCACCCGCAGCTCAGACAAGTCCTGTCCACCTCACCTCCCTGACCTGGCCAGTCCCCCACAGCGCTGGTCTCCCTGGGGCCGATGGCTGGCCAGGCCGGGACTTAAGCTGCGGTGCACCCGCCTGTCTTCAGCTCTCCAGTCTCCCTCTGGCTCGCTTAGCATTCCCACCCGCTGTGAGGGCCGCGGCCGCTGCATGCACAGGACTTGCTCCGCTCAGACACCAGCCTCAGTTTCCCCATCTGTAGAGCGTGCTGGTGGGAGAACGCAGGGTCAGGGAGAGGTTGGCCTGGCTCGTCTCCCGGGTTCCTCCTCCGGAGACGGCCCAGAACCGGCACAGGCCCCGGGGAAGAGGCCACTTACGGGCAGGGTATCTCTCGTGGCGGCAGTCCAAGCGAAGGTCGTCCTCCTCGTCGTGCCGGTCCCCCTTCTCGAACCTGGAGAAAAGGAAGCGAAGGCCCGTGTGAGGAGGAGCACTGTGCACAGCAGCTCCGCACCCGTCCGGGAGGCCCTGCCACCGCCCTGCGAGCGGCGTGTCCGCTTTACTGACGAAGAAGCGGAGGCACCGGAGGGTGACGTGACTGATGAGGTGCGACAGCTGAGGCGTCAGAGGCAGGACCAGGATGCAAACCCATGTGCTCGCAAAAGGGTGCCCCGTTGCCTGCAGGCTGCAAGTGACAAACGAATGCGCATGGTCTGGTTTGTTTAAAACATGCCGCACTGATCTGCAAAAACAATTTGGCTGGCTCTGGCCGTTGCTCAGTGGTTAGAGCGCCAGCTCTTGGACCGAAGGGTCGCAACCCAGTTTGATTCCCAGTCAAGGGCACGTACCTGGGTTGCAAGTTCAATCCCCAGCCCCAGTTGGGTGCATGCAGGAGGCAACCAATCAATGTGTCTCTCTCATGTCAATGTTTCTCTCTCTCTCTTCCTCTCTCTCTCTCTCCCCCTTCCCTTCCTCACTTCCATTCTCTCTAAAAATCAACCGGAAAAAATATCCTTAGGTGAGGATTAACAACAAAAACATTTATTTAGCTGACTGTTTACCAAAAGCCTGGTGGTGATGAAGCCTAGATAATGAGACGATACGGGGTTAAATCCTGAGCTTCCTTTGTCAACTTCCCTCTCTTTTCTGGTTTGGGGCAATGGACTGATTACTGTGTCGCTGCCTAACTACATGAAAGCATTTCCTAAAGCCACGTCCACATCTACACAGCCCGGCTTCTCCCGCCTCAGTGCTGCTCCCGCGACAGCTGGGAGAGTTTCCCACGCATGGCCTCCTCCTCCTCTGGCAGCGCAAGATCACGGGGTTCCAGAGGGGCCGCCTGAGCCCATGTGGCAGCGGCTGCAAGCCGCGCACAGCTGACAGGGTCAGGGTGGGGGCGGCGGCGGCTCCAGGCCGAGACCCTCACCCCCACCCCACTGATGACCGAACCGAGAGTGGGCAGGGCCATAGGCCCACACTGCACTCACCCATTCATAACCTTCATGAATCGCAGAGCTCCACGTGGCCCAGCCCAAATGTGCACCCCCTTAGCGGCACGCAGCCCGGCCCCCTGAAGACTCCGTGGCAGTCTCTGTGTCTCCTAAGAGCACCGAGAGCATCCCGCTCCACTGCTGGCCCAATCCTGCTGTCTTCCCCTCCCCTGCCTTTCAGTCCCTTACAGCTGCCCCAAACCTTCCTCCCCACGGCTCCCTTCCAGGGCCTCCCCGCACTCTGCCTCCCCTCTCCTCCACCTCTCACCTTCCCACACCACCCCTTCGCTCCACGCCAGGAGTCTCCATCCTCTCCAAGCAAATGCCACCCACCCCCCCATTTGCTGCTTTTTCCTTTTGCCTCTTGTTCCTGCGCAGCCCCGCCCAGAGGCTGGAGGAGACGCGGGGAAGGTGGCCTGACAAGTGAGCAAAGCCAGGAGTGGCTTTATTAAGTGGTCCTCAACCTTCCTCATGCTGCGACCCTTTCATACAGTTCCTCACGTTGTGGTGACCCCCAACCATAACATTATTTTCGTTGCTACTTCATAACTGTAATGTTGCTACTGTTAGGAATCGTAATGTAAATATCTGATATGCTGTATGTGTTTGCCGATGGTTGCGACCCACAGGTTGAGAACCGCTGCCGGAGAGGGGGGGTCTTGTGCTGGTGACCTGGTCCCCAGAGACTGCCCAGCGCTCACACAGGCACTTCCCGGCCCTGCCCCGTGTGCTGTGACCAGATGGGGACAGATATGCCCTCCTCTCGGTCTCCGTCCTCGAGAGCGTCCCGTCCAGCGGGGAGACGAGCTGGCGCTCCTGCTAGAAAAGGACAGGCGTGGGCCAGGGGCCACTGAGGCCCACACTGTCCGCACGGAGGGCCGGCCTGGCTGCAGGGAGCGAGCTCGGGGCACAGCTCCGGGGTACAGGCCTCTGCGGCCGGAGGCCGAGGGCGGCACAGGCCGAGTGCGGACGCTGCGGAAGGTCACCGTCAGGGAGGACGGTCCCTTCTCTGTCTTTCACTGGAACATCTTTGCTACTTTCCCGATAGCACAGGTTTCTTAAAAAAACCCTCCAACCGCATCAAGAGAGCAGTCCTGTAATTACCCCTCCGTGTAGCAGTGCTTCTCAGAATTAATACTTATATTAATAGCCTCAAATTAAACACACCTTTTTTTGTAACCTGATTTTTTTTTAAACTTACCCATGAGTTTCCAACCTCTTCCTATATCAGTACATGTAAATCTCACTCATCTCTTTCCTGATAGTTGTTTGTGAAGATAATAATATTCAATACCCTATCGATGAACGTTTAGGTGTTTTTGCTCTTCTGAGCCACGCTGCCTGTGCACCCCGCAAGGTGCTGAGTCCCGTCCGCAGAGGTGCTCGGCTGGGGGGCCACCAGTCAGGGGGCTGTGCTGGACTCCAGCAGCTGGACAGATCCCCCAGCCCATCCTCCTCCCGGCGCCGCCTGCCTGTGAGTCAGCAGACGCCAGCCCCGCCATCGCTGCCTACGTTTCACAGCCTTAACCTTGAACCCTTCTAGGCTCCCAGTTCTCAGGGCCTCATCTCCCTCCCGCCTCATGCTGGGCACCTCCTGGGGCCTGCTGAGAGCCTCTGCCTGGGGGATGGGCCGGTGAGCAAAGGCGTTGATGTTTCAGGCAAGAACCAGCCCCACCTGGCATGGCCCCTGCTCTCCCTGGTCACCCAAACCTTGTTGCTAAGATACCCCAGAGCTCAATAGTTGACACATTGAAGGACACCTGCCAATGAGTGAGCAGCTGCTGTGGGCCAGGCCTGGTGCTGCCTGTGGGGACACGACTCAGGGTCCCTGCCCTTGAGGAGTTCGTGCCTGTTGCACACGCACAAGGAATGACAACTGGGCGTGCGAAGGCTAAACTAGCAGATGGTAGGAATACGGGTGGACTGTCTGCCTAATCCAGGAGTTGGCAAACTTTTTCTACAAAGGTCTCGATGGTAAGTATGCGAGGCTCTGGGGGCCACATGGTCTCTGTCTCAGCTCTCAGCTGCCCCCAGTCCCAGGCAGCTGCAGGCACCACAGAACAAGTGGGCGTGTATTTAGTCGAGGCTCCTTGACAGCAGGTGGTGGCTGGGCCTGGCCTGCGGGAGACGTGTGTTAACCTCCCGTCCAGCCAGTGGTTCTCAACCTGGAGACCCACGGGAGTCCCCGGGGAGCTTTGATCACCAGGTGGCGGGAGCCTGCCCCAGGGTGAGGCCCACCTGTGTGGGGACCAGCAGGGCTTCATGGAGGAGGTGACCCCAAAGCTGGCCAAAGCCCACAGGACGCACTCACCCCTCAGAGCGGAGCGGGATCCAAGGGGCTCCCTGCCTGTCTGCTGTGCCGTGCTGCTGTGGGAAAGAGCTGATTTCCTGGCACAAACGCGGCCCCATCACCAGGTTCGCCCTTGAAAATAACTCATGTGCAGGATCTTGGCAGCCGCCTAGTGATGGCTAATGTTTGACAGCGGTTCACAAGGGCTGAGGGCCTCCCGCGGCCCCAGGGCTTCCTGGCAGGAAACCTGAGGACAAGGGGATGCTTTGGGCACAGCTGAGACCGTGAGCCTGTGGTGAGCAGGGATCAGAGCCGAGGCAGCGCGCCTGTGCAGCTCACCTGGGTGTGGCCACCTGTGCAGCTCACCTGGGTGTGGCCACCTATGCAGCTCGCCTGTGCAGCTCACCTGGGTGTGGCCACCTGTGCAGCTCACCTGGGTGTGGCCACCTGTGCAGCTCACCTGGGCAGCTCGCCTGGGCAGCTCACCTGGGCAGCTCACCTGGGCAGCTTGCCTGGGCAGCTCGCCTGCTCTGAATCTCCGTGATTCCGAGTGTTCTGTGCGGCAATGGCCCAGCGTGGTGGTGGGAGTGACAGAGAGGACAACCACCTCGCTGCCGCTTGTGTGGCTGAGCCCAGAGCATGAGGGCCCAGCCAGGCTTGTCTGTCAGTGGTCTGCACCGGGCATTTTCAAGTCAGAGAGGAAAAGGGTGGAGTTTATCTCATTCTCCACCTGTGGCTTCAGGGCCTGGCACCCTGCTTGGCACAAGGGATGTTAGGAAGGAAGGAAGGAGAGAGGGAGGCAGGCAGGAGGGGGATATGAGGAGAAAAGGGCAGCCCCCTGGGGGGCCGCTGGGCGGCCCCAGGTGCTGAGCTTTGTGTAGAAAGAAAAAGAACAGATACAGATGGCACCAGGGGACACTTCCTCTGATTTGAACTATAATTTCCTGAGAAAATGTTACGTGCTTCCTGCAGACAGGCCTCTTTTCTTTCTTTACATGATGGGGTGGGAACCTAAATGAGTGCCTGGAGGGCTCATGGGGTGCTTGGGGTGGACAGTGCTCAGAAGGGGCAGTAGGTGGCCCCCCGGGTCCCCCAGGCCCCAAGCACGCACTGTGTCACTTCCTCAACGGGGCTGTGAGCTGTTTGGGTCTGGGCACGTCCCTCTCATCTCGAGCCTTGACTTTCTCGTCTGATAAATGGGCACAGTAATGTGCCTGTCCTGGGGGTTCCCACAACCCTCTAGGTGGAGGGGCCTCCTCCCCTGCGGAGAGCTCTTAGCGCCCATCGGCACTGGGCACCATGTCACTGTTATCCCGACCGTCGTCATCCTCTCTCTGGGGCCTCTGTGGTCTGTCCCTCAGACTCCACCTCCTAGTTCCTGACGAGGAAGGATATGGTTTTACCTTATTAACAGCTGGAATCTGACAGGGGCTGGGTGTTTGCTCTTTTTGAGAGCAGACAGGAGGTAGCCAAGTGACGCACGCAGGGGGCCCCGAGGATTTAGGGGTTCGAGGGTGGACTAGAGCCGACGTCTCATTGGCAGCCTCCCCAGTGCCTTCACTCCTAATTCCAGGGCCAAATGTGGCCACTGCAGCCCGGGGCACTGGCAGGGGCCCACAGGTCTCATCCCTGCCTCCCCAGCACAGGGCTCCCGGCACCGCTCTTCCTGGGCCCTCCTCACGGCCCAGCCCCTCAGGGCCCAGCCTGGCGACTGTCTCCCGTCTCCAGGCACTTCCTGGTGTGAACTGACAGCCTGCGTGCCCTGCTTCTCCAATTATGCGACAAAGATCTAGTTTCCTCCTTAATTTTCAATCTACCTGGGACCTATTTTTTAATAAAATATAATAAACTAGAAAATGAAATTAAGACAAACAAACAGGCACAAAAGGCGAGCTTGGGTGCAGCCGCGATATTACCTTGCAGCGGAGGTTTCCCCACACTCATCTCGACGTCTGTGCTCGTGTCACCGTGGACGTGGCACCGGCCACGACCACCCCAGAGCCGGGGGCTGGCCTCCTCCACCCGGCGCCCCCGCCCGCCACGCCCTCCCCCCGGGGCCTGAGAGGCAGCATCTGCTCCATCCTCCAGCCGGTGGATCCGGAGCTGGCGGTGCCCACAGGGCCGCTGAGGAGCTGGCTGAATGCAGGTCTGATTGGGCAGGTCTGGGGCCTGAGTGCCTGCATTTCTAACAGCTTCCCAGGCGAGGCTCATGCTGTCGGGCCCGGGTCACGTTTGAGGAGCCAGACACTGGACCCGGCTTTGGGCGTGTGGGGCCTCTGCGAGGCTTAGGCCCAGTCATCCCCTCACGGCTCCAGGGACGCATGCCTCCGCGTGCTCCCCAAGTGGCGCCTACAAATGGGCGTCACCCGGGAACCAGCAGTGGCGACAGTCGGGCACGAGGCCGGGCACAAGGCAGCCCGGAGCCCTGCCAGCCAGCACCGCCCCCTCGGCCACTGATGTTCAGGAGGAACCGGGAGCAGGTGTCCTTCCCACGTTCTTCCCACTTCCCGAGGGCCAGTTCCCACCGCAAGGACCGGTCTGCGCCTTCCGCCTTCCTTTCACGGCCTTGGTCAGCCACCTACTGATCTAACTGTGGGAGCCGGCGAGGGCTCCACGTGCCGGCCCGCTTCCTGGGCTCCGCACTCCTCAGGGGGAAACTGAGGTTTCAATGGGCCCCAATGTTAAGAGTGATGAGGGGCGAGGCGCCACTGAGAAGTGATCCTCACGCAGCGAAGTGCAGCGGGGGCTGAGGGCCGGCACGGGGCCTCGGGGTGGACCTCAGGCCCAGGCGCAGGGGAGAGTGAACAGCGGTTTTTCAACCCTCCGCTTCCAGTAGAATAAGGGGCGGGGTTAAGGGACTGTTGGCAGATAAGTGACCACAGGCAGGAAACGAAGACTCCGTGCCTCGCAGCGCCTTTCCAGATAGGGGAGGATAAATGGGCTTTTTAAAGGCTCTCTTTTCTTTTCCCCTCTCACGAGTAATATCATCCTAAACAACACGCTGGGACCGCAGAGGAGATAACGCCGTCGCAGTGTCAGGCCCTCCCCGAACCTTCGTGCGGCCCTGGCAGTTTCCTCCCCGTTTCTCCAATATTGAGTTTTAAAAAGAAATGCGGAGATATGATCGCCTGGAGATGGCTTGCGGAACTGCCTGGGCAGATGTTATTACTAGAAAAACAATCGCTGGCATTAGTGGAGCCACCCCCGCCCTCACAGCCCCACGGGCGCCCAGGCCCCGGGCAGCGTGAAAGCTCCACACTCGGCTTATTTCAGACGCCCCGTCCAGGCCCAGCCCTGGCCGCGAGGACAGCGAGCCCGTGAGCAGGGCCACGGGGGTGGGCACCCGAGCGTGGCAATGCTCGGGTCACGCAAGGCAGCTCCCAGAGGGCAAAGGTCACCTTGGCCTGACAGACTGGCCAGTGACAGGGCCTGAGGCTCCTTCAGAAAGGCCTTCCTCTCTGCTGTCCCTCTGCCCACCCACCCCGCGCTCCTGAGCAGAGACGGGGAGTGGGCACGTGTCCTGCCCCACGGAGCCTGCAGGAGCAACTGCAGGGAGGCGGGGAGATGGTGATGAGGCCCCTGGGGCTGTGAGAAGACAGCAGGGTCGGGTGGGGTTTGGAATTGACACTTTAAGTTTGACCTGAAGGCCCAGCATCAAAGCCAGGATGGGGGTTCTCCAGGCGGGGGTGGGGGGGGTGGGGGTGGTCATGGGGGCGTTTCAGGCAGAGAGGGGGCAATGGGGGTGCTCCAGGCAGAGAGGGGGCAATGGAGGTTCTCCAGGCAGAGAGGGGGGCAATGGGGGTGCTCCAGGCAGAGAGGGGGGCAATGGGGGTGCTCCAGGCAGAGAGGGGGCAGTCTAGAAGCACCGTGGAGGCAGGAGAGTGGCCGGTGTGGGGAACCGTGAGGTCCGGAGGGTGCTGTGAGCAGCAGGGAAGGGACAATCGGGGGGCCGGGCAGGGGCAGTGCCTGAAGGTCACTGAGGAGCTGGACCTCTGTCCGGAGCTGTGGAGGTCACCGCACTGTTTTAAGCAGGAAGATGGGGGTACAGGTACCTGGTCATTCTGCTGTGGGGAGGACAGCCAGGGGTACGGTGGGTGAGGGATTAATTACATGGGAGCTCGGTGCGGGGACGGCGTGGGCTAGCTGCAGGGAAGTGCCTTGGATGGGGTGAGCTGGACACAGTGCCAGCACTTGCAGACGCCGGGCTGGCACAGCAGGGCACCGTGGGGAGAGACGCTGCAGTAGGACTGGGATGGGGACACCGTCATGAGTGGGTGCTGGTCACGTTGCCGTCCGCTGCCTTTGAGGATCCAAAGTGGAAACGCCAAGGAGGCAGCTGGACATGGAGCGGGTCCGGAGGGGAGGGTGGGAGCCCTGGCACAGGAGTGGCCGCTGAGGCTCATGCCAAGTGAGGAGGGAAGAGGCCCAGCTCTGGCCCTGGGGCCTCGCCTTGTGAGGGAGCGGAGGAGGGGCAGCTGGGGAGAGGTGTGGGAAGTCGGGGCTGCTGGGAGCTCTTTCCGGGGAGTCGGGGGAGGGCAGAGGCACAGGCCCTGCTGTGAGTGGCCGGGAAGGAAGGGGAGACGAGCCCTTCTGAAGTCTCCCCACGGCAGACAGGAGAGCAGAGCTGCTGGGGCGGGGCCCCTGCACACACTTCTGCACCAGCCTCCGCCCTGGGAGGGTGGCGCCCAAGAGGAGGGCTTTGGGCAGGTTCCCACTCCACCTTTTCATCCCAGCCGGCCAGCCCCACCCCAGACGCTGCGGGAGGACGTGAGAGATGAGACGCAGGTCCCACTCCCACCCTCGGCTTTCCCGTGATGCCAGCTGCTAGCTTTTCCTCAGCACCCTCACTCGTTCGCTCCCCTCCCGCTGCCTGTGCCCGACACTGCCCTCTCCACCCACAGCCCACCTGGCTGGTGAGGCTCAGGGTCTCCTCCGAGGAGGCTTTTCTACTCTACCTCCCCGTGGGCTTCAGTCCCCCCTGCCCCGGCCCGGAGTCACCTGCCCGCCGACGCATCAGGACACATGGCACTCCGCTGCACTGGCCACCCCGGAGCCAGGGAGCCAGCGGGCGCCCCAACCCGGGGGCCAACCTCCTAGCCCCGTAGAGCCCCGAGGGGCACGTGCTCCCCGCTGCAGCCCGTTGTGCAGGAACTGGGGCCCCGTGTGGCCAGACCCTCTGCTTTCTCATCACAAGCCCCAAACCTTAACATTTTAGAACATGAAACCTGATTTTTAAAACTCAGACAAAATTTAAGAATTTCAAAACCACCATGGGGTCCAAACAAAGCCCATCTTCAGGCAGGATTCCCCCAGCGCCTCCGCGTGCAGGGTGCACTGCACCGCTTTCTCAGCAGGCAGGGCGTGTCTCCCCTGCACAGGGGTGTTTCTGGAGCGGGTGTGGGTCGGGAGCAGGGGACACCAGCTTTGTGCCAGAAGCTTAATTGCATCATCTCATGTAACCCTTAGGACAAAGCTTTGAGAAAAAAACGGCCCATTTTCCAGCCAGGAAAACTGAGGCCCAGAAGGTGAAGTGACTCCTCAGTGCTCACAACCGGTAAACGGCAGTTAGTCCCAGCCCTGGTCTATTTGCTCCTGTCCCCACAGGACTGAGCGCACATAGGGGAGGCGCCGGCAGCAGGGGCACCGTACAGCTTTGTGCATCATTAATGATGTCATTGTTATGGATAGCGAGTAACTGACTGAGCCCCTGTGGTTCTAGGTGCACAGGATGGAAACCAAGAAGGACAAGCCCTCAGGTTTGCACCCGGGAGGAGGCAGACACAAACAAGGACGAAGATGGATTAGCAAGTCAGCCCACAGGGGTGCATGCGCAGAGCAGGCGCAGTGACCGAGCTGCCCTCTCGGCCTGTGGCTCCCCGCCCCCTGCCCGCGGCTTTCCCAGGGGAGGCGGGAGGTGTGTTGTGGGTGAACCCCTCAGAGCCCATCCCGTAGTCTCATGTTCTCCCACGCATCGTAAGCCAGACCGAGCTTCAAGCCTTCAAGAAAGCCCCGATCTGCAAATATTTACCTTTCACTGGCATCTTCCTAGGAGGCCCTCCTTGGGGACAACACATAGGGTGACCCTGGGAGTGTTCAATTCCAGGTGTATCTTCTAGCAAGTGAGGCTGCTCAGTCACGGGGCCAGAGTGCACCCCAACCCCATGTGTGCACACCGGCCCTCAGCACACACATGTGCACACACACGTGCACACACACGCGCACCGTCTTCCACACTCCACCGCGCTCCAGAGCCCAGAACACCTCTCGGGATCTGCCCAGCTGCTCCTCAGACCCCACCAGGCCGCTCCTGCACAGAACCCCCAACAGACCCAGGGGGGACGGCAGCATCCGGGCAGGACGCCGGTGAGGCCTGGGGGAAGTGGGGCCACGCCTGCCTCTCCTCTGACAGGACCAGGGGGGCGGCTGGGAGACCTCACACCCCCTCCCAGGCCTGTATCCTCCCGTGCCCTCCACACTCATGGCTGCCTTGCCCCTTGCCTGCCCTCACGCTGTGAGCCTCAGCGGACTCCCCTCAGTGCTGGGAGGAGATGCTGATCCATCCCGAGCGGCCACACATCCCTGTGACCTGGTTCAAATCCAAGCACTGGCACTTACCAGCTGTGTGACCCTGGGAAGGTCACTACATCTCTCTGTGCCTTGACTTTGCAACTATAAAATGGCAACACAGTGATACCGACTACCTCCCAGTGTTGCGGAGTGAACATCCAAGGCAATTAGAAGGTGCCTGGCACAGGGCAAGCATCACGTACGTGTCAGCTGTGCTTATGGATATCATTTATTAAAGTCCTAATATCTAAAACGCCATCTCCCTCTCGTCCTGAGGTAACCGTTCCCAGGCTTTGTACTTTGCATCAGTAGCAGAAGGGACAGGAACTGACACGCACAGAACCCCCTCCGTGTGCCCGGCGCCGTGCCCAGCACATTCCCTGGCTTGTCAGGGTGGAGCCTTCCCAGGATGCCAAGAGCTCTCGCACTGTGGTCAGAGGAAGCGGCCCCCAGTCACACAGCAGGAAAGCAACAGAAATGAGAGACTAAGGTCAGGGGCCTCCACCCCCCGCCCAGCTTCTACACACCCCGTCCCCCAAGGAGAAAATGTGGGCAGGTGGGAGCGTGGCTGTCCTCCCTGTGTCCCTGCTGCGGGTTGGGGGGTGCTGGCCACGCAGGGCTCCAGCCCCGCTTCTGGGCCACCTGCAAACGTGTGCAGAGGTCTGCCCGTGTGCTCAGCTCTTGGCAGGGAAGGCACACACACACACAAAAAGAGAAAATTAGGACAGCCCAGCTAAGCTGAAATGCTCCCCCCAGAGAAGGAGGGAGGTAAAGTCTGATGAACCTCTGCATAACGTTCGAGCTGTGAATGAGTGAAGTGATATTCTGCACACACGCTGGAAGCAGCATCCCCCTCGTCGCTGGGGCCATTCGAACTGGGGCACCAGCACACGGAGCTGCTTGGTACTAACTGGTCCTGCTTTCGGCATCAGCAAAACAAGGCTGCCCACGGATGTCCCAGGCGCTCCACGGCCGAGGGGACAGCTGCTGCCGTGCTGATGGGGCGGGTTAGACATCGGCTGCTCGCGTGGCTTCTAAAGACGTTTCCGGAGCGCCTACCCTGGGTCCCGTCTCTGCCATCCATGACCCTCTTCCTAATGGACATGCTTTGGCCACAGCTGTGGGCGAGGCAGGCCCATGTGCCCGGTCAGCCTGACCTCCCTGGCAACAGCTGACTGGCCTGGATCTGAACACCTGACCGGGGACTTTGGTGGGGGAGGGGGCCTGGGTGCTAAATCAGCTCAACGATGGAGGTGCTTGAGCTGAAAGGGCTTGAGGCAGTCAGGGCTGAGGTCTCCAAAGAGAAGAATTCCGTTGATCACACACACACAATTTGATGAGCGCCTTCTAGGTACCTGGCCCAGTTCTAGGGGCTCAGGATACAGTGACAAAACAGCAAAGCCCTGTCTCATGGAGCTCAGCCTACACGCTATCAAACAGATCACAGATAGAATAATGTTAGATTGTATCGGTGATATCAAAACATAGCAATGGGCTGATGAGTGACGAAGACAGGGTGTTTGGGGGCGTGCAAATTTGGACCAACTGATGAAGGAAGCCCTCACTGCGCAGAGGTCTGAGTGAGCCAGCCAGGTGAGAATTCCAGGCAGGGACACAGCAGGTGCAAAGGCCCTGAGGTAGGGTCGAGCTTGCCGTGCTCAAGGAACAGAAAGGAGGCCCGTGTGGCAGAGACAATGGCATCTGGAAGAGGCAGAGAGAGGTCCCTGTGTGGCCCCACCACGTGACTCCTTGGATTGAAACCCTTCCATGGGCCCCGCAGAGAGTCCACCTCCTCAACACCACCCAGCCCCTCAGCCTCCGTCTCCCTTTTCCTCCTCAGACTCAGTCCTGGGGACCTTTCACTTCCCTGCAACCAAAAAGCATCAGTGTGTGCATGTCCAATCACTCCCCAGAAACCGGCTCCGCGATAAGAATTTGGGTAAAATAGCTTATAGGAGGTGGTCCCAGGAAATACGCTAACCGTCCACCGGTCCATCATCCACCCACGGATGCATCCATCCATCCAACCATCCATCCAATCATCCATCAATGCATGCATCCATCCATCCATCATCCATGCATCTATCCATCCATCATCCACCCATGCATACATGCATCCGTACATCCATCCGACCAACCATTCAACCATCCACCCACCATTTATTGTCACCTCCCCTACTCCCAGAGGGACACCGAGGACTCAGGTGATCAGGTTTGGTTCTGGCCTCGAGGAGCCCTCCGCCAGCAGCCGTCACCAACCCCACTGCTGGGTCCTCTTCTCACCCAGTGCTGTGACCGAGTCCAGGATGGAGACCTTGGTTTGGCCTCTGTGTGCCCCAACCTTGGTTCTATGAAGCCTGGAGCCAAAGGCAAATGCTCCAATTTGATCCCCTTCCCACTTGCTCAGGCTCTGATCGCCTAAGCCTGTGGTCAGCAAACCTCGGCTTGCGAGCCACATGTGGCTCTTTGGCCCCTTGAGTGTGGCTCTTCCACAAAATACCACGTGCGGGCGCGCACGTACAGTACGATTGAAACTTCGTGGCCCATGCGCAGAAGTCGGTATATTGTGGAAGAGCCACACTCAAGGGGCCAAAGAGCCACATGTGGCTCGCGAGCCACGGTTTGCCAAGCTGCAGTTTGCCGACCACTGGCCTAAGCTCAAGGCAGTCACCTGGCCCGTAAACATGAAGACGTCCCAGATGTTCTGACATAGTGGAGTCCACACTGCACCTCACCCAACCAGCCCGTCCACCCGCCCCCAGCACTTCCGGCCGACCGCTCAGTCCAGCTTTGCCTGGAGCCCTGTGGCCACGAGGCCAGACCCCGGCCAGAGGTGCCCCGAGAGCACTGACCTCTCTCGGAAGTACTTGATGGCGTCGGGCTCTATGAAGGTCGGCTCCTCCCGGTAGCCCTGCTCAAACACCTTGCGCTTGTGGCGGAACTCGATGACCGTCTTGGTGTAGGAGTTGAGCGTGGTCACGGAGGCGGCCATGCAGCAGGTGAAGGAGCCCCACGCCAGGCTGCGGGAGACAGGAGAGAGGTGCCGTGAACCCCCAGCCCCAGGCGCCGCTCCCCTGCTCGCTGCCTCTTCAGGGCCAGACCTAAGCAGGTGCCTCCTGGAGAAGATCAAGACGTGGTCCTGCCCCCTCGAGGGCTGGGGCGGGAGCAGCATTATCTGCACCTGGTGACGCAGACCTGGCCGAGCTCACTCCTCAGAGGCCAGATCCAGGGGTCGACACAGGGAGGGTTACCACAGACTCAGACAGCTGCGCTCGCTCGTGACGAGGAAGGGTTTGTGGAGGGGGTTGGGATGCTGGAGCAAGGGAATGTGAGGAGATCAGCCGAAGTGGATGATGAGAATAGATGGGAGCAGAAACCCTGAAAGCCGGCCCCTGCGGGAGCTGAATGACCTTGGTTCCTGTGTGACCTTGGACAAGATGCTTACCTCTCGGCCCCATAGTCCTCGCATCCGTTTTAATGGGCATCACAATAGCCGCACCTCACAGCGAGGTTGCAAAGATGAAAGCGGATGGCCCGGTGGGGCCTCTCAGAACAGAGCTGGCACGCAGTCCGCGGTCCAGAAAGGCTGGCCATCATTACCACCATCGCGATTAGCACCATTTTTACTGCCCGCGTCTGTCTGACTCCCAGCTCTCCCTCCGAGATTAAATTATAATGACCTCGCGCTCCACGCGTCCCCCCTGCACACTGGGTACTCGGCTGTGCCCACCCGGGGTGTGTGCTGAGCAGCCAGAGCTGGAGGATCTGCCCCCCACCCCACATCTGGGAAGAAGGGAGGGTGGTGTGGGGCCAGCTGCCGTCTTCTCCGACCCAGTGCCCTAGAAATGCCTCCTGCCTGAGTCCTCTGACCAGACGGCGCAGTGACATTTGTAACCGGGGTTCCGGCCTTGCCGTAGGCACACCTGCTCTGGTTTCTGGTCACTGTCCCCAGTGTCTGCCTTGATGACTGGTTTCCTCCAAATCACGGGCTCTGTCTTGTTGCTGCCAACCCTGCTCTGTCCCTGAGCCTCCAGCCTCTCCTGCTGCCAGCCCACAGGGCCTCCCACCACCCACTCATTCCTCAGAGTGAGTGCGGCCGCCTCCCACGCCCACTGCTCTTCTCTGCCAGCCCCAGAGCCCCCGGAGGAAAGCATGGAGCAATGCGAGGATTCGGCCTTTCTCCCCGGACCCACATCCTCGTCTGTCCCTTCCTGCCAAACCCATGGAAGGGTTCCCCTGTCCTTTCATGAAAAGGAGTTAGTGTAGATCTCCCAGGAGCTCTCAGGATCTGTAAGTGACAGCTATGGGGCGCCAGCCTGGCCCCTCTAAGAACCGCCCCGTCCACCAAGGGTCCAGCAGGTGGCTCCACCCCCGGTCACAGAGGATTGGATAAGGGCTGGACCAAAGCTATTTAATCAGATAATCCTTCCTCAAGATTCTAGTTCAATCTGGAATGTCTGGACTAGAGGGATGGAAATTCAGAACCTGAGGATGGCCCAGCCCATGTGGCTCAGTAGTTGAGTGTTGACCTATGAACCAGGAGGTCATGGTTCAATTCTGGTCAGGGCACATGCCGGGTTTCGGGCTTGGTCCCCAGTGCAGGCCGTGCAGAGGCAGCCAATCAATGATCCTCTTTCATCATTGATGTTTCTATCTCTCCTTCTCTCTTCCTCTCTGAAATCAATAAAAAAATATATTTTTTTTAAAGAAAGAACCTGAGGATGGAGAATGAAGAAGCAGGCTTTGTCCTGGGATCCCATGGGTATACATATGTTGGTTTAGCCTGACCCTCACCCACTCTGTTAAGGGACCAATCCTCCCCTCCTCTCCGGTCATGTGGTTTGTGTGGGGCTGGCCTCACCCTCAGCCTTTAGGAGTGAGCACATGACCTAGGCCTGACCAATGAGAGTGTCACTTCCCTTCAGCCACAGTAATCGGCTCAGGATGGGCATGTGACACCAAAGTCAGGCTGAGACTCACCCATAGGTCTTAAAAATAAATATTTTTATTGTTGAAAATATTACAAATGCCCTCTCTCTCCCCCTTTAACCCTCTCCACCCAGCCCCGCCACTACCACCCCAGGCACTCACTGCACTATTGTCAGCCCTGGACCCCCAGGGCTGCTGCTGAGGTACCAGGAATGGGCTCAGCTTCCCCCCGAGCAGGAGCTCCTGGGGACTGTCCGGCACCCAGCAACCTGAGAAAGCAGCTGACTCTGAGGAAAGGAAGGACAGATCCCTGCGCTAAGCAGTGTCCCTGGGCTTTCCAGGGGTGGGAACCCAAATTCCTGTTTTGGATTTTTTCCTTAAGTAATTGGGTTTCTGTCCGTGGCAACCAGAGTTTTTCTGCAATTACTTCCTATAAATCCCCCTTTTTGCATAAGTTCGTTTGAAGGTGAATGTCTGGTCCTTAGGACCAGGGATCTTACCTACGACGGGATCCAGCTCCCCACGCTGACGCCCAGCGAGGAGGAGACCACGCCCTGCATCTCCTCACAGCCCTCCCCCACCTGCCATGCTCTTGTGGCTTTTCCCCTCTTATTTATTATTCTAGGTTTTTAAATTACACTTCTAATTTCAAGATAATTATAGGTTCACACGCTGCTGTAAGAAATGATGCAGAGAGATCCATGCCCGTTCCCCCAGTTTCCCCAGCGGTGACATCTTGCAAATCCCAAGTGGTGTGCACCAGGGCCCCCGCGCGCGGGGACAGCCAGAGGAGACCGTTTCCGCCACAGTGGCCCGGCCAGGTGCATTGCACAGCCACACCCACTCTCCTCCCAACCTCTGGCCACCACTCATCAGTTCATCCTTTCTATAATTGGATCATTTCAAGAATATTATGGAATAGACGCACACAGTATGTACATCTGAGATTGGCTTTTCCACTCAGAATCATCCCCTGGAGAGTCACCCCAGGTGTGTGTTTAACCTCATGTTCCTTTATAAGCACCAGTGTCTCCACATCCGGACCAGCGTTGGGTGGTGTCATCCTTTTTTAAATTTATTTTTATTTATCTGTTTTCCAATATGTTCTTTTTTATTTTTTATTTTTGAGAGAGAGGGGTGGCTTTTCCGTGCACGGGACGAGGCTCAGCCCACTGAGCCGCCCAGCCAGGCCTGCCCTGGTTTTAGTCTGAGCTGCTCTGTGGGAGGTGCGGTGGCGTCTCCCCGCGGTTCTCACTGTGTGGCCCTCACGGCTAACGGTGCTGAGCATCTTTTCATTGGCTCACTCGCCATCGGTGAATCGTCTCCGGCAGAACTTCTGCCCGTATTTCCCGAGCCCTTTGTCACCGTTGCTGGTTACCGTTGCGTTCTGGGCGTTGTTACACAGCCTGCAGACCCGCCCCTCGTCAGATATGTGGTTTACAAATCTTTTCTTTCCACTTGTAGCTTGTGTCTTCAACCCCTGACCAACGTCCTTCACGATGCAAACGTGTTTAATTTTGATGAAATCCAATTATCAATTTTTTTTCAATGCTTTTGATGTCAAGTCTAAGAATGCTCTGTCTAGGCCTAGATCCCAAAGATTTTTCTCCTCTTTTTCTAAGAATTTTATAGGTTTACATTTCAAATTTAGGTCTATGATGCATCTTGAGTTAAATTTTATACAGGATATGAAGTGTAGATCAAGAATGATTTTTTTTTTTTTTTTTTGCCTATGAATGTCTAATAGCTCCAGTACCATTGTGAAAGGCTATTCTCACCTCCACTGAATGAATTTGCATTTTGTCAAAAACCAGTTGGGCATATTTGTGTGGGTCTACTTCTGGATTCTTCATTTTGTTCCATTGATCTATCTGGGTGTCTATCTCCCCACCGACACCACAGTCTGATTACTGTAGCTATACAATAAATCTTGAAATTGGGTACGCTGATTTCTCCCACTTTTTCTTCTTTGTCAAAATGTTTTTAGCTATTTTAGTTTCCTTTGCCATTCTTTTGTTGTTGCTGTTAATCCTCTCCCGAGAATATTTTTCCATTGATTTTTAGAGGGAGTGGAAGGGAGGGGGAAAGACACGGAGAGAGAAACATTGATGTGAGAGAGACACATCGATTGGTTGCCTCCCACATACATTCTGACTGGGGCTGGGGATCAAGCCTGCAACTGAGGTACGTGCACTTGACTGGAACTGAACCTGGGACCCTTTAGTTGCAGGCTGAGGCTCTATCCAGTGAGCCAAACCAGGTAGGAAATTTTGACATTCTTAATAAATTTTATCATAATCTTGTCTATATCTATAAGAAATTACACTATTTTAATAGGAATTGCATTAAACCTGTATACGAACTTGTGGGGAATTGACATCTTTGCCATAAACATGGTATAGCTCTCCATTTATTTAGATCTTCTTTGATTTCTTTCATTGGCATTTTGTAGTTTTCAGCTTCCAAATCCTGAAGGTGTTTTGTTAGATTTATTACCATGTATTTCACTTGTTTCAGTGTAAATGGTATTGTATGTTTAGCTTTGTCCAACTGTTCATTACTAGCTTATAGAATATAATAGATTTTCATAGTTTAATCTTGTATCCTGAGACAGTATTGAATTCATTTATTAGGTCTAGGCATTTTTTAAAAATATATTTTTATTGATTTCAGAAAGGAAGGGAGAAGGAGAGAGAGATAGAAATATCAGTGATAAGAGAGAATCATTGATCAGCTGCCTCCTGCACACCCCACACTGGGGATTGAGCCTGCAACCCAGGCATGTGCCCTGACCAGGAATCAAACCGTGACCACCTGGTTCATAGGTTGATGCTCAACCACTGAGCCATACCGGCTGGGCTAGGCATTTTTTTACATGTAGGTTTCATGGATTTTTCTGCATAGACAACCATGTTATCTGCAAATAGATATAGTTTACTTCTTCCTTTCCAATCTGTATGCCTTTTATTTACTTTTCATGTCTTATTGCACAAGCAAGAGCCTCCAGCAGTACATGGAGTCTGAGTGATGTTCCCAATCTTAGATGGAAAGCATTTATCTTCACCACTGAGTATGATGTTAGCTATAGGTGTTTAGGTAGATTCTCTTTATCAAATTTTAAAAGTTCCCCTTTATTAAATTTTTTTAAATAATATTTTTTGTGTTTTAATTGATTTCAGAGAGGAATGGAGAAAGAGCACAAGAGAGAAACATCAATGATGAGAGAGAATCATTGATAGGTTGCCTCCTGTACACCCCCCCTGCCCTGTACCGCACCCCCCCCCCCCGCCCCGCCCTTGCTGAGGATGGAGCCTGCAACCCAGCCATGAGTCCTGACTGGGAATAGAACTGGTGACCTCTTGGTTCATAGGTCAACTCTCAACCACTGAGCCACATCAGCCAGGTGAAAGTTCCCCTCTATTTAGAAAACTCAAGAGGAAAGTAAAATTTTCTTTCTTCTTTCCTGCTGTTCCAAGATTGCTTCTTTAAAAAGAATTTTTTTTTTTTCTGTTTAGAGAACGTCTTTTCGCCCTTCTTTTAGGGTACGTCTGCTGGCAACACTTTTTTTTTTTTTTTTTTTTTTTTTTAGTTTTCCTCCACCTGAGAATGTCTTGATTTCCCCTTCCCTTTCCTGGAGGATATTTTTGCTAGAAACAGAATGCTGAATTGACCGTTCTTTTCATTCAGCACCTGAAACATGGGTGCCACCTCCTTCTAGCCTCCATTGTTTCTGATGCAAACCCACCCTCATTTAGATTAGTCTTCCTATGGTTAAAGTACTGCTTCTCTCCTGCTGCTTTCAATATTTTATTTTCTTTGACTTTAGTCTTTAAGTTTGACTACGATGTATGGATTTCTTTGGGTTTATCCTGTTTGGAGATTCCCTCCACTTCTTAACTCTGTACCTTTACGTCTTTTAAAATTTGGGGGAAGTGTCCAGCCATTATTCCTGAGTGCTTTTCCCTCCTCTCTTCTTCAGAACTCCAACGCTGGATCTTTTGTGATAGTCCCAGGGGTCCCTGAGGTGCTTTTCACTGACCCAGGTGGGAAGACTTTTTTATTACTGCTGGGCTGGGTGGGAGCTCTGGCCCCTGAGGCCTCTGCAGACCCCACCCAGCCTCACTGCTCTCTCCAGTGGCCTCCGCTGGCACCACGGGGAGGGGGCGGCCTCGTCACCACTGGGCAGTGGTGAAAATCCTGGCTCCATCTCTCCTCTGATACCACCCAAGCAGGGACGGGGAGTGGCGCCCACCCAGGGCGCCGTGTGAGAACCTCGGGGCCAGAACCCCTGCTGGTGTTTGCAGCTTGCACTTCTGAGCTGGTGCCGTCGGGTAGGTGGAGGGGGGGTGGTGGCCTGGTTTTTTGAGCCAAGAGCAGAGTGGACACTGTGGGGAGGAGAGGGGAGGTGAGGAGGGGGTGGCTGTCTGGGAGCTGAGGGCAGGGCCGGGGCCGCTGGGGGCGCAGACTCAGAGACGCAGGGATGCCATGAAGCCCGCCCCAGGCCCTGCTCAGCGGGAAGACTGGCTGATCACTCATTAGCCAGCCCTAGTCCGCCTGCAGGCCAGACGGGCGCAGGGTCACTGTGCAGAGCACCGGTGTCCAGGCCACCCTGAGGCCCAAGGCTGATGGGATCAGGAGCTGATGACCGCAGGCCTGGAGCCTGGCTAGTCCATCCGCGGCCAGCAGGGCGCTCAGGGGCAGCCACATCTTTCCTAACCCACCCTGGTCTTGGAGAAAAGGAGGCCCGGGTCACCGGCCTCAGGGGACATGAGAAAGAGCCAGAGCTCCCTGCTGACCACACAGCCACTTGGTGGTGACACAAGCAAACACCTCTCCAATGGCTCTTTGGGCTAAAGACCTCCTAAGGTCACAGCAGCAAACACTCCCATCACCACCCCCTCCAAGGGATCAATATGCCGAAATGCCAGCTAAGCCCGGCAGAGAGAACAGGGCGGCCTGGGCCCCCAGAGAGTAAAAGGCTAGTGTCCTGCTTTCCCAAGCTCCTGGAGACTGGGAAGTGGGGGAGGGGAGGGGAGAGGTAGCGGCGAAGCCACTGCACTCCACGCAGATGGGGCTCCAAAAGCAAACGGAGAGGCACCACCCTCCCGGGACCTGGCCCAACGTGCTCCTCTAATGCTGTGTGACCTGGGGCAAAGTGCTTCACCTCTCTGTGCTTCTAGCCCATATATGCCACAATGTCCCACCCTCCGTCTGCAGAATGAGTGCTCAGGGTTTCGCTGTGTGTGCCGTGGTGAGAGGGGCCCTTTTTCCATTCATCTCCATTCTGGGGATCAAGTGCAAAACAGAAGCACAAAGTGACTAGTTTCTGCTCTCCTGCCATCACCAGGAAAACTGACATGTGGCTATTCCAATTCCCACAGGGTCAGGTGGATGACTAAGTGAGGAAAGTGTAAGTGTCAGGCAATAGGGAGTGGTGGGGACTGGGGCAAACTAGAGGGCAGATGCCCCATTTGAATGGGGCAGCCACAGCTGCAGCTGCCTGCTGCCAGGTGGCAACACAAGTTAGACATGGACGTACGGTCTAATGGTCAAGGGAAGCCAGAGGCCTGAATTTTTATGTAAAATGTTTACCTTTTTAGATGTTAAACACAAATGTGGACATTTAAATAACACTGTGGCAGGCCCAGCAGAACACTGGCAGACAGGGTTCAGCCCTGGGCTGTCTGTAGTTTGCAGCCTCTGAGGCCAGTTGTGTGACTTGGGCCTTTGCCTTTTCTGAGGTTGTGCCCTGGTCCAGCCGGTGGGCCTGGTGCCTCCTCCGTGGGCGTCAATGGCAGGACCATCCAGCTCAGGTTTGGAAAGCGTCTCCCGCTGGGCCTGGCACAGAGTCGGTGGCACCAAACCTAGTTTTATCCTGCTCCCAGGGGTGGGGGAGGGGGCTTGCCTTGGCATGGTCACAGGGAGACCTGGAGAGAGCTGAGACTCAGAGCGGCCAGGAGCAGGCAGGCAGGAGGCTGGAGGGCCCGGGGCTCAGGGCGGGGATGGGGTCCCAAAGCTCAGGCAGGGCCAAAGGAGGCGGTGGGGAAGTGAGGGGAGACAGCAGCCAGGGCTGGGTCCTAAGCAAACACTGAAGTTCTGGGGGCTAAGGCGAGCAGCGAGTCCGGTGGGGGTAGGGGGTGGAGCCTGGGGAGCCAGGGAGGGGGGCTGCTTGCCATGGGATGCCATGCTCCTGGACATTTGGGCCACATGCCGCTCAACAAACAAGGCCCAATGTCACTCCACGCGTGTAATCGCTGCCCCTAGTCGAGCACACACTGCACAAGCACTGGAGGAGCCTGGCCCCACAGTCCTCACAGCAGCCCCCCAAAACCTGCGCTACCGTGACCCCTCCTCCAGAGAGGAGCAGCTGAGGCTTGTCTTAATGCCACATTCCCCGGGCGTGACTTCCCGTAGTCCTGGGCTGGAGTTTTGTGTAGCCCCTTCTCCTTGAATCTGGCCCCATCATTTGCTCGTGAGCAAGAGAAGAATACACACAAGGGACCCTGGGACTTCCGGAGCAAGGCTATAAAATAAACTTGTAGCTTCCACTAGGATCTCTGGGAACACTTGCTCCCCGCAGGGGCCCAGACACCGTGCTGGGGCAGCCGCTCCACTGACAGCCCCAGGGGAGCCCCCGGCGCCAGCCGCGCCACCTGCCAGCGCTGCCAGGGGCCATCTGGATGCCCGGACCGACGACATACGTCTGAGGCGTCACGGCAGGCCCCGCGCCAGGCCCCCAGCTGAGCGCAGCCAACCACGGAACCGTGAGAGATCATCATGAATTTCCGTTGTGTGACGGGTTTTGCATCCATAGAGAGTGGCAGCACGGCTCACAAGGCTCCGTGCGGTGCACTCAGGCCGTCGCGTGTCACAGCTGAGGACACTGAGGCACGGGAGGGGGCGTGGCTTGGCCAGGGTCCACAGCAGGCGGAGGTCAGAGGCAGGATCTGCTCTAGAGGCCGCCCTCAGCCAGCCGTCCCCCTGCTCCCCTCGCCCAGCACTGCGCAGTGGTGTGAGTGAGGCCTCACTAAGTGGGTTCGGTCAGACTCCGAACCTGACCTACACCTCCCTGAGCAGCGGCCCTCCCGGCAGTGGCGCCCGCGGTCCGCTCTTCCCGCTGGGCCGTGTCTTGCCTTGGAGCTGGTCTCCTCGCGGCCGCCTGGGGCTCTGGGGCCAGAATTGTGACAAATGGCCTCACACATATTAAACTAGAGAGATGACACCGCAAGGCCCCAGATGCGAGGCATGAAAAATGGGGCTGGTCCATCTTGCGGGCCTCGGAGACAAGGAGAAATGGGTCAGCCCTAATAGGGGCTACACATTGGGCCCCGTCTTAAATTAGTCAAATGGGAATTCACTGCCCCTTGGGGGCGGGGGCAGCCCTTGGGGAGCAGAGGAGCCGGGCAGGAGACTCGGCTTCAGGGGGAAAAGGTGCCCATGGCCGACTCCAGCAGCTCGGGTCTGGGCACCGAGTGCCAGGGTGGAGAGTCAGGGCTTCGGGAAAGAGAGGCCAGGCCGGTGGGAGGAGGCGGTTCAGGATCCCGGGCCAGTGACCTAACCTTTCTGAGCCTCAGCTTCCACATTTGCAACACGGGGTCACTGTCCGTGTTACCTTTCAGATCAGTAACGGTAACATCAGAAGAGCATTTGCACGCGTCAAACGGTGCGGGAGGCGCACGGGAGCGGTGTCTGTCCCCATCATCTCCCCAGCCGCACACAGGGCCTGAAAGCAGGGGCTCTGGAGCCCCCGCCTGGGCCCGCCCCCACACCGCCACTCACAGGCGGGTCCCCTGGACTCGGCCCTGCAGCTCCCCTGCCTCAGTCACTCCACTCCCAGCACGGCTGTGATGACACACCTGTGCTCACTGCACGGAGTCAGCACCCACAACTGTTCTCTCCCCTCCTGTCTCCTTCCCTAACGCGGGGTGACTACCTCCCAAGGTGAAGGTCTAAGGAGGAGCTGCTGGTGGGAAAGGAGGGATGGGTAAAGGGAGAGAGCTTTAGCTGGTTCGGCTGCCATGGGTCTCCTTAAAGGGGATCAGGGGTGGTGTTGACGGGCCAGGGTCCCTTTAAGGGGGCAGAGCCATGCAGGGGGAGGGGATGTCACAGGCGTCCCCAGGGTCTGCACTGGGTCTGTCTCAGGCATCGCTCTTCCTGACAGCCGACCACCTCTCCCCAGAGGAGCGCTCTCACCGCCCCGTCTGCCCTGCCCCCTCCCGCTCACTGTCCATCCCTCCTCTGCCAGCTTTCCTGAGCAAACCCTCCCTGGGCCTCCTGCCAGGAGCTGTGAGTGACCCCTGCTCTGTGTTCCCACTGTGGTGTGTGGTGACCTCCCCATGGCCCCGCCTTCGCCCCCCAGGAGAGTCCACATCATTGCACAGAGCACAGTTCACTCATCTCAATGCCGTTGCAGTGCTGTCCTGGCACTGCTGTACCCCCATCTCCCCCCGCCCCACACACACCCCTCCAGGAGCGCGGCCGGCCCAAAGTGCTCAGTGAGCACTTGTTGAATGACCGAGTGGATAAATGGCTCAGCCACCAGAGGCAGACGGAACCCCTGTGCCCTGGGCAACTGCGGTCAAGGTCTCTCCAGCTCACCTACTTCTGATAACAGCCCCCCCACCCCCAGATTTCCTCTGGGGACCCCCCTCCTCCTCTCTCTGTCCAAGGGTTTGGGTGGGGCCAATAGCCTGTGACTCAGGCCAGACCAATGAGAGCAGTCCAGTCTCCTCTGGGTCTAAATCATTGGTTGAAGGATGGTCACATGATTTAAGCCAAGCCCGCGAAAGGCAGAACCGGGGTCTGGGCTGGAAAGGGTGTGAAGACGGCCTCTCCCTGCTGGTCCTGCTGCATTTGTAGGACGAACGCCTGGAACCGAGCATGGCGACCCTTTGTGCCATCACTGGGGGAAAAACTGCTTGTGAATGAAACCAACACAAAGGGAACGGAGGCAGAGAAGAGGGAGGATGACAGTCCCTAAGGAATCAGCTCATCACCTGGAGCCAGCCATGCCTGAAGCCGGCGTTTCGGTAGCTCACCCAGCACCCAGGCCACCCGCTCGCCATTCGAGAGTCTAACTCATTCACAGCCCAGAGACGGGCCTGGTCAGCTGAGCCATAAGTTCGTGACACTCCCTGTCGTGGTGGTGGCTCAAGAGAGAAAGTGGCCTGAGTTGGGCTCATGGGAGGGAGGCTGGGGACTGTAGTGACTTTGGGGAAAGGGGAGCCCCCAGTCCCCCATCCCTGTATGTGAAGGAGGAGCTTTCTCACCCCCGCTCCACACCCCACCAGGGAAGCCTGGCCAGGAGTGGAGTCGGCATGTGGGGGGCAATGCTCAGGGACCACAGAGGGGAGACTCAGCCCCGTGACGTCAGCCACGCTGGTCAAACGTGTCCTAAAGTCCACACACAGCTACACTCCCCGTGTTCGGGAACCGTGCTTCCTCATTGCTCGGATGAGTGTGGGTGGGGTTTTCCTTGTGACAAGCCATGCCCCCTAGCTGGTCCCCAGGGACGGTTCAGCCACATGAACTAATACAAACCCCTGTTTACTAAACTGGGGAGCTGATTACTCCCAAGCAAAGGAATCCTGCTGATTCTGCCTTTCGCACACCGGAGCCTCTCGCTGGGGTCCTTGCACCCTTGGGACCACCCAGCACCCCCCGTGGCTCACCCACCTCAGGTCTCGCCCACCTCTACCTCCACAGCCTCTAAGACAAGGGCTGGCCCTAACTGGTGTGGCTCAGTGGATAGAGCGTCGGCCTGCGGACTCAAGAGTCCCGGGTTCGATTCCGGTCAAGGGCATGTACCTTGGTTGCGGGCACAACCCTAGTAGGAGGTGTGCAGGAGGCAGCTGCTCAATGTTTCTCTCTCATCGGTATTTCTAACTCTCTATTTCCCTCCCTTCCTCTCTGTAAAAAATCAATAAAATATGTTTTTTTTTAAAAAAAGACAGGGGCTGGCAAACTTCCTCTGTAAAGGGCCAGACAGTAAATATTTCAGGCTTTGTGGGCCGTTCCACCTCTGCCCCGGTAGCGGAAAAGCAGCCGTAGACTACATATAAATGATGCGCGTGGCTGTGTCCCAATAAAACTTTATTTATGAACACTATACATTTGAATTTCACATAATTTTCACATTTCACAAAACATTCTTCTTCTTTTGATTTATTTCCAAGAATTTAAAAGTGTAAAAACCATTCTTAGCTTGAGGCTGATTAAAATGATAGTGGGCCCGATCCGGTCCAGGTGGCAGAGTTTGTCTACCCTTTGGACTCCGGGCTCACCCCCCTTCCCTCTGCCACCCCCCCGCCCCAAACCTGGGCTGAGCTGCTGAAGTCCCAGCATGCCTCAGGCCTCTTGTGTCTGAAGGTCAAAGCCACTTACCAGAAGGACCACCCGTAGTCCCAGGAATGGGGCCTCCAGTCCTCAGGGCCGAGGCTCACGGTGACCTGGAACACCTGCGTGTACATCATGTGGGCGACCATTCCCAGGAGGCCTGTGGGGGAGCAGAGAAGGAGTCAGCAAGCAAGGGGGGCTCTGTGCACCCGACGGGCCCATCGGTGCATGGTTTTCTGCGGCTCATGGTCAAGTCTGTGAGCCCGCGGGCTGCGAGAGCTTGGGTTCGAGGGTCTGAGCGAGAGCCCCTCCCACACATCTCCCCCCACAGCCCTGGGCAGGGCACCTCCCTCCTCGGAGCCTCAGCGCTTTCCACTCCGGGATGAGGACCATGACAGCTGAGCGGAGGGGGGTAAACCGAGGAGCCTCCATACCTGGTACCCACTGGACATGCTCATATGGCTGCCAGGTTAGGATAAACCCGGGGCGCGTCCCCATGTGGATGCGGCAACGGGAGCCCTCGCGGTGCCAAGGTGCACAGCTGACTGGCACGAACCTGACTTGCAGAGGGAGCGACAGGGTACTGAGGAGGGAAGGGGTCGCTGGCAAGAGGAAGAAGGGAGCCAGGGATGCGTATGCACTTACTGAGGCCAAGCACCTGTCAGACCCTCACTTCCGTTTTTGCCTCTTTTAAACTTCATAACAACACTTGGAGGTGCCTGGCCCCGATCATGGAACTTCCTTCAGGGGCTCCGGCACCTGTGTCTCCGTCCAGCCGCCTGGCCCAGGCCTGATGGGCACAGAGGACTCAGAGGCGACACAGAGGCGGTGCCTGTGCTCCGGGCTGGTGTCAGCCTCGCGCGGACACTTCCCCTGCTCTCTGACCTCAGGTGAGGGCTGCCCTCCAGGGCTGCTGGGGGCAGGACATCCAGGGGGAGGTGACACACAGGTGCCGAGTCCCGTCAGGAGCCCCAGAGGCTCGGTGCCCTCCAGGCTCTCTGTGCCAGGCGTGAGGATACCAAGGCCCCATCCTGAGCCGCCCGCCCCCTCAACCTTGGCTCTGTGGGAAGGGGGATGAGGGGGCGAGGCTGCGGATAGCTTTGTTTATTTCCTTGACACTGTTTTTTTGGTGAACTTGCATGGGACGCCTTGATAATGAGGTGCCATGTTTAATGTGTCCCATCAACTGATGGCACTGAAGTTGCCTCCAGGATTCTGCTCTATAAGCAATGCTGCAATGAGGCTCCTACAGGGCTCATGCACAGCCTCGCGGGCCAGTGCTTGAGATGCTGAAACGCTGACAATCTCGCCCATCGCACCGTGAAACACGCAACCCCGACATTGCTCTACGTCTCATGTTTCCCTCATTGTTAGTGAGCTTGGGCATCTTCACATGTTTGTCAATGTTTCTGTTTCTTCTTCTATGGATATGCCTGCCTGTATCCTTTGTCAGCTTTCTTTTTAAAAATTCTTTTTCATGGTCACGTGGTAGGAATGCTTATAAGTCTTGGGTACTGATCCCGCCTGTTGCGTGGACTACACACAGTTTCCTGCTTGTCTTTTCCCAGAGGCCTCTTTTGTTATGAATAGACTATTTTTAGAGCAGCTTTAGGTTTGCAGAGAAACTGAGCAGATAGTAGAGAGTTCCCATGTGCCCCCTCTCTCCGCCCCAGTTAGTGGGGTTCATGTGTTACAATTCATGAACCAGTATTGAGGCATTTTTTAAAATATATTTTTATTGATTTCAGAGAGGAAGGGAGAGGGAGAGATAGAAACATCAATGAGGAAAGGGAATCATTGAGTGACTTCCCCCTGCACACTGGACTGAGCCCACAACCCAGGCATGTGCCCTTGACCGGAATCGAACCTGGGACCCGTCGGTCCGCAGACTGACGTTCTATCCACTGAGCCGAACCAGCCAGGGCTTGTGGCATTATTACTAACTAAATCTATGGTGTACATTTGGCCCACTGTTTGTGCTGCACGTGCTGTGAGTTTGGACACTTGTATAGAGACAGGGACCCCAGTCCTGTGCCCAATCGGCTCCCGGCCCTAAAATCCCCGTACCCGACCCTCCTTCTGCTCTCCCTCCTCCCACCTGGGCGGCCACTGATTTTCTCATTGTCTCTGTAGTGTTGCCTCTTCCGGAACGTGGGATTGTTGGGTCGCCCTTTCAGACTGGCTTCTCCCACTCAGCGATGTGCGTTCCCGGTGCCTCGGTGTCTTTCCGTGGCTTGCTGGCTCATCGCTGTTTGGTGCTGAATGACGCTCCCCTGTCAGGATGGACCTCGGCTCATCTACCATCACCCGCTGAAGGGCACCTTCGTTGCTTCCAGTTTTGGGTGATTGGAATAAGGCTGCTTTGGTCAGACATCTTGACATTTGATGCAGTCAGACCCATCCGTCTTTCCCTTTTTGGGTTGCACTTCCTGTGTCTGACTTAAGAAAACCAGCACCATACATAGAGTCTCCTATATTTTTCTAACGTACCTACAGCTGTTTGCTTAATTCCCCGGGAATTTATCTTAGTGACTGTGAGGTAAGGATCTAGCTTAACTTTCTTAAATGAATCACTAATTGCTTTGAGCCCTTACAGAATCAATCAACCTTTCTCCACTGATTTTATTTTATAAATATATTTTATCGATCTCAGAGATGACGTGAGGGAGAGAGATAGAAACATCAATGATGAGAGAGAATCATCGATCGGCTGCCTCCTGCACGCCCCACTCTGAGGACGGAGCCCGAAACCCGGACATGTGCCCTGACCAGGAATCAGACCGTGACCTCCAGGTTCACAGGTCAGCACTCGACCACTGAGCCCCGTCAGCCGGGCTCTCCACTGATTTTAAACGACACTTTCACACCATATTCCACTCCCACCTCTACACCAGCCTGTTTCCTCTCTCGGCATCCTGCTCCCGTGTCAGCACCGCACTGTTTTTTTAAAAATATATTTTATTGATTTTTTACAGAGAGGAAGGGAGAGAGATAGAGAGTTAGAAACATCGATGAGAGAGAAACATTGATCAGCCACCTCCTGCACATCTCCCACTGGGGATGTGCCCGCAACCCAGGTACATGCCCTTGACTGGAATCGAACCTGGGACCTTTCAGTCCACAGGCCGACGCTCTATCTACTGAGCCAAACCGGTTTTGGCCGCACTGTTTTAATTATGTAACTTACGGTCCAGCTGTCGCTGCCCAGGGCTCACACCCTCTGCAGCTGCCCCTCCCTAGGGCTTTGCCCCTCAGCAGGACCCTGACCCCTTCCTTAGCCCCCACCAGTCCTTCCCGAGGCCTGGACCTTGCCCTCCAAACCGCAGTTGTTGCAGCTTCTTCGGTTTCTTCCTCACTGTGCCCGGTCAGGTGCTCTTTGAGTTATTTGATCTCTCAGTGCCTTTGTCTTCTCATCTATAGAATGGGGACAGGAGCAGACACTGGCTGTCCAATGAGCATCCGCTAACGAACGAGAACAGTCACAGGAACACCCCCTCCTGATGTCAGGACAGGGGGACAGCACAGCATTTTACTGCAAGATCTCTCAGCGGGACCCAGGAGCTGGACCGGCCTGCTGGCAGGCTAATTAATTTTCTGAATTGTTGGTATAGAAAAGCATTGATTTCTCAATTGAATCCATTTATTCCCAAATCTGAAAGGCCATGCTTTAAGAAAATCCAATCAATGAAATTGCAATTGGTGAGAGTCTCGAATTGCATTTTAAAGACTCCGCTTGGGAAGTCTGCCTCCTGCCCATGTTCTCTGGACGCTCACACACCGACAGCCACGTGTGCCACCGACCCTCGGCGGAAAGGACCGTTTTCAACTCCTCTGGGTTAAACAATGGCATGTTGATGGGCGACAGCGACGGGACCTCCTCACTGAGGGGCCCTGAATGAGTGAGGCTCTCCTGCTGGGAGGCTTCCCGGGGGTCCCCACCAGGCGTCACAGCGTAAACCCCTCCTCCCTGGGCTTCAGGACTTTCCCCATTCCTGACACCAGAAATGGAGCTCCCAGCCTGTAGGTGGGGGGACCCTGAGGAGCACGGGGAGGGGGGGATGTTGGCCAGGGCTCAGACCTGGGCTGCACCCAGTGCCACCCAGAACCCAGAGCCGGAAGAGCTGTGGCACTCCCAGCCCTGCCCACACTGGCTACCCCGAGGAGGAGAGGCTGGGGTGGGGCCAGAAGTAAGAGACTGTCAGGAGGGTCAGGGGTGAGGTGAAGCCAAGGGAGAGAGAGGGTCTAGTTCCCACTCTGTATGACCTCCCCTTTCTGTGCCTCAGTTTCCTCAGCTCTAATATGGGGCTCATAACAGCACCTACCTCGTAGATTGGTAGGAGGCTTATACTTGAAAAGCACTTGCAACAGTGCTTGACATCATAAACCCCACAGAAGTGTTTCTTGAATGAATGAATGAATGAGTGAATGCATGCATGCCCGAGGCTCACTGTGTAGACCTGCTAGACTAGGTCTGGTTTGCTCGCCACGGAACCCCCAGCAGCTGGCCAGGACCCGGCTCACCGCGAGCGCTCACCTGTGTTTGATGAATGAATAGATGGCTGCTGGGTGCAGCAGGCGGGTGTTAAAGGTCTAGTCTGGAATATGGGGCTGAGTTAGGACGGGGCCAAATTCGAAAGCTTTAGAGAGCAAATGCCAGTCATCATTCTTGTATTTACTTGTCATTCCCACCCCAGATACTATTCCGGGGGTGGGGGCAGGGGCGACAATGGGAGAGACAGCGTGTCCTGCTGTCACGGCCTCCGGCGCTAGTGGAGAGGCTGACGGGGAGCCAAGAGCTCACAGGAACAGTCCAGGAAGTGGGGAGGGCTGTGGTCCAGAGAAGATGGGCCAAGTACCAGCCAGCTCCAGGGCCGCTGGGATGGGAGGCCAGGGAGGGCCTTCTGAGGAGGGGACACTGAGCAGAGGCTGGGTGGGTGCTGGAGGCAGCGCAGGAGTATGGGGAGGGGGCAGGACACAGCCTACTGTCGGGCGAAGGGAGAGAAGGCACCGCAGAGTGAGAAAGGGGAGGTGAACACAGCAGGGCCGGGCGCCCAGGATGCCCTGGACCACAGCGAGGAGTCTGGCTGCAACTCTAAGCCGATGGGGAGCCAGGCAGGTATAAGCGGATGGGGAACCAGGTGGGTATAAGTGGATGGGGAGCCAGGCGGGTATAAGTGGATGGGGAGCCAGGCGGGTATAAGCGGATGGGGAGCCAGGCGGGTATAAGCGGATGGGGAACCAGGCGGGTATAAGCGGATGGGGAACAGGCGGGTATAAGCGGATGGGGAACAGGCGGGTATAAGCGGATGGGGAACAGGCGGGTATAAGCGGATGGGGAACAGGCGGGTATAAGCGGATGGGGAGCCAGGCGGGTATAAGCGGATGGGGAGCCAGGCGGGTATAAGCGGATGGGGAGCCAGGCGGGTATAAGCGGATGGGGAGCCAGGCGGGTATAAGCGGATGGGGAGCCAGGCGGGTATAAGCGGATGGGGAACAGGCGGGTATAAGCGGATGGGGAACCAGGCGGGTATAAGCGGATGGGGAGCCAGGCGGGTATAAGCGGATGGGGAGCCAGGCGGGTATAAGCGGATGGGGAACAGGCGGGTATAAGCGGATGGGGAACCAGGTGGGTATAAGCGGATGGGGAGCCAGGCGGGTATAAGCGGATGGGGAGCCAGGCGGGTATAAGCGAGGGTCCAATTTCAGATCGTGCTGGTTACTCTGTGAACAGGGAGGATGGGGGCGGGGCCAGGAGGTGGCTCCTTGGAGAGGATGTTCAGGCCCAGCTGCTCCTGCTGAGACTGGACTGGCTGTGGCTCTGGGGCAGGCTTTGAAGGCGGGTCCGCAGGGCCTGCCCAGGGGCCGGCCGTGGCCACCCGGAGTCTAGGGGCCTTCAAAGGCTGTGATTTGAGCTGTTGGGCAGATGATGATGCCGTTTACTAAGATGAAGAAAATGTCTAAGTGGTAGAACCCCCTCTGGGCTGTATTTGTGAGAAATGCCTTTTATATCCACGAAGAGGTACAAGCGAGCAGGGCGTGGCAGGTGTGCGTCCGGGGAGCAGTCAGGCTGAGGTTGAGCTGCCTGAGTCCCTGGCCTGTGGAGGTAGAGCTGGAAGGTCACCTGGAGAGAGGAGTGGGGGGAGAGGGGTCCCTGGAGAGAGGAGTGTGGGGTGGGGGGGGCCTCGGGGAGCCGGGTCAGCAGTGGGAAGGGCCAGCAGAGGAGGCGAGGAGAGGTCCGGCTGTAGAAGGAACGGGAGACACGTGTCAGGAGCAAGGAGGGCCCTTCAGGTCAGAGATGAGGCAGAGAAATGACCGGCTTTGCCACAGGGAGGGCCTGGGCGCAGAGCCTGACTAGAACCAGCTGAGAAGAGGAGGAGGTGAAACGCCCAACACTGATGGGAAGACTTCCCAGGTCTGTGGAGAAGCAGAAGGGGCGGGGGGGGGGGGGGTCAGAGCTGGAGCAGCCCAGAGGGGTGTGAGGAGGGAGACAGGGATGACCCTGTGCTCAGAGGGATGGAGCAGGGAGGGAGGATGGGGAGGGCCAGAGGGTAACATACCTAGAGCTCGGGAGAGAGGCCGGGGGAGGGGGGTGGGGGAGGGACTGGAAGACAAGGGGCTGCTTCTGCTGGAGCTGGCAGCCTGCCCGGGAGCAGGAGAGACGGTAGGTGCTACAGAGCCCAGCACTGGGCGGCCCAGGGAGGCCCGGCCACCATTGAGAGCCAGAGGGCAGGTGTGGGTGGAGGGGAGGGAGGCAGGTGTGGGTGGAGGGGAGGGTGGCAGGTGTGGGTGGAGGGGAGGGAGGCAGGTGTGGGTGGTGGGGAGGGTGGCAGGTGTGGGTGGAGGGGAGGGAGGCAGGTGTGGGTGGTGGGGAGGGTGGCAGGTGTGGGTGGAGGGGAGGGAGGCAGGTGTGGGTGGAGGGGAGGGAGGCAGGTGTGGGTGGTGGGGAGGGAGGCAGGTGTGGGTGGTGGGGAGGGAGGCAGGTGTGGGTGGAGGGGAGGGAGGCAGGTGTGGGTGGTGGGGAGGGAGGCAGGTGTGGGTGGAGGGGAGGGAGGCAGGTGTGGGTGGTGGGGAGGGTGGCGGGTGTGGGTGGTGGGGAGGGTGGCGGGTGTGGGTGGAGGGGAGGGAGGCAGGTGTGGGTGGTGGGGAGGGTGGCAGGTGTGGGTGCCGTGGGGAGGGTCCGAGGATGGGGGTAGGTGTGAAGTCGCCTTTGCAGGGAGCGGAGAAGCACAGACCCCCGCAGAAGTGCCCGTGGCCGGGCAGTGCGCACCTGTGAGCTCTGTGGGTGTGAAAGTGAGGCTGGCAGGGGTGGGACTGAGCGGCCAGAGAGCAGCCAGCCCGGGAGGAGCCGGGCCTCTGAGCCTGGAGGACACTCCCAGGGAGGGGCTGGCTGGTCCTGCCTGGTGACCCCCCTGAGGAAGGTGCCCCCTGGGTAGCAGTTGGAGCAAAGACACCCCACTGAGTTCAGGCCCCTCTGGCACGCGCCTCTCTTGGGCAGTTTGGACGGATTATGCTAATGCCACGCTCCATTTAATTGAGGTGGGGGTGGCTGATTAATTAATTTATAACAGAGCTATTTTTAAACATGCCGTCTAAGCCGTTACTCAGAACACAGAGTACACTCGTGTCTACACACAGATCCTCATGCACGCGGCAGCGTTGGATTTGCCAACATCCCACGCACATGGAGTCAGGACAGGACACAGGGCTGGCCAGGACCGGGAGGGAGCTGAGAGCAGAGCAGGCAGGCGGGTGGCAGTGTGGCACCAGCTGGGTGTCAGGCCTCCTTGCGGTGGGGGGAGTAGGAGGGTGCGTGGGAGTGGGGGGGCATGCACTGGCCTCGGAATGCTGGGCTGGAGCAGACACACGGGGCTGCTGAGGGCTGGGGCTGGGCCTGGGGCAGGGCCTGGGGCAGGGCCTGGGGCAGGACGTGGGTGTGCGAGCTGAGCTGGAGGCGTCAACAAGGCGCAGCACGGGAAGTTCTGACGCCTCTGGGGGAGTTTGGACTTTATCCCCAGGCACCGGGCAGGATTGCGTAATGGTAAGAGGGGGCAGAAGGCCTCTCCCGCCTGCCTGTGGGGAGTGAGAGTGGTGGGAGCAGGGAGGCGGGAGAGGAGGAGGCGGTGGGCAGGTGCAGGGCGGGGAGCACAGGACACCTGGCCCCGCTGAGATGCGGGATTCCCAGCAAACCTGTGGGCACCCGAAAGCCCTGGCTCAGGGATAGGGAGGGGCTGGGGGGACCGGGGGGCCCGGCCCAGTTAACGTTGGCCCTGAAACCCTAAGGCTGATTTCATGACACCCGTCACTGGAGCAGGCGAAAAAGTAGCCCCCTTATCTGGGAACATCTAAAGTCCCCAGACCCGGTGCCCGCGGAGGCCAAGGCTGACGCCCTCGTGCCCGGCCTCGGGCAGCGCACATGGCAGGCCCGCCCGCTGTCGCCCTCCCGGGAGCCCGAGCTGCCGGTTTCGCTCGCCCAGATCTATTTTTAAAGAACAGGCTATTTTTAGACACTCTCTCGAGATCCCGCAGCCTCTCCGAGTAGCATATTTCAGGGTTTAAAAAGTCCCTCCTTACACATAACCTAAATCTTCCCAGCTCCAATTTAAGCTAATTTCTTGCTGTGCCCTCTGAGGAAAGGGTGAGCGGTTGGCATCTTCTCAAGAGGAGGCTTTCGGGAGCTGAGCAATTACCGAGCCGCCCTCCGCCATCAGCTTGGCAGCGCTGGCCCCTCGCTCGCCGCCCTCGAGGCTCGGTCTGGCCCCTTGGGTCACCAGCCTCAGTCTTGTTCGGATTCTGCCCGTTTCTCTATTTGCCTTTTACAGTGAAGTGGCCCAAGTCAGAGGTGGCATTTATCTTTTTTAAATTTAATATATTTTTATTGGTTTCAGAGAGGAAGGGAGAGGTAGAGATAAAAACATCAATGATGAGAGAGAATCATTGATTGGCTGCCTCCTGCACACCTCCAACTGGGGATCCAGCCCGTAACCCAGGCATGTGCCCTTGACCAGAACTGAACCTGGGACCCTTTGGTCTGCAGTCCGACGCTCTATCCACTGAGCCAACCCAGCTAGGGCAGAGGTGGCATTTAGTGGGAGACCTCCTCACAGCCCAGCCTGTCTCCCCGGCACCTCCACCCAGCACTGAGGCACTGAATGGGCGGGGGAGGGGGGGAAGGGGGGCTGGAAGGCGTCAGGGGGCCAGCGTCCAGTTCCCGGGACCGTGGATAGCCCAGGGCAATTGGTGGTGGAATGGTTGTTTACATGAATAGGTATGTGTCCCCCTCCCCCGCCCCCCCCCCCCCCTGCCCTCAGCATCCCCTGCGGACCCTCCCTCACTTGGGTACCTAGATCTGACCTCGTGACCTCGGGGCACAGCAGTGAGGGAGACTGACAGGAGCCAGTCCGTAGGGACCTGAGGAGCCGCCTGCGGGTCCATGGAAAGGCCAGCACAGCTGCCTTCTCTGCCCTCAGCCTGGACACCAGCACCTGGCTGCCCACAGGGGTGGGAGTGAGGGGAGGAGGAGAGGGTGGGGGTCCCAGGAAGAACGAGTCCAGCTCCGGAGACCTGAGCGGGGCAGCCCCGAGGGGCCCCAGCCTCATCTCAAGCCCTTCTAGAGCCTCCCGGGAGCAAGGGAGTGAAGTCGCCCCGCAGTTTCCCTGTCCAGTCCGAGTGGACAGCGGACATCCTGGGACTGGGCAGCCCGCGCTCTGTTCAGGAAGAGCATGTCCCTGGGTCCTGGCCTTGATTCCCTGCGGCCCTTCCCAGGCCCAGCGCCCACTGCGATGGCCTCGGAGGCTGTGTGCCCAGCGTGGAGGGGGGGCCCGCTCACCTGGGGGGGGGTAGTGAGTAAGGCAGGCTGGGGTCTCCCTCCGAGGCCCAGGGCAGAGGGACAGGGCCCGGGCAAGCACACACTCCCCAAGCCCAGCCCTGGCCTCCACCCCTCACGGCACCCCCTGCCTTCACGTCTCCACCACCCGCCCCCCCCCCCAGCCCCCCGCTCTCCCCGCCCCCGCTCCCCCCCCCCCACCCCCACCCCCCCCCCCCCCCCCCGGCCGTCCACCAGCACGGGCACCCCACCTGGACATCCAGCTTAGCGGCAGACTTGGCCCGCCTCCCTGGGGAGGAGCACCCTGACCCTGGGCATGAGGGGCCCTGTCTGCCACGCGGCCCCTTCCCAGCCCTGCCGCAGCCTCAGGTCCTGCGGCTCCACGGAGAGCCCTGAGCTCGGAGAGAGCAGGGTCTGGGGAGATGCAGGCCACAAGCAGATTGCAGAGCAGAGGAGACGCCGAGGGAGTGGCTCTCGCCAGCCTCACAGCCTCACGTGCCTGCTCAGCTCCCCACAGGCCCCTGGACACGACGGCCGGAGAGGGAGGGGACCAGGTCTTTTACCCAAAACCAGCACATGAATGAGAGTGAAAGGGGCACAAATTACCCAGGGCTACAGGAGCACAGGCCCCAATAACGACGGCAGAAAAAACGAGTGAGGGAAGGAGCCCAAATCCCCTCAGGGACCCTTCAGCGCTCCCCCGGGACTTGGACACCCCAGCCCGTCAGTGTGCCCGTTTCACAGGCGAGAAGTGTGCTGAGGAGCGGTCAGGGCCTGGCAGACCCGGCGGCCGGGAGCAGCCTGCCCCCCATTCACTGGCGTGTCGCTGCCAGCGTCTGTGCGAGCCAGGCACTGTGCTACGGCTGGAGGGAGGGACCCACGAGACCCACGTGGCCCTGGCCTCCTGACCCTCCAGCTGGGGAGACGGACAAGCAGGAAACAACCGCCAGGGCCAGGGGGTCAGGAGGTGGGAAGTGCAGGGGCCACAGGGACCCACACCAGGAGCCCTCAGGTCAGGGGTCGGGAGGCGTCCTGGGCGGGACCTTCCCACGGAGCCTGAAGGGTGCGGAGTGGTTGCCAGGTCAGCGCTGGCTCGGGCACAGCCCTCTGGGAGCTCACGCTTCCTCGAGGCCAAGAGTCTCAATCCCAGCGCTGACATCTGGGCCAGAGCCCTGCTGGGCGCCTGTGCACTGTGGGGCGTACAGAAGGCTCCCTGCCCCCCCCGCTTTAGATGCAGGGGCACTGCCCTCCCCTCCCCAAGTCAGACAATCAATGTGTCTCCAGGCAGCACCAAAGGTCCTGGCGGGGGGGTACAGGGGGAGAGCAGAGGGGGCAGAACCTCCCCTGCCGAGACCACGTTTTCGCAGTGGGAAGCGTTTATTTTTACAGCTCCCTTCCAGGCATTGCGAGGGATGCTGGCTTTTCATTTCTGGTAGTGATCTGAAGTTTCCTTTCTGAATAAATTTAAGTTTCCAAAAAAAAGTGAGTTATTTAGAGGAAAATGCTAAGTAAATAACAGCGCATGGACTTGGCTGCAGTCATGGAGGGAGAGGCACGCGACCGAAGTGTGAGAAATGCTGAGTCAGGGACAGCGGGTGTGAGGGGCCCGGGGAACCGAGGGCTGTCAGAGTCCCAGGCTCCGAAAGAGCCCCGTGAGGCTGGGCGGGGCTGGGGCACCCCTGGGGGGCATCTCGGAGAGGCACCCCTTCCCTCTGCAGAGCGAGGCCGGCTTCGCCCGCCTGGCAGCACTGCCTCTCCCGGGCTGGGCACCAGAGTAAGGAACTGGCTAGGCTTTTGGGCCCGTGTGGCAGGGACGGTTAGGATGCAAACAGGCAGGGGTATGTCTCCTGATCGTGCTTTGCTGTACTGTGCTGCCCAGGTAGTGCATTTTTATTTATTTATTTTTATTTATTTTACAAATTGTAGGCTTCAAGCATTTCGGCATCATTTTCCCAACAGGTTCAGATGTTGGAAATTAGCATTTTTCAGCAGTGAAGATTTTTAAACAAAACATTTTAAAATTAAGCTATGTACATTGTTTGAGGCAGAATAACATAGCTCGTATGTGCTCCGAGGAACCAAAAACCCGCGCGCCTCGCTTTATTGCGATGTCCTGAGCCGAACCCCACTATCTCCGCGGCGAGCCTGCCGGTGAGGAAGCACGCGCTCTGCGCACGGCGCTCACATATGCAGTCAGCGGGGCGGGGGCAGCTCGCTGGACACCCCATCACTCCGTCCTGGGCATGAGCTCACGGGGGCCACTGGGCAGCCTCTCTGTGGCTTTTTCTCTTTCTGCCTCCGTGTCTGTGTCTTTCTCTCTGTTTCCTTCTGTCTCTGCCTTTGACTCTTATAGTCCCTGTCTGGTTCTCCCCCCACCCCACCCCAAGTCTCTCTCTCTCTCTCTCTCTCTCATTCTCCCAGGAATACCGAGTTAAATGTGCCCAAGTTAAAGGCAGGACTATTCACTGTATTCAGGTCTCAAGCAGGGGCCTCCCCATCACCGCCCTTTGGCCTGGGAGGGACTTGGTCCTACACAGAGCAGCCGGAGGTGGGCTGGGCTGGGCTCCAGGCACTCGCCCTGCCAGCTGGCTCCTCTGCCGCAGCTGAGCCCTCCTAGGCAGCCTTGAGAACATGCGTCCCAGGGCTGCCCTAACACCCCTCCGCTCTTTGAGCTGAAATGCAAATCCTGCTCTTCTGGCCATTTAGGCTGTAAGTGCTCTGAGCTTCCACTCTCCCATGAAGCAACGCTGTGCTACCAAACAATCCCATTCCTTGCCCGAAGCTGCCAGCACACTCGGAAATGAGATGAGCGCCGCCCGGCTCCTGATCTTCCGGAGAGCAACACCTCTTCTGTCCCCTGCACCTCACCGTGTGCACAGCACTGGGCACTGCTGGGCACCTCAGTGTGCACGGCGCTGGGCACCCCTGGGCACCTCACAGTGTGCACAGCAACGGACTACCCCTGGGCACCTCACAGTGTGCACAGCAACGGACTACCCCTGGGCACCTCACAGTGTGTAAAGCACTGGCTACCCCTGGGCACCTCACAGTGTTTGCCAGATGCTGGGGAGCAGAGGCGAGTGAGGGGTGGCTCTGCCGGCCCCAGGAGCAGACTGTAGCCCCCGAAGCAGCCCGCCTGCCCCCGTGAGGTTCAGCCATGCAGCTGAGGCCTGGCTGCAGTACCCCTGCCCCAGGCGTCCGGGGTGGGGGCTGTGTGAGTCTCCCTTCCCCAGGCTATGCCAGGAGCAGCCCTGCACACCCACCCCAGGCCCCTCGCTGCCAGAGGCCTTCCCCATCCACGCTGCCAGGTTCCCCTCCCAGCTTCGGGCCCCATGCCCCACCTCTCCACCCCAGAGGAGCCCATCTCTCCCACCCTGTGCTGGCTGGGCCTCTTCCCCGACCCCTCAGATGCCTCCGTGAGAGGCAGGACATTGTGACTCAGGGGTCAGACTGCCTGAGTCCAAATGCTCTAACCCAGTGATGGCGAACCTTTTGAGCTCGGCGTGTCTGCATTTTGAAAAACCCTAACTTAACTCTGGTGCCGTGTCACATATAGAAATTTTTTGATACTTGCAGCCATAGTAAAACAAAGACTTATATTTTTGATATTTATTTTATATATTTAAATGCCATTTAACAAAGAAAAATCAACCAAAAAAATGAGTTCGCGTGTCACCTCTGACATGCGTGTCATAGGTTCGCCATCACTGCTCTAACCCTTCCTGGCCCTGTGACCTGGCAGTTCTGTCAAATGCTCTGTATGCCTCAGTTTCCCTTCTAGTTGTGAAAAGGAGCCTAGAGCACGTCGCTGCTCCGCTGTCCATGCCCCACCCCTTCCGACTCCAAGACTCCTGTCACCGGCCCGCCCCCCTGTCCCACATCCGCGATGCTGACACGTCCAGGACAGAGTCCGAGTGCTTCCCGCGCCTCTGGACCATGCTGTCCACTCCGCTGGTTCCCACCCCCCAGCCCCACCCACATTCTCAGCTTCCCCCGCCCCCACCCCCCCACCCCAGGCTGCTATTTCTGCTCAGCCATGACCTGTCCCTGCAAAGAGATTCAAGAATGACATGTGTGTCCTTATGGAGAAGGATGGGGGAGAGCAAGTCACCAGCAGGGCAGGAGTTTGAGAGAATGCAGATGGGGTGCCCCAGGCACACGCGGGGGCCGGAGGAAGGCCTTGCCGGGTGACTCGTGGGCTTCATGAGGACGCCGGCGAGGCTGCCATCATGGAGCAGTGACCGTGCCCACCGGCCAGGCGTTCCACACACAGCGGGAGCTCTGTGAGGGAGGAGCTGCTGTTAGGAGCAGCTGAGGCTCAGAAAGGCTAAGCACGCACGTGGAGGGCAGGTGGCTAGCTCAGAGTGGGCGCTCTGAACAGTTCCCTGCTGCCCCTCGGGGCCCGGTTCTCCCGATGAATGACCCCGTCTGCCCTCCTGTGAGCCTGAGCCGCGGGAGAAGAAGTATGGCTGGGCATGACAACGAGAGAAGGGAAATCTGGCCTGGGGAGGAGGAGGGCTTCGAGTCACCGAGGCAGCCCCACGTGGCCGAGGAGAGCTGAGATCAGGAGGGTCAGGTCAAATGGGACTCCTGGGTGGGGGCCCAGCCCTGCTTGCCTTGTCTGGTTGGCCCTCATGTGGTCTCTACCTGAGCTCGAGCTCTCAGGCCCCACCAGAACTTGTACCATCCTATGGGCCGTGTGTGGCATGGCTCTATCCAGAGGGAGGAAAATGAGAAGCCAGCAGCCCCTCAGTCCAGCCTCCCAGGTGCCCTAGCCCATCTGCCCGGACACCACTTGCCTCCCAGGTACTCTGGCACACCTGCCCAGACACAGCTAGCCTCCGGGTTCCTAACACTGGCCTGACACCTGCCCATCTTCTCTGCACAGCTGGCAACATCTGTAAGGCCATCTAGCCTGGAAGAGACCACTGGGCTAGAGTCAGGCACAAGGTTTGAATATCGATTCTGCTTCCCAGCTGTGTGTCCATGAACAAGTCACTTACCATCTCTGAGCCCCTGTTTCCTCATCTGAAAAGAGAGGAGCATACCTAGTCACATCCACTCATACAGCCAATGTTCCTTGAGCACCTACTGTGTGCCAGGTTTTTTCTTAGTCTTGGGGGCACAGTAGAGAGGAAGACAGAGTCCTGACCCTCAGGGAGCTGACATGGAGGTGGGGACACAGACAAGAAACAGAGTGAGAAGAGAGTGTCTGGGGGAAGCTCCTTCAGACGAGACCATTAGGGGAGGCCTCTCTGAACTTCAAGCTGAGCCCCAAAGGATAAGGAGGAGTCAGGGGTCATGAAAAAGGCCGGGAGGAGTCCTGAGCAGAAGGAACAACAATTGCCAGGCGCTGGGATGGGGAGAAGGGCCAGTGTGGCTGGAGCTGGGCAGTGAGGGATGAGGGGCGTGTGGAGGTGGGGGAGGACCAGCTGGGGGAGGGCATGGGGTTTTATTCAGAACACGGCAGGAAACTACTGGATGTTTTAAATGACTTCCCCCACTTATAGTCATACTAGAGGCCCAGTGCATGAAATCTGTGCATGGTTGGAGGGGGGGTCCCCCAGCCCAGCCTGCACCCTCTCTAATCCGGGACCCCTCGGGGGATGTCTCACTGCCAGACATCCCTCTCGCAATCCGGGACGGGACCCCTGGCTCCTAACCGTTCACCTGCCTGCCTGCCTGATCGCCCCAACCCCTCTGCCTGCCGGCCTGATCACCCCTAACTGCCCTCCCCTGCTGGCCTGATCGCCCCTTAACTGCTCCCACCTGCTGGCCTGATTGCCCCCTAAATGCTCTCCCCTGCTGGCCTGATCGCCCCTAACCACCTCTGCCTCTGCCTCTGCCACTGTGGCTTTGTCTGGAAGGAGGACTGGATGACCAGTTGTCTGGTTGACTGGGTCTAATTAGCATATTACCCTTTTATTAGTATAGATTATACACAGTCAGATTATACACAGAGCTCTCAGCACGTGCTTGACAAATGTTGGGCGACTCATGTGGTCTCTTTGAAGTGGGTCTCAGAGCCCCAGGCCTCTCCAGGCCTCATCATGTCAGCATGTAGCTCGGCTTTGGGAAGGTACTAGGGGGCAGCACCTCTCCTCCCAGGCCACGTGTCCTCTGGGCTCTGTCCTTTGGCAGTTCCGCCAGCCAGCCAGCCCTCCTCCCAGAGACAAATGGTGGCCAAGTGCAAACTCAACTCATTGTCTCAAAATAGCCATCAGCGAGTTTCCAAGTCCCCCGGAAAGCCGCAGAAGCTGCCATTGTGAGAAGGGTTTTCCAAGCGTGGAGTCCCTCAAGGCTTAGCTCAGAGACGCCAGGGCCACCTGCAGCCGCAGGACAGCGTCTGGAGGGAGCAAAGACAGGAGCCCAGGGAGACAGCCAGGGAGGGGACGCAGGCCCAAGCAGGCCCAGGGACGTCAGGGCATGGAGGACCCTCAGAGGGGCCAGCGCGAGCATCAGCTGCTTGGAGGGGAATTTGCAATTGCTCTGAAAACTGAAAATGACTTTTAGACAGAGAGGAAGGGAGAGGGAGAGAGAAATACCGACCAGTTGCCTCCTGCATGCTCCCCGACCGGGGATCGAACCCCCAACCTGGGCATGTGCCCTGACAGGGAATCGAACCAGCCACCCCTTGATGCATGGGACTGGGACGATGATGCTCCAACCCACTGAGCCACTCCCGCCAGGGCCTGACGTTGGGTTTAAAGAGACTCAGCTTCCGTTGGGCTCGCCTTCTCTTCCCTGGACCCCCTGCGCTGGAAGAAGCAGGCACCATGCAGGGAGCGGTCTGGGCAGAAGCCGCCTCGCGTGGCAAGGAACAGAGGCTCCCGGCCCCGAGGCCCGTGAGGCGACCACAACCAGGAAAGTGGTGGGTCCTTCAGGCCCAAGGGGGTGACCGAGGCCCGGCCAACAGCTGGACTGTGACCTCCTGAGAGGCTTGGAGCCAGATTTCAAACTAAGCTGCGCCCACACCCCTGAGCCCAGGACTGTGCGATAGTACACAGCTGCTGCTTTAGGCTGCTCAGGTCTGGGGTAACGTGTCACACAGCAGTAACGCCTCGTTCAGCTTCTCTCAGGGTTCTGCCAAATGCTCCTCTGCCACATGGCCTTCCTTATAACCACAGGAGAGCCCCCATGATTACAGCACTTACCGCCACCTGATACGCCATTTGTATATTTACCTATTAAATCTCTCCCCTGCTCGCACACCAGGCCCCTAGAGCAGGAATGGTGTCTGTTCTGGTTATTGTGGTGTCTCCAGCACCTTGAACAGTGCCTGGCAGACAACAGGGGCCCAGTGGATACTGACGAAGCTAATAATCAGGGAGTGAAAGGAGGAGGAGATTAAAACATGCCCACCAAGAACGACCTCCAAGAAATACTAAGTGAGAAAAGCAAGGCGCAGCAACGTGTGTGCGTGCCAGCAGATAGTTTTCAAAATATTTCAAATGGTTCTGGAAGAACGGACAAGACACGGGCAGCAGTGGCTGAGGAAGGTTTCACAGAGGAGGTGTTGCCTGACCTGAGGCTTGAGGAGGAGGCAGGGGGAGAGGAACAATATTTTGGGCAAAGGAACAGCATGGGTCTCCTTTGGAGACAAAATGCCACCAGCCGAGGCTCTCTTGTGAGCCAGCCCGGCCCATCCCCACACACTGGGCTCCTGGCCACACTCAGCTCCAGCCCAGCGTCCTCCTGAGACCCTGCTTCCTTCCTTCCTTCCTTCCTTCCTTCCTTCCTTCCTTCCTTCCTTCCTTCCTTCCCTCCTTCCTTCCTTCCTTCATCTTCCTCCTTTCTTTCCTTCCTTCCTTCCTTCCTTCCTTCCTTCCTTCCCTCCCTCCTTCCTTCCTTCCTTCATCTTCCTCCTTTCCTTCCTTCCTTCCTTCCTTCCTTCCTTCCTTCCTTCCTTCCCTCCTTCCCTCCTTCCCTCCTTTCCTCCCTCCCTCCCTTCCTTCCTCCCTCCCTCCCTCCCTCCCTCCCTCCCTTCCCTCCCTCCCTCCCTCCCTCCCTCCCTCCTTCCTTCCTTCCTTCCTTCCTTCCTTCCTTCCTTCCTTCCTTCCTTCCTCAGTCCTGCTCTACTCCAGGTCCCCCAGGCACCTGACTCTGTCTTCCTGCTCCTGGAATGTGTTTTCTTGAACTGGGTTCATCCAGACAGAATCATCCACCGGTCACTCCCGGTCACCCTGGGAAGTGTCCACCGTCCCAGCACCACCTGAGTGTGCTGTTTGCTGGACGGGAGCTCTACAGGCCTCCTCAGCCGCTCAGGACTCAGACACTGCCAATGGTGGGGGGTGGAGTGGAAAGTGGGGCCCTGGATAAACATGGGCAGCAGGGCTTGGGTATGCCCAGCCCCAGCCCCAGCCCAGCCCCAGCCCTAGCCCCAGCCCCAGCCCTTGTTAGGCAGACCCCAGCCTCTGCCCCGAATGAGCTCAGACAGATAAATGCAGCTCATGCCCAGCCCCTTCCGTTCCCTATCAGTGTCCACCCTGGCCCCGGGGCAAGGAGACGGCTGACTGTTTGAGGGGCAGGGAAATTTCGGTCTCCCCCAAGCACCGCCCATCACACACAGACACGCCCTTGAGTTACTGTAGGCAGGTTTCTGGTACATTCCTCTTGTCAACAAGCATTTACAGAGGCCAACTCTGAGCCAGGTACTAGGGACGCAGCTGCCCAGCCAATGCCTGGTGTCCGCCCCAGGACAGACCCAACCGTGCCCTGACTAGGAGAGTGCCTGCAACGGCGACAAGGCAGGAGCCCTGGGAGCAGGGGGTGGGCCGGGCTCCCACCAGGTCAGTTCCGGGCAGTGCCCACTAGCTGCCCAGGCCACAGGGTCTGCTTCTCCTGGTTAGTGGGGAGCTCCATCTCTCCACTCCGCCCTTGCCCACCATGTGGAAGAGAACCCCGAGCGCAATAGGCCTTTGGCCCATTTCCCTGCCTAATTCTCTGCCAAAGCCACTGCCCTGGGCTGGGGCCTGTGCCTGTCCACCCCCAGCTGGCTGGAGTCGGGCCACCAGGAAGCAGGGAGCACAGCATGGAGGCTCTCCCTCCAGCTGCCCAGCCAATGCCTGGTGTCCGCCCCAGGCCCTGCCCCTGGCCCTGCCACTTCCTGGCCCGTGTCCCTCAGAGCTCCGCCTCCACCGGGAAGTGCCTGGGCCTCCTCGGGTTTCCCCAGAGACCAGGCCCCTGAGCCCCCGCCCCCCTCGCTACACCCCCTCCACTGAGTCGGTTCAAACCTCCAGAACCAAGCAGCTCCAGGACCAGCGGTGGTTTTACTTCCCATTTTTAGGAAACATTAAAATTCTTGCCTCCTCCTATCCCCCAAAGCCCAATCTCTGCCTGGCTCTGTGCCTGGGGCCAGGCTCATTTGTATGAAGGGTCCAGTGCCCTGCATATTCCCCCACTCCTGGCTTCCAAGAGATGCAAAGGATGTGGCAGAATTCCAGGCCAGCCTGGGGATGCGAGGACAGGACGCAGCCTACCCTCCAGCCCCGCCTCCTAGAGACACACTGGCTGACCCCCCCCCCCCCCCCCCCCCCGCGCCCCCGTGAGGGGTCCCCTTCCCGCCGGAATCTTCAGACCCTCTGCAGGCCCCGACTTCTAACACGCAGACTCGCCCATTCAGCTAACACTCATTAAGCGTCCTCTCTGTGCAGAGTGCAGGACAGGCCCGGGGGATGCAGCTGAGGCTGTGCGCGCGGCCATTCCCGAAGGCTAATGAGGAGGACGACATAAACAGTGAAGGAAAATCGATGGCTGCAAATACTTAAATAGAAATATATCCAGACAGCCATGACCCCGAACTGGCAGCCCATGGGCCCAATCAACCTGCAGATGTTGGCTAGAGCTGTGGAAAATGATGGATTCTTTGGGGCCAGCATTTAAAAATCTGGAGGATTTCCACTAAAATATGGGAGTTTTGGCTTCTCTTGTAAAAATCAGAAACTGGCAACACGGGGTCCACATTTCCCCTCGGCAACCCTCAGCGGGAGCTGGCCGTAGCTGTGCCTCTCGGGCCACCGCGGGTCTCCCTGTCGTGGCCTTGGCCTCTGCCGTGTCCCCGCTCACACACTCACCCCCATTCTCTCCCAGGCCACAGGAGGCACCTGCCTGTCCCACTGGGAAGGGACCCAGGGAGAGGAGGTCAGATTCACCTGGGCTTGAGGTGTAACTGACATGAGCCTTGAGCTGGGCCTGGGAAGAGCAGTGAGTGTCCACTGAAGGGAGGCAGGGGGAGGGCAGTGGGGGTGGAGGAGAGAGGCAGCCCAGGCTCCGGAACCCGGAACCCGGAACCCCCGGGGAAAAGGCAAGGAGGAGGTACCCAGCGCTCTGGTCACACTGCCTGCTGAGGGGCTCCTGACGCAGGACTGTCCCAGCTCTGCCTCTGGTCTCCTGGACCAGCGCCATGGTCAGGCGGGAGCAAGGCGACCGGTGAGTGCAGACCACGGGGTGCAGGCACAAACACAGGAGAGGTTTCCAACTAGATCATCGCCAAGGCACCTCTAACTCTAACTGGAATTATTTTTAAAAATACTTCTTATTCTGAAATAATTATAGATTCACAGGAGATGGCAAAAAAATGTAAGGAAGTCTCATGCACCGTCCCCCAAAGCTAATACACAATGGTGTATGCTGTGCATTCAGCTATGGGTGCACCCACAGTGTGTGCTCTGCTCTGTGGGCACCCACAGTGTGTGCTCTGCTCTGTGGGCCCCCACAGTGTGGCTCAGCTATGGGTGCACCCACAGTGTGTGCTCTGCTCTGTGGGCACCCACAGTGTGCGCTCAGCTATGGGTGCACCCACAGTGTGTGCTCTGCTCTGTGGGCCCCCACAGTGTGTGCTCTGCTCTGTGGGCCCCCACAGTGTGCGCTCAGCTATGGGTGCACCCAGTGTGCGCTCAGCTATGGGTGCACCCACAGTATGTGCTCTGCTCTGTGGGCACCCACAGTGTGCGCTCAGCTATGGGTGCACCCACAGTGTGTGCTCTGCTATGGGTGCACCCACAGTGTGTGCTCTGCTCTGTGGGCACCCACAGTGTGCGCTCAGCTATGGGTGCACCCAGTGTGCGCTCAGCTATGGGTGCACCCACAGTGTGTGCTCTGCTCTGTGGGCACCCACAGTGTGCGCTCAGCTATGGGTGCACCCAGTGTGCGCTCAGCTATGGGTGCACCCACAGTATGTGCTCTGCTCTGTGGGCACCCACAGTGTGCGCTCAGCTATGGGTGCACCCACAGTGTGCGCTCAGCTATGGGTGCACCCACAGTGTGCGCTCAGCTATGGGTGCACCCACAGTGTGCGCTCTGCTCTGTGGGCACCCACAGTGTGCGCTCAGCTATGGGTGCACCCACAGTGTGCGCTCTGCTCTGTGGGCACCCACAGTGTGCGCTCAGCTATGGGTGCACCCACAGTGTGCGCTCTGCTATGGGTGCACCCACAGTGTGCGCTCTGCGGGCACCCCCAGTGTGCGCTCAGCTATGGGTGCACCCACTGTGTGCGCTCAGCTATGTGGGCACCCACAGTGTGCGCTCAGCTATGGGTGCACCCACAGTGTGCGCTCAGCTATGGGTGCACCCACTGTGTGCGCTCAGCTATGTGGGCACCCACAGTGTGCGCTCAGCTATGGGTGCACCCACAGTGTGCGCTCAGCTATGTGGGCACCCACAGTGTGCGCTCTGCTATGGGTGCACCCACAGTGTGCGCTCTGCTCTGTGGGCACCCACAGTGTGCGCTCAGCTATGGGTGCACCCACAGTGTGCGCTCAGCTATGGGTGCACCCACAGTGTGCGCTCTGCTATGGGTGCACCCACAGTGTGCGCTCTGCTCTGTGGGCACCCACAGTGTGCGCTCAGCTATGGGTGCACCCACAGTGTGCGCTCTGCTATGGGTGCACCCACAGTGTGCGCTCAGCTATGGGTGCACCCACAGTGTGCGCTCTGCTATGGGTGCACCCACAGTGTGCGCTCAGCTATGTGGGCACCCACAGTGTGCGCTCTGCTATGGGTGCACCCACAGTGTGCGCTCTGCTCTGTGGGCACCCACAGTGTGCGCTCAGCTATGGGTGCACCCACAGTGTGCGCTCAGCTATGGGTGCACCCACAGTGTGCGCTCAGCTATGGGTGCACCCACAGTGTGCGCTCAGCTATGGGTGCACCCACAGTGTGCGCTCAGCTATGTGGGCACCCACAGTGTGCGCTCAGCTATGGGTGCACCCACAGTGTGCGCTCAGCTATGGGTGCACCCACAGTGTGCGCTCAGCTATGTGGGCACCCACAGTGTGGATTCTGCTCTGCGGGCACCCACAGTGTGCTCTCAGCTATGTGGGCACCCACAGTGTGCGCTCAGCTATGGGTGCACCCACAGTGTGCGCTCAGCTATGTGGGCACCCACAGTGTGGATTCTGCTCTGTGGGCACCCACAGTGTGCGCTCAGCTATGTGGGCACCCACAGTGTGCGCTCAGCTATGGGTGCACCCACAGTGTGCGCTCAGCTCTGCGGGCACCCACAGTGTGTGCTCAGCTCTGTGCCCCGGGCCCAGCACGGGCACTGTGCATCTGCACTGCGCCATGAAGGCAAGTTCAATTGCACAGAAAAACTAAGCAAGTCAGCAAAGACCACAGCCACCGTCGGTCAGAGAGGAGGGCAGATTCCAGCCGAGTGCCCAGGCCCATGGCTTCCCGCACTCTGAAGCAGCTCTGCATGAACGTGCCCGACCTGAAAGGACATGCAAAAAAATCCAACTCTGTATGTGGAAAGCACGGATGTGTGCCATGTGCGTACGCAAATATAGGGTATGTCTGTGGCATTACAATCTCAGGGGAGGGGCAATTAGAAAAAAAAAAGTGTTAAAAGTGGAGCCATAATGAAAAGAGGTTGAAAAACTATCCAGACAGCACATCTTGGCTGCCCGCCTGAGAGTCAGAGAGAGGAGGCTGTCCAGCTGGTGGAGGGCAGAGCAGGACCTTCTGAAAGGCCATCTTGTGCCCCAATCTGCAGCCATCACTGGCTCCCTACTGCCTCCAGGAGAAGTCGGACCTGCTCCGCATGGCTGCCTCTCAGTCACGTCTCTCCCCAAAACCCCAGCTCAAGGCACAGCTCACACCACAGCTCACACCACAGCCCATGCCACAGCTCACACCACAGCCCACACCACAGCCCATGCCACAGTTCACACCACAGCCCAAGCCACAGCTCACACCACAGCCCAAGCCACAGCTCACACCACAGCCCACACCACAGCCCACGCCACAGCTCATACCACAGCCCAAGCCACAGCTCACACCACAGCTGCAGGAAATGCCAATTCACCTGCACGCTCCGGACCCTGGGCGATTTGATATTTGTGGATGTTGCAAAGCAATCACCATGGTGCGTTTAGTTCACAGCCATCCCCTCACAGTTACATTTTTCTCTTGAGATGAGGACTTTTACGATCTACCCTCGTAGCCACTCTGGACTCTGCAGTCCGGTGTTGTCAGCTACAGTCACGTGCTGTGCAGGACATCCCGGACTCACTGATCTTATCCCTGGAGCATGTGCCTCTGGACCACCTTCACCGACTCGCCTGCCTCCCTCTGGCTGCCACCAACCTGCCCTCAACATCTATCCGTTTGGTTGGGGTCGTTTGGGGGGGAGGGGGTTATATTCCACATGCAGGTTAAAGTACTTGTCTTCTCATTAGAATAATGCCCTCAGGGCCCCTCCCTGTTGTCACAAATGGCAAAACATCCTTCCGTTTCATGGCTGAATAGCGTTCCATGGCGTTTATATGCCACGGTTCTTTATCCATTCATCCGTCCGGACCCTTAGGCTGGTTCCATGTTTGGCTGTTGTAACTAATGCTGCCATGAAGGTGGGAGTGTAGATGGTGATTTTATTCCTTCAGATAAATATGCAGAAGTGGGATTGCTGGATCCTATGATAGTTCTAGTTCTAATTTTTTGAAGAACCACCATTCTTAAAGTTTTATTGGAACATGACCATGCTCATCATTTTCATCTTATCTGTGGTTGCTGTCAACAGAAGAGCTGCGTGATGGTCATGGAGACTCAGGGCCTACAAAGCCTGAAATATCTGCTCTCTGGCCGGTCCACAGAAGGAGTTTGCTGACCCTGCTCAGAACAACGTCGTGTACATAAGAGCTCAATAAATCGGTTGATGAATGAGTGAAGCCTTGATGGGTATTGCTATCCTCAGAGTTCTATCACTGTGCTTCACTGAGAACGCACACACACACACACACCTGGTTCCAGATGTTATCTACAGCGGAGGGTCCCCAAGGGTCTAGGATTGGAGAGGGTGTTACTCCTAGGAAGGACTTAGATTGTGGGTCAGGCACACAGTGAGGGCGCAGTAAGAGTTGGTGTCTTTACTACTGTTTTGCTCCCAGAGAGGAAGGTGATGAACAGACCAGTAGGATCGGGGGGGGGGGCGGGGGGGGGGGGAGACACATACATAGGGAGAGGGAGGGGATGAGGGAAGGAGGGGTGAGGGAGGAAGGAGGGGAGAAGGGAGAGAGGTAGGGAGAGAGGGAAGGGGGGAGGGCGAGAGGAGGGAAGAAGGGAGAGAGGAAGGGAGAGAGGGAAGGGGGAGGGAGGGAGGGGGAGGGAAAATGAATGAGGAAGGCACACTGCATGGCCTCCAGCCTCCCTGCACTTGTCATCCTGCTCCGTCCATGCCCAGGGCAAGGGCTCTCCCACTCTCCCCCATCCTTTCAGGCTAAATTCCATGCTGAGTCCATCAGCCCCGGGGTGATATGAACACTTACACCCCTCACCCCCAAAACTGTCCAAACCCAGCCTGGCCTCCACTGCCTGCTCCCACCCAGGACAATCACAAGGAAACCCAAGCCCAGAGATTAAGTCATCGAGGCCAAATCAAAAATATTAAAATATAAAAAGGCCCGCGGTTCCAGCCAGTGGAGAGAAGCTGAGGGGAAATAGGGTGAGGACTGGGCACAGGGGGGAAGGAGTGACTGGAAGGACTGTCGCCGAGAGGGTTGTGCTGGGCGGGTGGCGATTTCTACCCTCAGCATGATGAGGGGAAGACATGGGCTCTTAAGACAACACTAAGGATGGATCATGGAGCCACACGCGTGCAAAGTGCCATAAGTGGGGTGAACGATAGCTTAGCATCTGACCCAGAGCCTCTGAGAGTGAAGAGGGCACCGTGGATATGGGGCTGGGACTGTCCCTGCAAAGCAGGACTCGGGGTCACCTAGCCCTAAGTGGGGAGCCCCACACCGGTCCCTGCGTGTGCAGCATCACTGTTGTCCGCAGAGCCCAACCTCACTTACCGAGCCAGCACGGGCAGGTGGGGACACAGAGAGCGTAAGGCACGTCCAGGCCACAGTTTCCATGTGGCCCAGCTGGGGTTCATCCTGTCTGTCTGGTGCCAAAATCCACTGGAAAACCCAAAAGCTCAAATCCCTACAGCCCCTGGGTGTGCAGCCCCCTCCGCAGTGCATGGCTCCGGGGGTCTGGTGAGCGTGTGCTGAGGCCGGGCCTGGGCGGGGCCTGGGGACACAGCCACGAAGAGCAGCGGGTCCCTGCCCTCCCGGAGCCCACTCTCCAGGGCAGTGGCAGAACCAGGTGTGACCCTGCCTCCGGAGGCACAGCTGGCGATGCCTGGAGCCAATCCTGCTGTCAGGACTTGAGACCGGGTGCTGCTGGCACCGGGGCAGAGGCCGAGGATGCGGCTGAGCATCCCACATGCCCAGGACAGGCCCTGGACAGGCCCTCGTCCCCAGCACACAGGGATCTGGCCTGAATGCGGCGCCAAGGCTGATAAAACCTGGTCTAGCGGGGAGGGGAGGGGCGGCAGACAACGCAGCAAGTTAGTGTGTGAGTTCTATCCCCTCCACAAATGCGTAGTTACTGAGTGCCCGCCACAGTTCCCGAGCTGCTCAGAGAACAGCAAGTGCGTCAGCAAAACAGAGCAGGAGGGAATGGGGCTGGGGCAGGGGGAAGAGGGGGTGCATTCCTGGGGAGCAGGGAAGCCCTCGGAGGAGATGGCCTTTGAGCGGAGGCCTCAATGAATCGGAATGAGCAAGGGGCGTGGGGAAGGCGGTGGCAGACAGAGCCCAGGCTCCGGCAGGAACCAGGTGTGAGGACCAGCGAGGAGGGCTGGGCTGTAGGGGAGGCAGGTGAAGAGCAAGGCCCAGGTCACGTTTTGTAGTCATGGAGGAGAGTTGGACTTTACAAGTGGAACATTTGATAAATACCAACCTGAAATGACAAAACCAGGCCATTAAAAATCCATAAAGTGGTCAAACTAGGCTGAGTGAGAGAAGACTTCTGTGTATGGTTACACGTCGAGGGGTCGGCACGTCACACACAGAGCTGTGCACTGGATGCACACCGACTTCAAGATGAGGGGGAGCAGAGCTGGCCACCCCAAAACATGACTTTTTAAGATCTTGGTCATTTTAATTTGGTTATTTTTAAGAAATGAAAGGCTCAGGAAGAACCTCTGACGGTGCCCTGTCTGAAGGATTAGACAGAGGCCCCGCGCCCAGAAGGCAGCCTGCGTCCCAGAGGGCTGTGGTGTGGCCTGAACTAGTGTGTGGACGGGTGCAACCTCGCAAGGCCCCTGCGGTCGAAGTCCTGTGTCCCCTGATGCCACCTGAGCCAAGTAGGAACCACACTGCAGTGCACCCCTGGGTGTCAGTGCACCCCTGGCCTGACTTGACTTCCTGTGGCAGCTGCTGTCAGCCCCCCTCTCCCCCCTGTATTCCCTCGGCCCAGCCCGAGCCAGAGGTCCCCGCGGCGTTGGCGAGGCAGTTCCCTGTATGTGGCAGCTCCCTTTCTCAAACACTTGCTTTCTTAGGGGAGAAGGCGAGAAACTCTGGGGGGTTCCTGTCTCAGGAGTGACCCTAACTGTTCAGGCAGGAGCAGGTGAATAAACCTCCCTTGCAGGAGACAGTTCTGCGGGTGCTCTACAGTCTCCCGAGGGTCCGAGCAGGACGGAACCCCACTGCCCTCAGGGCCACCTGCTCACCAACACTCCCCCTCGTGGCCCTCCCCATCCTGTCTTATTTCCCTGTTCTCCCACCCTACTTCCTGGGGTCACTTCCCACATAAGCTATTTGCACCCACATCTTCCCCTTAGGGCAGTGGTTCTCAACCTTCTGGCCCTTTAAATACAGTTCCTCATGTTGTGACCCAACCATAAAATTATTTTCGTTGCTACTTCATAACTGTCATGTTGCTACTGTTATGAATCGTCATGTAAATATCTGATATGCAGGATGGTCTTAGGCGACCCCTGTGAAAGGGTCGTTCGACCGCCAAAGGGGTCGCGACCCACAGGTTGAGAACTGCTGCCTTAGGGTCTGCTGTGGAGGGTTCCAGGTGAAGGCTTCTGCCACTCCTGGGGCTGAGCTCCTACAAACCTCCCAAGGTGACAAGCCATTGGGGTTTGCAGCCAGCCAGCTCCTGTGGGCAACCCCCTGCCCACCATTGCATCATAGTCCTGTTTGGCCCATGGCTAAGTCCACACCACGGGGTGCCCAGAGACCCAGGCGTGGCTAACCGGGCATTTTATCCTCGGGCCTGGTGATTGGCTCAGACATGAGCCTATGAACCTGGCTGGTCGGATCACAGTCCTCCTTGGAGTTTCACAAGAGCTCTCGCTACCTCTGGAATCATACGGAAGCCCGGAGCTGCTTGCGACCGTCCTCTGTCCACACGGACGGGCCTGGCTGAGAAGGGTGCCAACACAGACGAAGGCGAAGTTTGGAGATACAGACAGACTACTGATGACGTGATCACCTGCATGCAGCCATGCCTGGAGCCTATAACCCTGTACTTTTCAGTTACACGAACCGCCATCTCTTTTTCCTTCAGCTGATCTGACTGGGTTCTTGTCACCCGCAGTCAAAAGGATCTTTCATACTGAAATGTTCATCCCTCTGACTTAGATCTTCGAACTTTTAGACACAAAAGTACGTGCTATTTAAGATATGGGCCAGAGAACCAGTCTGGCCAGGGCAAGAGGACTGAGCAGAGGGGCTCTGGGCAGGGTTCTTTCAGGACAGGCTCAAGGCGGCCGGGTGGCCCGTGGGATGAGGATCTCAGGAAACTGATCCTGTAATACGATGTGGCAGTTTACAGCACCAACTTACCAATCGCCACACCAAGAGTAAGTGCCAAGAAAAAGCCACGGAGTTAAGTGAAGGGTGGGCGGGGGAGGGATTTAAGGCCGCAGGAAGCTGTGACTTGGGGAAGCTGCTATGACAGCCAATGAGAAGCCGTACCGCGTGGCTCCCAGCTCACAGCCACTCATGGCAGCAGAGTCAGACCAGGCGGGAGGCAGGGGGCTCGGCAAGCGTGCCTTCTGGAAACGCACACACTCCATGGTTCCTGGGGCGGGAGACCGGCCCAGGGGAGCAGCACTTCGCCCGCCTCGCAATTTGGTTCCTGAGGACTCGGGTTGCCCCACTGCTGTGTGCAGCTCAGTGGGATTTGCATGCTCGGACACCAGGCCTGCAGGTCCCCAAACCTCTGTCCAAAACTCAGTGGTGGTGGCCCCCTCACAGACTTGCTCTTCAACTTACACCTCACTCTACAAATGGCTCCCACAATTATTTAAGTGTTTCTAATGTTTCTCCGTGAAAATTCTCTGAAGTCATTCTAAAATTGTAAGATTAGGCCTCTCTCAAAGAAAGACACACGATTCTAACTTAATTCCTGTTTGAAATATCCACTACCCCTCCCTGCATTTGTTGTTATGAAAGCAGCAAAACATTCACATTGCCGTCACACTACGTTCAATTACCTTTCAAGTTTAGACTATTCTGCATTTTGAAATATATTTTATTGACTTTTAATAATTTTTTAAAATATATTTTTATTGATTTCAGAGAGGAAGGGAGGAGAGAGAGATAGAAACATCAATGATTAGAGAGAATCATTGATTAGCTGCCTCCTACACGCCCCCTACTGGGGATCCCACAAACCAGGCATGTGGCCTTGACCGAAATCAAACTCGGGACCCATCAGTCCCCAGGCCAGCGCTCTATCCACTGAGCCAAACTACCTAGGGCTTTATTGACTTTTAAAGACAAAGGAAGGGAGAGGGACAGAGAGAGAGAAGCATGGATGTGAGAGTGGAACGTCAATCAGCTCCTGCACGCCCCCTACCTGGGATTGAGCCTGCAACCCAGGCACGTGCCCTGACCGGGAATCAAACTGGCAACCTTTGGGTGCAAGGGACTGAACTATACTGGTCAGCACTAGATTATTCTGCATTTTTAAAAGGGAAATTATGACCAAAAAATTTCAAATCACACATGACATATACAGAATAGCAAAATAATGTTGAATTATTTGGGTTGAAGGTTAAGAGATTAATTTCAAGATTAATAATGATGTGCTGTGCAGTTAAATATATGTTTCATTATGAAACCAAATATGCTGAGATGACATGAATCTAGCTTCCTGGATCCCAAAGAGCTACCTGTCCTGGCTCGTTTTTTTTCTTACCACAAAACTTCCTTTTCTTGTTACCTCCACATGGTCCAATCATTCCCTGGAAAACGCACGTGGAGGTCTCCAAATCGCCTCTCTTTGTTTCCCGTAAGTAGATCAGCCTCCTCTTTTGGAGGAACTGGGGAAGAGCAGACCCCTTCCAGCCGCCACCACAGTTCCTCGGGCTGTGAGACCCTGGTCTCCAGGGACAGGGACCGCCTCTGCGGAAGGCACAGCAGGGACGGGGGCGTGCTGGGCTGGGAGGGTGTCACACGGTCCAGAGGGGAAAGCCGGGGCTCTGTGCAGCCACACGACGGCACACATGGCCTGCTCCCCCACGCAGGAATATTAAGTTACATTTGATGACTACAGTGGCATAAAGACAAATACAACCCAGTCTTCACTATTATTCTATTCATATTGGTCTTCTGGTTTTAAAAGCAGTCAAAATGTACGCATTTGGTAGGTCCCTGAGTCCTGTGGCCTCTGGGGTCTGGCCCAGTGGGCCGACCATCTCAGCCTCACCTCTGGCCCTCGGGCCACCCTGCTCTGCACAGCCGCCTTCTGCGGAGCATGGCGTCGGGGAGGGAGCCTGCTGGCTGATGAGTCCGGACCCTGGGCCCAGGCCTACGGGACAGGACTGGCCCCTGCGCCATGACCTGGCCTCAGCTGACAGCAGGCCAGCGAGGAAGAAAAACAACACTTACAGCAGCAGTCCCCCGCCAGCCTGGGCAAAGCCCTTTAGGTGGCGGCTCTGGCGGGAACAATCCCCGGCTTCGTGACTGAAGGAGTCACAGCTGCAGAATGGCCGTTAGTCCTTCCCTCACAGGGTGTTCACAGACGAGGCAGGTAGCCCAGTGTCTGCGCACAACGGCACCTCCATCAAAGGTGGTTATTATGATGAACATAATCAATGGTTCATTATAATAATCCTATATAATAAAAGGCTAATATGCAAATTGTCCCCTCGACCGGGAGTTTGACCAGGAGTTCCACCAGGGGGCAGGGCCAACTGGCCAACCGCAGAGGCCCCTCTCCATGCTGGCCCCCTGATCAGTGCCCCCCCACCCCCACCCCAATCCGGGGCAGGGCTGGCTGGACCCCACTCGTGCATGAATTCGTGCACCAGGCCTCTAGTTAGTTATAATAATTGGTTCGGGTAGGGGCTGCCCTGTGTCTGCTTTCTCCTCTACCCTAAAAGGCATTGACCTTGGGCTGAGGACCCCTCAGTGTGAGCTGGTCCCCACATGAACTCCATCGAAGGGCTCGCGCACTCCTTCCCCTCCCATGGGAGCAAACCTGAAGTCCAGCCACCTCCTCCAAGCCCCTCGCCGTGGCCCTGTTCTCAAGGGCTGCTAAGGGCCAGCTCCCCAGTCCCTGTGCCAGGCGGGTCGGAGGCTTGGCTCTCTCCCTGTCCTGCTTCTCTCAGGTTTGTCTTCTCCAGGCGCAAATACACACTTCCTTCTCTCCGCCACCTGCCACTTCAGTCTATTACATCGTCTGGCTGCTACAGACTCCTCAGTGCCTGTGTCCCGAGGATGTAAAGTCTTCTCCCTCCCACCAGTCCCTCCTGCAGCTCAGCCTGTGAAAGGACCTGGGGCTCTGAAGCCAGCAGCAGTCAGGTTTACCAGTAATCCCAGCTCCACAAGTGACCAGCTGCGTGACCTTGGGCAAGTCAATTAACCTCCCGGCCCTGCCTTTTATGTCTGTCTGAAACCACAGAGACCATCTTATTTTCTTCAGCAGGGGGACTCCCCATTAGAAGGAACCCGGCTTTCTTGGGAGCGGTGAAAACTTTTCTTTCCTTTTTTTTTTCTTTACTTAATCCTTTCACCCTTTCTACCCACCCCCGCCCCTCGAACAGTGTCAGTCTATCCTCTATATCTATGAGTCTGTTTCTATCTTGTTTGTTAATTTATTTTATTCATTAACTTCCACACATAAGTGAAATCACATGGTACTTGTCTTTTTCTGACTGGGTTATTTCACTTAGCATAATACTCTCCAGGTCCATCCATGCTGTCGAAAAAATGTAAGATTTCCTTCTTTTTTATGGCTGAGTAGTATTCTGCTGTGTAAATGTACCACCGTGTTTTTAGGTGCCCTTTACCTACTGAAGGGCACTTGGGCTGCTTCCAAATCTTGGCTGTTGCAAAAAATGCTGCAATGAACACAGAGGTGTACATATTCTTCAAATTAGTGTTTTGGGTTTCTTCAGATATATTCCCAGAAGTGGAATCACTGGGTCATAAAGCAGTTCCATTTTTAACTTTTTGAAGAAACTCCATACTGTTCACCACAGTGGCTGCACCAGTCTGCATTCCCACCAGCAGTGCACGAGTGTTCCTTTTTCTCTGCATCCTCGCCAGCACTTTGTTGTTTGTTGATTTGTTGATGGTAGCCATTCTGACAGGTGTGAGGTGATATCTTATTGTGGTTTTAATTTGCATTTCTCTGATGATTAGTGACATTGAGCATTTTTTCATATATGTCCTCTTTGGAGAAGTGTCTATTCAGGTCCTATGCCCATTTTTAAATTGAATTCTTTGGGGTTTTTTTTGGAGTTGAGTGTGTAAGTTCTTTATAAATACTGGATATTAACCCCTTACCAAATGTGTCATTGGTGAAAATGTTCTCCCATTCAGTGGGTTCTTTTTTCATTTTGTAGGCGGTTTCCTTTGCGGTGCAAAAACATTTTCGTTTGATGTAGTCCCATTTCTTTATTTTTTCTTTTGTTTCCCTTGCCTGAGGTGATATATCAGAAAAAAATATTGCCTCGAGAACGAGAAATGACCAAGATTGTACTGCCTATGTTTTCTTCTAGGGGTTTTGTTTTTGTTTTTCTTCTAGGATTTTCATGGTTTCGACTCTTAATATTTAAGTTTTAATCCATGTTGAGTTATTCTTGTGTGTGGTGTAAGAAGGTGGTCTAGTTTCATTTTTTTTCCACCTATTTGTCCATTTTCCTAACACCATTTATTGAATAGACTATCTTTACTCCATTTATATTTTTACCTCCTTTGTCAAGTATTAATTGACCATAAAGGTGTGGGTTTATTTCTGGGCTCTCTATTTTGTTCCAATGATTTGTATGTTTAGTTTTATGCCAGTACCATGTTGTTTTGATTACTGTGGACATGTATAGTACAACTTGATATCAGGTAGGGTGAGTTCTCCAACTTTGTTCTTCTTTCTCAAGATTGTTGTGGCTATTGGGGGTCTTTTGTGGTTCCATATCCACTTTTGGAATATTTGTTCTAGTTCTGTGAAATACGCCATTGGTATCTTTTTTTTTCCAGAGAGGAAGGGAGAGGGAGAGAGAGACAGAAACATCAATGATGAGAAGGAACCATCAATCGGCTGCCTCCTGCATGCCCCCTATTGGGGATCAAGCCTACAACCTGGGCATGTGCCCTTGATCAGAATCGAACCCGGGATTCTTCAGTTCACAGGCCGTCACTCTATCCACTGAGCCAAATTGGCCAGGGCACACTATTAGTATCTTGATAGGAATTGCATTGAATCCATAAATTGCTTTGGATAGTAGGGACATTTTAATGATGTTAATTCTTCCTATCCATGAGCATTGTATATGCTTCCACTTATTTGTATTTTCTTCAATTTTTTCTTAGTGTCTTATAATTTTCAGAGTACAGGTCTTTTACATCCTTGGTTAAATTTATTCCTGGATTGTTCCCTTTTTTTGTCAATTGTAAATGCAATTATTTTCTTAGTTTCTCTTTCTGATAGCTCATTATTGGTGTATAAAAATGCAACTGAATCCTGGCCAGTATTGCTAAGTGGTTAGAGAACTGAAGGGTTTCAGGTTCGATTCTTGGTCAAGGGCATGTTCCTGGGTTGAATGTTCATCCCTGGCCCCAGTCAGGGACGAGTGTGGGAGGCAACCAATCGATGTGTTTCTCTCACATCTCTCTCTCTCTCTCTCTCTCTCTCTCTCTCTCTCTCTTCTTTTTCTCTCTCCCCTTCCCTGCCTCCCTTCCACTCTCTAAAAATCAATGGGAAAGATATCCTCAGGTTAGGATTAACAAAATTTAAAAAGCAACTGATTTCTGGATACAGTGGGGCCTTGATTTACGAGTGTCTGACTAACGAGTTTTTTGAGATACCAGCTGTCTCTCGGCAGATTTTTTGCATTGAGTTGATAGAGTAATTTGAGTTAACGAGCTCCTTAATGAGCTCCTTAACGAGCTCGGTCTCGGAACGAATTAAACTCGTAAGTCAAGGCCCCACTGTATTTATTTTTTATCCTACTACTTTCCCTAATCCATTTATCACTTCTAGTTGTCTTTTGGTGGAATATTTATGGTTCTCTATATATACAGCATCTTTTTATCTTAGAATAGTGACAGTTTTACTTCTTCCTTTCCTATTTGGTTGCTTTTTATTTCTTCTTCTTGACTGATTATTGTGGCTAGGACTTCCGGTGCTATGTTGAATAAGAGTGTGAAAGCAGACATCTGTATCTTGTTCCAGATCTTATGGGAAAGGCTTTTAGTTTTTGCCCCTGAGTATGATGTTAACTATGGATTTGTCATATATGGCCTTTAATATATTGAGGTATGTCCCTTCTAGTCCCACTTTGCTGAATTTTTATCATAAATTAGAGGCCCAGTGCACGAACTTGTGCATGGGTGGGGTCCCTCGGCCTGGCCAGCGATTGGGCCCATTGTGGCATCTCCCCCAGTCCTGATTAGGGCGATTGGGCCGGCCAGCGGAGTTGGGGGGAAGGGCCACGGGAGGTTGGCTGTGGGAGTGCACTGACCACCAGGGGGCAGCTCCTGAATTAATTGAGTGTCTTCCCCTGGTGGTCAGTGCGTGTCATAGCGACTGGTCGACCAGTCATTCTGGTCGACATGGTTGCTTAAGCTTTTATATATGTAGATGGGTGCTGGATGTTATCAAATGCTTTTCTGCACCTATTGATATCATCATGAGGTTTCTATCCCACATTTTGTTTATGTGATGTATCACATTAATTGCTTGTGGCTATCGTACCAGCCTTGCATCCCGGGTATAAATCACACTTGGCCATGGTGTATGACCTTTTTGATGTATTGTTGGATCTGGTTTGCTAATATTTTGTGAGGAGCTTAGCATCCATGTTCATCGGGGACATTGGCCTATAACTTTCTCTCTTTGTGGTGTCTTTATCTGGTTTGTAAATTAGGATGATTCTGGGCTGGTACAATGAGCTTGGGAGCCTTCCCGCCTCCCGGATGCTTTGGAATGGTTTCAGGGGACAGGTGCTCGTTCTTGAGTGTTTGGTGAAATTACCTGTGAGGCCATCTGGTCCAGGGCTTGCTTGTTGGGAGTTTTGAGCACGGCTTCAACTTCATTAGTTGTAACTGGGTGAAAACTGTGATAAGCCCTTCGAGGTAGGGGAAGCCCCACCCTTACCCCACCCCCAGAGGCCTGCGTGGGGAACTGGAGGGCTGCCTTGGGCCTACGCCAGCTTTCGTGCTGTGAGGGGAGTGAGCTGGTTTCGGGGGAGGCCGGATGCTTGGGATAACAAAGGGGATTCGTGGTGGTTAGTGGAGGCAAAGAAAAGGAGCATCAAGACCCTCACCCAGCCCCGCGATCTCGCCTCCAACAACACTCCTACCCCCATCTCTGCCCTCCGGCCATTCTGAACTAGGGACGTTTCCAGGACATGCCACCTCCTGAGGCCTTGGTCCATGCTGGTCCCTCCACCTGGAATACTCTCCCCAAGTTGCCCATGAAGCAAACACATTTTTTCCAAGTCTCAGCTCAGATGGTGCCTTCCCGCCCTACCCATTCCCACCCCGGGCCGACGCGGGTGCTGCTCCCGCAGGACTCACCTGCTGGTACACGGAGGTCAGCCCCCCGCGCTACGCTCATGGAGGGCTGAGTCTCCCTCCCAGATGCAAACTCCAGGAGGCCAAGGATCGAGATGTTTGTTTTTCCTTTGCCCCCGCCCCCCCCAAGCCTAGTACAGTGCCTGGTGCCCAGCAGGCCTTCAATGAATGTCAGTTGAGTAAATGAATAAAAGATGAAAAAAGAAAAGAATCATTAGGCCCTCCGTCCAGGATAGCTGGAGTGAGGTGAGTATGAGCCAAATCGACACTCTGCCATGAGGGACATACTACTTTTTCTTTCCTCTTCTCTTCTCCCCGCCCCCTTTGCTATATGGCTACATTTCCCACACCTGGGAAGGACAGGCCCCACACGTTGTGATCTACGGAACCTGCTACAATTTCTTGAATTCAGCTCTTTTCTTTGAGGGCTCCCTCTGTTACGTACACACCTCAAATAGGGGGCGGTTATGTCCCTACCAAAGGCGCAGCGTTCCGGTCTCATCAGACAGAGGATTTGTCCGGGGCGTGAAGAACAGGATTAGACAGACAGGCATTCCATTTACACTGGGTGCTTCAGGCACAGCCGTCTCACCGCCAGGCCGCCACTGTCGGTCAGGCGCCTGAGTTATAGCTCACCGGCTCCCTCATCCCCTCCCGCACCTCCCGCTTAACCCCTGGTGACCTGAGCTGTGGAAATAACTCCAGGCACCCGGCCGCCTAATCCATGGCTTTTGCGTGGAGTCCTCCATCTCCACCTCCCGGAGTTATAGGATGCCACTGACCCCCCCCCCCCCTTCTTCCTGAAACCCTTGAAATCCTCGGCTCTGCGGCATTTGCCGCGATCTCTGCCCACCCCACACTCGCGTCTGAGCTTCTGGCTGAGTTTGCTGACCCAGCTTCCTGCTGGCATGGCCATGTGGCTGTCTCAAAGGGGAAACACTAAAGCAGATGAGGACCCACCATGCCAAGCAGAATCCCTTTATACCCCTGAGAACATCACCACCGCCGCCCATTCTCACAAGCACCTTCCTCTCCCTCGTGCCACACACCCCTCCCCTCCCCGCCCCCGCAACCCCCCATCGCAAGCTTGGGATGTTCAGCTCCTGAATTCTTCTCAAGCTCCTCAGGAGCCCCGGGATGGCTGTTTCTGGTCGCTGCTCTAAGCCAGTGCTACTGGCACGGCGCCTGGCACATGACAGACACTCGATGAACACGTGCTGCATGAGCGGAGAAGTGAGCCAACAGTCCCATTGTCAAATGGCAACACTGACGCTCAGAGAAGAGGAGTGATTGGCCCAAGGTCATCGGACAGACAGCCAGGACTGGGCCCGAGGGCGGCTCAGTGCCCACCGTGCCCCGCTCCGAGCACACGGCGGTGCCCTTGCTCCCGCCCGGGCCGCCCCTTACCTGAGAGCACCGTGAACACGGCCGCGAAGGCATTGAGCTTGAGCCCGTCGATGACGCTGCTGGAGTGGAAGAGCTCGAGACACATGAGGCTGAAGCCGACCACCAGCAGGAGGATGTAGAGCACCTCGGAGACCACCGACAGCCACAGGACCCCTGCGCGACAGAGCAGAGGCCGTCAGAGGAGGGCGGCAGGGCAGCCGCTGCGTGCGCACCCACCCGCGCCCTCGGTCAGGGCATCGGGCTGTTTGGAACAGACCTCAGCTGGAGGCTGTCCTGCCTAGGGTAAGACCGCCATGGCCACACATCCTCCTCGCAGACTGGCTCAGGACCCGAGCCCACGCTGGTCGGCCCGTGGCACTCTGGGTGGCGGTACTTGTGCAGGTGGCATGTGACCGATAAGGGGGCCCATTCAGAGGGGAGTGGGAGCTTCTATCCTGTGGCTATGCCCACCTGTTGGATGACGGCCGCAGGAGCCATCCTCAGCCAGGCGGGGCGGGATGAAGCCGACACTGTGTCACAGAGCAGAGCGACAGAAAGGTGACCTCCCTGGACCGGCAGCCACCAGCCCTGGGGCTTCCCTGTGGTTCAGCCGGTCAGTGTGACGTTCTCTTATCTGCAGCTACGAGCATCCCAACGCATGCACACATCGCGCCTGCCCTCGAGGGGCACCTTCATTTTCATCTGCCCTGCACAGTCCTCCACTGTTTTCTCTAAACCACCACTGCTGCTCCCGCAGCACCAACCTCACTGTTCTCCCTGGGAGCTGCCAGGGTCTGCAGTGGTTCCCCCTTTCTGGGCACAGCTGATTGGCCCAATGCGATCACATGACCAAGAGTTGGCCAATCAAAGCCCTTCTCTAGGAATTTGAGCCTAGAAACACTGAAGTAGATGGGAGGAAAGGCTCTGACAGCCTGAGCCCCTGGTTCCCGCTGGTCCTGAAGGCAGACGCACTCCTGTCCTTCCGGTGGTTTGGCTGTTCAGAGCTACGGTGCAGTCCCTGAGGCAGCACAGCTCTCTTCCCCTAAATTGGTCCAAATTGAGTTCCCATCATCTGCCTCTTAGTTTCAGGGCATCTTCTGTTTCGCCCGCCCCACATGCCCCCTTCTTCCCACACGCTTTTCAGCTGGGGAGTCCCTTCCCTCTCTCTGCCTATGCAGTTCAGTTGCAGCTGACCCACATCTGGGCTCCGTGTTTGGGTACACGGATCATACATGGCCCCTAGTCAGTGGTTCAGGAATGGTCCTCTCTATGCCGCAGTTTTTCACCTATAACACGAGGATAATAATAGCACCTATTCATAGCATTGCTCTGCTGTGAGGATTCAATCGCACAGCAGTGTAACGAGCTCATGCGTAGCACACAGTGAGAGCTGGCTGCGTGTGTGCTATTGCAGCTGTGTGGGCGGAGCACGTTGGGGACCGGGGCTCTTGAATGAGGTCAAGGCTACAGACAAGGTCAAGATGGAGAAATAAAACTGTGGGAGCAGATAAGATTCTGAGGAAAAGGGTAGAAAGTAGAAGATGGAACACATCGGTGTCACTTGCCTTCCAAACCACACTAAGCACACGGTGTGAGCAAGACGTATACCGCAGAGAAAGGACGATGGGCCAGGCTTGCCCAGCCAGGGATGGACACAGGACTCAAGTCAGTTCAACAAAACTTCCGCTGGAACCACTGAGGAAGAAACTGCTTTCCTCCACTGGTTTTGAGTCTGGGAAGATGTAAGCTTAGAATTGACCAGGCCACCAATTGGCAGATGTCAAAGAAGGTAGAGCCAAGAGATGAAGGAAGATCGTGTTCTATAATGTTGTTTGAGCCCCTAGATCCAGCCATGCCTGAAGCTGCCAGCCATCTGTTCTTTCAATATGAGGTAGAATTCTGTCACAACTAAGAGTCCTGATCTTCAGCTTTTCTGTTCTCTGGCACTTTCAAATATGGTTTCTCCCCCCTATCTCTGCGCCTTTTGCACTAGTTGTTCCTTCACCTGGAATATCCTAGAGACACTCAACATATGTGGAGCCAGCAAACAGCAATTTCAGCGCCCCTATCTGCTCCCCAAGGAAGAAGGCCGGTTCTCAAACACCAACTACCATCCCCAGCACAGCGGGGCTCTGAGAGCTTTGAAGAACTTTTTCTTTTTCCCCTCTTTTTTGTTGTTGCTATAAAAACATCACATCTCCTGGGCATCCCTGGATTTCTGTAAGAGAATAATGTGCACTTGGCAGCCGGGATGTTGTTAAAACACCCCCTGGCACCGCACACTGCAGCCTCCAGGCCCATTGCTGGCCCAAGGCCCGCCAGGCAGCAGGGAGGGAGGCAGATGTAGGGCGAGCTGGGCTGTCTCCCTCCCAGCAGCCTTCACCTCCAGCGGCTGCTGTCCCGCGGTGGGCGGAGGCAGAGGCTGCCCCTCACCTTGGCCGCTCCCTGATTCAGCCTCCTCCCCTGCACCGCCCCACGCCCCAGGTTGTGCTCTCATCTGCCCAGGTGGGCCCTGGGCCAGGCCACCCCAAGCACAGCAGGGCCCCGCTCTGCTCTTTCAGACGGGATGGGCAATGGGAAGGGTGGGGGGCTGGGGAGCTCGGGAAGTGTCTGGCTGGGGTTACACTTCTTATTCCGCCAGATTCATTTCCTTGTCTGCCCGCTGGGCTCAGAGCATCTGTCTGAGAGCTTCCGTCCACCCAGACCAAGAACACTCGTAACAATAAGCATTGCTGTTGTTCCTATGCTGATAGCAACAACAGTCCCCAAAAGGGCCCCCATTACTCGGCGTCATCATTGCCAAGTCACCCTGGACCATGTGCTCCACCCGCCCGCCCGCACCTCTCGTCCATGTTTCTCTCTGGGAGGATGGTACTTGGGCAACTGGAGTCTGTGTCCACCTTCATTCAGAGTCTCTGCAAACTTACATTTCCCTCCAGCCGCCGCCCACCAGAAGGGGCCCTGCCTTGTGCCTCTGGCTGTGACAACCCTGGGATGTGACCCAGACTGCAGACCCCCCTCCCCCACCCCTAGGGGGCAAGGCTACAGCTGCCTGGGATGTGACCCACACTGCAGACCCCCCCTGTCCCTCCCCCCCCCGCCCCCCCCCCCACCCCCGCAGGGGACAAGGCTACAGCTGCCTCCCTGGCCCTGCTGACATCGTCCCCTTACTTGCCTCCCTCTCTTCCCTGTCCTGCTTCCCAATTGCCTTACACTCTCCTGGGTCATCTTCCTTAGGAAAGACCTGCCTGAATCCTCACCTTAGGGTCTACTTCCGGGGAAGCAGACCTGAGACACTAACATTCACAGGCATTATCACCCCAATCCTCCCAACAACCTTGCAAGGTCGCGAGGTAGCACCCATTTTAAGATGAACAAACTTAGGTCCAGAGGGATTAAGCAACTGGTCTGCACAGCAAGATAGTGGTACAGACTGGATTCGAACCCAGGCCTCTCTGGGTCCAGGAGCCATCACAGGTAGAGAGCTGAGCGGGCAGGATGGAGTGGCCACTTTGTAATCACCATTCTCCAAGCCTGGGCTGGCCGCAGGGGCCCGTCGGGGTGGGGCGAAGCGTTCCCCAACCACGGCTCTCATCTGTCTGCTCTCAGCATCCCAGACAACACCCAGCCCGGGATCCCTGCAAGAGGATGGCCACCAAGTGGGGGTGGCACTCAGACGGACATGGGCACAGGCAGGACACAGGCGCTCATCGCGTACTTGCTGGGACCGTCCACTGGGCGGGAGTTGGAGGTGTGGGAGAGGATGAGATGCCTGTGAAAAGCATGTGGAGCAAAAAGAGAGGGAGGTGGGGGTCCACGGGGCATCAGTAATCCAGGGAGGGGCAGTGACACCGTGGGGTCCCCCACCCCTGGCCACAGCGCTTCACCAAGCACATTGCCACCTGCCAATACCTGCCAATACCTGAGGGCTTGCCAGCCTCCTGAGCCCACCCCCACCTCCACCCACCTTTGCAGCAGGCTGGGCACCCCTGCCCATCACCCCCCTCCAATGCCTGGCGATCAGGTGAGTACTACCCTGTGGGCAACGCTGGGAGGGAGGTGCTATCTACATGGTGTTAAATGTGTTAAACCACAGCGTTAAATTGTCTGAATCAAAGAGTGAATTTTTAAATTATTAACACCTCAATCAAGAGTCTCTATTTGATGCGAATGTGTCCTTAACACCTTTCCCACACTTGTTAATTGTTCAAAACAAGGAGCGAGCTCAGAAGCCTCAGCAGTTTCTGGGCAGACTGCAGATTTGGAGAACGTCTGACAGTTACTTCTGATGATCCGCCCCCTCCCCACCCCCACCGCACCCCACGGCTCCCAGTTCCCGGCTCCCAGCTCCTGAGTGGTCTTGAGCCACTTCTCTGCCAGTGGCTCCTCCTCCTGCCAGGACCTCCGCCCCGAGGTCCACAGCTCCAGGCCCTGGAACACTGTCCCGCCCTGTGCCCCCTCCTGCCCAAGGCTGAGGCGGCTCCCCTCTGTCCAGCCTTGGGGGCCTCATCTCTGGGCCCTGCCCGCCTCTGTGAGTCCTTTCATTACAGTGCTTTCGTTCGAACCATTTGGGCAAATCGGCTCCCTTCAGAGACCGTCCCTGACACACCATTTTCACGGCGAAGGATTACGGAGAGTAGGGACCTAAGCCAGGGTCTCCACACGGCTGCCTGACCAGGGCAGCAGCGCTGGGGAACTTTGGATGCAAATTCTCGGGCCTCACCCCAAACTCACTGAGTCAGACACTCTGAGAGGGGCCCTCTGCACTTTCACGGGCCCCCGTGACGCTGATGCACACCCCAACGTGAGCACCACTGATCCAAACAAAGTCCCCGTTAAACGCACGGATGAGAGAGGGCGTTGACCCGGGGGAAATGCGAGACGCTGGGTACAGTGCCTGGCGAATAGAGAGCAGATGGTGGGGAGGGACAGGTTGTGTGGGCCTGGCTACGATGAAGGCTCGCTCTTGTTCGTGCCATGCAACGCCAAGGAGGTCGTGGGACCGTGGGCGCAGCCTCGGTGGGGCCCGCGGGGCTTGCCCTGGAGACGCGGGAAAGGCTCACCCATCTCGGTGCTGACTGCTGCCAGCCTCGGAAGCCCGCACTAACGGCTGGATTTGTGGCTGAGAACGGAGCAGAAGCGAAATGATTTCTCATCAGGTGCGGGCCTGCGGGGTGACAGCTAATCCTGTTAGCTGCGCTCTTTGCCTTTTTACGAAACAGCTTTGTGACTCCGACGCTGACCCTCCATGGATGGAACCGATAGGTTTGCAAGAACGGCTTCCCTTCGATTTCCCTGGCCGGGTCCCACCCTCACTAAGACAGCCCAGAGCCAGCGCCCTGGCCGCCGGGAAGTCCCACGTGAGAAGCTTGTCTGGGATGCGTGACCTCGGCTGGGGCCTCGCCCTCTGTCTCTCGGCTTCTCACTTGGAAACTGGGCGTAATAGACTTGTCACGAGGATTCAGTGGATAAGAGCTATAAGTCATACAAGCCTGACACTGGGAAAATATTCAAGGAAGCTAAGTATTACTGCCACTTTCTAATAAGTATGATTATTAGCAACTATAATAATTGTAAGAGGCCCTGGGGCATCGAGGTGAAGAGGACAGCCCTGAGCTGGGCCGTGGCTGCCTCGCTCCGTCCGTCACTCGCTGGGAGCCGGGGCGAGCTCGATGCTCCCACTGAACCTGTGTCCTCGCTTGTAAATGGGGGGTGCGGTGCCCACTTCCTGGACTGTCGTGAGGATCAATTGAGTCCACCGATGAGTAAAGCTCTTAGGGCAGAGCCTGGCACGTAGCCAATGCGACAGAAGCGTTAGCTGGCACTATTACTGCGTCGTTGTTATTCCCATGGAACGTAGCGGAGGAGGCAGCCCAAGACCAGCGCATCTCAGCCGCTGGACAAATAAAACCCTCACAGGAGCGGAGGGAGTTGTTGCAAAACTGGATGAAATCTCCAGACACAACGACATTTCAAGAGAAAACATCCCCCCCGCCCCCCGCCTCCCTGAAGCCCATCAGTTTAATATGTCAAATCAATAAGTCATGGCAGATGGCCGCGGGCTGTGGGCTTGGTGACACGCTCCCTGAATCCCAGCATGTGACATCATGTAAATGACGCGGCCGGACTCTGAGGGTGGCAGCTGCTGTTTGTGAAATGTCAACACTGGGGCTCAGAGGCAGGGCTGCAGGGGGTGGGAGGGGGAGGCCAGAGGCCTCGGAGACCCGCAGGGAGGGACTTTGGGGTCACTGAGCCCCAGTCCCCCACCTGCAGATGAGAAATTAGCCCAGAGAGGAGCGAGGGCGTGCCTATCACAAAGCAGGTGGGAGCAAGCCGGGTGGGGAGCAGGTCTCCCACCTCCCGGCTGCTTGACGTAGCGTGACTGGGAGCGGGTGACCATCAGGGGCACGGGACGGAGGCCTGGGCGAAGGGCTGCCTGGGGGAGGAGCTGCACCGCACGTCCGCAGCCCGAGGTCCAGCCCGGGGCTGTGGGGCCTCTGGAAGGCTCCCGTGCCTCAGTTTCCCTCCCAGTAGGACAAGTAGATTCCCAAACGAGCTGCCAACAGGCTGAATCCAGCCCTCAAAATGTCTTGTGTGGCCCACACGGTATTTTAAAAATATCTGAATTCATTACCAACATTTAAAAATAGGAGACTTCACATAAAAATACAGATTTCTGGATTCGTTTGCAAAACGGGTGGTTGCAGCATCCACACACGATGGCTGTGGGGCTGCGCTGGGGCTGCCACACAGACCGCCTGCCCCCCACCCTCTCCTGGGTCCCGCCTAGCTCTCATGAGCACCGAGCCTGCAGTCCCCACAGATGAGTCCACCTGAGACTCCAGGGCATTTCGATCCCTGGCACTGCGGCGACGCAGCATTTAAGACCCTGTAGGGCCCTCCCTCTGTCTACATGTAAGTGAACTATCCAGCCAACTCCCGGGTGTGCAGCTGGCTCAAACCCCACGCCACCCCACACAGGAGGGTGCCAGCTTTCAAAGAGTCAGATTAGAAGGAAAGACATTCGGCTCTAAAAATATGCCCAGACTGACTTAGCTGAGCCAAGCTCAGGGGTGTGAGAGCTGCTCCCAAGTCATCTCGGCCGTCCCAGCCCCACATCCTTCCCGCGAAGGCCTGAGGGGCCTGTGGGGAGCCCAGGTCACTGGAACCCCCCTTCAATGACGGAACCTCTTGGTCTTTGACTGGAGGTCACGCGGAGGCCCCCAGGGACCACGCTCGTGGGACGCGTGGAAACAGTGGGAATGGGCGCATTGCAATGCCCATCGGTGCTGCTCTCAGGGGACTTTCCTAGAGCCAGAGCCTCGCCACTCACAGCGGGTCCACCGACCAGCAGCAGCAGCCCCTGGGAGCCGAACCCAGACCCACGGACTCAAGCTCTGCCTTTTAACCAGCTCCCCAGTCGACCCCGATGCACAGTCAGCTGTGGAGAGCACGCCCTAGAGCAGCGGTTCTCAACCTGTGGGTCGCAACCCCTTTGGCGGTCGAACGACCCTTTCACAGGGGTCGCCTAAGACCATCCTGCATAGCAGATATTTACATTACGATTCATAACAGTAGCAACATTACAGTTATGAAGTAGTAACGAAAATAATTTCATGGTTGGGTCACAACATGAGGAACTGTATTTAAAGGGCCAGAAGGTTGAGAACCCCAGCCCTAGAGGGTGAAGTTCAAGGGCCTTTGTGTGGCTTTCCATGCCCTTGACATGCCCAGTCACCCTGTCCACCTGCGCCCCAGCACCGGCTGCTTGTTGAACACCCCACACCCTCCTGTGCCTCCAGCAGGCCCAGCCCTGGGAGTGCAGTCCCTTCTGGGGCCGAATAATCGCCTGCAAAGGTACCCATGCCCCACCCCCAGAACGTCCACATCCAAAAGTCTTTGACACGGCAAAGGGGCCTTGCAGGTGTGACTGTGACCATGAGATAGAGTCGTCATCCTGGATTCTTCGATGGACTCGGTGTAATCACAAGGTCCTGAGAGGGAGGCCAGAGGGTCAGAGTCAGGAATAGGAGAGGTGACGACGGAAGCGGAGGTCAGAGTGGCCTGGGATGAGCCCAGGGATGCAGGCGGCCTCTAGAAGCTGGCAAAGGCGAGGACATAGGCTCTCCCAGAGCCTCCAGAAAGGGGGGCACTCCTGCCAGCACTGATGTTAGCCCCATCAGGCTCCTTTCCGAATTCCGATCCCCAGAACTGTGAGACGATAAATCTGTGTCGTGTTAAGTCACGTTGGTGCTAATTTGTCTCAGCAGCAATAAAAAACGAATACACTGCCTTTCTTCACTTAAGATCGCCTCCTCCAGGAAGCCTCCCCTGACCACCCCAGCCCCTGCCGTGGCCCAAGACAGACCTCACCAAAGAGGGAAGCTTCTCCCCCACTTCCCGGGAGATGCCCACTGAGGTGGAAGAGCCTGGACTTGGGGTCAAGGGGCCTGGATTTGACTGGACTCATCGCTACTCTCTCTGTGTGTCAGACTCTTTGGCTATAAAATGAAGTTAACACGGCCAATCTCACGCATTTTCTGGGAAAGTTAAATGAGATCATGGCTGCAACCCCCCTAGGGTAGGCCCTGGATATGGATCCTCTGTAAATGTTGGTGTAGCAAGCTGGCATGCTGGGCCCAGAAAAGCGAGTCCTTCTCCTTCGTCCTCACGAAGGAACGAGCCAGTTTACCATTGGAACAGATCTGATGATACCTTATTGCCCCAGCATTCCACACGGCTCCAGTCCCTGCCAATTTAGAAGTGTCTCCGGCAGGCATGCCCTTTAGAAATGGCTTCGCGGAATCCGGGGACAGTCGCTGAGCCGTTGAGATGTGTCATGGGGACCTTGGCCATCAGCATCACACTACAGTGATCTTTCTCTTCAGGCTGGGGCCTGGGGAGGAGGCTGGTGGGGTGGGGGGAGAAGAGCATAGACGCCCAAGTTTGAGCTCTGGCCCCACCTCAACCCCATCATCCAGGAAAGCCCTCAGGCCTCTCTGGGCCTCCCTTCCCGTCTCCCTTCCCCAGGTTGCTGCGCAGCAAAGGAAACAGGACAGGGAGGTCGGAAGTTGCAAACTGGGCTGAAAACACATTTTTGATTTTTTTTTTGTTCAATTTTCTGGTTTTTGTATGTTTGTTTGCTTTCTTTCTCTGTCTCTGCCTCTCTCTGTGTGTCTCTCTGCTTCTCTGTCTTCTCTTTCTCCCTGGGTAGAGGTAGTATTTTTAAAATTTTGAATGAGATGCCAACATTTAAAAATGGGAAAAATCACATGAAAGTCTAGATTATTTTGCAAATCTGGCAGGCGGGTCACATGCCCACATGGAGGCAAAGGCTGGAGCCGATTGCCGTAGCCAGCTTGGCTTAGTGCAGTGGTCGGCAAACTGCGGCTCGGCAAACCGCAGCCCGCGAGCCACATGAGGCTCTTTGGCCCCTTGAGTGTGGCTCTTCCACAAAATACCGACTTCTGCGCATGGGCCACGAAGTTTCAATCGCATTGTACATGTGCGCCCGCACGTGGTATTTTGTGGAAGAGCCACACTCAAGGGGCCAAAGAGTCGCATGTGGCTCGCGAGTTTGCCGACCACAGGCTCAGTGGATAGAGCGTCAGCCTGTGGACTGAAGGGTCCCAGGTTCGATTCCGGCCAAGGGCACATGCCTGGGTTGCGGCTCCATCCCCAGTGGGGGGTGTGCAGGAGGCAGCCGATCAATGATTCTCTCTCATCATTGATGTTTCTATCTCTCTCCTTCTCTCTTCCTCTCTGAAATCAATAAAGAAATTCTTTTTTAAAAAAAAAGGCTGGAGCTGAGGGTGCTGCTCCCTGTGGGTGAGCAGGTGCTGGAGCTGAGGGTGCTGCTCCCTGCCGGTGGGCAGGTGCTGTCCAGTTTCCCCAGGCCCCACCCTTCCCTGTGGTTCCCTCCCTGGAGGCTGAGGGCCACAGTCCGTGGACCACCCCGGAGTGCAGCAGGGCCCTGCACAGTGACCGCTGGCCGGAAGCAGTGAGAGGGGACAAAGAGCCGAGTGGGGCACAGTCAGGGGTCAGCGATGAACAGGGCTCAGGAGTGGTCGGCACGGGTGCCAGGAAAGGCATTGCTTCAGAAGGGCCTCCCGGACACCCACTGGTTCCCACTCCAGCCCCCAGGCCAGGAGAGTGGTCCCCTCTAAAACATGTCGGTGAACACGGGTACTGGTCACTGCAGGGGAGAAGAGGACACACCTGCCTGCGGTGAGGTGGCATTGTGCCCGGGGGTAAGGGCATGGCCTAGGGAGCCAGACCACCGACAGGCAAACCCCAGCTCTGCTGCTGAATTGCTGTGCGGCCTTGGGCCAGTTACTTCACCTCTCTGAGCCTGTCTCCTCATCTGCCTCAGAGGGTGGTTGTGAGGATGAATTAAATGAGATATGTAAGGTGGCATAACCCAGGCTCAGCTCATGACAGGCCTCGGTGCAGGCTAGCTGCCTCCCTCTAACAGGGGAGAGCATGAGGCTTGTCTGCCTCAAGCCTGACAGAGCCAGGCTGAGTGGGTGTGGGAAGACCTGTCCAGCTGGGTGACCCGGATTCAACATTTGTCCAGGACCCCGAGACCAGGCATGCTCTTGCCCACTGTTGACTCCGGGGTCCCCTGCGGCCCCAATGGCATTCCAGCTTTCCCGCCCCGATCCTGGCCTCTACAGAAACTGTCCCTCCTCCCTGAAACCTGAGAATCAGCAGTCATTGCCCCAAACCGATATCCCAACCCCAGATGCTCTGCCAGCTGCTATGGGGTGCACAGGGGAACAGGAACCCCAGGTTTAACTTGAGGGGTGAGACACACCCAGTAACGCCGACCGTGTCCCCCAAGCAGAGCCAAACACCACGCTGGGCCCTTGCAAACAGAAACTCCGTCCATCTCCACAACAACCCACGACTTTCGTGCTCTTATCAGCGCCAGGTTATGATGAGAGGTGCAAAGAGGTGAAGTACCCAGGCAAGCCCCAGCTACTAAGTGGCACAGCGGCATGACGGGCCAGGATGGTGAGGAGCTGGCGGTGCAGGCCCCGCACGCTGGCCATGAGAACCACGGGCCCCAGGCCTTGGAGGGCAGCTCAGGCGTGGGTGCTGAGGGAGGGAGGAGGGAGGGTAGCAGTTTGGGAGTTCGGTGACCTGGATTCGTTCGGTGACTCACTCACCAACACAATTTCACTGTGGAGGGACCAGGGGAGACAAGAGCAGGGTTCTGGAGCTAAACAGAATGGGTTCAAATCCCACCTTCCACCCACCAGCTGTGTGCCTTGGCGAGTTGTTTCAATCCTGCCGGGCCTCAGTGTCCGCATCTGTACAATGGACATCCAGCAATGCCCAGCTCAGGCTGTAGTGAGGATTCACGACCTGGTGCACAGCCGGGCCCGCAGGTGTGGCCGGTCACCTCCACATTGTGCCGCTCTGCACCGGAGCGGGGCGGGGGGGGTGGGGGGGGAGCTGCGAGGAAAGGCTGCCCCCTCGTGCACGTGCATGGGGGGCGGCGGGGGGGCCAGGAGCCACCCTCGAGCCCTGATGGCTGCACCAGCAAGAGGTTCTGGAGGAGCTGCTGCCTCCAGCGGGTCTTGAAGGACAGGAGGGGTCGCCGAAAGGCAAACCAAACCTGGGAGCAGGAGTTAGGACACACAAGTGGTGGCCACAGAGGCCAAGTGGTGAAAGGCCAGAGCTGGGCAGAGGAGGCCACGCCATCTTGAGGGCAATGGGGGGAGGGGGGTATAGGAGCCTCCTGCAGGGGAGTGGTCAGATCTGGGGGTCCAAAAGCTCATGCCGGTTCCACGCAGGGGGCGGAGGGAGGAGTGAGCCTGGAGGCAGTGCTGGCCCACGGGGACCACTGTGGGGGCCCTGCAGGCAATGGTGGGCTGTGCCCAAGGCAGCAGCACGGGAATAAATGGAGTTGACACTCTGCTTCCGTGTCAGGGAGACAACAGGGTGTGGTGGTAACTGCAGCATCTGGAGGGCCCGCGTCCCAGGCAAAGGGTTTCAAAAGAAGCCGGAGATCCTGGTCTTTATGTGGAACCTCCTCATTTTGAAACATCAGCAATGAATTCTAATGTCTTCAAACACCACGTGAGTCAATTAAACACAGCGAGGGGGGTGGGGCCCTGGGACACCCGTGCACAATCCTTCCCAGAGCTCAAGTCCACTCATAACCGTGTCCATGCCACTTCATTTTTCAGATGGCAAAAGCTCACCCCAAGGCCCAGCCGGTGTGGCTCAGTGGTTGAGCACTGACCCAGGAACCAAGAGGTCACGGTTCTATTCCCGGCCAGGGCATATGCCCGGGTTGCAGACTCAATCCCCAGTGGGAGGGCGTCCAGGAGGCAGCCTATCAATGTGTCTCTCTCATCTATCTCTCTATCCTTCTCCCTCTTTCTCTAAGATCAATAGAAATATATTTTAAAAAAAATTCACCCCAGGGAAAGAGCAAGAACTGAACAAGGTCACACACCTTCTAGCAGCACGTTGGGCTCCAAGTTCTTAACGACCGGCTTTTCTTTAACTCCCACCAGCACAGGCTGGCCCACATAAGGGGGGAAATTCAAGTTCGTGTCAGCGTCTTTCAGGCACGGACAGAAAAAGGGGTAAGTGCTGGTGGGCAGACATCATTTGGGGCTTGTCTGCAAGGGTATACGAGGGCTATTCCAGCACCAGGACGGGCTTCCTCTGAGTAGGACATTCATCTGGGGTGGGGAGCAGGGGAATCACCTGAGTCTCTCGTGCTCTCAGATCTCTACTCGGTTACCCTAGAGCAGCGGTTATCAACCTGTGGGCCGCGACCCCTTTGGGGGTTGAACGACCCTTTCACAGGGGTCACCTAAGACCATCGGAAAACACATATATAATTCCATATTGTTTTTGTGATTAATCACTATGCTTTAATTATGTTCAATTTATAACAATGAAATTGGGGGTCACCACAACATGAGGAAGTGTATTAAAGGGTCGCGGCATTAGGAAGATTGAGAACCACTGCTCTGGAACCTTTCTCGTAGGACCCCCGCCCCCGCACCACCTCCTGGGCCACAGGGATCCTGGTTTTATCGCTCTGGCAGAAGATTCTAAAAATATCTAGACTCACCCTCTTCAGGGGGTTTATCTCTGTCCTGGGAGGCCCCACAAAGCCTCTGCCAATATAAATGGCATTTCCTTTGGTATTTTTAAAGATCAGAGGATCCATGAGCTATGCAGGCTGGAGGGGGCTGTGAGGTCAGAGCTTCCAAATGCCTCACGTTTGAGGTTATAAAAAATGTTTTTAAGGAGCCCCCAAAGGTTAGGTTTCCAGAGAACTCACAAAACAAGAAACGGACACAGTTAACATCACAGGGAAGAACAGATTCCAACCCACTAGTGATAAAATTTAAATTAAAACATCCATGGCTAGCACTTCAGCTGGTATATAGGCAAAGGTGTTTTTTTCAAATAAGAGTTTCTGAAGGGAAGTGGGTTTCCCTGCAGGAGGTCCCCACCTTCCCCCGGCCTCTCGAAGAGGGAAGGGCCACGTGACGTCCTAGCCCCCGGGATCTGAGCAGAACGACGCATCACTTTCGCGTGGACGTGTGAGGTGTGCGGCGTCTCCAGCTCTCACCCCTGCTGTGGGGAGTCTGCCAGCTACAGGTTGCGATGTTGGTGTCCATCACTGGGTCCCTCAGAGACCAAGTTAGCTTCGGCCTCCGGCCCTTTGCCCAGCTGTTCCTTCTAGAATGTTCTTTCCTCTTATCCTCACATGGCTGGCTCTTTTTCTCCATTCAGGCCTCAGCCGAAATGCCAGCTTCTCAGAGAGGAGCCAGAAAGGTCCCAATCTATCCACTAAACCAGACCCTCCCCACTCGGATAGCTTGTTTACTAATTGTCTTCCTAGCAGCTTGCCCACTTTGAAATGATCATATTCTTGGCTCAGTCTCCTCATCTGTGAAATGGGTAGTCGGCTCAAAAGTTCCTAAGGTCCTTGCTCTCCAACATGACTCCCGGGACCCTAGTAGGTACCACCCCCCTCCCCACAACTCCTGTGCCCTGGGCCAGCCCAGCATCCCTTTTGGAAATAGAACCTGCTTTGCCTTCCAGGGACCACAGCCCCCCCCCCCCCCCCCGCCCCCCGCCACTCTCAGCCCACGTGCTGGGGTATGGTGTAGCGGGGCAGACCACCCCTCCCAGTTCCAGCTGGTCTGTGACCCAGGCCACAGTCACTGGTTCAGGAGTGGACACATGACTCAAGCAGGGCCAATCAGAGCCAGCCTGGGACTTGGGGGAAGACTGTTCCCTTACCACTGGGGGTTGCTAACTGGGGAGGACGTAAGCCTACAGCCCACCTGCGAAGGGAGCCAGTACAGGAACTCCACGCGGAGACAGGGGCTGCCTCCTGAGGGCCGGGCGGACCCAGCTTGCACAACCGACTACCCCGAGTGCCTTGAGCCAGCAAGTGCCCCCTTTGGCTCGAGCCGGTCAAAATGAGTTTTCTGTGTCTTGCGGCCAAAACAGCCTTTAGCGTCCGCTGTCCCCGTAAGGCTGTCCGTCACGGCCCCCGGACTGTTTGCTTATTGGTTAGTGTCCCTGCCGGGCTCTGCTCCCCGAGGCTCTGGCAGGGCCCCGGCCTCCCTGCCCTCCGCGGCCCTGGCTGAGTGACCGAGGAGACAGCAGCTCCGGGTCCTTAATTGGGGAGCTGATCTGTCAGTCCCAGCAGCCTCAGACTGTGTGATCTGAGCAATTAACCTTTCTGCAGAGGCCAAGGCCAATTACATCCTGGGGGCCGTCTGTGACATCTGTGTGACAGAGCGAGCGCCTGCCTGGCGCCGTGCTGTTTACAGGATGAATATGGCCCCGCTGCGGCTTGGCCGGCCGATGGCCTTTCTTGTGCAGCCTCCTCCTCTCCCGTTGGGCCCCCCAGTTCATTCTCCCCAAACGTGTCCCCTGTGACCTCTGCCACCTCGCCTGCAGCTTGCCCACACCCGCCCTCGGCCCCCTGAGCGCCCTGCGCGGCAGACGGCAGACATCTGCGCCTCCGCAATAGCCCCTGCTCACACTTCGGGCTCCGCCACGTGACAGGCTGGGCCCAGTGGGGTGTTAGTGGATGGGACACAGCCCCTTACACAAGGCGGGGGCCCTCTCGCCCGCACCTCCGTGACTGCCACAAGGTCATGCCCAGGCCAGCCTGCTGAAGGGTGGGGGGCCCACCGCGCAGGGCCGAGCCCTAATCATCCAGCCTCGGCAGCGACACTCAGACGGCACCCAGTGCTTGAGCAAGCGGACCAGGGTCAGGACATCTGCCAACCTCTGCGGGAGCTCGAGCTGGCCACGCCGGCTCCCACACACCTCCGAGGGCTGTGGCTCACACGCAGCATTACTGTGGCAACAGGTAACAGGCGCATCTTCAATCCCCCAGGTCCCAGCACCTTTGCAAGTGCTCTCCTGTCTGCTTGGCGGCCAACTCCTACACATCCTTCAACACTCAGCTCAATGTTCATCCGTGAGGCCGTCAGCGACCTCCTCCAGCTCCACTCAAGGCTGGGAGCTCATTCTCTGTGCCCTTCACCACTCTGTTGGCACCGGCTGGAGTCAGACAGTGTGGCCACGTCTTGGCGCCTCGCTCGCAAGCTCGGGGGGCTTTGGGCCCAACATTGCACCTTTCTACTCTCTTTCCTCACCTGAAAGTGAGGATGACAGCAAGCCCTGCTCACAGAGAGCCCTCGGGAGGGGCTGAGCAGTGTCTGGCCGCAGTGCGCTTCCACCCAGCTGGGATCCTTCTGCTATGGTACTTACCTCATCACAGTGCAACTGTCTGCCTCCCTCAGGAGACTCGGGCCCCAGAGTCAGCATCTGCCGCTTCTTCACCACCAGCTGCCGTGCCGGCCCAGACAGGGCAGTTCTAATGGGATGGCGGAGAAGGCAGAGGAGCTGGTCCCGCCCCTGCCCTGACCCTGCTCCCCCCAGCTCCAGTCAGCTGGCAGTGCTCGTCCTCTGCAGGGCGCAAGAATAGTCCCATTTCATTGCTAAGAAAACCAAGGTTCTGAGAAGCCATGGAGCTTGCCCATGGTCACAGAGCAACTGCGTGATGTACACTCTTCCATACAGGCTGGTCCCTATTTGGGACAAAGGAGAATGTGGTGTCCAGAAGAAGCGAGTGGTTCTCTTCACTAGGAATAATGATGATAATAATAATAGCAAATATTATAAGATTACTATATTGCTGGTGCTGTTCTAATCAATTGACCTATTTCAACGGACTCAATCCTCATAAAAAGCTCTGTGAGGTGTGCACTATGATTATCCTCATTTTACAGTCAAGGCATTGAGGCACAAAGGTTCATCGTCCCGCTCCAGGTCACACAGTCGGTAACTGTCAGAGCCGGGATTTGAACAGGCTTCCTGGTGGAGCTTCCTAGGCCCTGAGGCTACTGCCCTGTTCTGGTCACAGCCTGGCTGCCCAGCACCCCCTCTAGTTGATTTTTTTTTTTTTTTAAGGAAAACAATAATTTGGGTAGGCTAGAGCAGGGGTTGGCAAACGATGGGCCAAGTCTGGCCCACTTCTTGGCTTTATAAATAAAGTTTTATTGGAACACAGCCACAATGTTTGTGTATTGTCAAAGGCTGTTTTCATACTACAATGGCAGAGCTGAGTAGCTGTAACAGAGACCATATGGCCCCAAAGCAAATATTTACTATCCAGATATTTGCTATCTGGAGCTTTTCATAAAACGTTTACCAAGCTCTAGGCTAGAGCGATGAGCCAAACTCACAGATTGAACTTAATCATTTTAATTTTTAAAACTTTTTTTTTTAATTTAAAATGAACACATGCTTATTGTGAAGAATTTTGAAAATATAGAAACATTTTTAAAATAACAATTTCTGTATATGTTCACCAGCCAGCAAAAAACCATTTGCAAAATTGGGGGGTATTTCCTTTCTTTTCTTTTTTTATTATTGTCAGTATTACAGATGTCCCCCATCCTCCCCTTTTTGCCCCCCCACCCAACTTCCTTTATTAAATGCATGTGTAAGTCCCCCCCAACCCCACCCACCACCATAAACAAGAGCGCGATGTTTATGCAATTGTGTACCCCACTGCTTTCACTTACTATCATCTCAGGAATATTTTTTTGTGTAGCTTAATTACAGTCAACTTTTGCTATTATAAGTAATGATGCGATCAGTATCCTTGTACGCACATTTTTGTTGACACTATGAAATATTATATAGTCATCCAAACTGAACTCTCGGAGGAATTTTAATGATATAGAGACTGTCATGCTGCATTATTTATAGCAGCAAAAAGACTGGGAACAACACGGTGGCCCAGCATAAGAGAACCGTTACAGAACACTGGGTGCAATTTTCGGCAGTGTTCAAGTGTGATGATCATATAAAAAAATGCCTGTCTTTCCAAGCCTCGGTTTCCTCATCTGCCAAGTGGGGCCGATGCCTCATAGAGGTGTTTTAGGAGGATTCAAGGAGGTGCTGCTTGTAAAGACTCCAGCGCAGACACGCCTGGCTGTGGGTTACATCCTCTGTGTCAGAGCTATTACTAATTAAGGTGATAACGTATACCTGGGGGCAAAGGTACATCCAGGCTGGTGGGCCAGCCCGGCATCCTGCCAGCTGTTCAGTATTTTGACGATGGCCCTTGGCCACATCCACACCTGAGAAAAACCACAAGTGACTGGAAGGGGCCCCAGCAGAGTGGCAGGCGGCACTCTTCCCGCTCAACTTCCTGGCCCTGCGATTACGGTTCCTGCGTCATTTGTGTGATAATTGAAGGGCCGTGGTCGCAAACGGGCTCTGATGAGAACCTGCCTGCAACCAAGAAGGGAGCAAATGGCTCCTGATTGCAGACACAATTAGGCCGCTACGCACAGGTACTGATCGGAGCTGAGGCCAAGCCCAGCTGAGTGGCGGGGCCACTGCTGGTGGGGCTGGAGAAGCGTCTGCCCCCAGAGGGTGTGTGTGTGTGTGTGTGTGTGAGAAACAGGAAGCAGAAGGAGGGGCAGAGAGGGGTCTGACCAGGAGGCATGCTTCCAGGAAGTCTGGTGATTTAGGGAGCGTTTGCCAGACTTCTAGTTCAGATATAAAAGAAATATTTGAAAGCGAGGAAATCCATGAAGCGCAGAGGCCCGTGGGGCCATAGATAAAGATTGGGCATACGGGGCGGGGAGTGAGCAAACAAACCGCGATGGAGAGGCAGCCCGCCTCCCGGGCGAGGGCCCAGGCATCCTCACCCCAACACGCTGCAGGAGCCGGCGCTGCTGAGCGGTGGGTGGCCGCGTGGTGAGAGGTTTGGGGTCAGCGCCGTGAATGAACCCACGAGTCTGCTCCCTCGCAGAGATGGAAAATAAACAAGCTAAGAAGTAAATGAGCTCCTTTCAGACCGTGAAACCACAGCAGTAGAGCCAGGTGGTGTGGGTTCAGATCCTGACCCTGACTCTTCCTACCTGGGACCTTGGGCAAGCCATTGCACCTCTGCTGCGAATGCTGCTGCGGCCTGCCCACCCCCTGCGCGGGGCACACCCCCTGGCGCTGCCACCGTGGGCCACTGACGGTTTACACGGCCAGTTCTGCAGAAAGCAGAGAATGGCCCTCGGTGAACGGAAGCACCAAGCCTGACAGGTTCCGTCCCTTGCCTCCAGCCCTGGGGTTCCCACCCTTTTCTTGGCCACGCCCCACCTAAGCATCTCTAAAATCCTGATGCCCGCCCCCCTTGTGACATAGAATTCTTATTATTCACAAAGTGAACTCCTATTCACATGGAGGAAGGCCATGAACTTGGTCTAAACAAGCTTCCAAAGAACATGGCATCCATGAAAGAGGAAAATAAAAGAACAAAAGGACAGTTGTACTGAGGGAGAAATCACTAAGAAATCGTTAAAAAATAATAATAATATGAAGTGATATAAAAAATAGCAAATAAAGTTTCAAAACATATACTAGAGAACTGAAATGCATAAATATGTCACAATATATATTTATAGACTGTATAGGAGGCCCCTAGAACCATTAAAGGCAAAATATTCACTGTTAATAACTTGTTCTCGAATTGCCCCCCTTAAAAGTCAAATTGTCCCCCTGTGGGGCGTGTGCCCACGTTGGGAGCCACTGCTCTAGCCCTGGGCAGCCAACGAGAGAAGAGGCCCCCAACCTCTGGCTGAGGGTGGGGCCAGCTCTGGGTGCAATTCACGCTCCAGCGCTCCCCCCAGGGTCCGCTGAGGCCAGTCCCTCAGAGACCACATCCTTAGACCTTCCCTGCCACCTCTGGCTCCCGAAAGTATTACCCCAAAAGATTAATCTCATGGGATTGTTGTTGAAGATTAAATAAGTTAATATATTTCCTCTCCCCCCCCCCCCCCACCCTGCCGCTGTATTGAGAAAAGGTGTCTAAGAGGCCACATCAGTGAAGAGTGTCCAGGGAAGGTGTCTATGAGGGAGTCACATCAGAGCTAAATCCCGAGGGGTGGGAAGGTGTCAGCCAGCGAGGGGCTGGGTGAAGAGAAACGCACGCCCAGTAGGCGGAGTAGCAAGTAGAGTGTTTTTGAAGGATTCGAAGATGAACCTGACCTCAGGGGCTCAAATCCTGGAGAGGCGGCGAGCCTGGCATCGGTACTCTGCGATCTAGAAAGTACCGTGTGCTTTCTAGACGGACGGGACAGGGAAAGCTGGGGGGCTTGGGGAGGGAGCTGCCGGCCCTTAGAGAACGCCAGGGATGTAGATATGGAGAGAGAGAGGGTGTTCCAGGTAGAGGGAACAGAATGAGCAAAGGCACAGAGGTGGGGAAGGATGAGTTGTTGAGGGCAATTTAAAAGTCCAATTAACCGAGAGCACAGGATGCCTTCGTCGGAGGCCAGAGAGAGAAAGTGGAGACAGATTGTAAGAAACCGTGGGTGCCAGGGGAGAATTGAATATTTCTCCCAAGGCAGCAGAGAGCTATTCACAAAGTTTTGAAGAGATGCATTTTAAACCATCTGTTGGCTGCATATTGAATATAAAATTTATATCAGCCACCTTTTAGTTATCAGGGATAGAAAATACAACCCAAACAGGCTGAAACAGAAGAGTAATTTTTATCAGCCGAAAAAAAGTGTAAAGGCAGGTCCAGCTCCAGGAACTGCCTGATTCAGGACCTGGTCATCTGGCTGCAGGCTCCACCTTCCACACTGTGGCCCGAGTCCCAGGCCCCATGCCGTGGTCAGAAGGCTGCTGGCAGCGAGCCGGCTGTCAGGGGGAGAAGTCCCTGATTTGTGGCAAATACTTCAGCTGTGTCTGACTCTGAGCTGTGTGGCATCCCAGAATGTCAGGCTGCGAAGACGTGCAGACTCAGCTCTCGCGGCCGTAGTAGCAGCGCCAGCACGCCTCGGCCTACATCCTACCACCCTCGAGTCCATGGCACATCCCCTCTGTGGGGGTTGCAGCACACCTTTCGTTGCATCTCAACCTCGGCGTGGTCATAGATCCGTCTCTTGCCCTATCGCCTTGGCCAGGGGACTACGATGGCGTAGACTGGGTCTCATGCTCTGCCCTCAGCCCCAAAGCACATGGCCTGACCATAGGAAGGAATTGGTGACCCCCCTCCAACCCCCACTCCCACTATAAGAAAAGAACTGGATGTGGTTCCCAGGAGAAGGGATGCTGGGTGGGAGGTAAAAGCAACAGACTGTGAGAATCGAGTGAGAAAATGTCCATGAAAACTCTTCGTCAAGTGGGAGGCGCTGTAGCGGCTCCCTAACTGGCGGGACATTTTTATTGGTTTGGTGCTCCAGCTGCCGCCACATCTGACTTAAAGTCCCATAAAACGCGATAGGAGACACCTCCGGGAACACGTGGGCAGGAGATGAATGCCTCGCAACTCCCTCTCCTTCACCCGCGGCAGACATTGCTAATTGATCACGGCACTCTCCCGCAGAGCCGGGCGACGCTCACAATCCTTCTCCACAAAGCTGTCCGGGCGGACATCCAGGCAAACAGAGAGGGGATAAAGGACTGAACTGGTCCAATTCCATCACGAGCCAGGGTAGAGACAGGCCCAGGGAGGATACAACCAGGCCCTTCACTGAACACGTTATCAGCAGAGCTTCCAACTTTTTAAAAAACATTTTTTATTGATTTTAGAGAATTGATTTTAAAGAGAGGGGGAGAGAGATCGAAACATCAATGAGAGAGAAACATCAACATCAATCGGCTGCCTCCTGCACGCCCCCTCCTGGGGACCAAGCCTGCAACCCAGGCATATGACCTGACCCAGAATATAATTGTGAACTCCCGGTTCATAAGTCAATGCTCAACCACCGAGCCACACCAGCCGGGCCAGACCTTCCAACTCTTAATTGAACCTGGTAACATCCAGATGACTCATGGAGGGATGAGTCAGGAGCAAAGAAGGCTCAAAGGTGTGGAATGCTCTAAAGTGGTGGTGGCTCCCACTGCTGTTAGAATAAACTCCAAATTCCCTACTATGGCCTTCAAGGCTTCCATACCTGGCCTCTGCCGTACTCTCTGGCTTCACCCCCTACCACTCTCCCCTCCTCCTCTGTACGCCATCCATTCTGCCTTTCTGTTCCTCAACACATGCCAACCCCCATCACTGTTTTTGCAGGATCTCCCCAAGGGGAACCAAAGACATTTACCAGCAGCTCCAGCCCCCATCTCACTGGCTACTCGAACCCAGTACCCACCAGGGCAGCCAAGAGGATGGGAACTCTGAGTAGCCTGGCCTGGATCCTGTGCCCACCCCTGGATGCAGAGCCAGCCTCATCCTGACCACACAGACGGAGTGCGGGAGGGGCGGTCGCCATGGAGAGACCACAGTGATGAAGGAAGGGGAATGACACGGTACACTCAGGTTGGTAACTGGGGCTCACATCACCTGGTTTTCTCCTGGAAGGAGGAACATGGGAGACGGGACGTTTACATGCTTACCCCCGGCCGGGGCAGTTGGTGGGAGTGACATCCCCTACACCGAAAGGTCTCGGATTTGATTCCCAGTCAGGGCGCATGCTCAGGCTTTGAGTTCGATCCCATCAGAGTGTGTATGGGAGACAACTGATCAATGTTTCTCTCTCTCTCCCTCTCCCTCTCCTTCCCTCTCTCTCTAAAATAATAAAAACATATTTTATAACAAAAAATGCTAATCTCCTTCCCAGGACCAAGAACAAAGGGTGCAGAGGGGAGGGGGTTTATCCCACATCTCCGGATAAGGGTCATCCGACCCTTGACAAATGGCCTGCCCAGAGAGGCTGAAACGGGGAGAGATGGAGGAATCTTGACTGGGAAGAAGGTACCTCTTATGATGTAGTCAAATGCCCCCCTTTGAGGCATCCTTGAGACCCCACATCGCCGTTGTCTTCAAGGGACCAAAAAAAATAAGTCTCTGTCATAGTTTAAGCTGCCCCCCGCCCCCCACCCCACCCCACCCCCGTCAAGTGCTGCATAGCCAGCACTCCCAGCCAGGCTCCTGGGGCAGCCAGGCTCGGTGGTGTCAAGATCAATTAGCAATGTCTGCCGTGGGCGGAGGAGTGGGGACCGGTGCCTGTCTGCTGTGTACGTGCTGACCCGAGTCTACGGACTTTCTTGGACTCTAGTACGGCCACCTGAGCCAAAAAGACTCCCACCTGGAGCCGAGCTGTCAGCGCAGGAGGCTGACGTGAAGGAAGTGAGCAGCAGGACTCAGTCCTCATTTAATAGGTGTGAAGCGCTTCCAGGAGACTTCAGGGCAGGCACCACCTCCCCGGGAGCTGCGGCGCTTTCTGTCCACCCGCTGCACAGCCCTTTCTTTTATCATCTCTCCTGCCGCAAGTGTTTCCCGTTTGTTATCTGATCTTGCAAAACAGGAATGAGGCGTGATGTGTTTTGCTCAGGAAAATGCAGAGCAGCCCAAGGAGCGTGGGCTGGCCACTGGGAACAGCCGCCATGCGGGGCGGCCGCTGTTCCTCACCGCACGCTCTGTCACCCTCCCTGCGGCAGCCTGCGGGAGCCCTGCGAAGGGCTGAAAGGCCCTCGGGGAACCTGTAATTAAATCCCAGGAGATTGCCACTTCTGCTGGCGAGGGGAGGGAAGAGCAAGGCACAGCGTGAGTGTCCAGACAGGGCTGCACAGAGACAAGCAGCCGGCGACAGAGGCGGCCTGGGCTGCAGGGGCCCAGGGCAGACCACGTGGGGAGCTGGGATATGTTTAGTCGCAGGGAATGCGGGCCGGAGGGAAGCGGGTGATTTCTGGCCGGGCCCAGGCTAAGAAGGACTGGAAACTTCTACATTCTGTCGAATGGAAAGAAGTCAGCTCAGGTCCCTACCCATTCTCCAATTCTATTTCCCATCCATCTACCTGGTGAGAAGCACTGGCTGTGACCAGCGCCTTGGATTTATTCAGAGCATAAATCCAATTGTATCAGCCCCCACCCCACCCCACCCCCCACCCCCCCCGCTCCCAGCCCAGGCCTGCTGGTCAGCTGATATGCACCAGTACAGCCATTCTGGTGGTCCACAGGCAGACTGGGCAAAAGTAGGTTTATATATAGTTGTATGGAAAACAATACCATAACCAATAAATAATAACACAAGAATAAAGTCTGCTTCCCGTACTCACAACTGTGAGTCTGGTTTTGCCCACCCCTGGTATTGAAATACTTTCATATCACCTCATACCGACAGATGTTGCTATTGCAAGCACCCCCCTCTCCCCCTCTCTGGTCCCCCCTCCCACCCACGAGCTGCTCCCACCTCTCCAGGACCTTCCAAGACTTGCTGCAGCTCCATGGGCAGCGTCTGCCCTTAAGGGTGGTGCCTGTATATCTTTCTTCTTTAAAGTCCACAGCCTTTCATCTGGCACATCCTTTTCAACTCTCATTCCTACTAACGTTTCCAGTCCTCACCTCCCACAGCGCAACCACCGCGAACCCCAGTGCTGGAGTACGAGGCAGCTCTCCCCGCCTGCCTCTCCCACCCCCTCGTCTTTCCTCCAAACCTCCTACCCGTCCTTCACACGCCTTTTCAGTCATGGCCCAGGTTACATAACTGGGCTCCCTGCCCACTCAGGGAGGTGGCTTGATAGCCTGGGTATAACCAGGTCTCTGCCTTGGTTTCTTTTCCAAGTTCCTGTTTTGAGGGGGACTCTGCCTCGACCATATCTGACACCCACCATTTTTGGCAGCAGCTAGAGACAGGGCGGGAGACCGAGGCCGCAGGCTGTCACAGTGTCTAATGTCAAGCCAACCCCCAAAGACCACCAGGAAGAACGTCCCGGGCCTTCCCCCAGCATACTGTGTCCTCTCGCCAGCCATACCAACGAACAGACATGCTAAACAAATTCATCAACATCCTGTTTATTTGCCCGTGTGGTAGCCATGCCCACACACGTCTCCTTTATTCGCCGTCCACCCCGCTACCCTGGAAATGCCATATTTTTCTCCCCTGCACCACCCTAGCTCCTCCATCTCTCTTGTGGCCACAAGAATGTCAAAACCGCAGTTTCCACCTCTTTATCACTCCTGCGTCTCCAAGTGCCTAGCTGCGCAAGGTATTTGTCTAATTCCATTGATCCGATGTATTATATTTCTCCCCGCAAAACATAACTGCAAGATATTTCCCAACATGGATGGCCTTATCATTATACTTTTTCTGTCACATAGCTATAACCGAATACATCTTATATACTTATTACTTAACCTAACAAGTTTCCATACTCAGTTACAATAGACTGGCCCCGGTCGATATTACCAATTGCCTCTAGAGGAAGATGGAATTCTCTGATGCGGATGCTGACTCCCTCCCACCTCCTTCCCCTTTGTTCACTAGGCATTTTGCTTTCTCTGACCCCAGCTTTCAGCACTGCCCGCTGGACAGCTCCCCAGCAACATTTGCCACAGGGTTTGCGTCCAATGGTGGATGGCACTCAATGCTACACACCAGCCTTCTTCTCCCCAAACACAGACAGAGGCATCCCATGTTGATACTCACAAACCCCTTCTCCCCCCGCATCCTAACAGCTGCTTCAAGATATCATCACTTAATCATAATGTCGAGATATACAGATTTGCCCAATTGAACCCGTATTTACTGGCTGGGTAAAGCCGGGTGTTGGGAGCTGGGCTGAACAAGATCACCTGCTTTTCTCTGTTGCCCCTGGCCAGCGTCCAGCCTCTACGTACCACTCTGCACACCACAGCCATCTGAGCAACAATGCCTCTGTCCCTGTGCCCCATGAGGCTCCAGACACCCCCCTCCCCCCCCCGCCCCACACACACAGGATGTGGACCCTCTCACCCCCACATCCCAGACACACTCTGCCAATGCTGTGCCCTATCGCAAAGGGGGAGATTGCACCAGAAATCCAGGGTACACGGTGTGCCACAGAAAGTGCCAAAAGACCGACTGCAAACAGTACTGTGGGAGCCATGCTTAGGGACACTGAGAGGGAGTGTACATGGTGATTAGGAGCACAAGCTCTGGACCCGGCTGCCTGTGTCCAAATGTTGGCTCCCCCACGTACTAGCTCTGTGACCTTGTGCAAGTTACCTAACTTCTCTGGGCCTCAGCCTCTGCAAATGGGGATAATAATACCTTCCTCAGAGGGTTTGTGAGGATTAACTCAGCTTAATAGGTATATTTACATATTTAAAACTTATAAATGTAATATTTATATTAATAAAGCACTTAAATTAGTAAGAGTAAAATTACATGCATACAAATATACAGTTGGTTGAGCACTGTTCCAATATGCCAAGGTAGAGGGTTGGATCCCCAGTCAGAGCACATACAAGGAGCAACCAATGAATGAATAAATAAGTGGAACAACAAATCAATATTTCCCTCTCTCTCTCTCTCTCTCTCTCTCCCTTCCTCTCTCTCTAAAAATCAATAAAAAAACTTTTTTAAGTTTACTACCCTAATAAAGCTATCATTTTTTAAATTATTATCTTCTGATCTTTTTTTCATTTGCATACATTTTTACATCATGCTGGACTACCATTTTGTGTCTTGAGTTTTTGCGTACATGTTATAAACGTTGCCTGGTGTGACTATATGGACTTAGAGTTCCTTTTTAATGGCTGTACAAATATGCCAGTGAGAACACAGACCCGAATGGACTCAGCTATGTGTCTGCAAAAAAACAGGAAGCCCTGATTCAACACCTTAAACACCTAAGGAATTTTCTTACTTCACATGAAAGAAACAGGAAACCAAGCACCCCTGGGGTTGATTAATTCAGCGGCTCAACAGTATCATCAGTAAGTCCTCTCCATACCTGTGCTCTGCCACCCTGCAGGTGATGGACGACGGGTGGTCCTGACTGTGACCCTGTGGTCACATGACTGCAGCAGTCCAGGCTGAAGGAAGATGGGCGGCTCTTACATCTCTTCTGAAAGGAAGACAAGCTTTCCACAGCCTCCCAGCAGAACTGGGTCACACGCCTACTTCTTATCCAATCGCTGCCAAGGTGACCAGGTAGCCTTGTTGATTTAGACCAGTGGTTCTCAACCTTCCTAATGCTGCGACCCTTTAATGCAGTTCCTCATGTTGTGGTGACCCCCAATTTCATTGTTACAGATTGAACATAATGAAAGCATAGTGATTAATCACAAAAACAATATGTAATTATATATGTGTTTTCCGATGGTCTTAGGCGACCCCTGTGAAAGGGTCGTTCAACCCCCAAAGGGGTCGAGACCCACAGGTTGGAACCACTGATTTAGACCAATCAGGATTCCCTCCTGGGCTGGGGATAGAGGGTCACATTCCCAAGAGTGGACACTGTGGATAACTGAACAAAACCACATTCCTAGGAGGGGAAGGTGGACCGATACTGGGGAGACAGCATCTGTTTTGTTCCTCATTTGGTCTGAGTAAAGGGATTAAAATGCTTAAAGGAGGTGGTGCCTGAGCCAGGCTTTGAATGTCAATCACAGCGGGTGGCAGCCGAAAGCAGCCCAGGAGGCCCAGGCAAAAACCCATTCAGGCCACCATCAGAGGAGGAGGGAACGTTAGCTGAATGGAATGGCGTGCGTGTTAAGGCTTAGGAGGCTCCGTGAAAGTTTTTGTACATTAATTGAAGTGGGGCCTCTAATTGGATTTTAATAACACAGGCGTCATGAGTACAAGACAAAGAAAAGCAGTGACAAAGCCTCAGCCACCATCCCTGTCCCCTCTTCTCCAAGGAGAGGCTGGACGGAGGACTGCAGTGCCGGACGCCACCCGTCCACCAGCCGGGCTGGGCTCACTCCTGGCTGTGACACGCGGGAGGAGTTGCCCATTTATTTGTTCGCTCATGCATTCATTCCTTCACCCACAAACACCGATTAAATACCTGCTTGGTTCCAGGCACGGGGCTAGGAACTGAGCCACGGTCCAAGCAGCTGCAGCGCCTGCCTTCACGGGGCTCACGGTCAGTCCAGTGGGGGGTGCGGGCAAGTACAGCACTTCACATAAACTCTGAGATAAAAGGCTGTGACAAGGAGTCCCAGTGCAGAAGCAATGAGCTGGAAGACATGACATCTGGGGCGAGGACTGGGGAGGAAGAGGGAGTCACCAGCAAAGGTTGACATCTGTGAGGCGCCTACTGGGATGCAGGCAGTTAATTACCTCCCACAGCAACACTGCGAGGCTGCTACTACCACCCTCGCTTTTCAGACGAGGAAGGAGGCTCAGAGGGTCAAGGAACATGCTCAGAGACGGATGCCAACCCCAAGCCCTTGGCCTCTTCACTGAGCCACCCCCTTCGTCTTTGCTCACATAGACGTCTGCTGTGTCTCCCAGGCCCACTCGGATCCCCCATCAATCCACCCTCCACACAGCAGCCAGAGGGATCCCTGAAAATACGAATCTGACCCTCACCTCCTCCTATGACTTCACTGACTGCTCCAATGGAGGAAGACTCCTAACTATGACCTTCTAGGCCCTGTGCGGTCTGGCCCTCCCACGTCTCACACACCCTGAACCCCCTCCCCTATGCCATCCTCCCTCATACCACAGGCCCTTCACACATGCTGTTCCCTGCCCGGAACACTTCCACACCTTTCCCCACAGCTCCTACCTTAGGTGGCTCATACCCACCCCTCAGTTCTCAGTCCGCCTGTCACCTCCTCCAGGATACCCTCCGTGACTTCCCAGTCCAGGCGCATTCCCTTTGTTGTGCACAGAACTCATCCTTCCCTTAGACCTGTGACTCTCAACACTGGCCACACAGTGGGATCACCAGGGAGAGCTTGAAGAGCACTCATGCTCACACTCCAGCCCAGGTCCTGGAGGACCTGTGCTTTATGGTGCACGTCCGCCTCCCCCAGTGGGCTTTGAGCTCCCAGGGCCTCTCGGGGTCCTGGGGAAGCAGGTGCTGCATGCACACTCGCTCAGCAGGTGAGGCAGCGCACGGCCCGCCCCATCACACGCACTGACTGCTTTCATTCTCACAAAAACCCTGCGGTGCTTCCCAACAGTCCCAGAGAGCGGACTCCAGCCTGGCCCACCTGAGTCCAGAACTTCCTCCCTCCCCAACGCTGCCGCCTCCTCAGATGTGGTGGAAATGCCATCGGTTTCACCGCCACCGCTGAGGGAGACTCGCTGAGTGTGAGACCTGACCCTTCCCTGACTCCTGGCTCTCAGGAAAAGAAAAGCCTTGTGAGTGGAGGGAACACAGGACAAAGGCCAGGGCTCATGTCTCTCGGGTCCACCTCACACCGGGGAGAGGCCTCTGCCTGCATCCCCTCCAGCCCACTGGGCGCTGCAAAGGCCTGGTCAGCGGGTCCTCCGGCGGTCCGGGTCCGGGACCGGTCCGGGCGCAGGATTTAACTTCAGCAGCTTTGATGCTGGACGAAGCCACACACTGCCTCGGACGATCTCATCCCGCCCCCGCCCCTCCCCCCACAGGAGACACGGACAGCAGCCTGGAGCTCAGTCTACGGCCAGACGCTGGCCAAGGGGGTCGAGGTGGCCCTGGGTCTCTGTCCCTCTTAGCTTTCCTCCTTAGGAACTAGGAGCCTGAAAAACCTTTCCTGGTCGCACAACGATGATCCACGCAGTGGATTAAGGGGAGGGGACCTGGAGAGCAGTGGCTCTCAGCCCGGACGGTCAGAGGAGCTATTAGAAACCAGTGGTGCCGGGCCCTCTCAGGCCTACAGCACCTGAGTCTGCTGCGGTGGCCCAGTACCTGTTTCTGCAGATTTCCCCGGTGGCAGCGCTGGAGGGTCCATGGCCCTCGGAGGTGGTGAACGGGGAATTCACAGCGCGTGGGTGCAATCACACAGCCCCTCCTCCCTTCCCCTGCTAGCACCTGCCTGGTTCCTCTCAGGGGACCGCCCCTTCTCCCCCTCAGTCCTGTGGTCTGGGAGTCTCGCCCCCAGCCCCAGGGATGGGCACATGATACAGGCCTGGCCAATCAGAGATCTGCATCTCCTAAGGACAGGGTTGATTTAGGACGGGGCTCGAGTCACCCAGTGAGAATCAGCCGGAGCTGTCGTGGCTGCTGCTGAGGAAGAAAAGCTCTCTTTTCACTGGGGTTGCTGTGTGTGGACCATCCAGCAGTCTTTTCTTTAATCCTCACCTGGAGATACGTTTTCAATTGCTTTTTAGAGAGAGTAGAAAGGAAGGAGGGAGGGGGAGAGAGGGGAGGGGAGAGAGGGAGAAAGAAACATTGATGGGAGAGAGACACTTCGATTGGTTGCCAGGGATCAAACCTGCAACCCAGGTACATGCCCGACTGTGTGCGAATCTAACCCAGGACCTTTGGTGCACAGGCCAACGCTCTAACCACTGGACACACTGGCCAGCACTCCAGCGCTCATTTTGCCACCTCTTGGAAAGAACAGGCCTGAGAATGAAGCCACAACAGAGGAACTGCAAAGCCAGTAGCTGGAAAAAGATAGATTCCAGTGATGGGGTTTGAGCCTGGATCCAGCCATACCTGAAGGTTGCTTTTCAGTTACTTGGACCCCCAAGTTCCCTTTTCCTTTCAGCCTGTCTGAGCTGTGTGGCTTTTAACAGCCTTGACTGGGGTTGGTATGTCTGTTCCTGGGGAGCTGGGTGGGGTGAGGCTTGGGCCATATTCCATTCCACGTGCCCCAGAGTGAGAGGGTGAAGAATGGGAGGGCGGACTCCCAGCTCTCTGCCCTCCTCCACCGCACCCCATTTCTTTCCTGTCTCCTACAGCCCAGATTAGAGCCCAGAAAACAGCCTGTACAAGAATCAGCAGCCCAGCCGCTGCATAGCTGGCACCCTGTGTCTGCAGCACCCCTGGGTGCCTCACCCTGTGAGTCAGAGGCCTGGCTTTGAGCCCCAGCTCCACCCCTTAGCCAGGGCTAAGACTCGCATGCCTCTGGGAGAGAGGGTCTCCTTAAAGCTCAGTCCCAACCTGCTCCCGAGGCTTTGGCAGGTCCACACGACCCCTCCGAGCCTCCTCTTCCTCATGTAAAAACCGGAGTAGCTTTGCAGAGTGCCGGTCAGGTGTCAGGAGCCGCTCTGACGGCCTTTCTGCAATGCCCCGCTGACCCCACACAACTGGCGCCTCCCCTCCGTTGGATCTTTACTCAAAAGACGCCTTCCCAGGGAGGCCTTGCTCCACCGGCCTGGCCTGCTCACACGGCAACCTCCCTGCTCCTTCTCCTTAGCACCTCACATCATCTAAGGACTCCGTGTCACTTGTCTGGGGCCCCCAGCCCCCGCCATGAGAGTGGAAGCTCCAAGAAGATAATACTGCTTTCCTTTTATTCACTACTATATCCGAGGGCCTAGCATGTGCCCAGCACATAGTAGGTGCTCAGTCAGTGTTTATTGACTGAATGAATGAACTCTGTCCTTACAAGCACGAGGTAGGTCCTATTATCAGCCCTGACGTGATGTCATTATCCTTGAAAATCTGGCTTGTAGGAGGCCCCGTCCATAGTAAGACTTCAACTAATATGGTTTGAAAATGTTCTTTTCTTCTCTCTTTTTTAAAAATATATTTTTATTAATTTCAGAGAGGAAGGGAGAGGGAGAGATAGAAACATCAATGATGAGAATCATTGATTGGTTGACTCCTGCACGCCCCCCACTGGGGATCGGGCCCGAAACCTGGGCATGCAGAATCGAACTGTCACCTCCTGGTTCATAGGTCGATACTCAACCACTGAGCCACACCGGCCGGGCTCTTTTCTTGATTCCAGAGCAACCTGAGAAAGAAGACCCGCCTCCCAGGTCACTCATAATACAGCAGGTAACTCCACATCTGCTTCTTTGTTCAGGTTGTCTGTGGGGCCGATCAAGGGACACGTTTCCATCTCAGAGCTGCGAGTGAACGTTACGTAATACACTCCAAGACGAAGCAGATGAACCTGCACGGCTCTGTGGCTGAAGTCTCCCGCCTGGGCCCGCCGAGGTCTCAGCCACACGGACACCCTGCTCTGACTGAGCCACAGGCGTCCTGTCAGACGGCCTCCGCTCCCCGCCCAGCCCCGCCTTTCTCCTGGCGGAAAACACACTGTGGGAAGGAAGTGAAGAGGCAGCTTCCAGGAGCGGAAACCCAAACCTGAGAAGCATATGAAGAGACGCTCCGACGCGCTACTAATCAGAGAAATGCAAATCACGGCGCCGAGCTGTCACTCGATGCTCCCTTCCCCTGATTAGACAGGCAAACATTAGAAAGCGGGGTAAGGCCCGGGTGGATGTGCGGGAGCTGATGCTCACTTTGCAAATGAAGCACATCCTGCTCTCTGACCCCGCAGCCCTGCTCCAGGGAGCACACCATGGACGTTCCCACTCCGTCCTTAGGGGGCCAAGCCGGGGTTCCCTGGCAGCAGCATCTGAGGTGACAGGAAGCAGAAAACACCCCAGTGTCCATGGCCCTGACGCGGACCCAGCAGCAGCGGGAGGAGCAGCAGGAGCTGGTGGGTGTGCACAGCACGTGGATGGACGTTAGCCATGGGATGCACAGCGGAAGCCTAGGAACAGATGAGCTACAGCACACTGCGAGCGCCTGGGTCACGGGGAGGCACACATTCGCACGTCCTCTCGGGCAGCGTCTGCTTCCCTGCCCCACGGACCTTGGGCCTGGCTGTGTGCCTTAGGCTGCCCACTGAAATACGGACAGAGAGACCAAGTCCCATTCCCCATCAAGGTGGGGAGGCATCCGTTTCTCTCACCCTCCTGCGTTTCTGCCATGAGAATATTCCCTGGTCGGTGCTGGCCCCAGAATGACCGGGCATGCACAGGGCAGGCTGACCCTAGCCCGCAGCCGGGAGCCACGCCCAGGCAGAAAAAGCATGCTCGTGCTCTGTGAGCCACTGAGTGTTGGGGTGATGTGTTACACAGAAGTCCCCCCTTTGTTGGTGTGCAGTTGGGGGGCGGGTCCTAGGAACCAGTGAGGGACCAAGCACCGGAGAGCGGTATTGCTGTCCCAATTGCTGAAAGAGCCAGAGCCCGGCCACCGTGGCTCAGTGGTTGAGTGTCAACCTATGAACCAGGAGGTCATGGTTCGATTCCCTGTCAGGGCACATGCCCGGGTTGCAGGCTTGACCTCAGTATGGGGCGTGCAGGAGGCAGCCCATCAATGATTCTCTCTCATCATTGATGTTTCTCTCTCTCTCTCCCTCTCCCTTCCTCTCTGCCTCTCTGAAATCAACATAGAGAGAGAGAGAGCGAGCAAGAAAGTAGAATCCAAAAGCTAAAGGGTGTCGGACACAGCCAGATTCTGTGCTATCCCACTGCAGTGAATTCCACCCTCCCCATACCTGACCGCCCCCCACCCCCCGACCACCACCACCACGTGTTGCTGCAGAGGGCAGTGCAGTGGAAAGCAGGCGGCTCTCAGGCCACACAAGCACGCCTTTGGAATCGCAGAAGTCTGGACTTACTTTTCAAAAGCCACAGTGTTTACTGTAAATACTGTAATTAGAAGAGAGAAAGTCTGGGCCTCGTCCTCTCCTGCCTCCTCTCCCCGCGTCCACGCTGAGGAACGCTCCCGGGCCTGGGGGACGGAGGAGGGGGAGTCAGCGTGTGTCACCAAGCCGTTTCCTGTTCTCCGTGGGCACACAGTCAAACGGCGTTTCCCCTGGCAGCCATATGGCTGAGCTCTGGCCAGAGCACGGTGGGTGGGAATGAAGCGAGCCTGGCCCAGGGGGCCTCCCACCTCATCCTCTCCCGTCGCAGGCGGAACAGGGAAGGAGCTGCAGCTCCGGAAGAACGCGTGGAGGGCGCTGTGCGGGAGCCTGCGCTGGACCCACGAGGGCGGAAAACCAGCTTTACCATGAAAGCCGCTGAGATGCGGGGCTCCTGTGGCACAGCAGCCGGAGTCAGGGACACAGGGGAAGCGAAGAAAGCACAGATGAGGAGTGGGTCCCTGACGTGGGCCCTGTGCCCTCCCAACACGCGCACTGCCCTGCTAGGGAGAGTGACAGACCAGGAAACCCTGAAACAGAGGAAGTCACCCACATTCCCAAAGAGAGGGGCAGGACTCCAGAGTTACCCTGCACCCGGCACAGTGTTTGCAAGGGGACCCCAGACCCACGACTGCTACTGGATGGTTGCAGCCCGGACGAGTGCCCTCCCCCGCCTCCAGCTCCCCTGCGGTGGCATGAGGAGGCGGGGCACTGGGACGTGGTCAGGTCATGAATGGGACTAGTGACCTCATGAGAGGGACCCACGGGGACATGGCAGTGAGAGACAGAGCCAGTCCACGATCACATGCCATCCGCCAGCCCCTTGCCCGGCCTTCCAGCCTCCACGACGGTGAGGAAGACATCGCTGCTGTCTGTACGCCCGTCTGTGGTGCCCAGTTAGAGCCCCGCACTCAGAGAGTGACCAACATAACGTTGACCAAAGAAGCCAGACACGAAAAGTGTGGCCCGTGTGACCACATTTACACAGAGAGCTCGGGAACCAGCGCAGTGTGGTGCTCGGGAACCAGTGCAGCGTGGGGTCAGCCACGGGGCAGGTCCGCCAGGCTTGTCTGTAAAGAGCCGAGGAGGAGACACCTTACGTTCTGTGGGCCCTGAGGTCTCGGTCACAACCACTCAGCTCTGCCATTGCAGCAGGAAAGCAGCCACGGACACACAGGGCAGAGCGGCTGTGTTCCAATAAAACTTTATTTACAAAAAGAGAGGCAGGCTTTGCTGGTCCCTGCCCTACCATCAGCCGGGCAGTGGGTCCCTCCTCTGGGAGCTCAGGAGGGGTGCACGGGGCCAGCGAGGTCCTTCCTCACCACAATGGTGGTCAGGCTTGGGGTTCACAACAATGTTACGCTGTATGTTTATATTTTATATACCTTTCTGAACTATGTTTCCCAATGTTTTAAAGGTTAAATAAATAGCAGATAAACAAAACCGGTATCTCACACAACGAAGTATTGCCAGGCCACAGAGAGAAATGAGGTAGTAACACAGGCTACACTGTGGATGGGCCAGGAAAACATGACGCCAAGCGATAAGCCAGTCACCTAAGGCCGTATTTGGGCCCAGAATTTGCGTCCACTTATATAGGCCCAGAACTGGCAAACCTACAGAGACAGAAGGAAGGCTGGTGGCTGTGAGGGTCCGTGGGGCCCGGCATTGAGGGGGGATCGCTGAAGGCAACAGGGTTTCCCTTGGGGGCGAGGTAAGTTATCTATGATCGATAGTGGTTATGGCTGCATAACTCTGAATGTTCTACAAACCACTGAACTGCACACTTGAAGTGGGCAAATTGTATGCTAACTGAATTATATCGTAATCGAGCTGTTGCCAACAACATGTCTTAAATTAAAATTAATGAATAAAACCGGTGCCTCTGCCCTGGCCACCAGCGGCGCCGGGGACGGGGATGCGTGACGAGGCTAGGCAGCCAGACACCAGCTCTGGAGAAACGGCTGCTCCGCCTCCCGTCTCCAGAGACCCCACCCCGCCTCCACATCGGGCCTTTTGACCACACGTGCCGAAAAATCAGGAGCCCAGGAGCCCCAGGGGCCAGAGATTCTGACAACAGCCAGGGCCAGGCGTCCTCACCGGGACACACGGGACCTTCAACTCAAATGAAATTTCAGGCAAAAGCCTAGGCACAGCCAAGCCTGGGAGCCTGGCTGGTTCGGGAGCCAGTGCCAGGCCTGTGGGGGCCAATCCCTGGGCAGCACATTGGGGTGGGGGCTCCAGGAATTTGAAAAGGCCTATGCCTCGAGTGTGTAGTTCCTGGAGGCTGCCAGGCGTGGGGAGGGTCTCAGGCTGTCAGGGGCTTGAGCCCCTCCGCTCCTCACCCAGGCCGAGGGCGGCGTGTTGGGGGGGTTCTGAGTTACACCCAGACTCGGCAGAGCCTCAGCGGAGCCTGGCAGATGGCCGCACATGAGGAGGCTGCAGGAGCCGCAGATGGGGTGCATGGGGAGCAGAGGGTGCAGGGAGAGCAGCAGCCACGAGAACCTCAGCTGCCATGACCCTCTGTCCGCGCAGCCCCCTGACAGCTGTGGGCCAGTGGAGCCGCCCAGCTGGGTCAGAACACACAGCAAGGCCGACCAGAGAGTGTCCTGGGCCTGGGAAGCGGAAGAGGGGCCAGAAGGCACAGGCACAGTGGGAAGGCCTGAGAGGGACGGCAGAAACAGCACAGGACTTCGCTGTGTGACCGCGGGCAAGCAGCTCAACTTCTCTGAGTCTGTTTCCTTGGGTGTAAACCAGAGATCACCGCACCTGCTCCAAAGAGCCGGCGAAAGAACTAAGTGAAACGAGGGGTGCGGAGGCGTCTGGCAGCGAGTGGAATTCTGTGCATTATTCAATAACGGTTAGTTGAATATCAGTGGAGTAGAAATAAACACAATTGAGTTTCTTTCCAAGATAGCGTTCTAGCTGGCTGGGCCCAAACCAGGAGACGGGAAATACTCCGCAACGCAAGCCGGCGCCGACGGAGCCCAACCCGGGCTAACCCTCTCCCGAGCCATTTCACCTGACACGGGAGCATCCCCAAGGTGGGTGCTGCCGTCCCCTCTGCAGACACGAGAGTGAGCCTTGGCGAGGGTGAGCAGCGTGCCGGGACCACAGCTGTCGGGAAGAGCCGCGCTGTGCGTGAACGGCCCTCAGGGGCTGCGTTCCCACCCCAGCTCTGCCACCCCCTGGACCTGGGGGACGTTTCCGAACCCGCCTGGGGCTCAGCTTCCCGCCCTGAGCACGGGGATGACGAGAACACGGGCTTCGGGGCTGCGAGAGCGTAAGTGGGGCACTGTGCCGGAAAGGTATGCAGCAGGCGCTCAGTGCGTGCCGGGCTGGTATGCAGTAGGCAGACTCACTATGCTCAGTCCACGGCAGCCGCGAAGAGCTTTCTGTCGGGGCTTCAGTTTTGTTATCTACAAAATGGGGCGGACGAGACCAGCTCTCAGCGCTCCCAGCTGACTCCAGTCTCGGAACTGGAAGCAGAACAAGAAGGAAGCAGACGGTGCAGGAGGCTCGAGGCCCTTGGAGGCCGGCAAGTGCCCTCCCACCAGTGCGGTGGCCCCTCCTCCCTCCCACGCCCTCCCCATCGCGCTCACCTCTTCCTCCCCTCACTAGTCTGTCCTCCCAGCCTCAGGACTCTTCTCTGTTTAACAGCTCACTCGGGGCAGTAAGTGGGGGGGTGACGCCCGGGGACTCTGCAGCCACCTGCCCAGGTTCCAGCCAGGCTCCGCCACCCTCAACCCACGTGGGCTGGGGCATGACCGCTTAACCGCCCTGGCCTCAGTTTCCCCATCTGTAACACACCACGGCAACAGCACACACCTCATCCACGTGGGGGACCAGCGGGGTCCGACATGCTGGCAAAACAGAAATAAGTTTGGCGTATTATCATTATCATCACTATTTATTTTTTAAAAGCATCTTGAAAAGAATAACCTGGCTGCTAAAACCATGAGCTGACAGACATCATTGCTCAGGACGAGGCTAAAATAATTGGACTTTCTAAGTGAATCAATGTAAGGAGAAATAGTAAGTGAATAATAATACGGGGGTGGTGTGTGTGTGTGTGTGTGTGTGTGTGTATGCAATGCACAGCCCAGATTGAGAAGGTGGTGTACAATGAAAATGCAAGGCCCCTTGTTAAAAAAAAAAATTGTGAAGAGTTTCAAGGCCCTGGCTGGGTGGCTCAGCTGGTTGGAGCATCGTCTCCTGCACTGGAAGGTTGCTGGTTCGATCCCCAGTTGGGGCACCTACGGGAGGCAACCGATCTATGCTTCTCACATCTATGTTTCTCTCTCTCTCTCTAAAAATCAATAAAAACATATCCTCAGATAGGAATTTTTTTTTAAATTTCAAGACAGTGACAGAGAGCATTAAACCCAATGCAGGCCCTCCATGCGCGGGTCCAGGGTGACTGCGCAGCCGCGTGCCTGCGCAGCCGGCCCCGGCTCTGTCCCGACAGAGGTGCGGGTGGCGTGGAGGAATGCATTTCCTGTTTAAAACCTGTGCTTTTCACTGCTTGTCAGGTATACCAATAAAATCACGTCAATGAGAACAAAGACACGTGACAAATAGGGTCACACATTCCCAGCGTGTCGCAGGAGAATGTGGGTGTGGGTGTGGGTGTAGGTGTGGGTGTGGGTGTGGGTGTGGGTGTGGGTGTGGGTGTGCCATGGTGAGTATTATCCTTAACCTGTGTCCCTGGCCCCAACATGCGGTCCTACAGGGCGTGCACTGCCCAGCCTACGCCATTCACATCGACCACAGCGGGAACGGTGAGCCCAGAGTCACTCAGCCAGTGGCCTGCGCCCTGTACGCGGTGGCCCTGGTTTGCACTGTGTGTCTAACTACACTTGAGAGAATCACCATGTGTCTAAAGTGACGGCTGTTAGGGAATGCAGGGCCTTGGCCAAATGGATTTGTTGTGAATCCCAATCCAGGGAGAAATCCAGGAGGAATCAGCCCAGGGAAAGGCTTTCCTGGGACGTGAAAAGGAACCATCCTTCAAGTTCCTCAGACCCGGGGCAGCTCAGCCAGTCCCACCCGCCACGCGGCTGCAGCCTCCGCTCACACGGACGAGGTCTGGATTCGAGTGCCCGAGGTAATTTCTCACCCGGAGTCAGATAAGACACAGAGTCATCTGGAAACTTAAATTACCACTGTTTACACGGAGCAGGCTCACTCACACGGAGAAACCGTTTCCAATTAGGAAGCACGCAGGCTGGTCGCCATCAGGGGCTGATGGGACACCCTCTGAGAGTGCGGAGGTGAGACGGCCCAGACACCTAATTACTTGGAAAGATAATCTTGAATAATTGGAATTAGAGCAACTAGAGCAATTATCAGCTGTTGTGATCTCCAGGGCAGCCCTCCGCCAGGCAGAGGGGTTCCATCACCTCTCATAAGAGCACGTAATTAGACGGATCCAGAATGTCAGCACGGAAAGTGGCGGAACCAGCACTTCAAAAGGAGGGGGCGGGGGAGGGAGGGCCGCGTGTGGTGCTGAGAAACGGAGGCGAGGCGACGTGGGGGGTGAGAAAGGGTGGGTGGCGTTAGCAGGGCGGGTGGGTACTGCTTAAAAGACTTCAGGAGCCTGGAGCCTGACTCTAATGTACACTTGCTGTGTGACCTTGAGCAAGGCACTTAACCTCTCTGGGCCCTACTTTCCTTCCACTCTTCAGTCACTCGGCAAATGTCCAAGGCACGTCTGCCTGGGGCCCGGCACTGAGGGCGCCGGGTCTCACTCTTTTGCACGTGCCACTCATTCTCCAGGAATGACCTCCCCGGGAGCCCCTCACCCACGAGACGAGACGGAATACCACTCCTCCTTTAGGACCTTCCCCACATGGCCCCCTCCGCACAGCCTTCTGTCCCCCCGCCGGGCCCGACTCACGGAGGTGGCGCTCCCCGTCCTGTCTGTCCCCCAGAAGGGGGCTCCTCAAGAGCAGAAGCTGTAGGAGACTCCTCCGGTCCTGGCCCCTGGCACACGCCCGGCAGGAGCTGCTGACCGCTGGCCTGAGGCGAGGTGGCCGGAGGTCACTGCAGCCCGTTCCTGAAAGCAAGGCGGCTGTCTGCCTGCTCCCAGGACTGATGGGCACAGCTGGGGCAGCCTGGGGTGAGTTTACGGATAATGACCAGGAAATTATCTCCTCCTGCGGGAGGACCCGAGCTCGGCCGCCCCCGCAGATGGGCCAGGGCCATTCAGGTGATGGACGGACCCCCTCGGCCAGCGGCTGCAAGAGCGACCTCCATCTTGGCTGGGAATGGCGGGTGAGCAGGGACAGGGATCTGTGAACTGCTCTGTGCCCTGCACTGTCTGTCTCAGTGGATGAAAGAGGCAGAACTCCCCTGCCGCCAGGCCTGGACCACCGGCAGCTACTCGGTACCTGGGAGCACAGAGCAGGAGTAACCGATTCAGCCTGCAGGCGAGGGCGGGCTTCGAGGAGCCAGGGCCTGTGGGTTGGCTCATGCAAGTTGATAGAGTTCCCAGGCAGCCAGGGGTGAAAGATCATCCGGGATGGACGCGCAGGCACAGGGCACCCTGGCCCCCGCGTGTGTGGGCTGCAGCCAGCAGGCTGGCCCCCTCGTAGCTCCCCCATCAGAGTCTGGGCGGCTCTGGAAGCTGGTTGCCATCCCCCTTCCCTGCTCAGCATGTTCTGATCTATGCACGTTTCAGTTCTATGGCATAAATCAATAAAATGCACTAAATAAATTAAGTGAGCAGCAGAACTGTAAATAGATTTCAGACGGAGAATAGAGAGGTTGAGGGAACCAACAAGAGACCGTTATAGAAACTGAAGTGAGAAATGACTCAGGCAAGACTCCGGATTGTGGCCAGGAGCCGCCACATTGTTACACGGCAATGCAACATCAAACAAATGAAACCTACAAGCCTCGGAGATTGTTCCGCAAAAATTGCCAGCTGGTGGCTGCCAGAAATCCCAGCGCTGAGCTGGGCAGCAGGCGGGGAGCAGGGATGGCTTAGCACACAGCTCAGCCCAGGTGGGTCGGAGCAGACGGGGGCTTCAGAATCAGGGTCCAGGTTTTTGAACCCAAATGAGCTACCTCGTGTCTGTAACATGGCCCTGTTCCTTCCTTCCTTCCTTCATTCATTCATTCATTCAACAACCTTCACTAAATTCTTGCTGTGTGCCAACCCATCTGGGGCACAGGAGCCACAGGAAGGACAAGAGCCAGTGCCTGTCCTCAGGGAGCGTCCAGTCTGCTGGCGGGGATGCCCTCAATGCAGCGTGACGGGTGCTAACAGGACCAGTCACAGTGGGTACCTCTGGGGTTCGGGGTGTCGTTTCAGAAGAGGTCATGTCTAAGCTGGGTTTTGAAGGATCAACAGAAGTTTGCAAGACAAGCAGGTGGTGACAGCATTTCAGGCAGAGGAAACAGCATGTGCAGAGGCGCAGGGGCTGAGAGACGATGGAGAGTTTGGGGGTCTGCACGCAAGTGGGGGGGCAGAGCTGGTGCACAAGGCCCACGTCACGGATCATAAAGGCGGAGTGACAAGCCCTGGGTCATGGAGGGCCATGACCGCCGCATTAAAATGTCCTGGGTGAGGCTGGGAGCCATGAAAGGATTTTCATTTCCGAACGATAACAAGAACTCAGGCTGGGAAAGTTTTGCTTTACTTTTTACTGACGTATCCCATATCCCGTGTGTACAGAAAAGGGCGTGCACGGCAGGTGCGCAGCCTGAGGAGCTGGCACGCACTGAGCACAGCCGTGGAACCAGCACCCGGATTAGGGAACCGAGCGTCGCCCGCTGCCAGAGCCCTCCGCACGCCGCCTTCAGTCACGCCCACTCTTCCGGGCAGCCGCTGTCCCGATTTCTAACAGCAGAGATTCGTTCTGCCTGCTCCCAGCTTTACAGACGTGGGAGCATATAGTGTGTAGTCCTCTGAACCTGACTTCTTTTGCTCAACATCTGTGCTGCTGGGGGCGGTGGTACACGGTTCATTCTCGGTGCTACTCGGTCTCCACCGTGTTGACGGGCGTTGAGGAATTGCAAAGAGGGTGCTGCAGTGCAGCCTGGCAGCAAGTCTGAATCATGGGAACTCAGTTCATTCATTCATTCGTCCATCCATTCATTCACTCACTCATTCATTCATCCACTCACTCATTCATTCATTCTTCATTCATTCATTCATTCTTCATTCACTCCCAATGAGAGTCCATCTGCCTGTGAGGATATGCTCCCACCTGGGGCTTAGGAACCGGGAACTTCACACCTTGACAAAGCGTTACCGGGGAATCTGGTTACTATAACGACGGGAGGAAAGCCAAACATCTTCATGGGCTCTGAGCAGGGATCTGAGGTGCAGCCCAGTCCAGCAAAGGGGCATCTTGATTCGCGGCTGCAGCCCTTCCGCCGTAGTGGACCCTGTGCTTAGCCATCCCCGCTCCGGCAGGGCGGGCTTCGCCTCGTCCACCCTTGCTCCCCGACGCCCAGCCCAGAGCTGGACACGTAGTTGGTGCTCAGGAGTGTACACTGGCTGCGCACAGAGGTGCTCCCCTGGGGCCTGGCGAGGGAATGGAGGTTTGCTGCCTCACCCAGACGCTGTGGTCACTTTGGGGTGACAATGGCCAGGGGAGACCTTGACTAGCAGTTCAGGCAGAGGAAACAGCATGTGCCCTTAGCGCGTCTCAAACACACGTGCACCCAAAAGCCTCGCTGGGCCAGTCCCAGCACAACCAGCTGCCAACCACCCTTAAGGCCTGTGGTCACACCCAGGTGGTATCATACGCTCTGTGCCTCAGTTTCCTCATCTGTAAAATGGGGGTTAAATGAGCCAATGTGCGTGGAGTTCTCAGAATGGTACCCGGCATGTGGTCAGCATGGCATGGAGCCAGGCAGTGTTTGTGTCATGATCACACCCACGCTTTGCAGACCAGGAGGAAGTCACAGAGCAAGCAGGGCAGGGTGAAAGCCTGGGAGAAGGATGCTCTTCGCGGGAGAGCACGCCCGGGCTCCAGCACTGGCCCCGACTCCCTGTGGCCCTGAACAAGCCGCTCATCTCTGCCCCGTGGAGCGGACAGTGTGGCGGGGGCACGGCGAGGGCCCCGCTCCCGCAGGAGCCTCTGGGAGGGCCAGAGCGGGAGGCCGGGGAGAGGCCACCCCACGGACCCCCAGGGAGAGCTCAGTGCTTGAGAGGCAGTGAGTCCAGGCCCAGCTTTCAGCAACTTGGCTGCAGAGCCAGCCCACTCAGCCTGGTAAGCATTTTATAGACACAGCCAGAAGGTCCGCGGCGTGGCCGCCAAGCCCTGGAAGTGAAATTATGAGGCCAGTAAAACACGAAGACGCAACCACTCCAGGCCGGGGCCTCAGAACAGACGCAGGAATAGAGGTCTGGTGTTTCCAGAAGGAGGCACAGCGAGCCACCTGTCACCGTACATGGACACGGGGTACACACATCCACACACACTCACATGTGCACACACACACGCACGCATGCATGCTCACACGTGGACACAGTCCCAGCGTGCCCTGGAACGACAGGAGTGTGGTGCCTCTCAGCACCGCCCACGGGGCAGGGAGGGCAGGACCGTCTTCCTCTCCCGCTTCACCAATTGCGATTTCGGGAGAGATTCTGGGAGAAGCTCCGAGGCCTGCAGGGGTCCGGCTGGGCCCTGGGCCAGGCGTGCTGAAGGAGCGCTCTCACGGGGCTGGGCGCCCCCGGGCAGGGCCGTGTCTGGAGGGGAGACCCACACGTGGAGCGGGGAGCGGGCCCACACTTACCTTTCTCCGACGCTGGGGCCAGGTCAATGAAGCTTCGGCATGTCTCACCTTAGAAAAGAAGAGAAGTGTTTTCAGAACATGAGAGGCAGGGCGCTGTAGGCTGTCGCCGCCCCCTCCCGAGAGCCTGTGGACGAGGGGGCCCGAGCGTCTGCAACGCGAGTGGCATCTTTCTCTGGCCCTTATTCCTGGGAAGACTGTGTCCCTGCGGATATGGGCTGAGCAGCACCTGCGATGCCGCCTCCTCTCTCACCCCCCAGCCCATCCAGTCCTGTCTCCCCCATCCCCTCAAAGCCCTGTCCCTTCCCACCTCCCGGCCCAGCAGGGCGAGGCCACAATCCCTCACGGGGCGCCAGGGCCTCTGTCCAATCCGTTCTCCGCACTGAAGCCGCAGGGATGTTGTCAAAACACAGCTCTGATCACATCCAACACACACGTGCACGCACGCACAGACACACACGCATGCACACACCTGCTCAAAACCCTTTCATCTTTTCCCGAAGGATAAAGCCTGAATTGCTCAGGTGGACCCAGGACTGGCCCTCCACCCTCACTCCTACCTCCTTCCTCTCAGCTCCCGTGTCCTCGCCTTCCCTCCCACCGCGCGGGCTTCACACACCTGCGCCCCCTGTCAGAACACGCTCCCCCTGTTACCAGCCCCCACGGCACGGGCCTCCTGCAGGGCACCCAGTCACTGAGAATTCTTCCTGCGCCACGTCCCCAGTGCATCCCCAGCTCAGTGGATGGAACCCCACCGCCCAGGTGCTCCGGCCAGAGCCTCGATTTCTCTCTCCCTCACACCCCCACATGGCCTGTGGCTCCAGCTTCCCAGGACCCCTAGAATCCGACCACTTCGCATCACCTGCGCGGCCCAGCACATCGTCTCCCACCCGATCGTTGCAGAGCCTCTGCCCGCGTCTCCCTGTTTCTTCCCTTATCCACACAGTGGCCAGAGGATCCTGTTATAACCTGAGGTTATGTTGTCTCCGTTTAGAACACGCCTCTGATTCCTAATTCACTCGGAGTCAGAACCTATGTTCTCACCGTGGCCTACAAAGCCCTGTGCAATATGACCCCCATCACCTCCCTGACTTTGTCTAATATCTTCCCGCTGGGTCTCTTCACTCCAACCACGATGGCCTCCTTGCTGATCCTCAAATGTGCCAGGCACACCCCTGCCTCAGGGCCTTTGCACAGGCTGCTGCTCCTGCCTAGAGCATTCTTCCCCCAGATAGCCGAATGGTTTATCCTTCCTCTCTCTCCTCCATCACTTTCTTCTGATGTTGCCTTCTAGGGAGGCCTTTCCTAACTAATCTGTTTAACGTTCCAATCTCCCCTGACACTCCCCATCTCTTCCCACCGGACCCCTATCACCTCGAGTAGTGCCTGCTACACAGTGAGTGCTCAATCAATGTTTATTGAAGGGGCATATGAATAAAGGAACAAATCAATAGATGAACAAACAGGAAGTGAATGAATGAATGCCTTGCACCCAAACGTTGTGCCTGTTAAGAAACTTCAGTTCTTCCGTCTTTCCTCCGAGGCCTCCTTGATGCCCAGCCCTGTGCTGGCCACCAAGGACGCAGTGAGAGCAAGACATGGCCCAGCCTCCAGACCAGCGGTTCTCAACCTGTGGGTCGCGACCCCTTTGGCGGTCGAACGACCCTTTCGCAAGGGTCGCCTAAGACCATCCTGCATATCAGATATTTACATGACGATTCATAACAGTAGCAACATTACAGTTTAGAAGTAGCAACGAAAATAATTTTATGGTTGGGTCACAACATGAGGAACTGTATTTAAAGGGCCAGAAGGTTGAGAACCACTGCTCCAGACCCTTCCTTGTAAAAGGAGCACACACTGGGCCTCGCCTCCCCCGCTTTACCCCCCCCCCCCCCCTCACAAACACATTTTGTTTGGCTCACACAGGATCCTAAAAATAAGGAAACGGTTGCCTACAAGCCCAGACTTCTGGTTTTCTCTTGAAGAACCAGAAGAGCAGGCCACGCTGGGCCCACAACCCCGACAGCAGCCGTCAGATGGGGCGGGGCAGACGCTGCCCCCTTCAGCCGGGCGCATGGCTCTAGTTTGCCACAGTCCCCACCACTCCCTGCTGCTCTACCCCTAGCCTCACCTACAGCACACCCAGCTGGCCCCTGACACCTAGACCGGATGACCTCTAGACTGAACTCCCAACCCTGGCTTAAGGCTTTTCCTGCTGACCCCAGCGAGGAGATAGATTTTGGGTCAGAATGGAACCAATGTGAGTTAGGGGATGAAAAAAATCGGGGAGCTTCTGGCATTGTCACCTCCTGTGTCTGCTTAGAGCTTCCTAAGTTCTTGTCTAAGGAGATCCCTTGAAGCCCCGTTAGGCTCCTGAACTTCCTTCCAGTCCCGCAGACATGCAAAGGCAGACATGGGGGAGGGAGGAGATGCTGAGAAGGGAGGCGAGGCCAGATCACCAAGGGCCTTGAGTGCTAAGCCAAGGAGCAGTCTCCTCTCTTCTATGATCCCTTCTGGAGTCACGGGCCTCAGGTGGGCAGACGCCGCTCCTGTGGGTCCGCCATGCTGTGCTCGCTTCCTCTCTAGGCTCTACACTGAGGCGTAGGGCCTCCCTGTACAGATGAGGAAGGTGGGGCTCAGGGTGCTGGGTGTCAGCCTGAGCCACACAGCGAGCCCGTGTAGAGGTCATCACCTGCTGAGAGACGCTTGCTGGCAGGCAGAAGCTGGGAGGGAGGATTTAGAAAATGAGAGTAGATGATGAGCTAGAATGGATGGATTTTTGAAGGAATTGTTTTAAATTTATTTAAGGTTCATATTGTTTTCTCAAAGTCAGAGAGGGGAAATTTTAATGGCCATATTCAGACCAGCACCCAGGGCTGCATGAAGACCGCAGTGGCCCCAGGAACTTTTGTCTTTTGTATCCCTTCCTATATATATAAAAAAAAAAAAAAAAAAAATTCAAGCTCTGGCCAGTGGTGCTCAATGGTTACAGCGTCGGCCCAGGGAGCAAAGTGTCAGAGGTTCAGTTCCCAGTCAAGGGCACGTACCTCGGATGCAGGTTCAATCCCTAGTCTGGGTGCGTGTGGGAGGCAACAGATCAATGTGTTTCTCTCACATCAATGTGTGTGTGTCTCTCTCTCTGTCTCTCCCTCTCCCCCCTCCAACTAAAAATCAATGGAAAAAATATCCTCAGGTGAGGATTAAATAAAAATGAATTAATTAAAATGTATACTTTATAACTGAATATATTAACATATATTACATCTTTTCTTCACCTAAAAGTTTACTTTTTTTCCTTCTGATTTTAAAAGAAATTAAAACATGTTATGGGCCCCTGACAGCATTGTGGGGCCCTGGCTCTGTGCCCAGGGCCCAAGGGAGAGGCCTCCCGGCAGCTCAGGTCTCCTGGTCCACCCCCCCCCCCACCTACACCCCTCCCCCCCACTCCCGTCAGTGCCTTCCCACCACCCCTGGGCAGCTCGATGCTATTGAAGATTTCTGTACTAGGTATGTGGCCTTCTCTTTTTCTTTAACCGTTTTATTGAGATATAATTCACATGCCATGTGATTCATCCTTGTAAAATATACAATCCAATGGTTTTTAATGTCTTCTTAGTATATTCCCAAAGTTGTGTGACCATCACCACAACCAATTTTAGAACGTTTTTATCACCATCCACACCACCCCCCAAATATCCATGCTATCAGTCATCCCCTTCCCCCCACCCTCCCTGCACCGGACAACCACCAGCCAACTTCCCTTCTCTCTAGACGTGCCTGCTCTGGCTTCCCTCACTCGGCCTCACGGCTGGAGGCCGCCCATGCTGCGGTGTGTGTCCGCACGTCATCCCTTTTGCTGCAGAATAATATTCCATTATATAAATGCAGCGTATTTTATTTATCCATTCGTCAGCGGGTGAGCGTTCGGGTTTGTCTCCACTTTTGGCTATTTATCCATGTACAATTTTTTATAAGGACGAGTTTTCGTGTCTCTTGGGTAGATACCTAGGAGCGAAAATGTGGGGCCCCCTATGTTTAATCTTTGGTAACTGCTAGGCTGTTTTCCAAAGGAGGTACCCCATTTTACACCCCCACCAGCAACGTGTGAGGCCCCAATCTCCCCATATCTGTGTCAGCAAGTGTCATTGTCTCTCTTTCAGGATCGTAGGTGACCTTGCTGGTGGGGAGCGGTATCGCATTGTGGTTTTGACTCATTTCCTTCATGGCTAATCATATCGAGCATCTTTTCATGTACTTGTTGGCCATTTTTTGAGAAATTCAGTCCCTTTACTCATTTTTAACTGGATTATTTGTCATTTTATTATTGAGTTGTATGTGTTCTTTATATATTTTGCATACAAGTACCTCATATACATCTTTTTTCACATATTTTCTCCCATTCTGTGATTAGTCTTTCTAATTTCTTGGTGATATCCTTTGAGGTGTCAGAGTTTTAATTTTTAATGAATTTAAATTTTTTTAATTAAATTTTTTTAATTTTTTAATTAAAAAACTTCTTATCTAATTTTTCTTTTGTTACTTGTGCTTTTCTGTCATATCTAAGATCATAAAGATTTAGTCTTATTCTTTCTTAGAGTTTTATAATTTTCACTCTTAATTTTCGAGTTTATTTTATGTGTCATTCTCTTGCATATTGACATCTAATTGTCCCAATTGTTGAAAAGCTATTCTCTCCCCTCTGAATTATCTTGGCACCCTTGTCAAAATTAATTGACTGTAAATGTGAAGATATATTTTGTTCTCTCAATTCTATTCCACTGATGTATGTATCTATCCTTATGTAGTACCACACTGTTTTGATTGCTGTAGCTTTATAGTAAGTTTTGAAATTGGGAAGTGTGAGTCCTGCAACTTTGCTTTTCATTTTTAAATTGATTTTGGGCTACCCGGCCGGTGTGGCTCAGTGGTTGAGCATCGACCTATGAACCAGGAGGTCACAGTTTGATTCCTGGTCAGGGCACATGTTCCGATTGCAGACTCAACCCCCAGTAGGGGGCATGAAGGAGGCAGCCAATCAATGATTCTCTCTCATCATTGTGTCTATCTCTCTCTCTCCCTCTCCCTTCCTCTCTTAAAGCAATAAAAATATATTTCAAAAAAACAAAATTATTTTGGCTATTCTGGGCCCCTTGCATTCACATATGAATTTTAGAATCAACATCAATTTATGAAGAAAGCCAGTTGTAATTTTGATAAGGATTGCATTGAATCTGTAGTTCAATCTTGGGAATATTGCCATGTTAACAATATTAAGTCCTCTAATCCATGAACATGGGATAGGTTTTCATTTATTTAGATCTTTAATTTCTTTCAACAATGCTTTGCAGTTTGTAGAATATAAGTTTTGCATTTCTCTTGTTAGATTTTTTCTAAATATTTTATCCTTTTTGGTGCTATTTTAAATGGAATTGTTTTCTTAATTTAACTTTCTGATTGTTCCTTGATAGTGTATATAAATAATTAATTTTTGCATATTCACCTTGTACCCTGCAATCCTCCTGAATTCATTTACTAGTTTTAATAATTTTTTTCATCCTCACCTGAGGATATGTTTAGTAATTTTTAGAGAGGGAGGGAGAAAGAAAGAAAGAGAGAAACATTGATTGATTGCCTTCCATACTCGCCCCAACCAGAGATCAAACCCACAAACTAGGCATGTGCCCTGACCGGGAATCAAACCCGCAACCTTTTGCTGTCTAGGACAACATTCCAACCAGCTGAGCCACCTATACAGGGCAGTTCTAATAGTATTTTAGTGGACTCTTAGGATTTATCGTATATAAGGAAGGTCATGTCATGTACAAAGAGAGATAACTTTATTTCTTCCTTTCCAATCTCAATGCCTTGCTTCTTTTTCTTATCTAATTGTTCTGGCTAAAACCTGCAGTAGAATGTTGAATAGAAGTGTCAAGAGCAGACACCTTTGTCTTGTTCCTGATGTTCAGGGAAAAGCATTCATTCTTGTACCATTAAATATTATGTTCACTGAAGGCTTTTCATAGATACTCTTTATCAGGTTGGGGAAGTTCATTCCTATTCCTAGCTTGTTGAGTGGTTTATTTTTAAACGTGGGTTTGCCTTCTCTTTAAACCTATAACCTGCAATGTAGTCTGAGAACCCCCATTGTACAGACAAGCAAACTGAGGCTCTGAGTTTCAGTGACTTGCCCAAGACCAAACAGCCAGAAAGTGATGAAGCAGAACTCAACCCAGGTCCATACACTCCAAACGCCACACTCTCAGGCTCTCCCAGCCGCTGTTCCCACGTGCGATGACGGAATTTCCTGCTGCAGCCAGCCATTCCCACTGTGCAGAGCTGCTCGGTCCGACAGGAATTCCCTGGGAATACAGCTCCACGCAGACAGGGAAAACCCACCAACCTCACGGAAAGGGCTCTCACACTTCTGTTCCTGCTACACCGACAAGAATGAACCAAAGGAAACCGAGCAGAGCTGGTCAAACGCGGCCTGCACTGCCCATGCCGGGCGATGCTGAGGCCTAAGGGACAATCATCGTGATGACAGAGGAAAGACAGGGTATTTCAATGGGCAACAAGACCAACAACTGAAATCCACGCACAGCAGGGATTTTTGTCTTCAGACCCTGACGGTCCATGATAAAGGTCCGCTACCCACTTGTGGAAAAGATCAAGCCGTACCCTATTGGCTTCTTGCTCTCAGCAGTGGCCCTTAAGACATTAGCATCTTTGTCAACTATTATTAAATGTATATGTTTAACTAGGGAGTTTCGTTTGGACATAAAACTGAAGACAAATGCATTTATCTCTGTAGAGTGAGGCCGGTCAGTTAGACCGCGGAGCTGAGCACGTCACCTTCTCTGAACCGTGGAACCTGAAAGCTGAGAAGAACCCTAAAGGTCATCCAAGTGAAGCGGCTCCCGGCCCCGGAAGCCCCGGACCCCCCCACACAGACCCCAGTGGAACTGGTCAGTGTCGGGCCCAACACCAATGGGGTTTTAAAAGCTCCCCGGGTGACTCCAACCTCAGCCAGGGTGAGAGTCACACTCCAATCCGACTGGTGAAAGCACCTACTTTCATCGTTAGAAAAGCAATAGTAAGTCATTCGTTCTAATGGCAGCGCATGCTATTGCCCTGGACACCCCTTGGAGCAACAGCGTGGTCTGTGGGGCAGGATAGCAGAGTGAGCCAGGGCCTGAGCTCTGGAATCAGGTTCGGATCCTGGCTCTGTCACTTCCCGCTGCGAGTCCCCAGTCTTCCTGGGCCTTCATTTCCTGGCCTGTGAAATGGGCTCAGCACCCGTAGGGATGTTGTCAGGACTCAACATGGGCAAGGAGCTTGGACACGACGCCTGGAGCGGAGTGGTTGCTCAGGAGATGGTGGCCCTCATCGTCGCCATCTCCACACAGGGGTCAGGGGGACAGGGGACATGGCCCTCTGCAGGCTGATGGAGGAGAGACGAGGCTGCACGGACCACTATCACGGGGGCCAGAGGGTGGGGTGGTGCGAGGGAGAGATGGAGCCTGCGTCGGTCCAGCCTGGCTCCATCACTTACTGCATGTGCGACATTAACCTTCGTGTTCCTACCTGTGAGAGGTGAGAGTCGCCAATGCCCGTGTTCCTATGGTGCTGGCTACAGGGGGACCAGAAGGGCTTGGTGTCAACCACCAGGTGGTGCAGCTGGGACGGTTCAGCACCAGGAGCCCAGCGCTCCCAGCGGCAGCTCCAGGGGGGCATGGGTTCCCTGGGGGCCTGTGCTGGGGGCCCTGCACCTCCACTGTCTGCTCCAAACTCAGGGCATCTGATGCCCTTTGGCTCACAGTGAGCTACTCAGAGGAAGAAGGTACAAGAGTCAGCAGCTGCTCCAGGAAGGAGGGCTCCCACAGGTCCCCTGTGCTCCTGAGCCCACGGGAGGCAACGCCGCCCCCTTCAGCGGGAAAGAGGTGTGCACGGGAGGAGGGTGGAGCCCGCAGACCTCAGGAATCTATGAGCAGCAGGGGCTCCACAGCCCACTAAGATGTCAATGCCTTCCAGGAAATGGCCTGGGAAAGCTGGATGTTGGGGTCAGAGGTCACAGGCTCTGCAAAAATCCTGCACCCAGTGAGGGTCCCACAGCCTCCATGGGACTAGGAGACCGTCAGCCGTGCAGAGAGGGGGCAGGAGACCCAGGGCTCTCCCAGAGTCCTGAGGACGTCACATGATCCAGGGCTGGAAGGGAGCCTCAGCCCTGGATCATGTGACCAGAGAAATAAGGCACCAGGATGTCCCTTGCCTGTAAGAGTGAGGGGCATGTTGACACCCACCACAGCCTCAAGGGAAACGTCCACACGGGGTCCTCCCCTGGCCCCTGGCCCCGAGGCTGGCGGCCAGCAGATGGGACTCGGAACCCAGCCCAACGCAAAGGCGACCAACTCAAGAGCTCGAAACGGCCAGCGGGGGCTGAGGCCAACCTGCGGGACAGGCAGGCCTGGCGAGGGTGTGCCCTGTGTGCCAGGCCATCGGCACAGTCAGGGTCCCGGCAGGAAACAGACGGCACCTGGAAGACCCTCCCAGCAGACGGCCGAGCGAAGGACTGTTCATGGGCGTGTGGACGGGTGAGGAGCCAGCACGGGAGGGAAAGGGCCTGCAAGAGAGGTGGGGCCATGGAGGAGGAGCTTCGCCCAGGGAAGCAGCACCGGAACCAGAGATTCTGGGACGGAGCCCAAGACTCAGCATGTCTAACAGGTTCCCGGGCTGCTGATGCTGCTGTCTGGGACCACACTTTTGTTTTGTTTATTTTGTTTAATACATATTTTTATTGCTTTCAGAGAGGAAGGGAGGGGGAGAAAGAGATAGGAACATCAATAATGAGAGAGAATCATTGATCGGCGGCTTCCTGCACGCCCTACCCTGGGGATCGAGCCCACAACCCGGGCATGTGCCCTGACTGGGAATCGAACCGTGACCTCCTGGTTCATGGGTTGATGCTCAACCACTGAGCCACACGGGCTGGGCTGAGCCCACACTTTTGAGCCGTTACTGTCAAACCTCAGCGGGGAGAGAACGAGGCAGGGGAGGGGAGAGCCACCCCAGCCTTTCTCTCCTTCCGCCCTGACTTCCTGCTGGTGCCTCCCACCAGCCACAACCAAGGAGAAGCAGAGGGTGCAGGAGTCCGGGCCATTCCTCTGTGCAGGGCAGTCTCCCCTTGCTGCGAATGGGGAACAGCCAGGACCCCACCCGACCCACGGCGGCCCTCGCCCCTCCTCACCCATCGCTCTCACCTCCCACCCGGCTTTCTTGTCTCCTTCACAGACTGTGTTACTAATGCAGTTGCACCCAACCACGTTCATGGAGCACCTGCTGCATGCCGGGCTCTGCTCTGGGTTCTGGGGTTCAGCAGGGAGCCAGCAGGCAAATCCCCGCCCTTGTAGAGCCTCCGTCCTAATATTTAAGTGCATCAGCCGCTCGGAACTATAGCTCCAAAGGAGGGCATCCCTGGCTCTTTTAAACGACACCGACCGACAGCGTCCCCGCAACTGGGAGGCCAAGCATTTGCCCCAACACACAAGCTCCGTGACCAGCTCTCAGCCCTGCTGTGTCCTCCAAGCCAGGGCCAGGAGCAGGTGCTCCGGACACGGCTGTGGAAGGAGGAAAACGAAGAGCGCTGCATAAACTGCCTTCATCAACAATCACACCAAAGGGCGTGCTCTGCAGAGCCCTCAGAGTATGGCCCTGCACCTGTGGGCAAAGGTGAGCCCTGCAGCAGCTCAGGGCCCAGTCACGGGCAGAGACAAGCACAGTGGGCGTCCTCACTGTCCAGGGGAGGGGAGGGGACCCCAGGGCAGCCAACCATCCCCAGCCTCGCACCTGCCCGAGGCAGAGCCCTAGGAGGCCTGGCGGTCACCCCGGACATGGCACCTGAATGCTGCCCTACCCTCCTCCCTGTCCTATTGCTTCCTTCACACGCTGGTTCAGACGGGCCCCCCTGCCTTTCCCACCTCCCAGACTCAACATCTCTCCTTCCATCTCTCCCGGTCTGAACCAGCCCAGCCTTCAAGCCACAGCTCAAAGCCCACGCCACCCCCGCCACGAAGCCCGCTCTGTGCACCCACCGCCTGCCCTGTGCCAAAGAAATGTCTCCTTGCTCTGAATTTCCGTGTATTTTCTGCAATATTTCTCATCATATTGTCACATCTACCTCGGGGACAGCGTGGTGCTCTGGCTTGGCCCCCAGCAGGTGGGAGCTAGAGCTGTCACATGGCCTACGAGCCGGGACCCGGTGACCCGCGGGGAGTCCAGCAAGCGCCATGCTGAGGGCGTGGCACACAGCACAGGGTGCGAGGTCAGTGTCCATCCCATTGCACAGACGAGGAAACTGAGGCTCACACATGCAGAGCAACGCACCCAAGGTTCCACGGCCCAGAGGGGTGGGATGGGGACCGGGCCGGGTCTGTGTTTCTCCAAAGCTCTTCCCATCCCTCAGGGCCTGGCCTGGGGGCGGGGGCGGGGGCGGAGACCAGGCCACTCCGCGAGGCCGGACCAGCTTGTTTGGACTCAGGCACATAAAGGGCCTCTGCAAAATCTTTTTAACGCGTTTTATGACGGAAATTTCCAATTTTTGCGAAAGCAGAGAGACTAGTGTGACGAGCCCCATGGCCTCACTCCCAGCTCCAACTGTCACCCCCTGGCCAGCCTTGTCTCGTCTGTACGCCTGTCCCGCCACCCTGGGTTGCTTTGAAACAAATCCCACAAGTTGTATCTAAACGCCTTCCTGAAGGGTTTACTGCTGCTCAGAAAACACAAGTGCGAAGTCATCTATTCCTAGACCCTGCGGCATCCCCTTTGGGAATAAATGCACCGCCCAAGAGGCTGCGAGCCTGGCCTGGCTGCTGGCCCCTCCGACCCACCCACTGTCTTCAGGGCCCGGCCGAGCCAAGGTGGGGGGGTGGCTCAGAAGCTGCTCTCGACGCAGCAGCCGAGCCTGTCAGCGAGCACACGGATGTCCCAGCAAGAGGAGCACCTGGCACAGGCCCCGGGGAGACAAGGGATCCAGGAATCCACCCAGAGACCCGTGGGTGACAGCGGCCTCCTCCGCTCGGGCTCCCTGCTCAGGCCCGATTCCAGGACGCAGCCCAGCGCCTCCTGCAGGTCCGGCCACTTGAGAAAGAACCTGTGTGCGGAGGCAGCCAGCCGGGGCAGGCGGGCAGCAGGGCCAGAGGAAGCCGGGCAGGGGTGCTCCCCAAGAAAAGCCTGCTGCCCCCGGCCCCCTTGCACTGCTCGCTGTGGGCTGTGTGTAAGCAACAGTTTGTGTTTGGTTGGGGTTTTGCCAGTAAAGGAGGCTCATTCTGCCTCTCGGGGCCGCTTGAGGGCTAAATGAGGTGATGGGTATGAAGCGAGACGTCTTCCGTCAGGATTAAATCAGGCGACATCTGCGAGGGAGCAGCCGGGTGTGCGCCTCCCACACCCCCTGTCACCATCACAGCTCCCTCATCCCTCCCGCAGGGGGTGCTCCGAAGCCGCGAGGCCTGCGTTCCAGTCCCTCCTCTGCCTCCGCCCACCCCTGAGCCTGCCCCCACCTGCCAGACGGCAGTCACTGAGTACCTGGCCTTCCAGGCGCGCGAGAGGATGAAACAGAAAAAAGCATGAGAAAAACGCCCGCCCCGGGCTTGGCTCCAGGAATAAGAGCTATTTTGACCCCTTCCCTGGACGCTGGGGTCGAGACACACCGCACTCCCCCTCCCAGGCCAGAGCAGGAGCGGCGTGTGCACCTGTGCTGCGCAGGTGGCGGGCCCTGGCAGGGAGGCGGCCGGGGAAGATGCCCAAGGCTGGCAGAAGGGGCGTGGAGCGCTGCCCTTGGCAAAAACACGCCAGAGCCCAGGTGTGGCAGCAGGAAGACCGGCAGCAAGAGGGAGGGGCCTGGGAGCCCAGCATCCGTGGCTGGGTCCCCAGATGCCGGCTCGGAGGATCGTGACTTAATCCCATCCCCCAGCAGGTGGTGTTGATGGGGAGGGGGGGGTGGGGGCCTGTGGAGCTGGGGGAGGAGAGGGCGTCGGGAGACCCGCAGTGAGGACTGGGGAGCAGAGGGCCACGGAGAGAGGTGGTGGCACCGCCTCCCCAGCCGGCCCACGGGAAGCCTTTGCCAGCGTGCCGTGTCTGCACATGCCTCCTGCCAGCCCACAGGGCTCCACACTCTCCAGACGGGGAAACTGAGGCTGGGAAACCCAGCGACTTGTCTGAGGTCACACGCCCGTGTTGGAGACAGGACTCACATCCAGACGGTCCAGCACGGAGCCTTTGCACTTGGCCACTACTCTGTCCCGCCCCTAGCAGAGTAAGCAGGTTCTAGAAAAATCCATGCTTACTAACGCAAGTCTCAGGCGCCCCCCGGAGAGGACTCCCCCCGCGGCAGGAGAGGTCGGCCAGCGGAACGTGGCCGCATTGCGCGAGGCCCAGCCGCCGGGGCCCCCAAGGCTGGTTCTGACCCAGAGCCCACAGAGTCCAACCTCTTGGGGGGTGCGTGGCTAGTGTTGCCTGTAGTCGGAGCTTCCAACTTGCTAGGAGGGCAGAGGCTGGCTGGTCCTGGCCCCCCAACACATGTGGCCGATGAGAAACCATTTTACCTTCGTGGCAAGGGCAAACGTTCACCCACCTTCGCTGGCCGGATCCAAGGAATTGAGCCCCGGAGCCGGGAGCCGAGAAAAATGCCAGCAGACCCTGTGTGAGGCTCCGCCCCCCACCACGCAGACTGGCGGTGGGGCCTTGGCAAGCGCCTCCTTGGAATTCTCCCGAGGCCTCTGCCAGTTCAACTGCCAGGGCAGCAGATGGCACACACTTATCTGCTGATGATATTTTGATTTATTTATCTCCTACAGATGGTACCACGCCTTGATTTCTGGCAGGGGTCCAACATGTGGTTGTCTTTCCGGGGGTTCTCGTTTGTCCGAACGGAGGACATAGCGGAGACTAAGATCCCGCCTGGCACCGTGACGGTCGCTGGGGCCCCAAGACGTACCTTGCGCGGGCATTTGGGGCACTGTGGGCAAACCGAAGGGAAGGATTTGTTCTGCAGAATTTTGCAGCTGGAAGGATCTAAATGCCTATTTAAAATTAACACCCGAGCGGTTAAATGGAAGAGCTCTGAACTCACAGCGTTTTGAGTTCCAGTCCTAGCTTTGCCACTTGCAAACTCTCTGAGCCCTTACAGACCAGACTGTCTAGGTCTCAGTTTCCTCATCTGTCAAGTGGGTGTAACGGTCATCTCCATCACATAAGATGTGGCAGAAACAGCTAGCTGTCCTCCAAAAAACGCACCACTCCTCCTATAGTGTGGGGTCACAGCTAGGAAGTGGCTGCCCAGCCAGGCACAATATTTCCCAGCATCCACTGCCTCCTGGTGGGGTCATGTGACTGGTTCTTGCCTCTAGAATGTGAGTGTGGGTGAAGTGTGTCACTGCCTGGGGAGGGCTTTTGGGCCTCGGGTGTGCCGCCCGGATGCAGAGGACTCCGAGGTGCTCAGAAATGAGGAGGCCCAGTATGGACGTTGCCTGGTCCCTGGGTCACTGTGTGGAGCAGAGCTGTCACCCCGGGCCACCCGAACTGAAGCATGACATGAGCAAGAGACAAATGGCGACTGTCTTGATCGCTGGTACCTCGGGGTTCGTTGGTTACAGCAGCTGGTGTTACCTTACACACAGTCGGGGGTCAAATGAAATCATCCGTGTGAGGCAGCTGGTGCATGACAAGGACTCGGTAAGTGTTCACAACTATTATCATCTCCATCTTTCAAGGGAACCTGATAAATAGAGGACAGTGTGAAGGCTTTACTGCCATCCCATCTGTTGGGCCGTTAAAGCAAGGCAACCCTGGTGTTCCCCACACCCCAGCCTCATTCTGCCCTTTTCGGATCCCAGCACGAATCCTTCCTGCATTGTCCTTGCTCACGCCCAGAAGTATGTTTTGAAGGAGAAACTGAGAGAGAGAGAGAGCTGTGGTGGTTTTCCTGCGGCACACTGGGGAGATCTGGGCCCTGGGCCCCCTCTCCACCCCTTCGGCACAGGATTGTCAACTAGAGATGGGAGAAGGGGCTTAGGGACCACGGGGCCCACCATCCTCGGTCCCCAGGTGTGAAACCAAACCCCGGGGAGGGCTCATGAGCTGCTTAAGTTCTCATCACATGTCAGATATTGAGTCCCCTGCCTCCTAACCCAGAGGAAGTCTGGAAGCAGGAGGGCCCCGCACGCCCTGGCTACAGAAAATAATAACAGCTGATGCTTACTGAGCACCTACTATGTGCCAGGCGCTGTTCTAAACCTCCACATGCACTCACCTGCCTAATTCCCATAACAACCATATGAAAGAGGCACTATTTCATTCCCATTTATCAGATGAAGAAACTGAGGCCCAGCAGCACAGAGATGCAAGTGGTGGACGGGGATGCCCCAGGCGCCCTAACTGCAGAGCCCACACCGTCAGCCTGTTTGGAGGGTGGGACTCACAGGAAGGATCCGACTCATGCTGCTGACTCCGAGGCACAGAGTGAACCCCGGGGTCCCAGGAGCAGGACTCTGTCTACAGCCAGAGGGGAGTCAGCACAGAAAGGCCCCCTGAGGCGGCACTCAACCCCCCTGCTGAAGAGTGTAAGGAAGGCTCGTGCTCCCCCGTGCCAGTGCTGCCAAAAGACCTGGGGGGGGGGGGGGGCGGGGGCGGGGGGGGGGCGGGGGGGGGTATGAGACTGGCCAGTGTTTCCTCACACGTCCCCCGGGCGGTCCTGGCAGGGCTGTGGCGCTAAAGGACACCCGATCCCGCCACGGGGACCGATTCTCCCTTCCCGGCTCCCCTCCGACTGTTCATTTACTTCCAGGAGAGAGTTTGGGTTCTGTGACGGTCTGTTAACATTGTTAATCTTCTTTTAAAAAAGAAAGAAAAAAAAGAGGAAAGGCAACAGTATCCCGCTAGAACTGGATGACACTGTCTTACACACACACAAAGGGACGCGTGTGGATGCATCTTTCTTCTATTTCTGGCAAGCTGTGTGGGTTTTCTACGTCCGGTTGTAGTATAAAGCTTCTTCCCTTTACGTTCGTTTATGTAAGTAGCGCTGAGCCAATATAGAGCAACAAAAGAGAGTCTCAGTAGGACAGGGCATGTGCTGAGAACAAGCTCAGAAAGGTGACGGGAGAACGGCCGAGGGAGGGGACACTGGGACAAGCAGCCCTGGGCTCCGAGGCCCACTCCAGCCGAGAGCTGCCCGGCCGCCCAGCACAGCGCGGGGAGCGCCGCTCGCGTCCTGTTCGTGTGAGTGACATCCGCGGGCATTCTGCCACGCAGGCCTGTGTGGCCCAGCACAGCAGCCACGAGCATTTGGAGAGTGACAGATGCCCCGAACACAGGAGGGAGACGGACAGTGCTGTGTCCGGCTGCCCTGAAATCGGCAGCCAGCGTGTCTCACTCCGAGTGCTGGCCCTCTCTGACCCTCACGGTGTCCCCACCCTCAGGGGCCACCAGGCCGCCCAACCAGCACCCACCCACCCTCAAGAGGACGCAGAAGCGTAGGCGTGGCTGCTTCCAGAGGGGGGGGACGGGGGGAGGGGGGGGGAGGGGGGGGCGGAGCAGGGCAGGACGGGGAGAGAGTGAAATGTGCCTTCAGCTCTAAAGACAGCGGCCAACATTCTCCCACCTGAGCACCATTCTGGGAAAAGCCAGCCGCCACGGAAACCCAGCCCGCCCGCCGGAGAAGCATCCAAATAAACTCAAGAATGGAGAGCTCACACCGAAAGCACCGAGTATCTTTCAGGATCCACATATTCAGAATGTAGGGGTGCGGTGGCTGAGACCCCTGACTGTGTAAAGACCAGGGAACGTCAGCGACCAGGAGGCCCAGCCCGTCCTGCTCGGAAGGCGGCTAACGCAGGGTCACTGTTCAAAGTCAGCCCTTCCCCCTCAAGTCACAAAGGTCACGCGACCAGGCAGAAGACAAGGGGGTTAAACGCAGGCCTGTCGGGAGCACCAGGCCCCAGCATGACTCTCTGGCCTAGGGCTGCGCAGAAAGAGCCTCACCTGTCTCAGGAATTTACCAAGCTGATTTAAAATAAAAAAAGAAAATCAACTTACACTCACCCTGCCAGGCCAGTCCTACACATCTCTCTACCCCTCCCCCACCACACTCTCACACTCACACACACACACACTCACACTCACACACTCACACTCACACACACTCACACACTCACACACACACACACTCACACACTCACACATACTCGCTCACACACACTCACACACTCACACACTCACACACACACACTCACACACACACTCACACTCACACACTCACACACTCACACACACACTCTCACACACACTCACACTCACACACACTCACACTCACACACACTCACACACACTCACACACTCACACTCACACACACTCACACACTCACACACACACTCACACTCACACTCACACACACACACTCACACTCACACACACTCACACTCACACACACTCACACACACACACACACACACACTCGTCTGTGGCCTCAGCCTCTTCCCCTGGCCTCCTGGCCTCCTGCACTGTCAGATGCCAGGATGTTTGTAGAGCCCAGCTCTGAATTCCGCTCAGGAATTTCTACTTCATTTCAGTTCTCGCAGAATCACGCCTTCAAACATTTATTTAAAGAGCAGACTTCGAAAGATCTAGAGTCTCCGTGACCCAACAATTTCATTTCTTGGAATTCATCTTACAGACATGTTCATACGTATACCAAGTAACACGGGATCAAGATAATTCACTGCCGCGTTGTTTTAATAGCAAAGGACCAGAAAGAGCCTAAATTTCCATTAATTAAATAAGAAATATACATTCAATGTATGGAAAACTCATACCCATCGACACAAGCAAGGCAGCTCTCACAGAGTATGAACACAGAATATTGGCGTTAATTAACGTTACTACAGAATGCAGAATGTCACTATTCCGTGAAAGAGTGGGTGCCTCGCTGAAGCTTCGACCCACGGCTACAGAGAATAAATCTAAACAGGTCCACCCTCTTCGGTCCAGCATGGCCTTGGCATGCTCCACCAGACACGGTATTAGCTTTCAGTTGCTGCTGTAACGAAGTACCACAAGCTTAACGGCTTACACAATACAGTTTTTTTTTTCTTCTAATTCTAAGGTCAGAAGCCCACATGTGCCAGTGGGCAGACATCAAGGTGTCGGCAGGGCTGCGATCCTTCGTGGAGGAGCCAGGGAAGACTCCATCCCTTTGCCTTCCCGGCTTCCTGTGGCCACCGCACTCCTCCACCTGCGGCCCCTGCCTCACCGTGTGGCATCTCTTCCTTCACTGACATGGCTCCCTTTCTGAGCTGGGGAAGGGTCTCCACTTCGAAGGACTCGTGTGATTAGGGTGCGCCCATCAGGAGAATAGATGACTTCCCCATCTCAAAATCCTAGCGGGACCACCTCTGGAGAGTCCCTTTCCCCATGAAGGCGGCAGCATGTCCCGGGTTGCAGGGACCATGGTGCGGACACACGGGGGAGGTGCACTGCTCTGCCTGCCACAGAGACACTGGGCTCCAGCCACCACACACTCATCACGTCTCATCAAACACAAGACCTTACAATGATGTACCCGTCCCTCTGCCCAAAATGCTCTTCCTCCCCTGCCCAGTTCCCACCCAAACCTTCACAGCTGACCGCAAAAGCCCCCTCCTCCAGGAAGCCCCCTGGCTTCCCCAGGCAGGAGTAGTGATAAATGAGACGTGTCAGTCAGCATTTGCACTATTTGCCTACATGTGCCTTCTAGCAGCCTGCAAGCAACTTAAGAGTGAAACTGACTTACTGGACCACAGCCCCACCATTCAGCATGATGCCTGTCCCATCACAAGGGTAGCAGACACTGAAGGAATGACATGCTGAGTCCTTTCTATTTTACTGTGGAGCACACTATACAATTTTTGAAATCCAAATATGATTTTATGTATCTGCTACTGTTGTTGTTTTAACTCACATGTCTGGCACATGATAGGAGCTCAGTAAGTATTTGTTGAGTGAATAAATTAATACGCACACCTAATATTTATTAAATATTTTCTATATGCCGAGCACTTTGCTTAACTCTCTACCAGCTCTGCCTCTCACTTAACTTTTCATAGTAACTCTCAAAGGAGGACTACTGTATGCTGGGGGGTAGTTAACACCAGCTCCTGTTACAAACACTTCAACATCTTAAAGGCTTATTTCTCCTACATGACTCCCATCCACGTGGTGGCTCGGGGGCCCAGCCTCCTGTGCTCCACAGATGAGGGAGAGGAAGTACAGACGGGGCCTGCTGTGTGCTCAGCCCAGAGGGGACATACATCACTCCCACGCACAGCCCCTGAGCTCCTGCATTTCCCAGCTTCCTCTGCAGTCGGATTGGCCACGAGGCTGGGAAATGCAGGCAGCGCGTGGAGAATGGGAAGCATCGCAGTCAGAACCACAACGACTGGCTTCCTCATCTTACAGCGGAGAGCCAGAGGTCCGGACGAATGGAGACTGCCTGGCAGCTCGCGCGCGTAGGAGGCAAATTCAACCAAGGGTCTGTCTGCCGGCACAGACCACACCCTTGCTTACTCACGTTTGCACAAACCGTGTGCTCAAGTCAGGCCACCGCAGAGGACGAAGGCCTGGGGCCTTGCTGAGTGGCAGGAAGGACCCCAGCCTGGAAGGGGGCGTGCCCTCGGGACAATGCCACAGCGGATAATCGGATAATCGCACAGAGATCGTCGGAGTCCGCTGGTCGCATGCCGCCATCCACCGCTCACCCTGCCAGTCAGCGTACCCATGTGTCTAACTGAGGACGCAGGAGATATGTGCTCGATCCCCCCTCCAGACTGTTGCACGAGGGGAAACAAAATCTACTTTTTAAGCCAGTGGTTCTCAACCTTCCTCATGCCGCGACCCTTTCACACAGTTCCTCATGTTGTGGTGACCCCGTTTCATTGTTACAAATTGAACATAATTAAAGCATAGTGATTCATCACAAAAACAATATGTAATTATATATGTGTTTTCCGATGGTCTTAGGCGACCCCTGTGAAAGGGTCGTTCGACCCCAAAGGGGTCGCGACCCACAGGTTGAGAACCGCTGTTTTAAGCGAATATCAGACGGAGCTTGAACAAAACCAGTAACTCTCAGGGCGAGCCGTTCCCTGGGCTTCCCGGGCGCTCACGGTGTCATTTCTGGGGCTATTTGGCCGTTGTTTACTGTCTGGAAAGAAAGACTGCTCCTCCCTGGATGTGTGTCTCCCCTCCTCCTCCTCCCTGCCGCCTCCCGGCGTGCTGGCCCTCTGCTCCTGCAGTGTAACGTTATAGTAGAAAAATTTCCCCAATCCCCGAGTCGCTTGGCCGCATCAGTCCCAGATCCCGGGCCCTCGCTCCAGAACCTATCGCTCTGTCTGCTGTTCTGACTTGAGCGCCAGCATCGCTAGGCTGAGCCGACTGCAATTACCAGTCAATTACTTCTCAAGTGTTCAGGGCTGATTGTGCAGGGAGTGGGTTATTCGGGCTGCTTGCTTCCCCCTCCCTGTGGGTCGGCACTCATTAGCACCTCCATCAGCAGGCAAGAAAGGAAAAGAAAGTTTGCTGAACTGCCCCCGCCCCTCCCCCCCCAACAGTTGCTGGTCAGCCTCTGCTGTTTGGCACGGATGCAACTAGGACCCTGGACTCATCTGCTGGTGCTGCTGCTCCCCCTTTGCAGAGACAATGCGCTGTTTGCGAGGAGAGGGTAGCTGCAGCAGCACCAGCCACCAGCCTGTGTCTCCATCCCCAGAGCTGCTCCCACCCGCCCGTGACGTCTGCGCGCTTGACAACAGTGAGTGTGCGTGTGGGAGCGGCGAGGGCGTGTGCGTGCGAGACCGCTGCTGTCAGCCGAGGCCCGCAGCCGGGTGGCGGGCTGTCTCTTTACAGCGTGAAATATGTCGAGGGACGCCGTGTAACAGCACAGCTAATAAATATGATAAATCGTTCAAAACCACGCAGAACAGCTCATCCTCACGTGAAGGCCTCCTCCCCAGCGTACCCACGAACGGGCTTGTTTTCCAGTGGGAGGTCGGAGCCCCCGCCTGGGCCTCTAACCCTGTCCCTTCCTGAGGGGCTGCAGGAAACAGGAGGAGAAAGAACAGACACAGGGCAGTGGAGGGAGTGCCTCGGCTCCCAGGGGAGCCAAGGTCGGTGGGGGAGGAACTGAGCCGCCCGCGGCACTCGCCACCTCCACGCAGCCCGGCTGCACCCACACGCAGGGCCTTTGGGACTGTCGCTACTGGGTCAGAGCGCTGCTGGGCAAGAGGAGGGTGCTGTGAGGGGAGACCGAGAGGGGGCCTCCAGGAGCTCTAACTCTCCGCACTTGCACCGTTTCTGCATTCAGTGAACAATTATGTGTCACGCACTGTTCAAAGCACTGAGTCAGTGGTGAACGAGACGTGAAGTTCCAGCAGAAGAGACAGACAGTAAACAAATGAGTGAACCACAGGTAGTGGCCTGCGCTCAGGTGCAAAGGCCCTGGGGCAGGAATGTGCTGGGAGAGCTGGAGGCAGGAGGAGGCTGGAGGGCCTGGGGCTGAGTGGGTCCTGAGTGAGCGGGAGGGGGGCTTGGGGGAGGAGGAGGGGACGCTGGAGGAGTGGGCAGGGCCAGTCATGCAGGCCTCAGGCCGGGGAGGTGGGAGGACCTACGCTGGGCCCCTGGGAAGTCATGGAGGCTGTGTGGCTGCAAAAGACAGAACCCATTCCCAAGCTTGCGCATGGAAGCTTGTTAACATGGAAAGATACAAGCGTGTCTGTCAGGGTCTAGCTGAGCCCAGCGGCAGGGACTGGAGGGAGAGGGAGCCATCCGAGCCAGGGCAGCCTCCCTCCAGCTGCCTCAGCACCAAGGTCTCTCTTCTCAGCCCCTCTCAGCCCCTCCCAACCTCACACACCAACCCCTGCCCTATCCAGCCCCTCAGAGCCTGCCCTGTCTTTCAGAGGCTCCAAATTCCGAGAGAGAGAGGCTGATTGGCCCACCGCAGGTCAGGTGTCCAGGTTGGCTAGTGGCCAACCAGCACAGCCAGGGGGCCCCCCATTTTATAAGGACTCAAATCATATTGGATTAGGGTCCCCCTAATGACCTCGTTTTACCTAGATTTCCTCTGTCAGACCCTATCCCCAATCCTGAGGTGCTGGGGGTTAGGCCTGCAACATATGCATTCTGGGGAACACCATTCAACCCATAATACTACTTAGCTCCTCGGTGCCTCAGTTTCCTCATCTATAACCCGGGCATAATAACAGAACCTTCCTCGGAGGGTCATTCTGAGAATTCAGTGAGTTACTAAATATAAAATCTATATAATAAAAGCCTAAGTGACCAGTACAGCAGAATGACCAGAATGACCGGTTGCTATGATGTGCATTGACCACCAGGGGGCAGACACTCAATGCAGAAGCTGCCCCCCGGTGGTCAGTGCACTCCCACAGGGGAAGCACCACTCAGCCAGAAGCCAGGCTCAAGGTTGGCAAGCCTCTCCCACCTCCACGGCAGCACTAAGGAGCAGCCAGCAGGCGGGTGGTAAGGAGCGAGGGGTCCCGGCCTGCCGGTCTGCGAGAGGGCGCAGGCCGGGCTGAGGGGACCCCCACCCCAGTGCACGAATTTCGTGCACCGGGCCTCTAGTCTAAATATAAATGCTGAATAGGTGTGAGGTACGTCACAATCTTTATTACCGTTAGTGGGCGTGGCGGGCAGAAAAGTGGCCCCCAAAGATGTCCACTCCTTAATCCTCACAGCCTGTGATGTTACTTTCCACAGCAAGAGGGGCTTTGCAGGTGTGATAAGGTTGCAGATCTTGACGTGGAGATTATCTGGGATTATTCCAAAGTAATCATGAGTCCTTCGAAGCGGGGAACTTGCCCAGCCGTGGTCAGAGAGATGAAGCACAGATGAAGGTCAGAGGTCCGCTGCTGCTGGCTTTGAAGTGAGCAAGGGAGTCACGTGCCACGATCAGGCTACGCAGGAGCAGACTGTCCCCCGGGGCCCCAGAAAGGAACGCAGCAGCCTGCCGACACCCAGCTTTTCCGTGGCTGACCCTGAACGCACTTCTGACCTCCAGAGCCGTAAGATAATCAACGGCTGTTGTTAAGCCCCCATATTTGTGGTGACTTGTTACAGCATCCGTAAGAAACCAATACATTCTCAAAACACCCGTCAAACAGGAGTGGGTGATCTGGTCGACCCAGCCCCCCAGTTGGAGAGCAAGATGACATCCCTGTCCCTAGGGCAGTGAACAATTCCAGCCACCACACAGGGGGGCCTGGAGGATCCCGCTGTCCATCTGGGGGACCCTTCCAGAGACAGGGGTGGCACCAACACATGGGCCTTTGGAGCTGGCACAGCATCTAAAGGTAGAGGACAAAAGCTGAGGGGCATCTGTGCCCAGGCAGGGAGACACCGGGGGCCCAAGGAGTAAGAAGGTCCCGGGCCCCAACCCACATCCTCCACGCCTCCAGAGAGCACCTGATTATGGTCAGCTGAACAAGGACCCCAAAGATGTCCGTGCCCTGATCCCCAGACTCTGAGAATGCGTTACCCTGCAGGGCAAGACGGACGTGGCAGACATAATGAAGGATCCTGGATGGGAAGACCACCTTGGATTATCCAGGTGGGTCAGTGTGGTCACAGGGTCCTTGAAGGAGACAGGAAGGTCAGAGCGAGAGGCTGGAATGATGTGCTCTCAGGATGAAGGAAGCACCAGGAGCCAAGGGGGTAGGCAGCCTCTAGGAACGGGAAAAGGCAAAGACAGATTCTCCCTGAAGCAACCCCGCCCTGCGGATACCTGAAGTTCGGTTTCTGACCTCTAAGACAATACATTTATGTTGTTTTAAGCCTCAAAGTTTGGGGTCATTTGAGGCTCCTGGCCAAGGTGATCTCATCACCAGCCATCACGGCCCTCCCCGCCCCCTGCAGCGGCCCTCACGGCTCCCTGCCTCCCTGTCCCTTCATCTGTCCCAGCCCAGCCACCAGGGAGACCTAGAAAAGTAAGTCAGATTGTGTCGCCTCTGTCGGCCCTCCGACGACTTCGTGTCACACTTGGGCTAAAACCCACGCCCTCCCAGTGGCCTGCAGGGCCCTGGACGGTGGTCTCCACCTTTGCTGCCCATCTGAGTCACCTGGATGCCCAGGAGGGGACCCGGGGACCAGCACTTTAACTTCCCTGGTGGTTCCAGGGTGCAGCCAGGCCCAAGCACAAGGCTCCTAAGATGTGCACTCCTACCCCTGCCCGCCCCACCCCTGCCCTCGCTCACTGTCCTCCAGGTCCCACTCTACTCCCATGCCCCCAGCACCGGCTGGGCTCAGACCTTCACACCTGCTTGCCTTTCCCCCAGATATCCGTGGTGGCTGCACCCTCCAAGAGGCCATCCTGACCCCCACTACGAGATAGCCCCCCAGCCCGCACCCCTGCCCCTGACCCTCCCACCCTGGCCCCAGCAGCACTCACACCGGACAGGGAACAGACGTGTGTGCACGTGTGCTCGTCATGTGTCCACATTGGACTCTCCCCGTCTTGGTCACACGGCTCCCCTGTGCAGGGCCCGCACAGAGCTCGGGCTCACTGTATATTCGTTGAGTGAGTAAACACATGCTTTGCTGTTTTGGCAATCTTGGTCATACCAGGCAAGCCCACCATGGGCCGCCGGGCTGGGACTGGACCCAGGGCACCCCCTCCCAGCTGGGACCCCGGGCCAGTCAGGGCTCCTCCCTGAGTCTCAGCTTCGTAGCTGAGGTGGGGACGGTGACTTGCTCAGCCCGCTCACAGTGGGAGCAGCATGGCCGGGAAACCCTCGTACCCTCATACTCTCATACCCTCGCTGCTGCATCAACATTCCCCGAGGGACAGAAATGACTTTGTTGAGAAAAACGTTTTGGCAAGTGTTTGAGTCCCTGTCACCTGCGCACACAGGGCCCGTTGGCTCCCACAGACAGGCCGCGGGGCAGCAGGCAGGGGTCCGTGTGGCCAGCGGGAGGCAGCGGGCAGTTCTGGGAGCCCAGGTGGAGGCAGGGCCAGCCAGACGCCAGAGGGCCCCGCTGTGCGTGTAGCCTCCATCGGGCCTCCGCACGGCCAGCTAAATCCCCGCGCTCAGAGAGGGGTCTGTCACCATGGAAACCAAAGAAGGGACATCTCAGCTTGGAGATAACCCCACTCAGGACGGAGTCAGCTGTGAGAACCCCGACCCCAAAGCACAGGGGCCTGTGGGGGCGTGGCGCTGGTGGGAGGCTGGACCCCAGAGACCACGCTCTCTGCACAGAGCCGCGCACATGGGCCTGGCTGACCAGGGGCTCCAGGTGCCTGCCCAGAGCCGGGCTGGGGAAGAGCCATGCGTGCCGGGAGAGCCTTTTCCACAGGCAGTGCGGCCGCATGGAGGCGCAGCCCACAGGGGCCTCAGCCCCCAGGAGCCCACCCACTGGGGGGCCAGCTTCTCTCCCCAGCTCCTGCGTGCTCATTAGCACCCTGAGAGGAGGCCCCCACACCCTCTCTGGGAGCACAGAGCAGGCCCGAGCTCGGGCAGGGCTGGGGGGCTCTCCCAGCACCATGGATGGCAGCCCTGCACTTGGAAGAAACACACACACCCCACACTCAAATTCCAAATGGTTTCCTGGGGGGTCGAAGGATTCTGAAGGCAGAGGGACCAGTCGGAACGGCTCTGACCAGGATGGAGGAGGAAAGAGCGTTTCTCAGCACAAATTCTAGGCGACTCTGCCACGTTCCCGCCGTCTCCTCCAGCCACGCCCTGCACCGGCTGCCTGGTCAGCGCCGGCAGGCACCCTGCTGAGGAGGCACTGTGAATGCAGGTGCATCGAGGCCAGGTGGGTGCTCAGGTGAGTGTGAGGCGGTGGTGCCAGTGGCATCGATTCCCCAGGGACAGTGTGACTGTGGAGAGGGGGCAGCACAGCCCGTGCCACAGGGTGGCTGCTATGGCCTCAGGTCTGCTGTGGCCGTGTGAGCAGCGCCCCAGACTCTCCTGCTGCTCAAGACCCTGAGCCCTGACTCCTGTGAACCCCAACCTTTCAGTCAGAGTGACACAGACTCCCACTTGGCTCCAGCGCCCACCCTCCTGCCTCGGCAGCAGGAACTGGCCGTGGCTGAGGTCTACCTTGGACCCAGTGCATCAGGGCGGTGTCTTGGGGGTGGCAGAGCCAACAGCGGTTCTCAACCTGTGGGTCGCGACCCCTGAAAATACATCCTGCATATCAGATATTTACATGACGATTCATAACAGTAGCAAAATTGCAGTTATGAAGTAGCAACGAAAATAATTTTATGGTTGGGGGTCACCACAACATGAACTGTATTGAAGGGTCGCGGCGTGAGGAAGGTTGAGAACCACTGAAAGAATCCTAGCTCCCCAACGTGGAGCTGAGATGTCTGCCTGGCTCAGACTTTCATGTGAGAGAAGAAGAAAGGTTTCCATCACGTTTAAGCCGTGTTATTTCGGGGGGGGTGGCTCAGCAGTCGGCCTTAAGATCCTATCTCACACTGCTGGCCGCAAGTCGCCCTCTGGGGTCCTGAGCGAGCCCGGCCACCTCCTCGGCCAGCGAGTCCCGGTGTGCAGCCCCCTAAGGAGATGCTCGAAGGGGAACCTGGAGCCCCGTGTTGCCCGCCCCGATGAACCTCTGAGAGTTCCCACCAGCCCAAGCTCCCTGACGCCCCAAAGCGGGGCCTTCAGAGCCGGTCGTGTGGGTCCGTCTTTCACACCCCCACACAGTCGCTATAGCTGCTCCTAACTACCCACAGTTTCTCAGTCTTCAAGGTCACCGCCTCCTCCAGACAGCCATCCCTCCCTGAGGCTGAGTCAGTCAGGCCTCCTCTGCCCTCCCACCACCCCTTGAACATACCCTATTAATACCCTATTACAGCACACACCATGTGACATTCTCCTGGCATCAAGCTGTGAATGCAAGGGCTCTAGGTAGACTGAAATCTCAGCGCCCAAACTTACTCGCTGTGTGATCTTAGGCCAGTTACTCAACCTCTCTGAGCCTGAAGTTCCTCATCTGTGAATTGGCAATGGGACCAGCCTCCTGGGCAGTAGGCACGGCCATGCAAAGCTCTTGCCAACGGCTTGTGAATGGCTAGCCCAGGTCAGGACTGAAGACACCAGGCAGGCCTCCTCCACGCTCTCTCCCAGCCTCCTGGGGAGCCCCATGGAGGCAACGGGGCTCCCTAGGGGACGGCAGAGCAATGACTTGGAAGAAACTAAGGCCCTGCAGTAACTGGCAGGGGCGGACCTGCCCCCTCACCAGCACTATCGCCAACGAGAAACAGCGGCTGTTCTCTACGTCTCTGCGTTGCAGGGTCTCTGTTCCAGCAGCATCGCTGTACCCTGACCACTACCGCACCTGAGAAAGGGACGGGGAGCTAAGAGTCTGAAGCAGAAAGTGGCCATTTTTGCTGCAGGAATCAAGGAAGACTTCACGGAGGAAGATGGCCTTTGCACTGGGCCTTAAGGAAGTCTATACTCTGAATAAACAGAGTGTATCCATAGGGGGATCCCTAAACAGCAGTTAAAGAGAATGCGGCGGATCCACGCGAGAGCGAGACGGGGAAACGCCTGTGTTCCAGGGCCAGGAGGGGAAGGCCGCGTGCAGAAGCATCCATCACGCTCCCACTGCTTCTCGTAAGAATGCAGCGTGTGCAGACAGACACGGCAGGAAAATGCAGGCTACGCTGAGCTGCAGGGGTTCAATTCCCGGTCAAAGGCACATCCCGGGGCTGCAGGTTCCTTCCCTGGCCCCAGTCTGTCTCCCCCCCGCTCTTCCCACCCTCCCTTCCACTCTCTCTAAAAATCAATGAGAAAAAATATCCTTGGGTGAGGATTAAAAAAAAAAAAGAAAAAAAAACTTGCCTGTACAGTGGGGCCTTGACTTACGAGTTTAATTCGTTCCGTGACGAAGCTCGTAACTCAAATTACTCGTAGGTCAAATCAAAAAGTGAACGAGTGAGACACGTGATGCTGGGCTGATGTTGTGGCGTTCACTGTGACGTTCGCTGCGCCAACTAGCGGTGGGGTATCTGAAGCTGGCTCGTAACCCGAATTTTAGCTCGCAGCTCAAAGCAAAAAATCGGCCGAGAGATGGCTCGTATCTCGAAAAACTCGTTAGTCGGGACACTCGCAAGTCAAGGCCCCACTGTATTTCTAAAGCAAATTAGACATGTGCTTGTCCTGCCCTCTCAAGACAGGTGTTGCTCTCAGCACTGGCCGGGGCGCTGCCCTGCCCGCCCGAGAGCTCTGGGAGGAGGCCTCGTGAACTCCTTGTCCGAGGAGTTGGGGATCAGCAGCAGGGGCAGCGGCAGCCAGGAGGGGGAGCAGGGGAGGGACGGAATCACTGTCCAGTTGGTCAGGCCTGAGCCCAGGCATTTCCCAGATGAACGTCTCGGAGGCCAGGAGTTTGCCTTCTCTGCCCCGGGCCAGGGCAGGGCGGACAGCGCAGGCCTGGCCCGTCCGGCCCAGGGAGGGTGGCCCCTGCCTCCTGTGGCACCAGGGGTGGACCGGACTCAGAGAGGGAAGCTCACCCACCAAAAGGGGGCCAGGGGACACTCGGCTGCTTCCATTAGTGACGCCTCGGACCTGGTCTGTCCTCAGACACAAAGGAGACACTGAGGCAGCTCCCCAGCCGCCTGCTGCCGAGCAGAGCCTCTTTGTCGCAGCGGCAGCGCTTTGCCCCGGCTGACACGGGGCTCGGGACGCAGAGCAGGAGGAGGAAGCGGACGGAGGACATCCGTCGTTTTCGTGATTCTGGAACAGGGCTCTGGAAACTTCTGTCAAGAGCCAGTAAATATCTTTGGCTTCGTTGGCCACAGGGTCCCTGTCACGGTGACCCAACTCTGACACGACAGCACAAAAGCAGCCACAGACAGCACGGGAGCAACGGGCATGGCGCATGCCGACTAAACCTCACAAACACAGGCCGTGGGAGACGGCGTGGCTGCACTCAGCCCCACCGAACTGCACACTGAAGGGTGGTCGAGACGGTAGATTTTATGTTACGTTTTTACCACAATTAAAAATTACACTTTTTTGAAAAGCAGGCAGTGGGCCGGATCTGGCCCCAGGCGGGGTAGTTTGCCAATCCCTGTTCTAGGACGTTGGAGCTCGAAAGACCCTCGGAGGGCAGGTCGGTTCTGCCATAACACGGCAGCTTCCTTAGACACAGGCGGCCTCACCGAGACTGGAGAAGAGGGGAAGGGTGTTGAAACAGCAGGGAACCTGAGCTCAGTGTGGTTAAACGCCGCCGATATGTTTAAATGCAGATGCTCCTTGACTGACAATGGGGTTGCCTCCTGAGAAGCCACCGTAAATTGACACCCTCACAAGTCAAAAAGGCATTTCATACACTAACCTACTGAACATCATAGCGTAGCCTCTCCTACCTCCTACCCGCTCAGAACACTTGCATTACTCTGTAGTTGGACAACAACAACGAACCCAAAGGCTATTTTACAATGAAGTGTCGAACAGCTCGTGTAATTTAGTATGCGTTTCACTTTCACATCATCGTAAAGTCGAAAAAACTGCTGAATCGAGCCACAGTGAGTCGGGGATCATCCGCAATCAGGAGCAAGCGCAGTTAAAGAAAGAACCGTAGCAGGACTTGACGGATTTAAGAAAAACTGGGCGTCTGTGCCAATGCCTTCCCTCACTACAAGTGGAGGCGGGATTCCTGGCCTCCAGGCCTCTGTGCGCCGGGGATTACGCATCTGGGGATGCGGCAAATTGAGACGACGAAGTTTCCTGCCTCTCCTGACGAGGGCTGCCCTGTCAGGCCTGGCTTTAGTGTTGATGACAGTGGTCCCGATTGGAAGCCAGAGCCTCGGGGACCTCCGTCCCCAGAGGAACCGGACCTCCGCGTTGAAGGCTGGCCCCCGGGGTTCACTGCGTGGCGGGGCGTAAGCGCCCTGGAGGTTTGCGTGCGCTCAGGGCTTGTTAGAATTATTACCCACTTGTTGGTGCTGTGGTTGCAAGTGTCCCTAGGTTTTGAGCCATCGACCCAACTCTGTTTTTCTCATTGGCCCTGTTCTTGTTAGTGCACAATTGTACGGGCCCCGGGGCCTCCGGGGGGTGCACCTGCGGTATGACAGCAGCGACCTGAGACCCCCACCCCCCACCTCTCTGCAGAGAGCTTCTACCAACAATGGCTGCTTGCACTTGCTGAGCTCATGCTGCATGCTGGCACTGCCCCGAGTGACTGACACACCCCGCTCCCCAAAATAACCCTGGACTGTCACCCCCATTTTCATTGAAGGGGACTTTGAAGAGCCGAGAGGTTAGGGGACCTGTCCAAATCAGTAATTAGAGCCCAGAGGGGCCCTCTCACCTCCTTTCAAGTCCCCTTGCCTGGCCCTGTCACCCCCAGGTCCCCACCCCTCGCAGTGTGCGCACAGGGAATCCTGGCATCTGCCTCCACCTTGGGAGTTGGTCCTAATTAGTAACTCAGGTGGTGGCCAGTGGGGATTTTATTATTAGTCTTTAGACGATACACATATGTTTTAAACATTTTTGCAGAGATGATCTATGTCACGATTTCATTTTTTAGATTTAGAGGTAAAAAAAAGGAAATGGCCTGAGGGTGGTACAGAGCAATTGCGAGTCCTTATGGATCCTTAGTGGGCACCCAGCTCTCCATACCCTCAGGGAACATGCTCAACACTCCCTGTAACACAAGGAATGCAGCTATTGGCTGCAACAAAAGCCTCAACTAGCAGTGGCTTCCATAATAACGGCATTTCATTACCTCATAACAAGAAGCCTCTCTCTAAAAAATCAGTGATCAAGTGACTCGGTGATGCAATTCTCTGAAATTCTCCCAGAGGCACGAAGTGGCTGCTACCGCTCCAGACATCCCACCTTCATCCAACCACTTCCAAATGCAGGAAGTAGGGGAGCATCCAGAATAGGAAGGCTTCCCTCACATGGCCACATCTTTTCATCAAGGGCAAAACATGTCCCCAAAAGTCCCCAGCAGAATCCCTCTTACATCTAACTGGCAGAACTGGGTCATTTCCCTACCGCTAGCCACAAGGGAGGCTCGAGAAATATCTGCCCTTCCCGCCTCCTTGTGAGATAGACAAGGAAGGAGAGGGAACACCCACGGGGCAACGCACATCCCAGCCCTTCCCCACCTCGAGGCAAGTTAAGTGCCCCCCGTCCCACGAGAGAAGCCCTCAGATCTGTCAAACGACCCAGGTCCCCCCTCACATGGACACTGGAGTCCACGCCACACAAAACCGCAAAGTAAATGGTTGGGATCCCCCGATCCCAGCCCCCAGCTCATGACCTGGCAGTGATGAGCCTCAGGTTGTCAACCCACAGACGCCATCAGATGAAGGACATCAGCAAAGCGTCTTCGGCCGTGGCCTGGCCAGTCTGAACTCTGACACCTGATGGGACCCCAACGCCAGAGGCCGCCAGGAAAGGGGGAGGCTGGTGGTGGGAGCCACTGGCTGCTCACACACTCGTTACAAATCAACTGGGAAACTCGGGCACCGAGGGCCCACGGTGCCCTGTGGCGGTGGCTGGGGCCGCGAGCGCCGAGAGGAGCCGAAGTCCAGGCCGCCCTCCAGACAGTGACTGTCAGGCACTTAAAAGACAATGGCCTGGAGACAGGGCCTCTGTGTTATCGAATCTTTGTGTCCGTTGAATGCTGCCCCCACCACTCCGTACCGTCTCTCCAACACCGAGGCCGCCTGCTGCGTATCATCACGTTCACATGGTCCTGCTTACCCTTGGCCGCTCCCCAGATTTGAGGTGCCCGGCCGGCCTGGTGGACACTTGAGTTTTGGACCCTTCAACTGAAGCACTGCCGTCGGCCCAGTTCTATGGTGAAAGTAACAAGTCGACTCGCGCATCAATGCCTCTATTCACTGTGGGGCATTGATGTGCTGAGTGATTGAAGTCAAAGACTCAGATGCCTGTTCCCAGAGAGATTAACATCGGCCCCGCCGTCTTGCCGGGATTTGGCGACCAGTCACACGCGCGGTGGAGCCCGCGTGCAGGACAGCCGTGCGGGGTGCCACCTTTGAGCGGCGGCTGAAACGCTGCTCTGGCGATGACTCCAAAGTGCAGCTGTTCATGACCATTGCTACCTGGTGGGCTCCTCCAGGAGCCCTGAGAGCTGACTTACAATTACAAACTTGGGAAGTGACAGGAAACCCAGAGAAATACATGAAGGTGATGCGTTTGCAGCATTTCTGAAATAATAACGGGTGCTCATCTGAAGCCGCCGTGCAAAAGCCATTGTTCTAAGCACTTTCACACAGACAACTTCACGTAACCACCACAAAGCCCTGGGAGGAGGGTACTATTACCCCTATTTCAATGAGATGCGGTCGCCAGTCCCTGTGTGACTCCGGGAGCCTCACCTCCTGCTCCTCATGCCCTGGTGCAGGCCCCCTTCCGGCTGAATCGGGGGTGACCTGTGCAACCAAGAGAACACTGCAGCAGTGACTGTGTGTGACTTCCATGGCCATGTCAGGAACGGCATTGCAACTTCTGGCTCGTCTTCGACCCGCTTGCCGCCATGTTGTGAGGACACTCAAGCAGCCCCGAGGAGGCGCGCATGGAGAGGAACCACTGGCCAGCCCTACTCGGCCGCCATGTGAGCTCAGACGTTCCAAGAAACGCATCAATACGTTTCTCCTTTAGGAAAATTCAAACAGTAGATAAGGTCCCTAAATAGCCTTACAACACCCCACGGCCACGCCCCGGCCCCTCTCCGAAACTGACGTCATGGTGCCTTCCCAGACCTTATTTCCCAGTCGATTATGTTCATGTTTATGTCCCCAAGAAAGGATTTGGCAGAGCAACTACAGGAGTAAGTCTCACAAAATAATGTTAAGCAAAACACCAGCCATGAGAAAATACGCTGTGTGATTCCCTTCCTAGAAACACAGAGCGCAGCAGGATTCTACGATGGAGTTGGGGGGTGAAGGCTGAGGGGCGGAGTGGGTCCTGCTCAGGGTGGAGGTGGTCCCCACGGGGGCGTGAGGGAGCGTCTGGGTGGTGACAAGGTTCTATTTCCCTTCAGAGGTGGTCACATGAGGTCCAATTTGTGCTGTCATTAGCAGGCGTCATCTTGTGCACCTTTCTGTGCGTGTAACTCACAGCTGTAAAACGCTGTGTTTAACAAAACACATGCTGTTTGTTTTGTGTTGTCAAATTTGTTGCTCTCTCTTCCTACACACGGCCTTTGTTCACTTGCCAATTAGTCCCCCCACTTGTCCCCTGTAGACATACTTCGTTCTTTTCCCAGCCGCAGCGGAATCCACGGAGCGACGACGGCACCCAGCCCTCGCCCTAACCCGCCATCCCCCGAGGAACTCTGACACCGTTGTGTGCACGTGCGTCTCTCTGGTGTGCCACAGTTGGAACTGCTGTGGCAAAGGGCAGGAACATTTCGAGTTTGAATAACATTGCCGAGTGCTGCCCGTGTGTCTCTACCACCAGCAGGATGTGGAGATCCCGTGTTCCCCGTCCTTCCTCACGCGTGCTAGCTCCCCGGCGCTCCGGTGTTGTATGTGCCTCAGTACTGTCCCGTGGCCGCCACAGCGGAAGGGACAGAGGCTGGAAGACCTTACGCATCTGCCTGAGACCACACAGCAAGGAAGCAGCAGCAAGAAGACCTGGATTCAGGTATTTTGCCTCCAAACCTCAGCTCTTGCCAATCCATGGGGTTTTGCTCCTGAAAGAACGGGTACTCCTGGGGTTCGCCCTAGGCACCCCACCGCGGGCTGCCGGCAGCCCAGAGGCCTGCGGAGCTTGGCCCAGGGCTGCAGGTAGACCAGCAGCTGCATGGAAACCACCGGGGAGGAAATGAGTTCCAAACGGAATCACCAGGCGCTGCTGCCGACTCATGTAAATTAGATAAACGTGCATCCAACACGACGCATTCAGAGCAAGGGCACGCAGGTTCTCAGCTGCTCCCAAGCAACAAGCCGCGGGAGTGAAAAATAAAACCATCTACGAAGCTACACAACGCAGTAATGAAAGATAACAGTCCCACAGCCGCAGGGGAGAATTATTGGAAAATCCGCTAAGAGCCCATCCGCAGGGAGGCCTGAGTGGCTGGGGGCAGGAGATGGTGAAGTGTGACAACGAGAGGGCAGCACACGCGGGCAGAGAAGCCCGGGTGTGAAGTGCCGGCTGGGTGACCTTAAGTTCCAGGAGCTCTCGAAGACTCAGTTTCCTGGGCTGTGAAATGGGAGGGAAACAGGACTTACCACCCCACAGCGCTGTGACGAGGAGCAAATGAGACCCTGAGGCCAGGGCTGCCGAGCACAGCCGTCCAGGTTGTACGTAAACGAGGACAGGGAGCGTGCGTGGCAGGGTGGGCCTGTCCCGCGTGTGCAGCCGCCCTGGGAGGGCCAGGCACCGGGTAGGTGCTGATAGAGGGAATGTGCTGATCCTGGCAGCCAGATGTCCCACTAGCGGGGAGTTCAGGCCATTGTGACCGTGTCTGTGACAGGAGCTCCTCTCCACACGGAGAGGAAGCCCCCCAATGGGCCCCGAAAGCAGGCCTTGCAGGACTGAGCGGAATGGGGTGGCCTGCGCCCGCCTGGGTGGGAAAGCCTGGGGCACCGGTAAGACAGGATGAAGCAGGAGTCGCCATGCTCCGTGCCTGCCAAGGAGCTGCCTTGAGCCCATGGCACCGCGAGCCACATCAACAGGAAAGGAGGTGAGGGCGTGGCACAGCCCGGTGATGAGAGAGCTTGACTGCCCGCAGCGGGAGGACAGGAGCCCCACCTCCAAAGGCCGTCCCTCTGCACAGCCGGTGCTGTCCTCTCTGTTTGCCAGCCTCCCCCATCCTCCCAGCCCAGCCGCAGGGCCACCTTCCCCAGAAAACCTTCCCTGGTTTCCCAGCCCCAGGCCCCCCGCCAGGCAGGAGGGGCTGCCTGCATCTTAATCATCCTGTACCCCCCTCTCCCCTCCCCCAGCAGCCGAACATAGCTGGCGTCCTGTATGTCTGGTAAATTAACGAATAAAGAGTGAGAGAGAGAGCCAGGCCTTTGCCTAGGACCCCATGAAAGAGCGGGAACCCCCATCCCATCTGTCCTTTTATAATTAGGACCAGCGAGGTCTGAAGTCAGAGAACAGTGGGTTAGGACAGGAGAGGGCTGACAGTGCTGTCATCCTGATGGCCCCAGGGACTGCAACAGAGTGAAATGTGACCGCAGCCAAGGCCGAGAGACGCGTGGCCGGCGCGGTGAGGGTAATGAGCTCCGGAGAATGTGCCTGCGACAAGGGAAGGCGCTCGGAGCCCTCCAGTCTCGCTGGGCGACCTGCACTGTGGCCCACACTTCTATGCCAGAGGCGTTTTTAAAGAAAAAAAATCAAACAAACTCGGCGCTAGCGGTCTAAGGCCGGCCTGCTGTTCAGCCAAGCCGAGCGTCCAGTCAGCCTGGGTCTGGATCTGCCGGGCACTGGTCCTGCTGCACCCTCTCTCCCTGCTCACCCATCTCCACCCCCTCCAGCTGTGAGCACCGCGGGGGCAGGGACCGGCTCTGGGAAGTTCGCAGGAGACGTCGGGAGAGCAGCCCCTGTTCTCTGCAGTTTGATTCTGCCTCGGATCCGCCACACACTACGGTTGTGTGAAGCCCACGTTGACAAGAGCAGGAAGCGGATGGCACTGGGGAAGAGGACCTGGCTGACAATGAGTCCCCACATCTCAGCGGCTTTCCAGACCAAACACTTATTTCCTGTTCTTGTTGTGCAGGGCAGCAGGTTGGCCAGCTTGTGCCCTCAGCTCGTCTCCCTGGGCAGGGCTCTGTGTGCGTCCCCCTCTGGGACCAGGCGGAAGGACTGTCCACTCTGGGGCACTGTGTCCTCATGACGAGGGCAGAGCTAGAGGAGGCGAGGCTCACCCGGCTCCATAGGGCAGGTCACACCTGCTCACCTTCCAGTGCTCAAAGCAAGTCACGTGACCAAAGCCAGTTAGTTAGTGGGGGTAGGGAAGTACACACAGCCTCCTGGGACAATGGCATTGGTGGGAGGACATGAATAAATGTGAACAAATAGTACCATCTACCACGGTATGTTATGTCTCACTCCCTAGCCTGTATCCTTCTCTATTCCAGGAACATATCCCATGTGGTTTGAGCAGGCCTGACCATCCCCACCACTGGGTAGGCACAAGATTTAGACCAGCCAATCAGAGTACTCTACTCACACCCACCCACAGGCCATGGTGATTGGTTCAGGAATGGACATGTGATAGAAACAAGCCAATGAGAGCCTTCCCTGAGACCTCTCTGCCAGAGCTACCAGGAAACACACTCTCTTCTCTCTCGGGTTGCAGGGCAGGCAGGGTGTGAGGGCAGGGCTTGCAAGCGGCACACAACCTCCACAGGAAGCAGCACAGCCTGTACAGTAGCAATGATAGAAGTGTCTGCACTGCCCAATGACACGTGAAATGTGGCTGGAGCGAAGGAGGAACCCAAGTCTGATTTTTATTTTGGATTTCATTTAAATTTTATTTTCATTCATTCACATTTCAATCTATAGCCCAATGTGCCTGGTGACATATGGATGTGATCAATATAGAGGGGGTCTATGTAAGATATGAAAGAGCTTTTGGTGACATTTTTTGGGCCTTTGTGTCCAGTTGAACCTGATGCTACCTAGATGTGGTCGTTTATAAGAGTAAATAACTTTCTTTGCTTTGCTTAAGCTAGTAGGATTTCCACCATTAGAAGTGGGAGGACTCTCAACTAATGCCGTCAGCAGCAGCGATCACCTCTATTTATTTTGTCCTACTATGTGTCAGGCATTCCGCTGATGTACATATGTCATCTCATTGATCTTCCCGAATCAGCCAGGAGGAGGCCAAGTGTGAGGGCCTAGTGAGTTATTTCGGGTGGACTGCCCGCAACAGTGCCAGGCATGTAGCAAATGCTCCCCAGTACGGACTAGATTTTATTATTTTATTCCTAATCCCGAAGGTAAGTAAAGTGAGGCTCACAGAGTGCAAGTCACTTGCCAAGTGGCAAAGGTCACAGGCGACAGAGCTGGGACTAGGATGGGCTGGTACGATTCCAGAGTGTAAGCCCTTTACCAGCACCTTATTCTGTTTGTGGCTTTCATACGCTGCCCACGGTCCGGATAAGAGTAATGTTCATAAGCGTTGGCACTCATTACATGGCCAAGAATTTAAATTCTGGGCAGTTTTGTCTTCAGAGCCCAAGCTTTTAACTCTCAGAGAAAGAAAATGATTCTCTTTTTAATGCTTCCCGTCCTTCCGAAGGAGGACGTCTCCGCTCAGCGCTGATGTCTTTAATGCCACGCTAGCGCTTGCACAGAGAGAGCTAGCCTCAGGCTCAGCGCAAACCTCGCTTTCCAGAGGGGATTTAATAGGCCGGATGCCTACCTTCTATGCTACACGCTCCAGGCAGATGCAGGAATTCCCTCTCTCTAGAGGTGCTGTGGCTCCCTGCAGCCAGAAAGGCAGTGATTAGAGAAGGAAGGCCTCAGCTTCAGGGAGCTCTCGGCGCCTGTGGAGGGGACCAGCAGCCAGCCAAGCTCTCATGCCTGCCCAGGGACGTTTCAGAGGGTGGTGGATGGCAGGGCACTGGGGGACAAGCAGTCTTCTGTGACATCACCAGGGGTCACACGGCCTGAATCAGCTGATGGGCAGATTCTCAACCTGCAGTGAGCGGAGCTGCAGAAAGCGTCTTGCCTCACAGCATGTGATCAGGAGCCAAAGGCCTGTGTCTGAGTTCCTCCTCCACCATGCCCAAGGTGAGGGTCCTTGGGCAGTTCCCTGCCCTCTCTGGGCCTCAGTTTCCTCATCTGAGAAATAGGTAATACCTACCCCCAAGGAATTCGGTCCTAAGAAACAAATGAACCCTGGCCGGGGTGGCTCAGTTGTTTGGGTGTCGTCCCGTGCACCAAAAGATTGCTGGTTCGATGCCCAGGTTTCAGGATCGATCCCCAATAGGGGGCGTGCAAGAGGCAGCTGTTCAATGTCTCGAACTCACAAGGATGTTTCTCTCTCTCCCTCTCCCTCTCCCTCCTCTCTCTCTAAAAATAAATTTTAAAATCTTAAAAAAAAAAATAAGACAATGCACAAGAAAGCACTGTGTAGAGAACTGAACAAATGCGAATAGTTGCCATTCACATTATTTGAGTACTAGAGTCCCGGTATACAAAATGCACGCACTCGGCGGGGAGGCGGGGGGTGTGTCCCCTCAGCCCGGCCTGTGCCTTCTCACTGTTCAGGAGCCCTCGGGGGATGTCCAATTGACAGCTTAGGCCCACTCCCCATGGGCCTAAGCTGGCAGTGGGACATCCTTAGTGCTGCTGCAGAGGCAGGAGAGGCTCCCGCCACTGCCGCTGTGCTCAGCGAAGCTGTAAGCCCTGTGGGAGCTCACGCTCCCCCTGGCTGAGCAGCACTCCCCCTGTGGGAGCACATTGACCACCAGGGGGCAGCTCCTGCATTTAGCATCTGCTCCCTGGTGGTCAGTGTGCGTCATAGCGACCGGCCATTCCGCCGCTCGGTTGATTTGCATATTAGCCTTTCATTATATAGGATAACTGCATTACACGTAAGTGGGAGTCACCAGCATAGACGCTGACACTAAGTGAGATGAGGTCACCTGGCCCTTTCTGAATTAGCTTTGTTGTTGTATCTCTCTCACTGTGTCTTGCTCTTCGGGGGGGGGGGGGGGGGTCTTCTATCCACCTGGGGAGACTGGCACAGCATAGGCATCAACAAATGTATGTGCACAGATGGATGACAGGGTGATGGAGAAATGAATACTGGATGGGTGCATGGATGGATGGATGGGTGGATGGATGATGAATAGATGGATTGTGGATGGGTGAATAGATGGGTGGTGGTGGTTAGATGGATGATGGATGAAGGATTGATGGGTGATGGCTATAGAGTGGGTGGAAGAAGCATAGATGGGTAAATGGCTGGATGATGGATTGGGGGGTGATGGATTGATGGGTGATGGGTATGTAATGAATAAATAAATGGATAGAGGATGGATGGATGATGAATCCAAATGCAGTTTAAGATGCAATTCCTGGCCAGGTCAGAATCTTACTCTGCTACCACATCCCAACTCCCCACAGACTCTCAAACTACAAGGATGTGGTGTGTGTGTGTGTGTGTGTGTGTGTGTTTGGTTGTGTTGACATGAGGAAGAATTTGGCAGAGAATGTGAGTTGTAAGGAAAGTTTAAATAAAAATTGGCTTTTAAAGCAACTTCCAGAGTCTCCTCTCGGCGTGTCTGCATCCTCCCCAACCCCCCACACCAGCTGTGCTGGGTCTGGGTCCAGGTGAGGCTGGTCCAGGGGAAGGGTCCCGGGAAGGCATTCCTCGTGCCCTCGGCACAGCGCAGCCCCAGCGGCACTGGTTCAGCTCAGATGACTTTCATGGTGGTTTGGAACCAGCGTGTCCCAGGTGACTCCGTCACCACGTGTCCCAGCTAACCCGTCACCGTGTGTCCCAGCTAACCCGTCACCGCGTGTCCCAGCTAACCCATCACCACGTGTCCCAGCTAACCCGTCACCACGTGTCCCAGCTAACCCGTCACCGCGTGTCCCAGCTAACCCGTCACCCGGTGGCCGTTCCCCAGGCAGCTTAGTTATGATGGGTCGGTCTCGGAGTTTATCGGCTTCTCCCTCTGTCTGTCGGGGCTGCAGAGGTGGGGGCGGGGCAGTGATTTCTCCATCACCAGGCAGTAGCCTCGGGTAGTCTGATGTGCAGCTCCCTCTCTGCCCTCACTGATGGGAGCAGGGCGGGGTGAGTCACCACGGCTACAAGGGGCTTGGGTAGTGTTGGCCTCGGTGAAGGCCAGGGGGACATGGGAGAGCACTGGCGGCTCCGAGTGGCCGCCAAGCACAAACCCACCAGGGGCTCGCCCACCCTGGTGCATACCGCGCTCACCGGTCACCAGGCAAGTATGACAAAGCGGGGCGCACACAGGACTTCACACTGCGGAGCGGTGGAGCCGGAGCGCAGGCGGGGCAGGGTGGGGCACTGAGGGAGGTGGCCTCACACAACCCTGAAGGAAGAGGAGGAAGGAACTTTCCAGGAGGACAAGGTCGGGCATCTTGGAAGAAAACTGCATGTGAAAGACGCCCACCAAGGCAGGATGCGGCTCTGGAGCAGGCTGGGGCGGGGGCGGGGGGGGGGGGGGAACGGGGGCTCTGCCTGTGCGGCACCCAGGGCCCTCCCCCTGCCCCCCAGCAGCATCTTGACTCTCCTTGGGGAACCACCGTGAGGTTCTGTGGAGACTGACCCCACCCCCAGCTCGGGGTGAGCGAATGGCCTGTCGGAGCCACAAGCATCACAGAGGCAGCTCAGGGATGGCAAGTCACCCAAACCTGGCTACTGAGCCCTCCCTGGGAGGCCTACAGGCGCTAAACTGGGGCACCTGAGCACGGGCTCCCCATGAAAGGGCTGCCATTGGGGAAGCCAACCAGGAAGCACAACTCTGAGAGCTGGAGAGGAAAACACAACCAGAAACAGAACGCAAGGCAAAGCGAGTCGAGGGAAAGAGACACCGAATCCTGTAACACCTCAGGAGCACCTGGATCTAGCTAAGCCTGAAGCCCTGCTACCTTTATGCTCACGTGAGCCAACAGAACGTCGTCTTTTTGCTTAAGCCAATTTGCATTGGACTCTGTTCCTTGCGACCAAGCAAGTTGCTTTATTCACTTTTGTATCCCAATGCCCATACCAGGAACTCAGGGCATAAATAAGAAATGGGTGGGATGGGATGGGAGGGATGGGATGAATGGGATGGGAGGGATGGGATGAATGGGATGGGATGGGATGAATGGGATGGGGTGGGATGGGATGGGGTGGGATGGGATGTGATGTGATGGATGAGATGAATGGGATGGGGTGGGATGGGATGGGATGAATGAGATGGGAAGGGATGAATGGGATGGAATGGATGAGTGGGATGGGGTGGGATGGGATGGGATGAATGGGATGGGATGGGATGGGATGGGATGAATGGGGTGGGATGAATGGGATGTGATGGGATGGGTGGGATGGGATGGGATGAATGGAATGGGATGGAATGGATGAATGGGGTGGGATGGGATGGGATGTGATGAATGAGATGAATGGAATGAATGGGATGGGGTGGGATGGGATGGGATGAATGGGATAGGATGGGGTGGAATGGGGTGGGATGGGATGGGTGGGATGGGATGGGATAGGATAGTATGGGATGGGATGGGATGTGATGGATGGGATGAATGGGATGGGTTGGGATGGGATGAATGGGATGGGATGGGGTGGGATGGGATGGGATAGGATAGTATGGGACTGGATGGGATGTGATGGATGGGTGGGATGGATGTGATGGATGGATGGGATGGGGTGGGATGGGATGGGGAGGGATAGGATAGTATGGGACGGGATGAATGGGATGGGATGGGTGGGATGGGATGGAATCAACCTGGGCCTGTATGGTACCTGAGCCTGTATGGTACCTGGGCCTGTATGGTACCTGAGCCTGTATGGTACCTGGGCCTGTATGGTACCTGGGCCTGTACGGTACCTGGGCCTGTACGGTACCTGGGCCTGTATGGTACCTGGGCCTGTACGGTACCTGGGCCTGTATGGTACCTGGGCCTGTACGGTACCTGGGCCTGTACGGTACCTGGGCCTGTATGGTACCTGGGCCTGTACGGTACCTGGGCCTGTATGGTACCTGGCCTGTACGGTACCTGGGCCTGTACGGTACCTGGGCCTGTACGGTACCTGGGCCTGTACGGTACCTGGGCCCATTCCAGGCTGGGACTATGAGCATCATTTGTGCTCATCCATCAACTTTCCCAAAGCAGGTCCAAGAGCGTGAGGCCCCTCTAGGTTATAAAGGGACATGTCCACTTGCCCATCTCTGAGAGGCTTGACCTTAACTCCTGCCGACTTTAAGACCCCAGATTCTTTGCAGCCAGCTGATGGGGCCTGCGCGAAAGGCTCAGTTCTGACCGGACGCGGCTGGTGCTCCATAAATAGCCGTGGTTAGCGAGTGCTGCCTATGTAAATGTCAACATAAACAGTCTGGATGGAAGGCAAACTCGTGCCAGTCCCCAGAGCAGCCGCTCCGGGAGGGCGTGCATGCCCAGTCCCTGCCTGGCGTCGGGACACGTGCCCTGGGCTTCTGGGGCTTTGGCAGGAATTATAGCCCCACTGGAAAGGAAAACGCTCTGAAATTAGAGGAAACTGGGACTTATGCCAAAAGCAACTCCGAGCCATCACAGCAGGCGGCGGAGCCGGGTCCCGGGTGCTTAGGGGACGGGAGGGAAGAGGCAGCGAGGGTTTGCGGACGCTCCTCTCCAGTGAGCACCTGACACAGGCGGAGGCTGACTGCGACCCGAACGCCAGGAAGGCTTTGCTCTGCATCTGGGTCTGTCGGCCTTCGATTCTCACCCAGATTAAGTGAAGCAGCTAAAGCAAGTAAGAAAGTTCCTAGAACCCAAATACCAGCAGCCACGCAACGGCTCCAAATTCACTACAGGCCGTGTTGGCTTGGGAAATTAGGAAATTACTAAACAAATAACAGAAATCAACGATAGGGCAGAGTTGGTATAATTAGGGTGAAAGTGGGTCCCCGACCTGCCCCGGCACTGCGTGCTCCCCGGTGCGAGCTGGCGGCCTGGGTCACACCTCCGATCCCTGGGCATAGGGGTGTCCCTCTCCTCCACGGCCCACTCCCCCATCCCTCTTCCTCTCACCCCACCACTCCCACCCCGTCTGCATGACATTGCCCCGGGGCTGTCCCACAGACAGCAAACTGAAACTGGCCAGGTCTGAGCTCAAGGTCCCTCCCTCCCATTACAACAAAGACCCATTCCCATGTCAATCTTCCTCAATTCGGTAATGGGGACAATCGTTTGCTCAGGACAAAAACCTCGAAGTTGTCCTCAGTGATTCTCCCCTGACTCCGTATCCCACCTGCAGCAGATCCTGTTGGCTCTGCCTTCAAATTGCATCCCGAGTTCATTCCGTTCTCTCCATTTCCCCCCACGGCCAAGCCACCAGCATCTCCCACCTGGACCGTCACCTGTTAACCCTCCTATTTCTGCCTCTAACCAATATTCCCTACTCATCCCTCCAAATGCGATTTTGCTAAATGCAAATCATGCCCTATCACCTCCCTGCTGAAAAGCAGTCAACAGCATCTCAGGGCATTTAGAATGAAATCCAAGTCCTATACCACAGCCAAAAAGGTTCCACATGACTAGGTCCCTCCAGAGCAATTTGACCTCTCTCTCTCTCTCTCTCTGCAACAGCCCCTCCTTAGAGTTCTTCAAACCTGCCAATCAATTCTTACCCCAGGGCCTTTGCACATGCTGCCTCTTCTTCGTGCTCCACGCTTCCTTCCACTCTTACCATCCTTAGGTTTCCACTCCACTGTCATCTCCATCAAAAGGAGATCTGCTCCCACCTACACCCCACAGACAAAACAGCAGGCAGAGTGTGACTCTATGTATAAAAAATGCGCGCTGCCAGTGTGGCTCAGTGGTTGAGTGTCGACCTCTGCACCAGGAGGTCATGGTTCAAATCGCAGTCAGGGAACATGCCCAGGCTTCGGGCTCGATCCCCGGCAGGGGGAATGCAGGAGGCAGCCGATTGATGATGTTTTTCTCTCTCCCTCTTTTTTCCTCTCTCTCTAAAAAATCAATAAAAACATTTTTTTAATGGATGCACATGATATTTGAGAACTGCTGCCAGTGGTTGCCCCTGGGAGAGGAAGTGGGTGGCTGGGAACAGGGAGACTTTTTACTGCACGTTGTTTTATGCCTTTGAATTTTAAATCATGTGTATATACTATTATTCCAAAATGCTTAAATTAAATCAAATAAAATAACGAAGGGAGGGAGGAGAGAGATAAAGGGAAAGAAAAAGAGGGAGAGGGAGAGAGAAGGGAAGGAGGGAGGGAGAGGAAATGAGAGGCGGGGGAGAGAGCGAAGAGGGGAGGAAGACAGAGGAAGAAATACCCTTGGGAAATTGTGCTGAGAAAATAATTCCACAAAAATGTTCTATTCAAAAAAATAATCGTGTGGCATTAAACCATAAGGAATGAAAGAAAGAAATGCCCAGCAACACAGGTGTGCCTGGGACAGGTGCTTCGTGACCAGGATGGAGTAGCACGAAGTCCTTAGTAACGATCATCACGGAGACTGTAAAAAATGCGGAGAAATGTTTATGACAATAATTAATGGAAAAGCAGAGACTATAAAGAAGTATATTAAGAGAGAGAACGGTGCAGTGGGAAGAGGGAAATTGCTGAAGAGAGAGGGCGCATGGCCTTCGTCACTTTCTCAGGGGAGTCCCCACATGAAAAACGTGGCTGAGGCCTCGGGCTCAGCGTGGGCCCATCTTCGAGTTCAGCGACTGAGGCTCAGAGGGGGCCCGCGGGCCTGGGTGGTGGCACAGGCAGCTGGGGGCCCGGGGACAGGCTCCAGGAGGCCCTCACGGCGGCCCCAGGCCCGGCTTGCTCAGCCTCGGCACTGCTGACACCCGGGCTGGTCAGTCCTCGCTGGGGCTGCTCTGTGCACTGAGATGTTTAGCAGCATCTCCAGCCCCGACCCACTGACACCAGACCACCCCGGGCATGACAAGCAAAAATGTCCCCAGACACTGCGGGGTGTCTGAGTGTCCGAGGGGGCAGACTCGCGCCCGGGTGAGGACCCCTCTGCTCGGCAAGGCCCTAACTTCCCTGATTGCCAGTCCCCCCCCCCACGCCCCCGTAAAATGGGAGACGCCCAGCACGTAAATCCTCTCCCCTCCTGTGCACACACTAATTGCAGCCATATTTTTTAAAGAATATGTGTGTTAAATGGTTTTTATGGAGCCTTTTAAATTACAATAAAATAGGTAAGGCTCCTTCTCTCAGGGGAACCCAAATGCTGGCTTTTCAGGGGCGAGTGTTTATCACCTCCCCGCCCCTCACACATCCGGCCTGGCTTTTAGCACACGAGTGCTCCCTCCCGGGGGCCTTAATGGGGCCACATCCGATTCATAAAATGTTAGGGAGCACTTGGCCACGCCATGGTACCAGCCCGATTTCCACCCAGCGCCTTTGTCGTTTAACGGCAGCTCAAATAATAAATGGCTTTTCTGTTGTAGTCAGGCTTTTTCCGGGGACTGCAAATGCCAGCTCTAGGATTAGAGACTTCCTCACCCAGCCCCTCGCGAGGGAGGGGGAAGCCGAGTCCTCCTCCCCAGGGGAGTGACCGTCCGCAGCCTCCAGCTCCTGAGGAGGAGGCTGGGCTGAGGGCAGCTCTCCATCCGGCCACCTCCCCGCCACGTGGCCTCTCTCCCGTGGAAAACACCATTGCTCGGTGTGGGACTCATTTGGGTCCGCAAAGTAAGCACTTTGGGCCCGCAGCTGAGCCTCTGAGTGGGCTCCCGGACTTGGAATGAGCCTGAGAGTGAGGCTGGAGTGGGTGGTTTAGGAAAAAAGCTTGAAAAAAGTCATTCTTCCTCCACGGCCACCCACCTCCGCCTCCCCATCACCTGTAGGCTACCACACTCTGGGCTGCAGCATCTCTCCAGTGGGCAACATGGACCGAGTGCTCTAACCATTCGTGCCACCGAGGCAGCTCGCCCAGCCCCCCACCACCGCCACCCAGGCCCTCCTCGCCTACCTCCTACCCTGTTCAGGAGACGCTGCCAGCTCCGAGCGGCACCCACGTGCCCCTGGCATCCGCCATCCCCAAGCGCCGTCTCCGGCCCCAGCACATGCTCAGCCAGCACCCGGGGCGGGCAGAGGCCAGCGGCGCCCTCCGTCGACGGCTGATGGCAGCTTTACTCAGGCTTTTCTAGAGGCGGCCTTGGCCCACCTCCCTCACATCAGGGGCGTCTCCCAGGGTCCTCGGTGGGGATCCGCCGTGCCCACAGGTGACCTGCTCAGGACCGCGCCCGGCATCGGCCACTCTCCCACCCCGTCCATGGCCCCTTCTTTTCCAGGGCGTGCTGGGACCCCTGCCAGAGAGACTGCCAGTCACAGCCTCACGTCCCCACGTCAGGGTCGGCTTCCGGGACCTACTCGGTGGCCGCGCAGCAGGCAGGTCTGCACGGAGCTTCCTCCTAATAAGTCCCTCCTCGGGGGGGACTCGGGTCTCCCAGGACACGTCGGGACCCTTTCTTTCTCAGTTCTTGGAGCCACAGCCACTAACAGATGAACAGACACAGCCTCCCTTTCCTGTCCAGGTCGCCCGCCCCGGCTCCTCTCCGGAAGGCCCACGGCTGTCCATCCATGTTCCTCTAACCCAGGCCAGCGGCACCGAACCCACGGGCTCCCGGTGGGCCTCTGCTGTGGCAGAGAAGAGAGGGGGCCCTCCCTCACATTTCCTGTAATGTTTCCATTGATGTAGTAACCATGCTCACATTCTGGTTTCTGGAAGCCATTTCCACTGTTGACACACAATAACAGTAACAACAATAGCAGGAGAGGCAACAGCAACAATCTATCATAATAAAAGCATAATATGCTAATTAGACCAGACGTCCTTCCGGACGACCTTCTGGACGACCTTCCGGACCAAGCCGCGGCAGCGGGGGCGAATTTCATGCATCGGGCCTCTAGTAATAACATAAAAACTTACACATATCATATCAAATCCACAGTCAGCCAAAGTCTTGCTGAGCCTCTCGCATGTTGCTGGACTCACCCGTTAGGTCCTCTGTGTTTGCTCTTTGGACTTCAGTGCCCCGTGTTACGTTTTTACATCTAACATTTCCCCTGACGGGATGCAGCCACCTCCAGCCTCCCTCCTCTCACCCCCCATTTCTCTGTACCCCAAGCCCTCCCCTGACTGCCTGACCAGGGGGCCCCACTCCCTCCGGTCATGAGTAAATGTGTCCGAATCAGCACCAAAGACAGCCCCATGCCTCCACCCCCAGGCCGCAGCCTCTGGCCTAAGCCCTAGATCCCCCGCCCTTCCACCCAGGCCACCTCTCCCGCTCCCGCCCACAGCTCTGTCACCAGCTCTCCCAAACTGGGTCTCAAGCAGCAGGCTCGATACAGTTCTCCACCCGGCCCTAGAGAGCCTCGCCATCATAATCACTCAGTCTTCATAACAGCTCTGCAGCAGGTGCTATTATTACCCCACTTTACAGACAAGGAGCTGGGGCAGGAGACGTTAAATAACTTGTGATTACACATCCAGTCAGACTAGAGCTGAGACACATGTCCAGGCAGGCTGCCCAGCCTGGCACCCAGCGCGGCTCCCCACGGCTGCTGGAGCCACGGCTCGTGCCTGGGTGGTCCGGCCCCAAGGGCTCTTATTAAATACAGAAATAAAGCACCACGGCGCACATCTACGGCGAGCGGACATCACGAACCAGAGGTTTAGTTTTGCTGATGCTGATTTTTTTAAAAAACAAGGATTTCAATGACTGTAAACCAGGGTCCTCGGGGTCCACTTTAACAGGATAGCAAGTGAGGCCGCGTTCCGGAGTTCCGGAGAGTTCACAGGGCTCTTCCGCACGGGAGATGGAGTTTGAGCCCCCATAACCCTGCGGGGGGAGAAAGCACTTTATCTTCCTCCTGCAGATGAGGAGATGGAGGCTCCAGAGCCTGAGCAACTTATCCAGGACCACACTCAGGAAGGGGCCGACAGGGGCTTGCACACAGCTGGCACCCAGGTTCCCGGTGCTGCCCCCCTCTGCGCCCCCCGCCCCGTGTCTCCTCTGCCCAAGCAGGAGTCGAGGCGGTGGGAAGAGGGGCATGCGTGTGTGGAGTGTACGTGCGTGGAGGAGTGTGGAGTCGGCTCACAGAGAGAAGGGGGGAAGGCTGTCTCCATGGTTACACTGAACCTGAACAAAACATCACACACAGATCACTGTAGCCTTGAGCGTCACCGCTCCGTCCTCCCGGCAGAACCCGAGACAGCCGACTGCCAGGCCCTCCAACCCGCCCGCCGCCCGGAGAGCCTTCCTCCTTCCTGACTCCCATCACTGCGCCCTCGCTTTACAACAACTCACTGTTGTCGAATTAGTTACAGGCTCACCTGCGCAGCACCCGGGAGAGCAGGGTCCCGTTGTGCATTTCGGTAATATTCTGCCGCCTCCAAAGTCTCAAGTTGAGTTACCGAGCTTGTCTCGTTGATCCTCCCCCTGGAGCTCTGTCAGATCCACCGACAGCTGCAGGGCTGCCTGCTCCGACAGGCAGGGCCACTGAGGCACGGATGGGGAGAGGCTGCTGTCTAGGATTTTACTGTAAGTCGGTGTGTGGGCCATAAAAAGCATTCTGGGCCCTTTTTTTTTTTTCAACCCTAGAAGCGGGGAAATAAATAGCTCTCGTCTGATTGCCTATCCCAGTGATTGGCCGCGGCGACTGGTCGGCTGTTAAGAAGGATTCTGAGGCAGGAGCTGCGATTCGGAGGAAAGAGTAATGGGAGTCATTAAGGATGTGGACACGGCTGAGGGAGCAGGCGGTGCCGGCACCCGAGCTGTGTGTTCCCCCTCCTCCCTCCCTACCGTGACCATCCATGTCCCTGTGAAGATTTCATGTTGGTTCCCAACCAGGAGCGATTTTGGCCCACAGGGGGCACGGGGGTGCCCGAAGGCATTTTGAATGTCACTGTGATCGTCACCTATGGTGATGGGGGGATGCCATTGGCATCTGGTTGGTAGAGGCCACGGAGGCTTCTAAACCCCCTACAATGTGCTGGGCAGGGCCCACAACAAAGACTGACCCCGTGCAAATGTCAGCACCGCCAAGGTTGAGAACCCCGCAGCAGGACACACACACACACACACACACACACACACACACAGTCCGCACTCTGTCCTTGGTCCTCAGCAGACCGGAAGTCAACACCAGCATCTATACCTTCCTGTGCCCCAAACAGAACGCCTGGTTTCCTTCCTACACCTGCTCCTCCCTGTTCTTCTCCAGCTCGGTCAACGGCACCAGGCACCAGTGTTTCAGGCCCAGCCCCTAGGGGTCATCTCGAATTCCTCTCCTCCCTCACTGGCCTCATCACCCAGTCCTGTGGATCCTTCCTGCAAAACAGTTCCCAAGCCCCGCCCACCCTGCGGCCACGGCCACGGCTCAGCCTGCCGCCTTTCGCCTTCCGTGGGCCTCCTGACCTGACCCCAGCCACCCCGCTGCTTCCAGCACCCTGCTCCCACCGCAGGCCTCTGCACTTGCTGTTCCCGCTGCCTGGGACTCTCCCTGCTCCTCCCGGGGGGGGCTCCCTTTTGTCATTTGTGTCTCAAGAAAAACATCACCTCACCAGAGGCCCGCTCCCCTTCCCACCCGAACAGCCACCCTGCGTCCCATCACTGTTCGCCTCTCTTTCACTGCCATCCTCACTCTGTGGGCCATCTGTTCATTTGCTGCCATGCTACTTCCCCCAAAAAAGAATTAAAAGTTCACAAGATTAGAGACCTTGCCTTCCACCATGGTGTCCCATTACCAGAAAGACACGCCCTTGGCATACAGTATGTGCTCTCAAGTGAATAAAACCCCGAGGACAGACCCTTCCAGTAGGTGGAACCCAGGAGATGGAGATGGTCTCACAGCCCCAGGAGCTTCTCTCTGCTGCGTCCCCCTGGGCACGAGGCAGGCGGCAGGCCTGCGGTGGCTCCCAATCGATCGGCGGCTCTGTGTTTCTTGGAACCAGTTAAGATCTTCCTGAACCCGCTCCCCATCCAGTTCCCACCCCAGCCCCGCCCTCTGTGGTGCAAGCACCTTATTTGGCCTTGAAATGTGCACACGCCCCGCGTGCTGAGCCGATGGGGAAACCCTGCCTGTAGGGGGCAGCCTCCGGTCTCCTAGCAACCCTGCAGGTGTCCGTCCCGTTGCCCCCATTCTATGGATGGGTGCAGTGAGGCACCACGCGATGGAGCCACTCTCTCGAGCTCACACAGGACACTGGAAGAATGCCTCACAGGACAAACCCAGCGCTGTCTTTCCTCTCCAGTGCCCATCAGGATAAAGCAGCTGATACAATATTCGCATGTCCAGCCGAATAAGTGGTCATGTGATCAATGAGCGAGTGAGTGACTAGATGGGCCACAATTCCCCCAGGTCTCCTTAGGCTAAAGCCACACCCTCCCTCCTCCTGCAGGACTTCAGGGTGCAGGTGCTGGCAGGCCAGGGTGTGCGACTGGCCGCCTTTATCCATCTTCCCGTTAACAGGTCAAGGAGACACACAAACCAGTGAGATGTCACAAGGGGGCTAGAAGTCAGGCCTATTGTCAATGATCTCGGCCAGACCAAGAAGGAGTTTCCGCTCATCAGCGTATCTCTGCAGCCAAGACATCAGAAAGCGTTCCACCAGCCCAGGCTAGTGACACCCACTGGGCCTGGGAGAGGGAGCCTCACCCTCTGTAGCACATGAGCCACTTCCTGTGAGGACCAGGGCTGTGCACCCTCACCCTCTCCCTCACCCTCTCCCTCCCCCGGTGCCAGTCACTCAGCATCTGTGACTCCCGGTGCGGGCACGTGGCTGAGGGCACATGGCTGAGGGCCTACGTGGGTGCACAATGGTGCTCTGCATCTTGAGCTGGAGGGAACCAGGGCAGAGATGGGAGGGAAAGTAGGAATGGTGCACCTTGGGAATTGTAGTTTCACATCAACCATTTCTGCTAAGAAAGGAACTACAGAGGATTTCAAATGTCACGGAGGTCATTCCCCTTTTCCATACTCACACCAGGAGGTGAGAGAGGGCGGCCCTGCGTCCACTGTCAGCTGTCACGAGATGCAGATAAATCCTGAAAAATCAGCACTCGACTTCATGGTAGAGCTGCCAGCCATCGGCGCCCCGTGAGGTGTGGGAGGAAGAACCTGGCAGCGGCAGGTGAAAGGGAGAAGGACGGAGAGAACCCGCCCATCCCGCGTATGAGTAAATCCTGGGCCAGCAGACGTTCCCAGACCCAAAGGTGGGAAATGGTCAGGGCACCGGGGACAGGCCCACAGCCCACACCGGGGAAGGGCCTGCTCACGCCCTGGAAGCACAGAATTCGAGAAAGCACTGGTGTGTGTCCCGAAGAAAATGTAAACCCCACAACCAAGACGCGGCCGGTTGGGGGTAAGACAGCAGACTTCACTTCCTTGAGGGGAGCTGCAGGAAGGGCCCTGGGAGCGAGGGTGGAGAGGAGGCCCGTGAAGGAGAGGTTAATGGGGTAGGGGGAGAGGCCTATGTAATGCTTTCCACAACGAAAACTTTAAAAAAAATAAAAACAAAAATAAGAAGAGAAAAGCTTTTGAGATGCAAAACAAACAAAAAAGGAGCTAAAGACACGAAGGCGGACTCGAATACCATGGGACACGGGGAGCAGACCAGTCCCACAGGGAGCTGAGCGCACAGCGCCGGTGCTAGGACGCCACTCTGAGAGACGTCAACCACAGCCAACCAGGAGGAGTTTGATGTGAGTCAGGGACGTGATGAGGCACAAGTGAAGGTGCAGAGAGTCTGTTCCCTGGGGGAGGGGGATGCCCCACGGCAGCCCCGTCGCCGTGGGGACTGAGAAGCACGCGAAGGTCACAGCCGGGGACACAGGCTCAGGAGCGCTTGCCCTCCCCCTACTCGCCTCACCCCATCACTAAGGCTGTTCCCAGCAGCTCCCCTCACCCCGGGCATCATGCCGGGCCACCAAGACGAGAATCCAGGCGGAGTGAAAGGCAAACGCACCCTCTGACCGCAGAGCAAGCATCAGAACCCCGCGCAGGAACGGCAGGGACGTTGGCACCATCGCACCAGGAACTGGAAAAAGCAGTGATCAAGGTGCCAAGGGCTCTAACGGATAAAGCAGGCACCGTGCAAGGACAGGTGGACATGTAAGCAGCGAAATCGGAAGTCTGAGAAAGAACCCGAAGGACACGCTGGAGACCGAGCCCTGAGAGACACGAAGAACGCCTTCGATGGCCGTTAGGAGACTGGCTGGGGCTGAGGAAAGAGCTTCTGAGCCTGAGGATATCGCCATAGAAACCCCCAAAACAGATAAGAGAAAAAAAAAACAAAAAAAAAAAACAGAGCACCGAGGTCTGTGGGACAAGAGGTGCCGTCAGAGGAGAGAGAGCAGGAACAGAAAAAATATTTGAAGCAACAATGACCGTGACTTTCCCAGATCAGTCAGATGCCAAACCACAGACCCAGGAAGCTCAGTGAACGCTATGTAAGACAAGTTCCAGAAGATGGTGACCCCAAAAAAAGCATTAAGATTATGAGAGAGAAAATGACAGACATAGAGAACGGAGAGCGACTCTTGGGTAAGCGAGCGCTGAGACGCGGACGGCGTCCACCCCTCCATACCTACAGGCCCTGCTCCTGTCTCTGCTCCCTCGGCCACTTCAGCACAGCCTCTCCCACTCCGGGGGCTCACTCCCCTCCGGCCACTCCACCTCCCCTTCTTCCTGCTCACCAAGCCCTGTCCCTGTGCAAAGCCTTTCCCCTGCCCGGGGCCACCTCCTCTCACTCTTCAAGCCTCAATCCACAAGTGACCCCCCTCAGAGGAGAAGGGGTTTGCTCCCTCGTGTATCATTCACACAGACACACACTCACACATGAACACACATGCGCGTGCACACACACACAACGAGGAGGGCAAGGGCAGGAACCCACCTGTGTGACTGCACCCAGCATCCCAGCACCCAGCAGGTAGCCAGCACACACTCCATCATATTTAGCATTCAAGGCCAACCAAGATATAAATAGAACCGGAAAGCAGGTAAGCAAGGGATCAAGTGGCAATTAATGTTACAAAGATGAGCGAAAAACAGAACTCGAGAGCGACTCATCTCCTCATCCTACTAGCAAAGATGCTCCGTTTGCAGTATCGCTCGTCAAAATTGTTAGAGAAACAGAAGCCCAAGAATTAAAAACAGAATCAGCAGCAGTGCGTATACTTTTTAAATCATTAGTAAAGAAAAAAGAAACAAAACCAAGTCCATACAGTAAAAGACAAAAGCAAAGAAATGTTGAAAGAAAAAGGAATAAAGAATTTAAAGTATTCAACAAAAATAGTCATGAGATCAAACGTATTTATTAAAAAGAATAAATTTTATTTGGTTAAGACCCTCAGTTTATATCCAAAGACAGACTCTAACTGCATACTGTTTTTACCAGATGTATGTCTAACAGAAGGACATAGAAAAGTTAAAAAAAAAAAAAAAAAAAAAAACTAGAGAGATACACCAAGGGGACACAAACAAAAGAAAGCAGGGAGAGAAATACTAAAATATGAAAAAATAGAATTCAAAGCCAAAAGCATTCACTAGGGAAAAATAGTCATTTGATATTGACACAAGTAAAATCCACAATTCCACAATGAAAATATAACTGTCACAAATCTTTTTGCGATAAATAACATAAAATGACATTTTATGAAAACAAAACTATCAAAAACACAGTGCAATGGAAAGGATTCCATTGAAGAGAAAGACTTTGACCTATCTCATTCAGCTTTCTGCGGATCAATAAGAGCAAAGAGAAATAAATAACAAGATACTATCTATAAAGCTGCTTTACCTTACTCACAGGGACTATACCTGTGTTGTTGGGTGTTTTTTTTTTTTCAAATAAAACATTTACCCCAAAAAAATTATGAAGCAGAAACTTCACAGTCTGCTTTCTCTATCATTCAGTAAAACTATAAATTAATGACAAAAGTTTAAGCAAATAAGACAAAGCATTAAAAAGAAATTCTAAAAATGTCCTATTTATTTATTCTTGGATCAATGAATAAACAAGAGTACATTTCAGTAATACTAAAAACAAAATTGTAATTTCAGAACCTTTAGAAAATCATTTTAAAGAAAGCACTGTGTTTTGAAAGTCACAAGACATGGCCAAAGTGGTGCTCACAGGCAAACTCATAGCATTAAATGCATTCTTTTTTTTAACTGTGAAAACAAAGTTTTCCCAATTCAAATATCTGAACATACTAGCAAAACAAACCTCCAAAAAGTAACAAAAGAAAACAAGGATAAATTAGAAAACTTAAACAGAAGAGTTCTGATTCTTTAAGGGGGGGGAAGGGGCAATAAAACAGCCGAGCTGGCAAGATCCAGATTGAAAATAAAGGGAGAACCCGGCTGATGTGGTCAGTGGTTGAACCTATGGACCAGGCGGCCATGGTACGATTCCCGGTCAGGCCACATGCCTGGGTTGCGGGCTCCATCCCCAGTAGGGGGCATGCAAGAGGCAGCCAACTGATGGATGATTCTCTCTCATCATTGATATTTCTCTCTCTCCTCTCTCCCTTCCTTCCTGAAATCAATAAAAATGTATTTTAAAGGAATAATAAAACAAAGGTGGAACAAATCGCCAGGGCCTCCAGCCGGAAGATGTGGCATCTCAGAGCAGAGCCTGGGTAAAGGTTCCGGCCAGGCTGCAGTCTCCAGGGTCTGAAAGCGACTTTCGCCAGGGCTCCTGTCCCCTCAGCTGACTCGGACAAGGGAAATCCAAAGACAGAAACAGCAGAATAGCCAGGATTCCGAGTACAAAGAGGACAGGAATCAAAGAGACATTCTTTCTTTTAATCACAGGAAAGTACTATGCTACATTTTTCACAAACAGGTTTGAAACTCTCACATCAATTATTCTCTAAGAAACCACAACTCACTGAAAACGGACGCGGGAAGTAGAAAAGGAAGTGACCAGTCACCGAAGGCGGGCTTATTCCGCCTAGAATGCTGCCGCCGCCGCCTCCAGACCTCTGCATGCCTCCTCCTTCTGACAGTCAGGCCTCCGTTCAGGGGTCGCCCCTCAGGAAGTCTCCCTGACATCCTACTAAAAGCCTCCCCCCCTCAGCGCTACCTCAGCACCCACTTCCTAGCACTCACGTCCATGTGGGATTTTTACTTACCTGCTATATTTAAACTTTTTTTTCTCTCCACTGGAATGTGGGCTCCTGGTAAGCGGGGACCTTATTCAAGTTCACCAGGTACCCTAAGTGCCCAGCAGAGTCAGTGTATTAAGTTAACCGAGACCAAGGAGGACAAGAGAGCTTGCAGAAAATCCTTCCAAATAATTTCTTATGACAAAGGAAGATGAATCTTTCAAGCTGGAAAAAAAACTATCCAGGAAAACACTTGGAAGTACAGAAGAACTTGGCCAGCAGGTGAGGGTTCGTATAAGAAAAAAAAGACCCTCTCAAAAATTCTACTCTGTCACCATTAGAGGGAAAATGAAAAGTGGGCTTGAAAAGCCACCGAGATGTGACTGGCTTACGCATCAAGAAGCAGGAGTGCCCGCGAGCCTTCACCCCTCAGGGTGTCCGACCGCGTCCCTGACCCCTGAGTCCCAGCCTCGTTCTGGCCTGAATCCAGGACCATGGGAGCCACGGTGAGTGACAAACCTGTTCTCGTCTGTCCCCTCGAGAATGTCAGGTCATGGAGATAAGGCCTTTGTTTTGTCTGCCACTGAATGCACAGGGGCCTCAGGAGGGGCTCGGTACGTCCAAGTTAAACATACCAAAGAGTGAATAACCTCTTGCTGTCTGTCTTCATGCTCGAGGGCGGAACCTCCATGAGATTAAGACTTCATCTGTCTCGTTTCCTGCCAGTATCCCGCACCTGGACAAACCCTGGCACACAGTAGGTGTTCATGAACATGTGTAAGAGTGGAAACCTGGGGACAGAGTTCAGGCTAAGAGAACTGCACGTGCAAAGGCCCTGGGGCAGGAGCGTGCCTGGGGGAGTTTGTGCAAAAGCCTGGGGGACAGTGGGACTGGAGCTGAGGCAGCAAGGAGGAGTGTAGTGGGAGGTGAGGCAGACAGACAGGGGCAAGTCGTGTTGGGTCTTGTAGCTGCTTTTGCGATGGGAGCCACACAATGTATAACAGGATCCCTCAGCAGACGGCAGGCCGAGGGGAGCCAGTGGGGGCGGGAAGACCAGTGAGGTGGGTGCTGGAGTCCAGGCAGGAGATGATGCAGGCTCAGACTCGGTAGCCAAGGAGAGGATGAGAAATGGCTGGACTCTGGATATGTTTTTAAAGGAGCCAACAGGATTTGCTGGTGGATTGTGGATTGAACAGTGTTTGTGGAGAGGGGGAGGGGAGAGAGAGAGAGGTGAGAGAGAGAGAGCGAGAGAGAGAGAGAGAGAGAGAGAGCACTAAAGAGGACTCCAAGGTTTTTGCCTGAGAAAGTGGAAAGAAGGCTGTCTGCTGTCTGCTGTCCGCTGTCCGCTGTCATTGGCTGAGACGGCTGTGGCGGTGTGGAGCCACCCGTGTTGTCACCAGCCTTCCCATCTGTCTGCTTTGCAGGCTCACAGTAGGGATGCAGTTGTGACCATGGGACATGCAAGCCAAGTGCCATGTGTCACTTCTAGGCAGAAACTCACGCCCTTTCCTGAGATGGGGCCTCTTTTCTCCGGGCCCCATGAGAACAGGTCAGTGTGTGAACCGTCCAGATCTGCGGGGGCTCTACGGCCATACCACCCTGAACGCGCCCGATCTCGTCAGATCTGCAGGGGTAGCAGCATGACCCAGCGGTCCCTGCTGGTGAGGGCGACGAGGAGGAAGTTGGTTGGGGACTTGGCCATTTGAGATGTCATTGGACGCCAAGTGGAGGCATCACCTCAGTGGAGACACTAACACGTGTGTCCCCACCCGACTGTGTTCTGGGGCGGGTCTCCCTCCCTCGGAGCTTCTCGGGGACCACCCAGGACGTGGGGCCCTAGCCAAGGGGCGGTGTGGGACAAGGCTGGCAGGTGCAGTGGGAGGGAGCAGGTGAACAGGGATTTGAGCCCCTCCCCTCTTCCAGAACTGGCCCCTGGTAGAAGCAGGATGGAGAGAGGTCCAGAGGGAAGGGGGCACAGCAGACAAGGCAGAGGGGCTGGAGGCTCCACGCGTGTGTCCAGAGGCGACAGGCACGGACCCAGCTGGCTTCCTGCGTGTACGTAAGTTGTGATGGTGAATAAAAGACTTGGGACAGTTGGGAGGAGGAATAGTGAGCTGTGATGAGCTGAAGGCCCCCAACACCAAACCACCCCACGGCCACCAACAGGGGGATGGAGGAGAGAGACTGGGAGGGCCTGCCCTGCCCTCCTCCCCTGCCCTCCCCAGGGGCCGAGGCCTGAGAGCCGGCCCGGGGCCTGGGCACAGAGCTGCCTCCTCCCGCCAGGGCCTCAGCAGCTCCTAAAAAGAGCAGGCAGCAGCACCATATGTGCTCCTGCCGCCTCCGGCTATTTCGGGCAGCCCTCTCTCGCCTCTCCTTCCAGCTCCCCAGGCCTGTGCGTGAGTGTGTGTGCATGCGTGTGCGTGAGTATACGTGCATGCGTGTGTACACGTGTGCATGTGTGTACATGTGCACGTGTGTGTTTCCCTGTTGCTCCCTCCGTGGGCCTTTGTCTCTGTCCATCTCCACTTTCTGCCTCCTCCACCCCCCTCTGTCTTCCTCTCTCTGCTCGGCCCCGCTTTCACTGCCTGCCTTTGGGGTCCGCTGTCTGACCTCACTCAGCCTTTCCTGGTCCCTCTCAGATTCCGGGAGCACCCTCCCGCCTGTCTCTCACCCCCACCATGTCTCCGTGCCTCCTCTCCCCGCGCCAGTTACCATCTCTGACCCACTCCCTGGGAGCCTGGGACAGGCCGAGCCCCCACAGCCACTGTCCCACCCCAGGCGTCCGGCTCGGCTTCCTCCAGCCCCACCCTTGGGTGCAGACCTGCACCTACAGCTGAGTGACCCAAAAGTGGCGAGGGAGCACGGCGGCCGCCCAAGGCCCAGGCCACGCTCCTGGGTGGTTCTGGGGCAGAGAAAGGTTTGGGAAACGTCAGATGGATCAGAGCTTCCCCGCCTGGTGTCGCCTCAGGGACGGGCCTCGGGAAAGTGTAGGCCAAACGGTGTGTTGGGGCTGCCTTTCTCTGGGAGGGGGAACCCTCGCTTCGCCCCAGCCTCACAGAGCCCCAGCTGCAGGGGCTTGTCTAAAAGGAACCGGGTGGGCGAGGGGGGGCCTGGCCTCCACTCCTTCAGGTGCTGGAGGAAGCAGGGGCATCCTTGCTCCGGCCTGAGCAGCAGCGACTGTCCTTTCACTGGGACCGGCCTGGTTCTGAGGAAGCACCTGTGACACGGCGATTGCCCCAATGGCCCCAGTGCTGCCCCCTCGCCCCTTTCACGCCCCGGGCAGTTTTAACCCTGCAGGCCTCCCCCCCTGACGCTGGGCTCAGCCATGTGACTTACATGCCACTTGCCCAATGGGATGTAAGCAGAGGCCTGAAAAGTGCCCGCACAGCCGGGCTTGCTGGGGCTTCCCCGGCTCGGACGCCACATGGAACGTGCCGGGCTAGCCTGTCGGAGGGTACGAGGCACAGGGCCTAGTGGCCTCCACCACTGCAGCCGACAGCCAGCAACCGTCACACGTGTGAATGACCCAGCCCAGAGCAACTGACACGGGTGACCGCAGACTCCGGGGCTGAGTGAATTCACGCCGCCGTGTGCGCCCAGGGTCTGGGCTGTGGCACCGTGGCAGGAGCGAACTGAAACTCCCGCCTCCACTCTCAGGACTCGGCTCCTGTGAAGCTGCCTCCCCTCCGGTCCCGGGGCAGGCATGTGACCAAGGTCAGCCAATCAACACAACTCATCCCTACGTCAGTCCAACCAGAACCTGTTCTGGAACTTTTGTTGGAAACGTGGAGAGGGGATCCCCCTTTTCTGCTGAAGTTGCTGGGAGACAGGAGGTGAGCTCAGAGCTCCCAGGGACAACCACGGAGAGCGCACTGAGCAGGGAGCAGATGGGCGGGGGGCGGCGGCAGAGCCCAGTGCTGGAGAGAGACAACTCTCCCAACAGCACTGCTTCACCCAGCCACGCCCCAGCCCCGATTCTCCCATCAGACTCCCACTAGGAGAGGCCACCATTCCCTTTTGGCTTAAGCCCGTTTCCAGTGGGCTTCTCTTGCTTGCATGAGTCCCGGTGTCCTGGCTAACAGGGTCAGATCCTTTTGGGACGTCTGCCCAGCCCCAATCCATTCCGTGGGCTCAACAAGGTTCTGCTCCCCTCTCACAGGACGGGGTTATGCAATCCTACACCCCACTCCCCGAACAGAGCGACCGCCCCATGGCCATCTGCACACCCGCCATCCAGGCACGTTCGCTCTCAAGACCGTGAACCAGCAGACATGGACCCTGGGGGCTGGGCGTCCGAGTCTGGGCCCTGCACGATTTTAGTTGGTGGCTTAGACCTGAGGGAGGGCCTCACCCCGGCCCCGGGGCCCAGGTGGCCCTGGCCCCGGCCCCCGAGGGTGGGGATGCACATTTGCATGGACTCAGTGGGCAGCTTCCTCCTCAGAAACTACCTTATTCTTACTTGGGCTCAAGTCTCCTCTGTCACTTGAGGCCAAAAAGAGTTTAACCACCGCAGTCCTGCAGGCAGCAGGGAGGTCACGGCACCCCCGGTTCCCGGAATTTAAATAGGGCTGACCACAATGCACCCCCCAGCTCCTCAGTGTTCCCCTGAACACTCTTCTGGGGGCAGAACAGAAGAGCAAGGAGGGGAGAGAGAGCGTCTGGGCGTCCCTGAGGTGCAGGCACACCGCAGATCCCGCCTCTCCCCGAGCAGAGGCCCGAGCTGTCCTCCGAATCCCAGATGCTTTCAACAGAGTCACTGACCCCTTGCTAAGTGCCTGCTCATCCACATTCCGGATGTGGCATCATGTGAAATGGACCGAGGCCTGCCCCACAGAGCCGGCAGCCAAGCAGGGGAGGGGTAATAAAGAGGTTAAATGAGTGTGATATGTAGTGGGCAAGACAGCAATTAGGGTGATGAGGGGAAGAGCTGGGAGCGGAAGTGCTGGGGGGTGGGGCGTGTCCCTGAGTAGAGAAAGGAAGTGATCTGACTCCAAGGCTTGGCGTCTGAGCTCCGGTCTGTGGACCCTAGCAGGGGCAGGGACCCCAGCAGGGGCAGGGACCCTGGGACCCTGGCAGGGACAGGGACCCCGGCAGAGGCAGGGACCCCGGACCCTGGCAGGGACCCCGGCAAAGGCAGGGACCCCGGCAGGGGCAGGGACCCCGGCAGGGCAGCTGCTGCTCCCAGAGGAACCCAGGCACAGTGCAGACAGATCTGCCAGGTTTTTGAGAAAAACTATAAATCCAAATGTTCCTGTGAAGTGTGTCCATTTTCAAATGTTGGCAGCTTATTCAAAGACACTGTAAACACTGCAGGGCCGAACAAGCAGGCAGTCCAGGTCTGACCCGCAGGCCACGGGTCTGCACTTCGCTCACAGGTCAGCCCTCAGCGAGCGCCATGGACCAGCACCAGCCAGCGGGGTGCCTGCATCACCTGCTTTAACCCCATGAGGCATCATGAGGCAGATATTACCTTCCCAGCCAAGGAAGCCGAGGCCCAGAGAGGGCAAGCCCCTACCAGACGCCACACAGCAGTGAGTGGTGGCCTGGGGGCTGGAGCCTGGGCTGACCCCGCGATGCCCGTGTCCTGTTGTGTTCTGCCACCTCCAGCACCCGGACAGAAAGCCACCAGACCCTCATTTTCCACACGGAGAAAGCAAAGACCAGAGAGAGCGTGAGTCACTCAGCAAGTTGACATTGGAGCCTGGACTTGAACCTGGGGCCCATGACTCCTGGTGCAGGCTGGTCCCAAGGAGGCCTGCTGGAGGAGCGGGAGCGGGAAGGGATTGGTTTGGGTGGTGGGGTGCAGCTCAGCACAGCAGGCCCTGGAGCTCTGGAGCCTTCTGCCCGGTGAGCATCCCACCTCTGCCGCTTGGTGGCTGTGTGACCTTGGACAAGTCCCTCCCCTTCTCTGTGCCTCGGTTTCCTCATCTGGAAAATGGGCATAACCATGGCACCTACCGCACAGGTAACACTTGTCGAGGGCCTAGAGCCACGCCTTTCACAGTCGGAATCGTCACCCACCAGACGCTCCTAACACGAAGCCCAACCAAGCCCAACTGATGTTATACCAACACGCTCCAAAGCACCGAGGCCTCCTGGCTGGGGACATCGTGTGTCCCCACCCTCTCGGAAATGTGGCAGCATGCTTAGAGGGAGCGGGCAGGAAAGCTGGGATTTTCTGAAAAGAAAGAGGGAAGCAAAAAGGTGCGGAGTTGGGGAGGACTGGGGGGTGCCTCCTCCTGAGTGGGAACGGCCCTGCCCGGCACTTACTTGGTGCCTCAGTGGACGGAGGCCCCCGGACGGCCCCCTGACTCATTGTGTCATAAGAAGACACTTAGAGCCAGGGAAGGAACTGGACACAAACTGTCAGAACAACCAGCAGCATTCCTCCCACGAATGTGGACTGAGCACCTACTGTGTGTCAGTGGGAGCACTGCCGAGCCAGCGGGAACAATGAGATAAACTCTACCCCACCCTCACGGAGCTGACGGACAACACAAAACACACAGACAAGGGCCGTGAAGGTCAAGTCCACGGTGGCAGGTGCTAGGAGAAAAATCCAGCAGGAAATGTGTGGGGAGATCAATGCTGATTCCGGTGCTTGGAGAGAGCTCAGCACTGGCTTAAAGAAGTTTCTAGAAATAGCCTTGTGCCATCTGAGGGAAGAGCATTCCAGGCAGAGGAAAGGGCTGGTGCAAAAGCCCTGAGGCCAGTCTGCCTCCTTGGGGGCCAGTGTGGCAGGAGCTGGTGGCCTCGGGTGGGGGTGGGGCTGGGTGGAGAGGGAGCTGGGAGAAGCTGCAGTCAGCGGCTCTGACTCCAAGTGAGAGGAGGCTGTTGGAGGGGGGGCCCAGAGGAGGAGCAGGATCTGATCCTGGCTCTGGTGGGTGCAGGAGGCTGAGGGGCGATGGCCAAGGCTGGGAGGCAGCTGGGGGCAGCACAGAGCGCATGGGAGATGTGAGTGGCTCAGGAGGGCAGCACGGAGGAGGCCGGGCTCACACACCGGCAGGGGCTGGGCACTTGCCCTGCACCATCCCACGGATCCTCACACCCTCACACCTGGGACAGGGGTGTCTGCTCGACCCCCTTCCACAGGGGAGCCAACGGAGGCTCTGGCCCAGCCACACTGCCGAAAGGAGGCAGAGACTGGCCTTACACTCGAGAAATCCCATCCTTTACTCGATAGAACGGGCACCGCTGCACCATCGCAGGGAAGAGAGAGGTCTAGGGCCCAGTCAGAGCGCCCAGCAGCTGCTCCTGCTCCCCGAGATGGCCTCCTCCTGGCCCCCCAACCCACCTCCCTCCAGCCAACCTCCAAAGTCCACCTTGCCCCACCACCATCCATTCCTACCACCATCTCCTCAGGATCAAGTCCAGCCTCACCTGTGCTCCCAGTTAGCACCTCACAGCCGCCACCCCATGTCCCTCCCCCAGCCCTACTCTGCTGCGCACCCCCAGACCGCCTGCACCCCTAGGCTGCCTGCACCCCTAGGCTGCCTGCACCCCCAGACCGCCTGCACCCCCAGGCTGCCTGCACCCCCAGGCTGCCTGTGTCTGCACCCACCCAGCCCTTCGAGCACCCAAACCGGGGAGAACGCCATCTGCGTGCAGGGCCGGGGAGTCATGTGGTGGCCACACCTGCCTTTCCCCTGTTTGTGAAGGAGGCCCATGCTCCTGCCTGGAGGAAGAGGGGTTGCTCTGGGGTCTGGCGATGGTGTGGTTTAGGACTGGCTGGTGGGGTCCCCTGTGAGTGCCTTGGGGGTTCCGTGTGGGGAAAAGGCTTATTAGATTCCCTCGTGGCTGCCCAGAACGGGGAGAGCACAGGAAGAAATTACCGACCAGGCATTTGAGAGGAAGGAACATTTAGCAGCTGCTTCTCACAGACAGGCTGGGATTTCATGGTCGGTGTTTTCATTCTGGTGAAGGTAAAATTCCTTGTAGTTTCATGGGCCGGAGGGAATTTGGTCCTCAATGTTCTCAGGGGTGGGGAAAGGGGGGCGGGGGGTCAGGACTTGGGGGGAGGGGAGGATTGCTGGGGCATTTTTTCCTCTTCAAGTAAAAAATAAATTAAAAAATGGTCACAGAACCCAGAAGAAAGGTTGTCATAGCAACAAAAGTTTGGGGCCAGGTACTTCCTGACACGGCTTCAGGACCACAGCGGTGGAGGGGCAGGATGCGGGCGCTGTGGACCAGCCGGGAACCCGTCCAAGCTGGCTCGGCCCCGCCACGTTTCTCACCGGCACTGACAGGCTGATAACTATTTTCCAGGCTCTTGGGAAGGAAAATTGTGATTTTCTGGGAGGGGTGATCTCTCGCCAACAGTGATGAAGGGAAAAGAAAAAATGGTGGGTTTTGTTTATTTGCCCAACAAACTAACCATTCATGATTCTACTGAGGACCAGGAGTGACCCCCCAACACCACCCCTTCTCCGACCCCCAACTGTACTATTATCTCTCCTTACCACTTCCCCCGGATTCCTCTCTGCCCTAAGAAGAGAATTCAGGCCCCAGGCCAGCTGTGAGGCCTGGACCGAAACCTCTGAGCCTCAAACTCCTCATCTGAGAAATGGGCACCGCAGATGCGCCCGCCTCACAGGTATGGCAAGCGTTCAACGAGCGAGATGCAGCAGGTGAGCAGCTCTCGCTGCGCCTGGGCACGCTCGGGGCTCAGTAAATAGGAGCTAACGTTGTTTTTAAATGTGGCTCCGTTAATATTTTTTAAACGCTCAGGCTTAAGTATCCTGTGTCAAGCCCTAAGATAAGCTACATGGCTGAGCAACAGGGGAATGAATGCCTGCAAGAGTTTGGACTGTCATCACCAGGCAGAGGCCGCGAGAGACCTCAAACAATGAAGAGGCTCCGCTGGCGGCCAGGACCAGGACATCCGTGGGGGCAGGGGCAGGGGCAGGGGCGGGACACAGGGCTGTGTACAAGGGAAGGAGAAGCCTTTGGGAGGTGGAGTGATGCGGCCGGGGCAGACCTCACACACCTTGGAAACGGGGCCCTGCGCTCAGAGAAAGGTGTGTGGGGGCACGTACGGCACAGAGTGCAGATGAGGACGGCACTCAGGAGGCCTCCGAGGGAAAGGTGGGGTTGGGCTGGTCGGAAGGCACGGATGCCTTTTGAGGTTCTATCATTATTATTATTATTATTATTATTACATCCCAGAGTAAAACTTCAAGATGTGCGTGTACAGCAGAAGTGAGTCTGATGGGGTGAAACTGGTCAGGGGCCAGGCTCTTCTCAAACACTGAACGTCTTTGGCAGACAGCCAGCATCGCGAGCAAGCGGGGCACCCCCACAGGTGAGACAGAGCAGGCAGCCCCTCGAGAGCCCTCTGGCTCGTCACCCCGGCCTCACCCAGCAGCATCCTGCAAACTGGCCTTAAGCACTACTGTGCACCACACACTCCCCTGGGGACATCCTGTAGGGACAGGGACAAGAAGGTAGTGAGCCAAGGCAGGCCCCCAACAATTTCAAGTTGTGCCAAGTGTGATGAGGACGACAGCGCTGGCGATGAGATACAAAGACCGGCGTCCAGAGGCCTTCTCTCCAGAGGACCCTGCCTCCCGGGCAGGCCAGCAAGTCCCCTGGGCCTGGGGGAGCAGCAGGGGAGTGGGGGGAGGGGTTCCAGGCAGGGGGAGCAGCCTCCTTTCCTTTACTGCACCTCTTCCCGCTGACCTGTAACCAAGTAGGCCAGCGGCTTCTGCAGGACAAACTACTGGCCATGGCCCCAGTGCATCCACACTGAGTCACATGTGACACCATGTCCACGCAGAAGAGCAACGCCTGCGAGAAGGAGCTGTAACCTTGGGGAGAGAGGTCAACTCACTGCGGAGTTCCCCCACCTGGGACTGGACGGTGCAGGGCGGTGTGGACCGGCGTCTGGCACCCCCGCTCAGACAGCGTTCCCCTGAGCTGCCTCGCCTCCCGCCTGCCTGGGGCACGCACCTGGCCGGCTGCGGTCCGCGCACAGGAGGGGTATGAGGCCGTGGGAGCGGCTTGATCTGCCTTCTGAAAAGTCACACACACCCCAGTTCCGACCGAGCCGCACCCCGCCGCCCCGCTTTCTCAGCTGCCTTCTTTCCCTCCCGCGACACTAGGGCCCACGCGGCTGCCCCAAGCCCCACGCCCCACGCCCCACGCCCTTGCTCCCAGCCGCGTCTGCGAGCTGTTAGTGCGGCTGGGGACGGGGCAGAAGGACTCCCCGGGCTCCCGGCTCCGTGGACGCGGTGGGAGAGGCGGCTCCCAGCCACAGTCCCCGCACCCTCCCCGGGCGGCGGGATGGGGCGGGAGGGAGGCACCCAGCGCCCCGCGGAAGAAGGGGGGCGAGCAGGGAGAGTTCTGGCGCGGAAAGGACCCGCGTCCCTGCGACCCGCCGCCGGGTGGGTCCTCGGGAGACGCGCCTCCCTAGGGCGCGGCAACGTCCCCGAAGCCTTCCGGCGCCCCGAAGCCTGGGGCGCTCGGCCCAAACCCTGCCACGGAGGGGCGTCCCGAATACCAGCCTCCTCCCCCTTTCGGCCCGGCGCGCGCTCCCCGCAGGGGGCGTGGGGCCGAGCTCTGCGCAGCGCCGGCCACCGGTGCGGGTCCCTCGCCGCCGGAGCGGGGAGCGGGGAGCGGGGAGCGGGGAGCGGGGAGCGGGGAGCGCGGCCGGGACCCGCGCCTCCGGGCCGCGCGGCGGGGAGCCGGGCGCCGCGCACTCACCGCGCCCGCCGAGCTCCTCCTCGCACGAGTACCAGATGCCGGTGTGGAAATTCCTGAAGAGGAAGCGGTCGTCGCCCGTCTCCCAGCTGTAGAGCTCGCCGCCGGGGGGGCCGTTCCCCGCGGCGGCGGGGGCGGCGGTGCCGTTGGCCGTGGCGTTGGCGCCCGAGTTGGGGCAGTTGGCGCGCCCGCCCTGGCCGCAGCCCGGCTTGGGCACCCGCTGCGTGCCCTGGCACCAGTGCGTGGTGAGGAAGGCGGTGGTGGCAAAGAGCAGCGCCAGCAGGTTCAGGGCCACGGCCACGAGCGCCCGGCCGCGGCGGCTCGTCTTCATGCCGCCCGCGCCGCCGGGAGCTCAGCGCGCGAAGTTGGCAGCCGGCGCCCCGCGTCAGCGGCCGCTGCCCGCCGCGCCCGGGGGCTGGGGCGCCTGCGATCGGCGGCGGCGGACGCGGCGGGGGCCCATGCCCCCCCGCCCGAGTGGGGGCGCGGCGCGGGGGACGCGGGGGGCGGGCGGCGCAGCGGAGAGGCTCGGCGCGCCCGGAGCCCGGAGCGTGAGTGCACCTCGGCGCGGAGTCGCCGGTGCCTGGCAGCGGCCGCGGCGCAGGGACGCGCGCCCCTCCGTGGGGAGACACCTGCAGGCGGCTGGCGACACTTCAGCGCCCGCCCTCGCGGGGAGAGGGAGCGCCCCACGCCAGGCGCGGGCGGGGGACCGGGCGAGCAGAGCGGAGGGTCTGGGAAGCCGGAAAACGCCAGGTCAGGGGCTGTGGGAGAACGAGGCTTCCCAGGGGACGCGGGGCAACAAAACCGGCGGGAGGGGTCACCCTCGCAGACCCAGAAAGGGCCTGAGCTGCGGTTTGCCAGGCTTCGCACAGACGGGAGCTGCGGGACCCCCTGGAGGGAGGCCTTATGCTGGTCCCGGAGTTGCAGGGCCGCTCAGGAGGGTGTCCCCGCAGGAATGCAATGTTGCAGAGTCCAAGGGCCGTGCTTCCCCTGGGGCTGCCAGCGGGGCCTGAGCGTGTGGACCAAGAGGAAGAGCTCCTCCGGCAGGACGAAGCTGTCAGCGGGATCCCTGGCGTGTGTGGAACAGCGGGAAGAGTGGCAAAGAGGTGCCCGCACAGGATGCCACAGGTTGGGTATGATGAATGGGACTCCCCCACACAGGCCATCCCCACCTGCGATCCAAGGAGGTCCCTTCTGGACAAGAAGTTGTAGTTACCAGGCAGATGCCCTGTTGCTGGGATGGGGACAAAATGGTCAAGATTACTGACTTTGGGGTCAGGCAGATTCAGGGCTTGACCAGCCGTGGGTTTTGAACAAGTCACTTAACTTCTTGGAGATGTCACACAGGTGTGCAGTCTCTATAAGAAGGAGGATCTTGCTGCTGAAATGAGATCATGCCTGTAAAAAGCACTTGGCACATAGTAGGTGCTTAATAAATGCTACTTGTTACCGTATGAACCAAGAGCCGTTGATCAAACTCACACAGGCCTTTTCAGATCTCTAGTGTGAAGCGGGGTTGCCCAACGGTGAGTGCCCCACCCACACCTCTGCTCTAACAGACCAGGTCCCCTAGCTGCCTCCACACTGCCGGGGTGCCCGGGTGTGCAGCCATTGATTGCATGTTGATTGCAAGAGCCCATTTGGACTCTGCCCGAGCCGAGAACTGCTCCAAGAAGCCACAGTGTGCGGTAGGCTTGTGGAACTCAAGGTGAAGGGACTGTGCATTGCCTCACTCTGGTGGGTGAGCCTGTGTTCCCTGCCAGCTGCTGCTACTCTGCCTGGGGGAAGGTGAGAGCAACTGTGGGCAGGCGGGAACCGCTGGAAGGGTGGCCAGGGGTCTCCGGACTTGTTTATCAGGTCCCTTTCCTGGCCCTAGGCAAGGGGTTCCCAACTATTTTGAGAAGGTTAGTAATAAGGGTGGGAAGGGTACTGGTTGACAGAATATCTTATGGCCAAACAGCTACAAGGAATTCAGTGGCACTTTTGCAGTGTGTGCAATATTTTTCATAGGCGTCTCTGTACTTGCAAACCAGTCCCTCCAATGTGGGCTGTGGTTGGTGTGCACCTGGGCAGCACCCACAAGCTGGGAGCCCTGTCCTGTGTGAACAAAGCCCAGGTGAAATATGTCCCAGGGCCACACGCTCTCAAAAAATACCCAGAAGACAGAGGGAGGGGGTGAAATTTCCATCTGACACTTTTTCACTCGTTGACCCATCCACTAGAATCTCGGCACTGGAGAGAAAAGAGAACACAAACAACGTTAATCGAGTATAATGGTGTTAAGGGTCAGGGAGGAGAATAAAGCAGTGAAGGAGGCGGGTTGTTATTTTAAAACCGGTTTCAAGGAGACCTCACGGAGACGGTGACATTGGAGCAGAGACTTGAAGGAGGCTGGGAGCAAGCCATAGGGATTTTCCAGGAAAGGAGCTTCCAGGAAGAGGAAAGGTGCAGCAGTGCAAAGGCCCTGAGGTGGGAGGTGACTGAGAGCGTGGGCAGGGGGAGAGTAGAGGAACATGAGATTGGAGAGGTGATGCGGGGAAGGGCAGGTCATGGCCATCGCCAAGGATTCCGGCATTTACTCTAGGTGTGGGGGAAGCCTGGGGAGTTCTGAGCAGAGGGAGACATGATCTGACATAGGGGAACAGGACCACTCTAGCTGCCAGGTTCAGAAGGGTGGCGACACAGAGACAAGCGAAGGGCTGGTGAGTGAATTGGGCAAGACCAGAGGAATGACAATGGCAGCGGAGGTTCCGGGTCCATTTTAAAGGCAAATCCAGCAGGATTTGTTCCAGGATCAAACCTGGGGTGTGAAACGCGACCTTGAAGTGCGTGGCAGGAGCTCCTCAAGGACAGAACTGCCGTTTGCTGCGCCAGAAGGCCTTGGAGGAACAGCTCGGGGTGCAGGGAGGATCACACGTCCTGACAGGTTTTGTGCTGGGCCTTGTACTCAAGCCCAAGGTAAGGACAGGGCTGGACATCTTGCCCCTGGAGGAAGCCCCTCCGTGTATCCACACTAATGAACCCAGACTCGTTAGCCTGGGGTATTTTTATCTTCAAATTAGCCATATAGTTGGAAGAACCTTGGGTATAGACAGGCGTTAAAGAAAAATTACTCATGACGCTTGTTAAAGACAGAAGTGGACTTGATCCAAAGGACCTCTGCAGGCTAGTTTGCCGTAGGGGAGAGAGGAGGGATGACTCTGAGTACAGGCCAAGGCGGGGTTTACCGCCCAGGAGCAGGTTGGGGCAGCGGATGGAAAACCACCAGGAGGCAACATCACCACCAGCTAAGGAGGCTTCTGGCTACACCCACCTGACGGGACTCTTGCTGACAGCAGCCCAGAGGGGATCAGACATTGGAAGTGGGAGATGAGGCCCTGGCCGGTGTTGCTCAATGTTAGATAGTCAACCCACACACTGAAGTGTCACGGGTTCGATTCCCAGTCAAGAGGGTTGCAGGTTCAATCCCTGGCCCAGGGTCGGGGTGCATGTGGGCGGCAACCAATAGATGCATCGATGTTTCTCTCTCATCTTTCTCTCTCTCTCTCTCTCTTTCTCTCTTTCTCTCTCACCTTCTCTCCCTCTTCCTCTCCCTCGCCTTCTTCCCTTCCCCCTCCCTCCCTCCCTTCCACTCTCTAAAAATAATAATAGAAAAGAATATCCTCCGGTGAGGATTAACAACAACAGAAGTGTGGGAGAGGAGGACTCTGATTGGGTTTCAAGGGGGAGAGATCCTCACTACACTAACCCAGTAGGATTCTTGCTAAAACTGGGCCAGGTGGACCGGAGTCGGGCCTGGTTGAGAAGGGGGCTCAGAGGGGCCTGGAGAGGCTTTGTTGGGGGCTGATGGGGGTGGGGTTTGTTTAGGAGGCCAGACATGGAGGCCCACACACAGGTCTCCTGCTACTCCCCAGCTGCCTCTGCCCGGCTCTCCTCTCCTGCACTGGGGGCCAGAGACCAGCCCAAGGAACCTCCGCTCACCCTCCTCCAGGCACTCCCATCACCTGCCCAGACCCAGTCTAACTGTGGCTCCAGGTCCGACAAGACTGGCTCTGCCACATCGGCAGCCCCTTGCCCGCCCCTCCGGTGACCGCTGCCACACCAAGCCTCTTTGCACTCCTCCCTCCCCAGCTCAGCGGAGACCTCCAGGCTTCCGCCTGCCTTCCTCCCTCTGCCCGGAGTGCCCTGCTCTGTCCAGCGTGTGCCCTCAGAGTGCTATTAAACACACCCCCCTGCAGAGCCCCGTCCCTGCCCACCCTCCCCCCCCCCCGCCCCACCCCCTGCCCTGATGACTGTGTTCACACCTGTCTCCCTCACCAGCCTGGGCCCCTCCAGGTTACCCCGCTGGCAGCCTGCGGCCATGTTTGGCCCATAAGCAATTTTTCTTTGGCCTGGATGGAGTTGGCCTCCACCATGTTTTAAATTTTCATGAGTTGCCAATGTTCAATAATCATGAGCTTTCACGTAAAAAGCTAGACTTCTAGCTCCTCTTGCAAGATCAAATTACCTGCCAACACTGGGCCCGTGTGCCTGCCTGGCCAGCATTGGGGACAAGAGGGGCCATAGGCCCACTGGGCCCTCCTCTCGTTACAGGTCCTGCCAGGCCCTGGGGGCATTTGGATCGGAGAACCTGGGGTCATGTGGTGCTCGAAGTCAAGTCAGGATGATGGTTACACCTGTGTGGGGGGGGAGGCGGGGGCAGGGGCTGTGGGGGACTCCCCGACTGCTCAGTTACCTTCAGCCCAGGAAAACTCATCGAGCTGTACTGTTGGGAATCTTGAACTTTTTATAGTCAACAAAATTTACCTGAAATAATGCAATTCCATCTTTTCAGGAAATATGAATAAGCTTTGAAGGGACATGACCCAAATGCATTTCCCTTCCCACTTGGAATCGGCTGCTGCAAGGACACGCGCTGGCCCCTGGGCCTCCTGAGTCACTTGCTGTTTCCCGAACCTTCAAAACGGAGCTTGGGAGGCATCCCGGCCTCCCGCCCTCCCTAATTACAGCGAGGGATTAGCCCTTTCCAATTACCGGCGAAGTTTTTAAACACTCGCTCCTAATTCCCACTCTACTCCCTGGCTCAGACCCACTCCGGGCTTGGGCGGGAGCCAGCCTCGGGCGCTGGTGTCAGGAGCTGCCTGCTGCTCGGGGCCAGCTTCCCGGTGGGTGCGGGGAGGGATCCCGGAACTCCTGCCATCAAGGAAGGCCCCGGGTGGCTTCTCCGGAGGAGAAGGGAACAACTTCTCTACCTCCACTTGTTCTCTGAAACTGCCTCAGCCCCTCCAGCTGCTCAAGAAGAACTCAGCGGCCCGGCCCCGCCAGGCATTGGGTGAACAAGCCAAACCGAGTCGCTGCCTGCAGTTGGGTCATTGCCGTGGTGACATAGGACCAGGAGGGAGGGAAGGACCAGGATGCTGGGGAGCGGGCAGCCAGGGGCCTCGCAGAGGAGGGGTGCTGGAGCTGGGAAGAGTTCGGTGTCCCAGAGTGAGGGTGGAAGGTCCGACTTTTAATCCTGGCTCTGCCACATCTGGGCTGAACCTCTCCCTCAGAACCTCAGTTTTCTCATCTGTAAAAAGGGGGCGTCACCTGCACTGAGCATCCTCGCCACAGGAGGAGTGTTTCTCACATGTCTTCCATCCCCTCCAGGGGAAGCTGCCTTCATTTTGCCGGTGGAAACTGAAGCTTCGTGGAGGGGTCCCATCGTCCCATCCACGGGGGCACCACGCCTGCTGGAGGTGGCGAGGGAAGCAGCCGCGGGGCTCGGGGAGAGCTCCTATGCCGAGGCCTGGCATGCGGCCCAGGAACTCGGATCTTGCTCCCTCAGCCCGGGGACCCAGGGGTGGCTGTGGCTTGACACTCCTAGGACTGCTCTGGAAGGTCACCCGGGGGCCAGCAGCCAGTGCCGAGGCCTGCTGAGTGATGAGAAGGACCCCAGTCCCCGGCTGTGCTCACAGAGACAAGGCCCCCCACCTAGGACATCCACCCAGGAGTGTTCTCAGGAGCCACGGTTACGGGGTAACGGGCAGGTTCGCCTTCCTCCCTCTGGGTGACAGGTAGGGAAGGTCGCGGTGGCATGCACTGAAGATGGGACAGTCTGGCTCTGCTTGTCTGGCACTGAGCGACTGCATGGCAGGCACTTTGGCCAAAAGGGGATGTAACGGAACGCTTATCGAATTCTCACCAGCTCAGCTGGAGAAACTGAGGCCCGAGAAGTTACAGGGCAGGCATCAGAGTCCAAGGCCCAGGGTCCAGGTCGGATGAGTCACGCGGAGAGCCCCGCAGCCCAGAATGAGCCTGGAGGTCGCTGACTCCCCTCCTTGCTCCCACCCCAGGGTCTGAGGAGGGAAGATGGGAAAGGCTGGGAGAAAACAGACATTGTAAGGTCTCCATCAGCCCTTCTTGACCTGTTTTTCAAGCTGTTGTTTGCTTCCCTCTGCTGCCCCCTAGAGGCCAAGAGCGGGGCGGCAGGCCTTGCTTCCCTGGACCGGGAAGCAAGCCCCTTCCCCTCCATCTCCTCCCGCCCTCCGCCCTCCCACCCGAGAAGCTGAAAGTGTCAGAAAAGAAATCTAAGGGAGAGGGGCCTGGGACTCGTTCCCGTGATTAAGAGCACAGGTCTCCAGCTGGTTATAAATATGTATCAATTACATAACGATGCACAAATATAAACATAAAGCAGATATACAAACTAGAAATTCATACAGGAGGACATAAAGATTAAACACTGCTTTTAAATGGTTTTGTTTTATTGACTAACAGTCAATACCACACAGACCTCTTAGCTTTCATTTAATAAAATATATGGGTTTTCTTACTGCTAGCAATGCAATTGCATAGGCTTTTTTTTTTATTTTTGAAAGCATGGGTTAACATGCTGTGCAGGGACTATTCGAGAGTTTGCTTCTGTGTAGGCTTACTTGAGAAGCTGAGAAGAAAACAATGCTGAAATTTGGATTTACATACAGATTTATAAATCCAAACGGAGGAAGTGCCTTGTGGGCTGTCCTTTCTAAATATCGATACTCCTATTTTAGTGCCGTTCACAGAGGAGGGAACTGGTTTTGGTGAAATTTGGCTAATACAGTTGATCCTTGAACAACATGGGTCTGAACTGTGTCAGTCATTTATGCATGGATTTTTGTTTCCCAATAGCTGCCTCTACTGTTTGGATCTGCGGTTGGGAGCCCACAAATGCAGACTGCGCCACTGATGTGCGCCGTTTTATATACGGGACCTGAGAATCCATGGATTTCAATATCCATGGGGGGCAGGGGGTCCTAGAACCAATCCTCAGAGGATCCCAAGGGACAATGAATTTTGGGGGAGTCAAAAGTCCTAGTGGCCCTGGCCAGTGTGGCTCAGTTGGTTGGAGCATCACCCCATGCACCAAAGGGTCTCAGGTTCAATTCCTGGTTGGGGCGCATATGGGAGGCAACCAATGGCTGTTTCTCACATCAATGTTTCTCTCTCTCTCCCTCTCCCTTTCTCTTTCTCTAACATTAATTTTTAAAAAAAAAAAACAGATTCTCTGGTGAAGATTTTTTAAAAGTTCTGTGTGGATTTTTTACTATGCAGGGGTTCGGCACCCCTACCCTCCAGTTGTTCAAGGGTGGATTGTATGTCTGTCTTTCTTGGTATCCATCAGTCAGGCTTGCAAGAGAGTCAGAGGATCGGTATTTGTGTATTTTTAACAAATGGATTCGAAACCCCCTAAAAGTTTTCTTTTGAAAGCTCTCGAAATTGGTTGGAATTTTCTGTTTTCAAGTTCTTAAAGTGTGCAGACTTGGAGAGATTAAGGGAAACACACTTTCATTGCTTTTTTGGCAATAAAAGCTCATAACAATGGAAACAGTTCCAAACATCTGCTTTCAAAAGGCTCTTTCCAAAAGCAGCTACAGTCTCACATTGTTTACAATCACTTCCCTCCTACAGGAACAGATTAGGTGCTTTGTTTTGGGGGGACAAATAGCTGACAGTCACATGTCACCCCAGAGGAGGTCAATCGAACGTGGCACTTATCTTTTTCACAAAAGGAAAACACGAGACATCTTCAGGCACAGCAGCTGTTTAAGCCACTCTCAGTGTCACTCCCATCTCATACAAAATATCCTTGAAGCGGCTTCTGTGTAAAAGTCTTGTTTTTAACGGTAATAATATAAAGAGTAGATATAACAATAGGAAATATTGATTCTGCGTCAGGCACTGTGCACGCAGGCTCACACCTACTAACTCATTACGCCCACAGACAACTCCATGAGGCAGGTGCGATGTGAGTCCTCTTTGACAGATGAGGAAACTGAGGCACAGAAGTGGCAGGACTGTTGTGACTGTGACAGGTGACACTGCCAGTGAGGAGACTGTTAGTGAGGTAAGAGGGGGTCCCGGTGTGAAAATGTGGGGACCCTCAAACTTGGGACCCAGCGCTTTCCCACCACCCAGGAGACACTGAGCTTCTAGCAGACGTGCGTCTGGCCTGTGGTTTCGGCATTCACGTCCCACGCGGATGGACGGGGCGGGGCACGGAGTGCAGTGGGCAAGCGTGATCTCGCCTGTGCTGAGCACTGCCTATCATCCTCCGGTTTTTGGTCAAGACACATCTTCTGGAGCCACAATCTTCTTTACCACACAGTCTGTTAACGAGTGTAGATGTTCACACAGACACACACCCCTACCCGACACTCCTTTTATTGACTAAGTCTTCCAAACAAAGCAAAGAGAAAGAACACCTACTGAATGCCATACAGCGTGCCCAGAGCTTTACACGCATGGCCTCACCTATCCTTGCAGCAGCCCTATGAGACAAGTGCCCTTATGTTCCCATTTTATAGATGAGAAAACTGAGGCTGACAGAGAGATGACCTGCCCAAGGGCAGTGGCAGAGCTAGGGTTCAACCCCAGGTGTGGATCCAATTCCAATAGCCCAGGTGCCTTGGCCTGACTGCCGTCATCTCTGGAGGGGCCTGTGGTCAACCCCATTCTGTGTGTTGAGAGTTTTGACCAGGAAAGAACTCTATTAAATTAAAATAGGAAAAGCCAGTGAACCATGGAGAAACAGAAAAAGGAAAAGTGGGATGTCTTCCGTTTCTGCCTCCCCAACAGTGGGCTCACCCACTGGGTGGGATGGAGCCCCTCCTTGATTAAGGACATTATTAAGAGAAAACTTACTGCCTGACCATCATCCTCAAGGGGAAGCTGCCCTGGGAAAAGGCTCGGCTGGGATTTGCACAGTGAGCCAAGGATGGGCTCAGAAGGGGTAGATTTGGGCTGCAAATCAAAGGATTGCAGTAAGTTCTCAGTTCAAGGATGTCGGTTCTACCAGCTTGTTGTATCTCACTTGTGGGAAGCATGGGACGTGGTTGGAAGGTCTGTAAGAAGGATTCTCTGAAAGGCCGGGGGCCTCTAAGGGGACCTTGCCGAAGGCGGCAGCCCCTGCCTTGACTTTCCCAAACAAGTCTGAGCCCCCCGGGGTGTTTTACTGGAATCTCCATGTTTAGTCTTTAGACCTGACCTTGTAGAAGCATGTGCTTTCTCAAGGATACTTACCCTGCTGATTGTATCTAGAGGTTAATTTTAGTTCAAGCTGTTGCTACAATAAAAGCCTAAGAAGGCAGACGAACAGGGCTGTTTGGTTCCTATAGCCAAGCAGCCCCTTAGCCCTCTCTTTCACAAAAATATGTGAAAGTAATCCATTCATCTGTCGCTCAGGGTCAGCTGGTCAGTCCCGACACTCACTGTGAAGTGGCCATAATCAGTGGGGCGGGGTCCTCCTGTCTACCTGGTAGCCCAGATGTGGGGGAGAGAGACCCTCAGCCCTGGGAGAAGGAGGGGCCACCTCTTGGTGGCTTTGGAGAAGTACAGAGGCTATTGTGGCCTTTCTGCCTGAGCTGCTTGCTCCCAGGACAGGCGGGAAAGATGAAAAGAGGCACTGTCACTGAGATGACTGGCAGGGGCATTTTCCTTCCTGGGCCTCCTTTATTTCTTCCTCCCTGTTCTGTGCCCTTGGCCGTGACTTGGGGTGCCCTTCCACTATGGTGGGGCCTCTTGACTTTGGCCTATGACTTGCTTTGCCAGTAGTATAAGGTAGAAATGTTGATGGGCCAGTTCCCATTCTAGGCCTCAGAGACTTTTCATGTTCTTGCTGGCACTTCTTTCAATGCCATAGTAAGAACCCACCTGAGTCAGGCAGCTGGCCCTGGAAGAGGGCCTTGATGGACAGTTCCCAGCTGACTCCCAGCTGAGACCAGCAGAGCTCTCTCACCAAGTCCTGCCCACATCACTCAACCCACCAGTGCACAGTTTCATGCAAGGTACTGACTTGGGGAGTCATTGGTTATGTAGCCTTTTGGGAACAAAAGCTAACTGATACAGTGGACATTTGTGTTCTAGTATTTTCTCTCAGATTCCCAGCCCCAGGTCCTCTCTCTGCTGCACTGTGTGTGGCATGTCCTTGGAGAGGAAAGAGCCAGACAGGAGTGGCTGGCAGGCCCAGGCATCCAGTGCAACAGGCCCAGGTCCAGGAAGATGGGAACGGGTGGGTGGACTGCAGGCATCTCCCCACAAGGACCCACAAAGCATCTTTGAAAACAAAGCATGTAGGATCAACAGAGCTGAAGGATGTGAAGAGCAGAAATGGCCAACGAGTGTCCCAGAGTTGCTCAGTTACCTATATATATAAAAGCCTAATATGATAGGAGTTTGATCGCTCGCTATGACGTGCACTGACCACCAGGGGGCAGCGTGGAACATGGCGGGCGACTGCCGGCGGCAGCGGCAGCAGCTGGGCACTGAGGGAGCGAGGGGAGGAGGAGGCAGGAGACGGGAACCTGATTGCGAGCCAGGCCTAGGAACCCTGCCTGTGCATGAATTTCGTGCACTGGGCCTCTAGTGTCTTTATAAAAAACGCTCCCCTGTGATGGCGAAGAGGGAAGGAAGAAAGGGAGCTCACAGGCATCTGCTGTTTACCTGCTGGGCTGCGGATCTCAGAAAACAGCGCGATGGCAGAGCTCAGACCCTGGAGCCGGACATCTGAGTGCCCACCCTGGTTCTCTCACCAACGGCTGCGTAACCTTGGCCACTTCATCTTTCTGTGTCTCAGTTTATTCATCTGTAAAGTGAGGATTATAACAGCTTCTGCCTCGTAGAGTTATTGTGAGAATTGAACGAGTAATGTGTGAACTGCCCCCAGTAAGCACAGCAGTGTAAGTGCTACGTGAGTGTCTGTTATGGAGTTAGGTCAGCATGAAAAAGGTTGGGGTCCCTGCACTGATGCAAGTGTTCGACAAATCTGTGCACGAGTCACCTGCTGCTGTGTAACAAACTGCCCCAAGCATAGCAGCCTGAATCCCAGATTCAAGGACAGCCGCTCGGGTCTCCCCCGAGGCTGCAGTCCAGATGTCAACCGGGGACCCGGTCTCTGAAAGCTTGCGTGGGGCTGAGGGATCCACGTCCCAGTTCATGCTGGCGACTGGCAGGGATCCCTGCTGGGGCGGGTGGAGGCGACTGAGTGTCCTCACAGCCTGGCGGCTGACTCCCCGACGGAGCCATCTCAGAGAAAGCAAGGTGGCAGCTGCAATGTCCCTTATGATCTAACCCTGGACGCCACGCACTGGCATTTCCATAAAGTCCGATGGTCAGTACAGGTCAGTGCCATCCACCGTGGCAGAGGGTACTTCGATTGTTAAGAACAGAAGGTATGCCGAAACCGGTTTGGCTCAGTGGATAGAGCGTCGGCCTGCGGACTGAGGGGTCCCGGGTTCGATTCCGGTCAAGGGCATGTATGTTGGTTGCGGGCACACCCCCAGTAGGAGATGTGCAGGAGGCAGCTGATCGATGTTTCTCTCTCATCGATGTTTCTAACTCTCTATCCCTCTCCCTTCCTCTCTGTAAAAAATCAATAAAATATATTAAAAAAAAAAAAAAAAAGAAAAGAACAGAAGGTAGGGCTCCCTGGGGGCCGTGTCAGAGGCTCCCACCACCAGGTCACATCCAACACCATCCTCAGAAAACTTATTCTCTAGCTCTCTGCAGCCCCTTTTCCAAGCAAGAGCTTCCTTCCTCCCTCCCTCCCTCCCTCCCTCCCTCCCTTCTTTCCCATTCCTTCCTTCCTTCCTCCCTCTCTTCCCTCCCTCTCTTCCCCCTTCCTTCCTTCCTTCCTTCCTTCCTTCCTTCCTGCCTGCCTGCCTGCCTTCTTCTCTCCCTCCCCTCCTTTTTAATAGCTTTTTCTTCTGATTATAATGATAATGTGTTACAGAAAATTTAGAGAATACAAAAAAGGATAAAGAATGTTTAAGTTACTTACAATTCCATAATCATCTGTATTCATTTTGACAGATAATCCAGTGTTTTCATGCAAATTTTTATGAGCAGGTTATAAGATTTTAATGACATTGCATGCTCAGTCTTACACTTAAAACCATATGATGATCGCTGCCCGAGGTCATTAACTGTCAATAACAAAATCAAATTATTAATCAAATGTTTAGGAATGTTCCAGGCATTGTGAGCTCTTCACACATACCTCTCATTTTCACAGAAATGCCACTATTACTGCACCGACTTTACCGAGGAGAACCGAGCTCGGGGAAGCTAGCCTGGGCCACGCTGGAAATACAGGACAGAAGCCATCAGCCATCAGGTCAGGCGATGGCCCGCTGTCCGCGGGCTGCAGGCTGTCGCTGGGCGAGGGCCCCACGGTTGACGGAAGAGGTAACTTGTGCAGTTGGGCCGCTTCTAGTTTCACAGCAGAAACAATGCGCTGGCGCCCGTCCCTGAACATCTTTATCCACAGGCCCCACCTTCTTCTGAAAATCGATAACTGACCCCCGGTGGACTGTGCGCCCCTTGGGGGAAGTGTGCCCTTTGGGGCTGGCTCTGCCCAGTCTAGGGGGGCTCGTTGGCCTGTATGACTGAAGAGTCCACGGAGGTCCTGCTTTCAGTGTGGCCGAGCCAGCGGCCCAGGGACGCCCAGGACTCGGGTCCTCTGTGGCCCCGGTTCACCTTCGGCAGCGTCGGCTCCATCCCTCCGCCCTGGCAGCCCATGTCGTCCCCCAGGAGCAACCGATGGCTGCCGGAGTCCTCCCTCTCTCAGACGTGGGGGATCCTCTCTCTAGGCCGCTCCAGGGAGTGGTGCCTGCCGTCCTGTGGACAGGAAGCCGGAGGCTTCCATTGGCTTTCGCCAGTCAGGACCCCCACCCCCCCTCCCCCCCCCCCCCCCAGAGCTGTGTGTGGGTCGGTCCCACCCAAACGTCCTGGCTGAGACTGGCAGGTGCTCCAGCCGCGTGTCTTGCTGCATAACAACCTGCAGGACTCGTGGCTGAAGGCTGCACCCATGCCTCTCGTGGTTCTAGGGCTGGGGTTTGGGCAGCGCTGCTCCTCTCTCCTGGCGCCATTCATGGGCGAAGGGGCCCTGATGACGATCGATCGATCGATCGCTGGCCTGCGGGGCATCGGTGCTGTGCCTCCCTCCCTCCGGCCAGCGGTGAGCCTCCTCTCAGTCAGCGTCCACGGTGGAGCTGGCGGCAGGGCCCCCAAGCTGCCAGGCACCCTCACCGAGTGGCTCCCAGGCCCGAGCAGACGGGAGCAGACGCAGCTCTTGGTGGGAAGAGCACATTGCAAAGGGCGGCCGGGCTGCAGACAATGGGCCGCAGGTGCTGGGGCAGAGGCAGGAGACGCAGACGCAGATGTCACTGCGGGCAGCCCACGGTGACCCCATGAGAGGCAGAAGGTGGGAGGCGGCCGTGACAGAGAGCAAGCGCTTCCCAGAGAGTGGGGAGGAGGCTGGGGTGTGCCAGGGACCCCTTCTGACACAGCAGCCCCACAGCAATCTGGGAGGGCACTGCCCCTGGAGACAGCCTCATGTCAGACACAGGCCTGTCCCTGGGACCAACACCCAGAGGGGACCTTTGAGAGGAGGGCAGGGGGGCTGGGACTGCACGTCTCCCTCACTAAATTGAGTCCTGAAACTTTTATGAAGGGATATAGTTTATCAACACCAAGAAAACAAGGCGGTCGGGACAGACTCATTAAGAGCAAATCCTTCTCCATTCGTCGGTTGCCCATCCTGATGGAATTGTGAAATGAGAAGTGAAGGTGGGGGGGCGGGGGGGGTGTCTGGGGGGGTGCAGAGGGGCCGTCTCGGCTGCTAAGCGCGTGCAAGTGCTTCCAGGCCCCTGAGAACGCGGCGCCCTGAGCCACCACCACTTTCCCACGGCGTCCCCAACAGACACGGTGTGTGCCCGGCCACTTCTCCATCCTCGTGGCTTTGTCCTTCCAAGAACCTGATCATCACCTTCCTGCCCCTTCTGACGGAAGGTGACGAGGACCCAGCCCCTCCTCCCCCACCCCACAGTGAATGGGGCCACCAGGGCCCCCACTTGGAAGAGTGTGAGGTCACCCACACCCAGATTGTCCATCTCACAGCGGCGTGCTGTGGGTCAAGCACCCCAGCCCGTCTGAACCATAAGAGGGTGTAGCAATATCTGCTTAAGGTGTGGAAACTCTTAGCATGATTTTTTAAAAATTTGAGCCAAGACTTTAAATCAGAAGATTTCATATCAGCAGTTGGATTCTCCAGCTTCTCAGAAACAATCTAAATATCTGGCCTCAGTGGGCCTGTGTTCCCACCGGGCAGAATTGCTGATGCTGAGTGATTGCTTTAGATGGGACATGGCCTCCCCACTTTGCCACAGTCCCCACCTCTCCCTATTGTCTTGCCTGAGGCCTGCTTTGCTCATTTATATTCCTGGCCTAATCCCGAAGGCACTGCAGTTGGCCAACCCTGTTAGCATTCTGGCTGCCTGGTCCTCAGAGCGTCAGCAAACCTTGGCCGCGGGCCAGCCCCTCCCACTTCCTACTCATGTCCATCATGAGCTAAGAACGTATTTTTAACGGTTGGGAAAAATCAAAACAAGAATCCTTTTTGTGATACATGGGAATTATATAAGATTAAATTTTCAGTGTCCATAAATGAAATTTTATTGGGACACAGCCACGCCCCCTCATTTAGGACGCATCTGTGGCTGCCGTACACTCCCAGGGCGGGGCTGGGGGTCAGAGGCCTGTGTCTGTCCGTCCGTCCCGCTGTCCGTCCCTCTCTAGAGGAAGCCGCTGCTTTCACCTCCTGGGGCTGCCGCACCGACCACCACACACGGGCGGCTGGGAAAACAGACACCTTCTCTCCCAGCTCTGGAGCCAGGAGTCTGGGGTCAAGGTGTCGGCAGGTCCTCGCTCCCTCCGGCTCTGGGGGGGCCTTTCTCCCCTCCGGTCTCCACGCCCCCGCCTCCTCCTCTGTCTTATAAGAACGTGTCCCTGGATTCAGGGCCACCGGAGTCCAGGTGGCCTCGTCTCAAGATCCCGAATTTAGTTATATCTGCAAAGACCCTTTTTCCAAATAAGGTCGTAGTCACAGTCCCGGGTCGTGGACAAGGGTTTTCTCTCAAGGGTTGGGGAGGAGGCACCATTCACCCCTGCAAATGGTTTCTCGCCGTCTAGAAGCTTCCATCCTCTTGAAGGGAGACTAAGGACAACCCACTCGCCCACCCCACTCAAACACTTAAAAAAGAAACGTAGCAGTCAGTGTTGACAAGAGCTGCGAAGAAAACCCAGGTGGGCTGAGGAGGCTGAGAGTAGCCAGGAGGGTTACGTGGGCAGCGTGCCAGCAGACACGGGGCCCAACGCAAGTGCAGAGGCCACGGAGGCCGGCGGCTCGTATGAGGAGCAGCAAGGGCGCCGTGCGGCTGGCAGAGAGCGAGACAAGAATGACAATCATTTGGCCCTGGCCAGTGTAGCCCAGTGGGTTGAGTGTCGTCCTGAGCACCAAAGGTCACCGGTTCGATTCGATTCTGGGCTTGGGGCACCTATGGAAGGCAACCAATCAATCTCTCTCTCTCTCTCTCTCTCTCAAAATCAATTTTAAAAAACATTTTTCTTTTTAAAAAAAAAGAATGGTTCTAATTTGGGGGACCGTCAGCTACGGGGCTTCTTGGTCCAGGCCTTCACCACGTGACAGGAAGGACTGGTTGCTGCGTCTCTCCTGCCCCCGGCCTAACGCCCACAGCCTCCTTCACCCTCACTCAGCCCTCCTTGGACCTGCGATCACCCTCCTGCCCCCATTCTCCTGGTGAATGAACTGAGGTGAGCTGCAAGGGCGCTCAGCAGGAGGCAGAGAGCAGCGACCCGAAGTCAGTTCCCGGCCCCCAAACCTCGAGCACTTTCTCAGGGGCTTTCTTAAAGCCGAAGGGAAAGGGAGGGCGCTGGGTTCACAGAACAGGCTGCAGAGCAATCGGGTTCCTCCGACAGCAGGAGGCTCTGGCTGCCTGTCCTGCTCCGACTTTCAAGGTCACTTATCACAGCAAACAGCGTTCACACTCAGTGGTCCCTGCCAGGCCAGCCGGTGCCCGCAGACACTGAGCCACCGCCTGGCTATCCCCTGCCTGGGGCCAGAGGGGCTAGGAGCTCCCAGGCTGCTGGAGTTTGGGGTGGTGCACAGAGACCTCAGCCAAAGGGGTGGGAAGTACTGGCTTGTCTTACTGTTCATTTTATTTGAAATTCCTATCAAAATAATACACATACATATTTTTTCTTTTTTTAGTATATTTTTATTTATTTCAGAGAGGAAGGGAGAGGGGAGAGAGAGAAACATCAATGATGAGAGAGAATCACTGATCAGCTGCCTTCTGCACCCTCACCCTCACCCCCTATTTAGGATCGAGCCCACAACCCGGGCATGTGCCTGACTAGGAATTGAACTGTGACCTCCTGGTTCATAGGTTGACACTCAGCCACTGAGCCACACAGCTGGGCTACACATACATATTTAAATAATCAAATACTATCTCATACTGCTCTCCCCTCTCCCTCTAAACTCACCACACTGGCCTCCCTGCTGTTCTCTAACACACCCAGCCTGTGCCCGCCTCAGGGCCTTTGCACTGCTGTTCCTCCCGCCCGAAGTGCTCTCCCATTGCCTCATCCAGGCTCAGCTCCAGCTCACCTCCTCAGAGGCCCCTGACTACCCAGAGGTATCGCTCCTGGGACTGTGTCCCATCACCAACACGGCCCCCACTCGGGACAATCGGAAACGGCCAGGTGTAGTGGTTCAGTTGCTCCTACTGTCTGTTCCGTGCCCTCGGCTACAATGCCAGCCCCAGGAGGGCAGGCCCAGGCCCAGGCCCGCCGTGCTCACGTGGAGTCCGTGTACCCGAGCAAAGCCTGGCCTCACTGAGTATTCGCCAAAGAAAGACATGAAGAAGGAGGGACGGGGGGAGGGGGACAGGCAGACAGCGCCCTCGCCTACCTCTTTCTTCCTCTGCCTCTGGCGAATGGAGCCCATCTTCACCCACGAACCCCAGGCCCTTCCCAGCCCCGACTGCGCGAGGTGGCCGAGGGGGCTGCTCGTCTAGCCGCCCCGCTGAGATTCTTTCCTCCGGGATGTCAGGACGCGGTGGCTGATGTCATGGCTGATGTCAGGCACATCTGTGTTGGGACCTGGAACCATCACGCTTGACCTTGGGCGGGTCACTTCCCACCGCTGACCCTCAGTCTCCTCATCTGTAAAGTGGGTGCCACCGTGGGCACCTCCCTGGTGCGGTGGAGATTAACTAAGATAATATTCAGGCAACGGGCCACCAGTGGGGTCTATTCACGGTTCGTCCTTGCTTGGCAGATAAGGTCCCCTGACAAGTACCCCACATTCTAAAGAGAGGAAGGTCCGTAAGGATCCGATGGACAGACGGGAGGCCTCCAAGGAAGGGGAGCTGGCCAGGCCCCTGCAGGGGAGAAGCGTGGGCAGCGAGCCTCCTCGGAGCCTGGGAAGTGAGAAATGCATTTCTCCTTTCTCTCCCTCTCCCCCGTCATGAGGTGGAAGGGGAGGAGGGGCACCGGCTACTTAGAGCCTGATGTGAACTATGGCCACCACTGTCACTTCTACCTCACCTACTGGCCACAGTGAGTCACAAGGCCAAACCCAAAGTCAGGGCAGGAACACATTCCTCCTTGTTAGTGGGAGGAGCTGCAGGCGGGCAGGGAGGGGAGGGGGGGGTCAGGGCCCCCATACTGCTCTGCTGCTTGGGGCGTGGCCCCTGGAGCTGGGGTACCCTGGGAACCAGGACCCTGGTGGCATTCCTGGCCCAGGGATGGAGCGGGGAGGCCCGCTGCTGGAGCCAGGCTCACAGTCGCTCTCGGCTTGCGGGGCCTGGGTGGTGCGGGCCCACAGAGACCTAGGGAGACCACGTTTCTTCTCTCTGCCCTCAGAGGGCAGGCAAGGCCTCCCTGTGCCCCCAGCGGAGGTTAGAGGACAGAGGTGGCAGGACCACTCCAGTGACCCCAGAACCGAGAGGTGGTCAGACTCCTGACCCGAGCCGGGTGGGGCCGCTCAGGGCCACAGGGATCCGGCGGGGCCGCCTCTGCGCCAGGACTTTGTGGGACCCCATCTGCAGGGACTGGGGCCTTCAACCCCGCAGGAGCCGATGCGCGGGACGGGGATGAGGAAGGCGTGAGGAGCCTGACAGCGGCGCCCACGCTCCGGGGCTGGGCCAGCCCTGACTGCAGGGAGCAGGGAGCAGCTCCGAGTGAGTCGAAGACTGAGGTTGAAAACAAGCGGCCGAGCCTGCCACTGAAATGGGTCGTCGCAGCAGCAGGAGGGCCCAGAAGCTGTGAGGGGTGGAGTACAGCGTCCGCAGCTGTGCGATAATAAAAATAAGGCCGATAGCAGCTCACACGTACGGCGCTCCTGTCCCGCCACAGTTCCGGTGCTTTAGGGTCAGTAACTCCTCGTCGCATGACAACTGTACAGTCACGATTGTTGTAAATGTCTCCACTGGAATGATGAGGACGCGAGGCAGAGGGTCAGTCTTGCCCGAGGTCACACTGCAGGAGGCGAGGAGCCAGGCTGTGGCCCAGGCAGTCGGAATTTCAGTCTGTAGCTGTGCTGTCTCCTTGTTTTTTAAAAGTGAAATCTTGGGAGGCCGACACACAAATGGGGCTGCAGTGCTGCTTTAATTGTCACCATACCCCCTAGAATAAACTGCCTTTTGATGACCGGGACGAATTGAGAGAAATCGTAACCGACAGATATGGGGCAGACAGTTTTAACAAATTAAAATAAATTAAAATAAAAAATAAAATAAAGTAAGAAAGAAATGAAACATTTCATGTTTATACTCCAGTGAGTTAAATGCCCCAGGAAACCAATCCCTTGGTAGGTGCTCAAGAAATGTTAGCTCCCGGGCCTTTTCCTCCCACTGACCTGGGCTACCAAGCCTGCTCCTGTTGCCATGGTGATCCTCCCAGAGGCCCACAGAGATGTGGCTGAAAGAAATGTGCTGAGCCAAGACCCTGGCTCCGACCCTGGCTCTTACATCTGGCTCCGACCCTGGCTCCAACCCTGGCTCTGACATCTGGCTCCAACGCTGTCCCTGACATCTGGCTCCAAACCTGCCGCCAACCCCAGCTCTGACATCTGGCTCCGACCCTGGCTCTGACCCTGGCTTTCTTATCTGGCTGTTAGCCACACTGGCCTCAAAATCCCGAGCTCTGGAACAAGGGCATTGGAAGTGACTGTGACCAGAGAGGCTGTGGCAATGCCTCCCGGAGTCTGGCATTCTCTGCCTCCTCAAACAGTTCCTGCTCTTCCAGAGGGGCCTCAGATGGGGGTGTGCATGCTCACACATGTGTGCATGTGTGTTCATGTGCATGTGTGTGTGTCCACGTCACAGACTGTCTCAAGGGTGGCAGCCGTGTAGGATAGGGCAGATCTGGAGGCAGGAGGAGGCCACGGGGAAGCCAGGAAAGCTTCACTGTCCACCAGTCCCCAGACCATCCCAAGACCCGGGGCCAGCCTGCGGGGAGGGAGGGCGGCTGCTCAGGAAGAGCAGGCCTGGGCTCCAGTCCCCATGCCGCCATGACGCTGGGCAAACCTCAGGTCCCCTCTGAGCTTTCAGCTGAACACCCATCACCCCTGGACCAGCAGAAACAGGGCCTCCAGCACCATGGGTTACCACGTTAAGCGCCATGTCACTCACCAGTGACTGACACTATACTTTCCATCCGGAAGACAAAACAGGCTGGGCGCTTAATCTGTTACACACCCCACGGCCCAGAGGACCAGTTTATTGAGCAACCGCTGTAACCCAGGCTTGAAGCTGAACAGGCTAATCCATTATCTCATGCGGTCCTTCAACAGCCCTGGGAGGGACTCGTACTAATTCCACTCTGTAGATGGGGCCGAGGCCAGGGAGCCACGTGACTTGCCTGAGGCCACACAGCTGGGCACAAGAGAGAAGGCAGCCGACAAAAAGCGCAGCATCACTTTGAAATATCAAGTCTAATTCTATGACCTAGTATTGTTTTCTGGGGTTTTTCTACATTTCCCCCCATTTTATGGAGGTAGAATTGACTTGGCTTTGTGTGTGTGTGTGTGTGTGTGTTTAATGGTTTAGGGGTGATGCAGGGGGGTTGGCACTACACTCTCCAGTGTTCAGGGGCTGGCCCTGCAGGTAGTCAGCAGTAGCGTGTGAACTTGAACCCAGATCTGCCGAGTCTGACTCTCACGGCCCAGGCCTCCTCAGCGAGGACAGACGGATTCTAACTCCCACCAGGCTCCCCGACTCCACCCTGCCGCCTCGGCACCGCCAGAGGGGCGGGGGCTGGGAGAGTGAAGTCAGCAGGCAGGTCCCCAGGAGGCCCGGGCCAGCCCCCATGCACTTTGCCCACCAGAACCTGACACAGGTCCTAAGGATCCAGAAACATTCGTGTGGCCACCTAGTGGGCATGGGTCACACATGCGCTGCCCAGCATCTTTCTTTATTTTAATATATTTTTATTGATTTCAGAGAAGGGAGAGGGAGAGAAAGAGAAACATCAAGGATAAGAGAGAATCATTGATCGGCTGCCTCCTGCACGCTCCACATTGGGAATTGGGCCCGCAACCTGGGCATATTCCCTGACCAGGAATCGAACCGTGACCTCCTGGTTCATAGGTCGATGCTCAACCACTAAGCCACGCTGGCCGGGCTGCCCAGCATCTTTTAAATAGTCTCTGTGTCGGGGACATTCTGTCATTAGGAGTCCATCTCCCGGTGAAGAGGCCTTAATCGGGGCTGGGGCTCTACCCTGAGGAGCCAGACTCCAGCCATTGGCCAGTCCCGCCGCCACCTCTCCATCCTCACGTCCTCCCCCTCTCCCCGCCCACTGCCCTGCCTCCTCCTCCAGGAGTCATCCGTGTCTTTGAGCTGACGGCCACAGGAGGCCGGGAGGGGAGTATGCCTCTCACCCTTCGGTGCTGACCAAAGTCCAAATCAAGGGCCAGATGTCCCTCCCCCACCCCATAAAGACACATAGCTGCCTCCCCCGTAAGCCATCTTGGAAAGAGGAGGGGTGAGGAGAAGGGAGGCCTTGAAACAAGATGGTTTCCATGGGAGTCTGACAAATCTGGTGTGTAGGTTGCACACTGACCACGGCCCGGCCGAGGGAGCAAGTGGGGTGTGACATCTTATCTGCCCTCCACTCTCCTGGCATAGAGCACGAGGTGTCTCTTAAAATTCTCACAACACCTGTCTGAAGTCTGAACTTGAACTATTTCATCCAGAAAGAGCCTCTTTTAAATCTGGAGAGAATGATTTCTGGTTAATGAGCAAATTTTTTAAAAATACATTTTCCTGCCACCAGTTTCCCAGAATAAAATGAGGTCAGTTATAGAAACCTGTGTCATGTCAGAGCACAGAGCCTGCGCGCGCACACACGGGCACACACACACGCTGGTGCGTGTAATTTTAGTACGTATAGCACATGGCCCACAGTAGGGTCCTCCCCTCTCTCAAGGGCAGGACCCACGTGGTACCTACACTTCATTTCTAGTCCCTGACCCGGTACCGGCCACAGAGTGGGCCCTGCAGTGTCTGGTGATGGATGGAACGGCTCTGGTGAGCGATGCAGGAGTCATCCGTGTCTTTAAGCTTTGGGGGGCAGGGGGTGTGGGGTCAGACATGCATCGTCATTTTAAGGGAAACCTGTATGGCTGGCCTTTAACTCCACAACCCTGTGCACAGAGAAACCCCGGGGAGCCTTGCACTGAGGGACGCCCCCAAGTGCAGCCCCACCTGAGTCACCTGCAGACGAGGCCAGCAGAGCTGTCAAAGCCCCAGCAGAAGCAGAGCCTTTGGGTGTGGAGGCCCTTCCAGGAAGCAGGCCTGATCCCACAGGCACTGCTCAGCCCCTGCAGGCGGACACAGGCCCCCGAAAGAGAAAGGGGGGACCTAGCAGACATGGCAACTCGGGGGCCGCTTCCAACAGCCAGCTCCGGTGCTGGGCCTCCTCTGGCATCTCCCCCACAAAGCGCCTCCACTCGGCCGTCAGCAGCCCCTCTGCCAGGGAACCCAGCAGAATCTCGAATCCTACCCAGCAGGTTGGAATTCGGGCTCTGCCACTTTCCAGCTGCGTGACCGTGGGCAAGCCACACACCCCTCTGGGCCTCGCTGTCCTTCAAGTTCAGTGGGATGGTGACGACTGCCCTGCCTCCTTGGCGCATCAGAATGCGGCTGCGGAATGCTGCCGAGCACACAGGGACTTCGAGGCCCTCGGCATGCAGAGGTCTCCCCAGTGGCTGCGAGGTGACTCCACGCACGCGGCTCTGGAGCCAGACACACTACAATTGGGCCCCAGCTTTGCCAGGGACCTGCTGTGCGGCCTGGAGCAAGTCACTTCTCTCTGAGCCTGTCTCCTCCTCTGCAAGTGTTGCACTGAGGCAGCGGAGACCCAAGCAGGAGCAGGCAGGCTCCCCCGGCCCCCCGCTGCATCCAGCATGGGTTGGCAGCAATGCCGGGGCGGGAACCAGTTTTGGAAATACCATAACACAGATCAATAGCATAATAAAGCCCATTTCCTCGGACCTCTGGCCCCTCCCTGGCAGGCTGGGCGAGAGGAAGACAGACGCCTCGAACATCCTGCGGAGTCGAGACCACTTCCATTCGAGTGCCCTTCAGAGGCTGGGGGCAAGGTTCCCGTGACCTCGACCACCAGGAGTGCAGGGACCAGTCCAGCGTGGCCCAGGGGAGGGCGGGGGAGGTCTCAGGCTCTGCCTCTGCAAAATGGGGCCATGCCTTCCGGGGGCTCCAAGAACCACAGCGGCATCTGACTTGGCTTTCTGGGGAGGAGTCACACCTCTGGACACATCTCTAGCCTCGGCCCCCAGGCTAACTCCACACACCAGTGTGGGCCTGGGCAGCGAGGAACACTCGCCTGCTCACCAGCCTTAGGCACCACCACACTGAGGCTTCCACTGAGGCTCCGCAGCCCCTCGTGGCTTAGGCTGAGCAGCCAAAGGCAGCGAGGTCTCGTGCCAGGCCCACCGGAAGGTGTGTGGGCAGGGGCCTGGGCGCACATCGCAGCCACAGGCAACAGGGCCTTATTCCCGCTGAGAGGTGTAATGCCAGGAAAGGTCTGGAAGGCCACCCACTGAGAGTTATTAAGTGACTTTGGATTTTTTTCTTCTGTCTTATCTGCAGGGAACATGTATTATTATTTCTATAATAAAGAGGGGAGAAAAGCTCACTTAAAAAAAAAAAATATATATATATATCTGTTGACAAAATGCCCATCAATGTCAGGCCTGAGGGCCTCTGAATGTTTTATCTAAATAATTTTCCACCAGCCCCACCCCCAGGGCTAGTGCTCAACTCTGACCAGTAGAGATTCCTACGCCCTTCAGAGCTTCAGGCCACACCCCATCTCGCCCAGGAGGCTGCATACCCCAAGTCAGCTATGCACCCCGCCACCCCCACCTCCAGGGCTTGCGCCAATGAATTAACAAGCCTTTCAAGGTGTTCCCATCTCCAGCAGGGGGTGTGCAGGAGGCAACCAATCGAGGACTCTCTCATCATTGATGTTTCTCTCTCTCCCCCTCCCCTTCCTCTCCGAAATCAATAAAAATACATTAAAAAAAAAAAAAAGGTATTTCCAGTGATGCAGACAGGAGGAGCAGGAAGGGAGTCGAGCTGGAGAAATCACCGGCGAGCTGTTCTCCGAGGGCTTCTCCCTAAGGAGCTGCAAGGCCAGGCCAGGCATGCTGAGCAGGCGTGGGACGCGGCTTCATCGCGTTAGAAACCAGGACACCGTGGTGTGACTCCAGGCTTCCTCCCGGGAGGAAGGACCCACTGGATCGAGTTGGAAAATCCTCGTGTTCTCTGCAAGGAGCACCGGGCACACAGACCAACGCCCTGCCTCCACGTTTCCATGTGGGTGGGGGCACAAGGCACCAAGGACAAGAGGGGACACAGTGCCATGGCACAGGAGGCCCTTCCGTGTCAGGGAGTTTGGGAGGAGCTGGAGGAGCGCGGTCGGCTGGTCGGACAGGGTTGGGGAGACCTGCTTCCCCCAGACCTGGCCCGGAGGTGACTCCAGTGGTCAAACCGCATTCCCCTGAACGCTGCAGGACCAGCGCTGGCTCCCAGAGACAGGCTGCTGCACTGAAGTGGGGGGAAATGCTGGCGGCCTTGTCTTCTCATCTGCAGTGAGGGCGAGCTCACCAAGCCAGGCTTCTCCTCCAGGCAGGGAGATCAAGTCCCGGTTTATCCCTGCCATCCCAGAATCCCTGCTGGTAATGTTGCTTTTACTCAACACATCCTGGTTTGGGGAAAAAATGATAGTCACCCTGCCCATTTCCCCATCAAAGCTCCATGGCAATCTTCCACCATCTCCCGGCAACGCCATACCTGTCCGTCTTCGCCCTTCCCCACCCATGCCCTGTCCCAGGTGACCACTACCTGCAAGGAAGCAGCCAGTTCCTCTCAACCCTTCCCCACAGTTCCTGGGCTCCCACCCCATCCCGCTACTGAGCACGCCTTCTGCCGCCGTCTGTCTGCCCACCCCACTGGTCTATGAATTCCTTGCAGGCACAGGCTGCCTTGTTCATCTCCAAGTCCTTCCCATGGAGCCCAGCCCCTGCCTTACAGAGGTATTTGATAGATAATGTTTGTTAAGTTAATGAACCGCCACCAATCATGGTTCCTGCCAAGGCCCAGGGCATCCACCAGAACACCAGCTCCTTCCCTGCCCTGGTCCCACGCCCTGCAGATAGCACACTCTGGGACAATAATGCCAGGAGTGGGCAGGAGGCCTGCTTGGTCTCAGCACTAACCAGCCAGGGGCCCTGGGCCTCCAAGTCCCCAGGACCCACAAAACCGGGGGCTGCCTTAACAACTGCCTCAAGAGCGCCTTGCAGCTCAGACATTTCACACTCTGAAGGCTGTAACAGGCCCATCTTCAGATTAAACCGGGCCCCGCAATGTCTACCACGGGCCTCAAAAGCAGTGCGCCCGCAATTCCCGTCAAGGATTGAACCCCTGGAAACCATCAGAAGACGACCAAGATTTGTACACAAGGATGCTCACCGCAGCAGCAGCTTTTAAAAGAAAGACTGTAAACAAAACATGGTGCATCGTGCGAGGGAACACACTGCCACAAAAGGTCAGATTTTGTAGAACATTTAGTAACATGAGAAAATGGTCACAATACGGTAACAACAGGAGCTCAATTTTATTTCTACCAGTGGTTTTCTCTGGGCAGTGGGATTGGGTGCCTTTTTTCGTTTGCTGCATTGTTTACAGTCTTCTACAGTTATAGTCAGGAGAGTAACGGCTGGTAAGTCAGCCTGCATTGCTGAGGCCAATGGGAGCCCGCCTCATAGAAAACCCCACCATTACCCTTTCCCTAGCCCCTTCCTCAGAATGCAGACAATTTCTGGGTCTGTCAATGGCCTGAGAACTCATCCAATTCCACCCTCGCTTAAGGCTTGCCCTTGTGCCGGGCCCCTGCAGTGCCAGGGGGAATCGGGCCGGAGATCTGCCAGACCTCCCTCCTGGACACAGACCCTTTCTGTAGGTCACCAGCCTCTGCTTGCACATCTCCAAGGACTGGTAGCTCACTGGGCCATGCCCATCCATCTTGGATCAAAAATCCTCCAACCCAGCCCTAGCTGGTTGGCTCAGTGGCTAGAGTGTCGGCCTGCAGACTGAAGGCTCCCGGTTCGATTCCAGTCAAGGGCATGTACTTTGGTTGCAGGCTCAATCCCCAGCCCTGGTTGGGACCCATGCAGGAGGCAACCAACCTTTGTGTCTCTCTCACATCAATGTTTCTCACTCTCCCCCCCTCCCTTCCACTCTCTCTAAAAATTAATGGAAAAACATCCTCAGGTAAGGATTAACAACAAAAAGTCCTCCAACCCAGCCCATCTTACTACCCATGGCCTTTCCTCTATCACCCCCAAGTCCTGTCCAAGGATGCGCCCACAGACAACAAAACCCATCCCCTCCCCATCCAACTCTAGCCTTTCTTAACCGCAGGCACAGAGAGCACTCCTTGTCTTCCCCAGCACGCAGGTGAGGAGGAGTTATAGCCCAAGAGTAACTTCATGTTAATTCCTTCCTGGAGAAGAGTTTCAATCCCCTCCTCGATCAACTCTGAAGTGGGGCTAGCCGGGGTGAGAGGCTGCAACTGACACAAAGGGGCTGCCCCCCTCTCTCTCAAACCCATCCCATGGCCCCACCCCTCACCCCACCATCACCAAAGTGATTCTTAAAGACCTCAGAAGTAGAAGCCATCAGCCCCCAACACCCTCTGCCCCCATCCCCCAGTTCTATAGGAGCCAAGGGCCGCCCTTCCCTTCAGGAAACACCTCTCACTGCCCAGAGGTGAGCAAACCTCTTCCTGCAGGTGTGGTGGTCCCATCAGAATCCACCTGGTCCTGGCTGTCTGGCCATTATGACACCTGACTCGGAAGAAGCTGACCTGTTAGCCCAGAAACTTTCCACTCACGGATGGCTGAGCAAGGCCCAGCCTCAGACACACCCATGAGCCCTGAGCCCAGCCACACCCACCCTTGCCCAGCTACATCCTTCCCCTCCCTCCCCGCCCCTCTCCAACTGCTATTTTCAGACAACCCATCAGGAGCCCACTGAGGGCAGTGCCTGGCTGGCACCCTTGGGAGGGACCCCTTCTCTCGCGGGAGTGGGGCACGGCTCCCCTTAGACTCCACACCCACCTCCACCACTAGGTTAACTGTCAGTGCCATGAAGTCCCCCTGCTCTTTGAATATGAGAAATGGGGACCCTGTATCCCCGCCAGGATTAGCGGGATGTTATCTAGAAGAGGGTGGGGTGTGGTCAGGCCTAGCAAGATGGTCCTCCTCTGCCCCTGCACGGTACAAACCGGCCTCCTCTCTCATTGCCCCCCTGCCCAGGGCAGCCCCACCTGGATGCCAGCCCTGGAGGGCTCTGCCTGCAAGGAAGCCCCCTAACCAGCATTTATATAACAACAACATAAGCATTTTATTTTTTCATTAAGCTTCTTAGTCTCTTAGTATCACAATGGAATGATGAGAAAACAAGAACAAAAAAATCTCATGAGTCTGCCAATCTCTAACACAGAGCAGAGACTTCAAGGCAATCGGGGGGAGGGGGTTGGTAGAAGTGCCCAAAATTCCAACATCACATCTCTCCATAGCCGACGAGGCCGGAGCGGGCAGGGAGGTGGAATGGTGAGAAGGTGGCACGGTCCCAGTGGTCCTTGGCATTTCTGTCTCACGACTGACTGGCGCATGATCTGCACGGAGCACCCGCAGGATCTCCTGGTGCCCAGCCACATGGCCCTCCGCCTACCCAGATGCCCAGGCTCTCCAACCAGTGCTAAGACACACCCCGCAGCCAGTTCTGCTGGGTGGGCAGCAGGAGAGTTGCATGGAGGAGGGCGGAGGGCAGGCCACGCTGCTCAGGGTGTAAGAGTCAAAGGAGTGACCGAGGCTCGTCCGGGAGACAGCTGTGGTGAACAGCTGTGGTGAAAGGCGAGTGGTGCAGGTGGCGGCCCTCCAGGAAGCAGGCAGTCCCTCCGGGAAGCAGGCCACCTAGAGCTTCACAGTGCCCGGGGGCAGGCTGTCGTTGCAGAGTCTGTAGTATCGCAGGTCGTTGACCAGCCTGTGCACATTCTGGGTGAACGAGGGCAGGTCCTGGAAGGCATGGGCACAGCTGCAGCCTGGCCGCACCCAGCACCCCACGTCACCCACCCGCCCACCAGCACTTCCACCCCAGGGTGTGCTCGAGCTCCCAAACATTGTACGCAACGGGCCACTTCCACTCCTTTCCGCACCCTGTGAGCGCACAGGCACTGCGGGGAGAAAGATCATGGCGAGGCTGCCCTCGTGTGCAAGGCCAGGCTTTGAGGCACAGAGGTTAGGAAACCTGCCTCAGGGACAAGGCAGGAGGGCAAGGGGGACTGGTTGGGTTGCCTGTGTGTCTCTCCTTCACCGCGTCCTGCCCAGCATGTCCGCAAACTCCTCTTCCCAGTGCTCCCGGCAGGCCCTGCCACTTAAGGGTGACACCCTGGCAGGACCCACCTGACCCGTGATCTCACCTGCTGACCACCACCTGCTGGGCCGCAGACTGCAAACCGAGAGGCTCCTCGCAGCTGAAACCCCATACCCTACCAGGCAGCACCAGGAGGTGGCCGAGGTTCGCACCCTCATCTTTAGATCATGAATACCGATGCCGGACCACACGGCAAATGCGAGTAACACCAATGGCTCCCTGTCACAGAGTGGGCGGCTCCACCTGAAATTCCGCTGGCCGGGGGCTCAGAGAACAGCAAGGCACTTCCAGCTCCCCTCCTCCCACCGCCCTTTCCCTGGCTCCCCTCCCCTCTTCAAGCTGCAGCACAAGGCCTGCCTCTGCCAAAAAGGGCCTCAGAGGCCTGTTTCCTGGCTCCAAGTGGCAGGTCCGCGGCGCTCCGCTGAGCTCTCAGGGCCCTGGCCCACCTGCTGTGGACAGCACACGCAGGCCCGGAGCCAGGGTGCCAGGCGTGGCCCGCCCCCTGCTCTCCCGTTCCAAAGTTCTGTACCTGCCAACTGAGGGCTGGCCTTTCTGAGCCTGGGTTCGCCTGGGGATGGGGTTAACAGCACCCACGCAGCAGAAAGCCAGTGCGGTCCACAGCGCTGCTGTGCCAGGCTTCCCACCAGGGCCTTATGAAGGCAGAGACCGTGCCCACCTCCTGTCCAGGCCCTGCGAGGAGCTGGCTTCAACTAGACAGTGAGTGAGTGAGTGAGTGAGTGAGTGAAGGATTCCTTTATGTCCTCCTCAGGAAAACATACCAACAGGTCTCTTTTAAATCAGCAGCTTCCAAATTCCAATCTGAATTTCCTGGTGGACACAGGAATCCATTTCTGTGTTTTACGTACCCAGGAGCTTTGATGCGTGGCTACATTTGGAGCCCACTGCTTTAAATCAAGAAGTTGACTGACAATGCTCTCAGGAGAAACTGATCATTAAATATTAGAATTTGGACTCCAGAGCAGCAGTCGCCAACCGGTGGTCTGCGGACCTGGTGGTCCACGAGGTCCGAAAGGCTGACGACTGCTGCTCTAGAAAAAGAAAGGAAACACCCAGCGGCTGAAGTGAACTCTAAGCCAAAGAGCAAACAGGGTAAGTGCCAGGGAAGAAAGACTCCAAGACAAGGAAAACAGGAGCCGAGTCTGAGAAAAGCTGTCCTGATACACATCACGGCCGAGACAAACAAGGAGGATGCAGGGTTTTGCTCCAGCAGGAGCGGCACATCCATCTGAAGACTGAAGGGAGCCCGTAGACAGGGGCAAGCACAGGAGTCACAACCCCAAGGATGTGGGTGGAAGAGATCCCACTTCAAGTGGGAACTGGTCAAAGGCAGAAGTGACTTATCCCTTAAGAAAAGCTCCGGGAGAGCTGACCAGGCAAGCAGCAGAGGCTTCCAGCTAAAACGGGGGAGGGGAGGACGCGCGTGAAAGTGAGTGCTCAGAAAAAGGCCCAGGACAGGAAACGCTGGGCACCAGGTGAGGACAGCCCACCAGACCTTCCCCGGGCAAGAGGGTGAGCAAGAGGGGAGGGGATGGGTTTTGCTGTCAGTGAGGCTCCTCCCAGGACCTGGTAGCAGGTCAGGCCATGCAGAGCCAGGCGGGGTGGTCTGGGAAGAGCCGGGGTCCCATCTCTAAGCTGGGGGCCCGCCCAGGAAGCAGCTGCGGAACGCCCATCTTCCCGCCTATCTGCAAGTTCGGCCGCAGTGACTCTCAGCCCACGAGGAAACAGCAGCTGGTCAGCGGTGTGCTCGACGGGGACAGTAAGTACCAAGAAGCCGAGACAGAGCAGCAGGGCTGCCAGGGCCAACGCTGGGCCCAGTGGCGGATGAGATGAAAACACAGTGCTGCTGAAGCCAACACTGGGGAAAGCACGTACCCCTCCACCCGGGCACAGCGCCGCGTCATCAGGAATGGCACGCGCTGCCTCGGAGCCATAAGGGTACAAACCACACAGGAAGGCAGCCTGCCCCTCACTGAGCCCACACCACCCTCCCTTCAGCCTGGCCTCTCTCCTCACCCGATCCATCTTGAAATTCCGCCCCAGCACATTTTTCTGGTTGGCATCCACGCCATCACAGCCGGTCAGGAACTCGGGGAGGAAGGCTGCAAAGAAGCCGTCAAAGTCCACAGAGGCCATGTTGTAAATGGCGATGCCGATCTCCTCCTGCAGAAGGTCGTGGGACTTGTGGACCAGGACCTGCAGCAGCACGTTCACAAACTGAAACAGCATGGTGGTCCGGAAGATCTTCTGCAGACAGAGCCCAGAGTGAGTGCAGGCCGCAAGCAGGCGCAGGGCCCCTGGGCCTCTCCAGGTCTCCGACCAGGGCCCAGCGCCTTTGATGAGGAACCTTTCGGAGAAATGGGCACTTACCTTATGGTACAGCTTCTGCTTGGTGTTGAGTGTCTCCAAGTAGAAGAGGTTTTGTTTAAATAGGTGGATGTCAGGCTGGAGAAAGGACTGTCCAAAAGCCTGTCCAAGAAATAAGACCACATTCTACAAGCAGCATTAAACTCCACCAGGCCAGGCCCTCTGGGCACCCTCCCCCATGCCAGAGTGGCTCCTTCTGCCGATGCAGGGTAGGGACCTACTATCTCCAGTCTTCCAGCCTGTCTGGTCAGATCTCAGGAATGTCCCCACATAGTCTTATCTCTTAAGTCCTTCCCACTGGGCCTGACTTCTTTTGGTCTCATTCTACACCTTTGACAGCTTGTTTGGAGGTTCTACCAGGGGAGTGCAGCTACTCGTATACCCTTGACCGAAGACCGGTTCTCTCCTCTGGGGGGAAGGTTGCCCTCTTTGACTGAACACGCAGCTTCGGGAGGGACGCATGTGGGATCGGTGAAGGAGGAGGGGACACCCACCTAGCCAGCCAGGTCAGTTGAATCAACCCTGGCAATCAATGGGGTGACAGATGTCACAGCCAGATCGCCCTCACATCCTCATCCTACATCTTTTGTAATGAACCTCTGGACTCCTTCAGGAAGACTTATCTTTGAAGCAAGAAGCTAAAAACTAAGACAAATCGCTCAGCCTCCCCTCAAGCCAACCCACTCAAACTCCCTTAAGCCCTCTCCCTGGCATCCCAGGTCTTATAAACCAAAAATCCTTAGAGGCTCGTCACAACCAGCTGCCTCTGCCTTGGAATTAAGCAATAGCAAATTTTTAAACTGCTTTGCAATTTCTGAGCTGTAAAAGTTAGAACACCCGCCCCCCGCCAAAAAAAAAAAACACAAAAAAACAAACAAAACCTCACAAAGAGCCTTGTGCCAATGAAGACTGGGAAGAGTGGGGCAGGCCAACGAAAGGCAGACCAGTCATGTGCAGGACACCTCCTAGAATAAGCCAGGGACGGCCTTGTCATTCTGACGCCCGGCTCCTAAGCTACAAGAAGGGTCTTGTAACTCCTGCTGCAGTGATCTCTATGATGCCCACTGGTTTCCACTCACTTATTTTTCAAGTCAGGTTTACTGAAGTCTAACACAGAGTAAATCCCCCCCTCCCCCGCCCCAACCGAGGGTCACCATTATATAATTCTGACCACACCATCCAGTATCTAACCACCATCACAATGGAGATACAGACACCTCCAGCTCCTTAAAGTTCCCTCTGGCCTCAGGCAACCACTGCTTGTTTCCTGTCCCTCGAGGCCTGCCTTTTCCAGAACGTAATAGAATGCAATCATGCCAAGCATCAAGCATGTCAAACTCACAGCTGGCCCATTGGCCACGAGTTTGACATGCTTGAATTGTAGACAGTCTTCTGAATCCAGCTTCTTCACCTACCATAATGTATCAATGTATTTACATTGCCGTTTGTATAATAATATGTTCCTTTTTTATTTCTATTTTTTGGTTAATCCTCACCTGAGGATATTTCTCCATTAATTTTTAGAAGTGGAAACTGTTTTCCAACGTGGGTTTTACCAATACTGTCTACCAAAGAAGACTTAAAAAGCGAGGACAGAGGTTAAGAGGAAGGCAGAGAGGACAAACAGTACTCCACACCGAAGCCTACGGGGGGTGCTGGCGATGGAAGTTCAGCAAAGTGATTGCCGGAAGCCCAGGGATAGGCATGTGCTTTTCCAGAGAGACCCCCACACAAGGAGTTCGGGTGCATGTGTGCTGGTGGGGGGCTGAAGGGTGAGGAAAAGCAAGCACTGAAAAAACAAAAAGAAAACCTTCCACTTCAATCTAGACTCTGAACACAAATTGTATGTATGCAACTGAGTGCAGAGCAAGGAGAGCACCTGACAGCCAGCCGCCCTGGCAAGGGGAGGCCACCGTCTTCACAGCAGGTGTGGTCCGCCCCTGACAGCTCGCTCTCTAGGCTGTAACAGTCACACTTGATCTGAGAGGGGGCACCGAGGCACAGGGCAGGGCCTCTCCCAGTTCTGTTCTGGCCAGAATTCTCTCTACAGATGCAGACCATGGGCCCCTCCTGCAGAGACTCCTATTCAGTCGACTGCCAGTGAAGGAGAGCCCTGTGGTGCTGATGCCGTGTCATCCCACTCGGCACAGGGAGAGACTGGGGTTCCGAGAAGTGAATGAAGTGCACAGCACTAAGAGGCAGAGCTGAGCTCAGACCGCACTACAGGCTTCAGAGGCGGTACGTGTCGCAGTGGCCACGTTAGGGAGTGGGGCTGAGTGTCAGAGAAGCCAAGGGACAGGCAGCAATGAACCCAGGTGTCCCAAACGAGGCCTGTCTGTTCTTGGGCCACAGGGCAACCTCAGCAGCTCTTCCACGTTACCTGCATGATGGCACTGAACTGAGGCTCATTCTCCATCTGCTCCTCGGCAGCCCCCCTCTGGACACTGGCCAGGACAGTGGACTTGAAGAAGTACCTCCAGTTGTGATGGAGTATCCGGAAAAGGAGCTCAAACAGCTCAGCCTTCACGTCAGGGGAGGGGCGCTGCAGAGACACACAGAGACCCTCAAACCTTCTTCTCCTGCGGCTCAGGAGCTACTCACAGCCCAGGTCCAGAGCAACAGAGAGGTCTCAGAGATCCTGGCAACAGCAAGCTGTCAGCTTCCCACCCACACCCCTGTCCTATCAAGGCCCCCGAGTCAGCAGGTCAAACCAGGAGTACTTCGGCAGAGACAGGGCCGCCTGAGACACAATGCCTGGGTCGGTGCCAAGGGGCCCTGTTCTGATGGACACACTCAGCTTTTCAAGCTCAGGAAAGGCTAGTAAATGGAAGAACAACTAGGAAAATGGCTTTTCTATTCAGAAAGCAGCTATCTCACCTGTCATAGAGTCTTGGTAGTTGTTCCTTTTCCCAGGATAAACAACGCTATCCAACTAACCTGCTGATCTTATACAACTGCAGAAGCTAAAGACAAGTAAGAAACCTTAAAGCAGATCTACCCTCCATAGAAAATGGGCTTAAGGGGCACTTAGGAGCCACAGAAAGCAGCAGCAGAGGGCCTGGGGGAGGCAAAACCTCCAGGGGAGGGGGAGCAGCTTGCAGGGCTGACTGCTCTCTGGGCCTGTCTACTCTTTCATTGGCAGCTGGGATTCTGGGATGAGGAGATGAGAGGGAGGCGGGCTCAGCAATATTTTCTAATTTGAACAAAAATCTCCAAGTCACTAGAGAGCATGACAGGTCACATTATTCCAGATGGGTCTGGAGAATTCAAAATGATAACGTCCAGATAGATTTAATTCAGCTGATTAAGATGAAATTGAGACAGAAGGCATGAGCTTCTATGGCAGGAATCCTTACAGGGCCCACGTGTGTTTAATGATGCAAAGCAAGTGGACTCACTTAAGCCTTAATATGGGCACTTAAAAAGGTTAGCTCTTATTTACGTAACTATTACATAAAATTTAGTTAATCTACTTATTCTGGATCTTGTCATGCTGTGTCTGTCTGTTTTCCAGGAAGAACAGAGAGCTTTGCTATAACAAGGAAAGCTTTGGATCATTCTGAAAACTTGCCTTGTATCCTTCAGATCATGAATGCTCTTGATAGGAAAAGTACATCCTATACAGTGGGGCCTTGACTTACAAGTGTCCCAACTAACAAGTTTTTGAGATACTAGCTGTCTCTCGGCTGATTTTTTGCATTGAGTTGATAGAGTAATTTGAGTTAATGAGCTCCTTAACGAGCTCCTTAACAAGCTCGGTCTCGGAACGAATTAAACTCGTAAGTCAAGGCCCCACTGTATAATAAAAGGCTAATATGCAAATTGACCAAACAGCGAAACGACCGGTCGCTATGATGCGCACTGACCACCAGGGGGCAGACGCTCACCACAGGAGTTTCCCCTTGGTGGTCAGTGTACTCCCACAGGGGGAACACTGCTCAGCCAGAAGCCAGGCTCACAGGATGGCGAGCACAGTGGCAGTGGTGGGAATTTCATGCACTGGGCCTCTAGTTTGTTACAATGTTTGCTGTAGGAAACTATATATTCACCTAAAGTTATAAACTCTTTGCCAGGGAGGCTGATCTTTACCAACCAACCTTGCTTACACTGGACTAGATCTAATTAACTCAGCCAATATAAAAATACTGTACCAAGCTAAAGGCATTCTTTCTTGGAAAAAAATTATTTTACAAAAATAAAATAAAATAACAAATTAACTTTAAAACACAATGCATTTTCCTTACTTCCCCAATTGGACAGGACAAGCCCAGCCGCTTATACCTCAGCGATGATGGGATACACCTGCTCCATGCTCAGGGAGATGATGCTAGGAAGGAAGGGCTTGAACACCTGGCCAGGTTCCTGTACCACCACCTGCAGGATCTTCAGGAACTTCTCGACCACCCGGCAGCCAGTGCTGCCTTCGTGGAGGATGCTCTCGGCTAATTGTTCTCTGCAGACAAAAGAAACCACACAGTAGCCAAGGAATGGGACCAGCATGAAACCAACACTGTGGCAAGTGAAGAAGAGGAGCAGAAAAGTCCCACACTTCATAGCTGGGCCCCACCACTTCTCCTTGAAATTTGAAAAGCGTGGACAACAGGTGTGTGGTTACCTGGTAAACATATTGAGGAAAGTCTGTATGATCTGTTCAGTGAAAGGCACACCCATCTGTACTCTAAGGCCTCGAAACAAAGTGAGGAAAAAGCTCAGCATCTCATCAGTCACATCTAAACAAAGGACAAAGCAAATGATCAGAGGCCTGCACACAGGGATAAACGGAAGCCCCTGGCTTGACAGACTTCCTCTTGCAATCTGCTCTATCATCTCTCTAAGGCTTCCTGCTGAAGAAATTTCCCCAACACCATCAGAGCCGGTGACGGAAAGTGGGAAATGATTAGGGACATGCTGAGAAAACAGCTCTGGTGCAGTGAGCCTCTGTTGATAGGAGGCTCTAGATAGGAAACGGAGCCTCCCTCGCCGCTCTGCCCCAGCCAAGTTCAGAGTTTCCACTGCAGATGAAGTGTTTTGCACACACACTGATGCAACTATTCAATCGGGTCGACACCAAAGTGCTTTAGCTGTTTCCCTCTATGACCAATAATCCCTGCAGTGGGGGTTAAGTCAGGGGTTAAGTGACTAAAAGTGGACAATGTAGGTGTATTCGGATTGCATGGCCCTGGTCCATTAAATGCATTAATGTCAGAAAACATTGTTTCCATTTAATGTAGTTTCACTTCCAGATCTAAACAACCATCTTGTATAGTATGTTTCAGCTCCAGCCACACAAACTCTGCTTACAAGAGGCAATCAGTGAATTTTTGCTGACTCAGAAACCCCCAATATCTCCTAAGACTGACAAGACTACCACTGTAAATGCTCTCACATACCTGCACAGAGCTAGACAGAGCCCATAGTGACAGCGGCAGAGCAGGGTGCAGGGCACCACCTCAAACCCACCTTGCCATACGTGTAAGTAAATAGCATTTGTAGAAAAAAGTTCTCTTTCCTCTCCTGTATAATGCCCCAGTACTCTCAGCCATTTAGGTTCCACACTGGAAGAAGGCAAAGCCTTCAAAATAAAAACGAGGCAAGTAACTCAGTGCCACCTGACACAGGTGCAAGGCCCATGTGAAGGTTCCCTGGGGCCTGAGCCCCAGACCCCCACATAAACCTCACTGCCCTCTGCCTTCAGTGTCAAGGCCTCTACTGCTGACTGGGGGTGCTCTACAGAGCTAAGCAGGGACTTGGGCCCTTGTGCGGCCTGCGGCCAGCTCCTACCTGACTGGTGAATATAAGCTGGAAAGAGGGCCAGGGAGACCTGCACGGATTCCTGCAGTGACTGGTAGCAGATCTGTCGGGACTTGGTGGATTCCCCGGAGACACTCTCCACGATATCTTCTAAGACACTAAGTGTCTGGTGGATAATCACTTTGGCTGCAAATCAAGATTAAGTTGCATGTTATGACTTGTCTAAGGATCAAGAGTAAGAGGAAACACAAGGGAAGGAGAGGAAATCTGCAAGGGTATTTAGAGGACAGTGACACAGACATCTTGATTTCCTCTCTCTCCGGCTCCTACCCCCTCCTTTTCTTCCTTTCCTTTTTTTTTTTTTCCCTTCTTACTGTCAGAACTCCAGGTGCCTGCTCAGTTTTTCCCTCTATTCTGCTTCTACCCACCAGAAACAAGTCCACAGAGAAGAAAAGATCAAATGTAGCCTCAGGTTCGGCGCCTTAGACTTAAGCCTCTAAAATGGTGAACAAACTGGTGAGAAAACCAGTGTCACAGAATATTACCACAGGCAAAAATAGACACATGCAGATCAAACACTCTCCTTCAACTCCAAATCTGACCCTCGCCTGGTAATCCACACAGCACCTGCCATGCGCATCATGAAGTAAAGGAACCTCACTTTACAAGGTGCTGGGAAGCCCTGAAGGGGGACCTTTCCCACATGCACCACTAGTTGCAGCCTACATAACCAGCAGAAAGAAGGTAAGAATTATTTTGACATGGGAGGTCATTTTTCACTTAGGAATGTCATCTGTTTTCAAGAGAAAAAGATCCCTGCCTGCCCCAGCAATAATGCACTCACCCCCACCTGCACCAAATGAGAAACTGCTACAACTTCAAACTCTTGTTCTCCTACAATGAATTTCAGTTCAAAACAACCCTCCCCAGTTTCCTCCTAAAAGCTGTCCTACCCTTTGTCTCTTCGAACTTGCCTGTTCAAACTTACATTTTTCTTGTTCCATATTGCAATTCCATGCTATTCCCTAATAAACTTGTTTTTCTGATAAAATAGCTGGCTGTTTATTTTTGAGATGACATTATAGGTACCAGAAGTGGGATACAAAGGAGACAAACCCCTGAGGAACTAACAACCCCTGGAACTGTGGGAGGCATCCGCTTGAGCCTTTTGTGCTCTCCATTTCCATGAACTTTTTCCTTTTGGGGAAGTAAATCTGTAAGATGCCAAGCTTCCTCCCTTTGGTTAAGCTCTCTGACTTTGTCTGGAACCTATTTAAAGGTTTCATATTACCCTGGCCGGTGTGGGTCAGGAGTTAAGAGTGTCAGCCTATAGACACTGAAGGGTCACGGGTTTGATTCCAGGTCAAGGGCACATTCCACGGTTGCAGGTTCGATCCCGGTTGCATGCGGGAGGCAACCAATCAATGGAAAAAATATGAGAATTAACCAAAGTAATAGTAATAAAGGATCTATCCTTTCTGTTTTTATCAAGACATTGCCCTTTCTGGTGAGTACTCTTTCTGTTTGGAATTACAATGGCCATTTACTAATTGTTTTAAATTAGTCCACCTTAAGGGGCACTCTTAAAAGAGAGAATTCCAAGCCTCTCAGAGACAATGAAATGAATCCTTTGGTTGGTATGCAGAAGCTTTTAAGGGACAAAGTAACCCCAAAAACAGTTTTAAAAAGGATCCTTACAGCATGCAATTTTTTTTTAATCTTTAATATAAAACTTTGGCTATCTGAACAAGTAATCTTAACTTAGTCCATCTGCCAGAAACACAATTTGGATCCAACTATTCTTTTGAGTTTTATGCCTGAGACATGGCTAATATTTTAAAATCAGTTTGTGTCTATCTGTATTTTGTGTGTGTATGTGTATGTAATATTTTTCTATCTCTGAATGATATTACCAAAACTTATTTGTAATCTATTTAATGAGCTTTAAAAGATTAAGCATTTATATAAATTAAGTATACTTTCAGAAATATAATCAAAACTAACCCAAATGAATTTCAGGGAATATGTTTGACATTAATGTTAGTTCCAGGTTGTTGGTTTAATTAAAACAGGTATGTTTCAAATTATTCACTTTCATTTTACCTAGATTTACTGAAAAATCAAATAAGTTCATATTATCTGTTACAAAATTTGTCAGCAAGGAAAATAAGATATTGGTTAGCTGGTTTAATGTCCAATCCAAGCATAATTGTTAAAAACAAGTAATTTAAATAAATGCAAATAAGGTCAAAATCAAGTAACAGATATTCATTAAATATCTAAATCATTTCCAATTAGATAAACATTAAATGCTAAAAATAAGTTTAATTACTTTTGGCATTTTAATTTTACCCCAAAAAAGTTTATTATGAGAAAAAATATATTTCCAAAAATTTTGACATGTATTTATAACTTTGTTAATTTATTATTGGATGCTAATATATGCTAATATATGAAAAACAGTCACAACTGCCTGCTTTCTACATTTCACTGAAAAGCAAAGATTCTAAATAGTTTAAAAAGTTCGAAGAGCTAAAAATACAAATGAACCAAAGAGAGAATGTTAACACTTGAGTACTAAGCACTAATTCTGCACAAACGATGAGCATCGATGCTGAGAGAATGCAGACAAAGCAGCAGGCAGCCCTCTGGAAGAGAGGCGGCCATGGAACTCCCATGAGAGCTTTCTCCTACTCCAGAAAGAATACTGCAACTTCCTGGTTTTCAAACTGTGGTGAGAGATTATTGCTGAGTGATGATTAACATTTACTTAAATAGAAAATATACATAGTATCTACATTTGCCGATATTGACAAAGGTATAATACATATCTTTAATTCTATCTACAATTTACAGATTATAGATTTATTATCTATATATAAATAAGAGAATAATTTTATAAAATGCAAAATGGGGTGGTGCATGCATGGCATATACTGAAAATAAAGACATGTCCATTTATTAAACTTATTTGTTACTTATGGGCCATAATATACACTGTATTTCTTGCTATGAAATGACCCCACATGTTTGAAAGCCACTGAGCTTATACCACAGTGAACTGAGCAAACCGAAGTGTCTGCAGCGGCTGAAAAGGCCAATACACGAACAAGCACCCTTTCTGTCCTGTCACACACAGTGCTAACTCAAGGCCAGGCTATAATCGCTCTTTGATAGGCTCATACTCTGTTGCCTTGTCTTTTTAGATTTGCAGTCAGGCAGTAATCTTTATTTAAAAGAACTTCCCCATTTCTTATAATTACTTGCACGGCCGGAAATTCTGGTGGTGGCTTCCAAGATATTTATAGGTCTGCCATAACTTTAGTTGTTGTCCCATCTTTGAAATCTTTATTGTCCCTACTCAACACGGAGCAATACTCCTCAGCAGTAATGTTGGGATCCTACTGCCCCTGACTGTTCTAATCATTCCCAGTCTCACAAAGACATGAATGAATCGCATACTATAATCCCAAAAAGCACGTGGCTGATTTTAACTATATTATGTAGTTTACATTCACTTAAATGTAACTCAAGGCAATTATGCTATCCTCTAAGAGTAAGCCTGCAATTATTTTTTTTTTTTTTTTTTTTTTTATTTTCCTCTTAAAGTATTACAAAGGGTATTACATAAGTATCCTTTCCCCCCCCCCCCCCGCCCTTGACAAACCACTACCCTCCCTTACCCCCCAGTGTCTTATGTCCATTAGTTATGCTTATATGCATGCATACAAGTCCTTCGGTTGATCTCTTACTCCCCTCCCTCCTGCCCCCCAACTCTCTCTGGCCTTCCCACTGCAGTTTGACAATCAGTTTGAGGCAGCTCTGCCTCTGTATCTATTATTGTTCAAAAGTTTGTAATGGTCTTTATTATCCATGAATGAGTGAGATCATGTGGTATTTTTCCTTCATTGACTGGCTTGTTTCACTTAGCATAATGCTCTCCAGTTCCATCCATGATGTTGCAAATGGTAGGAGTTCCTTCTTTTTAACAGCAGCATAGTATTCCATCGTGTAGATGTACCACAGTTTTCTAATCCATTCATCTACTGATGGGCACTTAAAGCCTGCAATTATTCTGTAACAACTGCCTTGCATCATTTCTTTTCTAAATATGTCTTTATTGATTTTTAGAGAGAGAGGAAGGGAGAGGGGTAGGGAGATAGAAACATCAATGAGAGAAACTTCATCGATTGGCTGCCTCACATGCACCCTTATTGGGGATCGAGCCCAAAACCCGGGCGTGTGCCCTGACAGGAAATCAAATCATGACATCCTTCCTGGTTCATAGGTCAATGCTCAACCACTGAGCCACAACGGTGGGGATCATTTCTGTCTTCAGATAAGCTTTATAAGTGTTTAAAATTGAGGTCAATTTGAACCAAAAAAATTGAAATTATCAGGGAAAAAAACCGTTTTTTAAAAAAATAAAACTAGAAAATAATAAAGATGAAAGAAAATGACTGTATATGAAAAAACAGGATGTGTATTTTCAATGAAAGAAGGTATGAGGAATGGAGATACAGTTTTTGGTAACAGGGGAAGAAAAAGTAATTTTGTCCTGAAGTAAAATGAATGTTCCAAAATAAGAAAGAAAAAAGATAAGACATAACCTAATTGGATATAAAAAATTACAGAAAGTTTATGGATAAGAAATCTTGAGAAAGGAACTGTATGTGGTGACTGGAGATTGAAATTCCAACAAGCTATTACAGTTTGCTTGTCCTGATTGCAATTGTCTGCTATTCCCAAATAAACCCATACTGCTAGTACGATAATTGGCTATTTTACTTTTGAGGGTGACAACATCTACTGCTGATGTGTTCAGAAATAAAATGCTTAAAGAATGGGCCTGTGACCATAGGTATAATTATTATTATGCTGTATTACAGTATATGTCGTTGACAACATATACTTCTAACAATACCCTAAGGAGTGAGCTCACTGGATGACTGCATACAGCGCACGGGGAAACAGCCAGTGGCCAGCAAACAGCAGCTCAGAAGAAAGAGAGGGCCAGAGGACCCTGGATATGAATGGCAGATGATCAGTAGATGGCTACACACGCAGGCAGGATCCTCGTCCGTACACTGAGGATAGCCAACAGCCCCCCTCTGCAGGGTTGCTGGGACGATCAGAGACAAGGTTCAGGATAATCCTGGCAACATGTCTGGTATATCAGAAGGCCCAGGGGAGCAACTCTGTCATCATCCCCCAGCACTGATGGGGAGCTCATCCCCTAGACACTGCTTCCTCAAGAAGCCCACTCGGCTCAGCCTGAGCTCGGCAGCCTCCACCCTGGCACAGCTCCAGGCTAAATTGCCAGAGCCGCCCTGCACCTGGCCGTGCTCTCTGGATCGCCCTACCTCCCGAACTCACCAGCCACTGGAGACTGAAGAGGCTTCCAGGGAAGGGTACACAGAAAGAGTCCATGCTCTGGAGGTTGATGAAATCGGGTTTGACTCATGACTCCTAGATTCTGAGTCTCGGTTTCCTCATCTGAAGATGGGGACAGATACCACCTCCCTCACAGGACTGAGCATGACAGAAGATAATGACCTGGCCCAGTAAAGGCAGTTGGAAAGCAAACAAAAGGCACAGCCATAGCACTGATCAAGGAGCCACTCACTCATAACCACTACAGCACAGGGACCTTACCAAGCCAGGAAACTGCCCCTGGGACAGACATTTCCCCAAGAATACATAAGGAAAAGGAAAGCTGTTTAGGAGAAAAGGCCAAGAGTCAAGAAACCCAAATCTGATTCTCTGATGTATAAAGATATTGAAGTAAGAACCAAGGTTTATTCCCAAAAATGTGCAAGGAAAAAACTGAAAGCATCATATTGTAATAGAATAGGTATGCAACTTGTGGAACTTCATAGGCTATGATATTATAAAGCGATTAAAAACAATCCTTTCTAGAAGAGAGGGCAATGTGGTAAAGAGCAAGGGTCTGGGGCCACGCAGACCCATCTGACTTCTGCCCCCCAACTCCTTCTCTTTGACCCTGAGTAACCTACACTTGCCATGTGGGGCAGGGGGGCACTTTTACAGCAGACTGGCAGGCAGTGCCTGAAGCAAGCATGTCCAACTTGCTGCAGGCAGCATGCGGCCCACAAGGAATATTTTTGCGGCCCAGCCAATATAATGGTATGTAAGAAACGTTTTAATAAAAATTTCGTAACTTAATTTTTACAATATCCTGTTATACATAATTATTAATAACGAACTACAACGTTCACTAATGACTGATTACTATAATCATGTTGCATTCATTTCCCTTACGCGCCTTATGGGCAGGCGCACCATTTCTCTCCACTAATACCTGCAGCGAATATTTTAGCAGCCAACTGCCACATCATTAGTCTTGGACTGACTTGTTTGGTGTGCGCAACAGGAAATATTTTGCTTTCGGAGAACAAGAAAAATAGGATTATTTGCGTTAGCTTATTAATTTGTGCATTTTATTAAAATGTTCTATTATTTTATGTTAACGATGACTCATTTATTTCAGCCCTTTGTATTTAGCATGTCTCTATCGAAATAAGCCTATGTTTCTATGAAAATCAAAGCTTTGGGGTTTCTTGCAGCCCACATAAACTTAAACCTTGTTCTTCTGGCCCGTGTTAGCCTTTGAGTTTGACATGCTTGGCCTGAAGCAATGCAATAGGAAGTAGGTATCACTGTAGTGTTTCTGCCAAAAACTGCTGGAAGCAATCAGAACAAGATTATAGCATATTTCACCAAAACAACAGGCCTGGACTCTTCAAACATGTCAATGTCATGAAAAAGAAAAAACAGGAATGCTTTTCTATATTAAAATAGACTAAAGAGGTGTGGAAACCAAATACAACACATGATCCTTGGTTGGATCCTGGATTTTTAAAAAGCAACACAGGATATTTTGGTAATGACTAGGGAAAATGTGGACACATCTATAATATAGGTGACATTATTATAACAATGTTACACAGCTTGGTTGTGTTATGGTGTTTTGGTTATATATGAGAATATCTTGTTCTCAAAAATAAAGTTTAAATATTCAGGAATAAAGTGCCAATGTCTGCAACTTACTGTAAACAGCTCAGTTAAAAAAGAAAAGGTATGTGTGAGTGGAGAAGAACACAAATGTGGCAAAGCATTAACAATTGGTGAATCCCAATGAAAGATACACAATTGTTCATTTTCTTATTTTTTCAACTGTCCTGTAGGTTAGAAAAATGTTCAAAGTATAAAGTTGAGTTAGAAAAACCTTTCCAGGCCTTCATTTGGTCACTTGGAGAATGAGGATAATGAGCGATATACCCACAGGACTATAAGGGAAGACTAAATGAAATAATGTATATGAAGTTCTCAGCCCACACCTGGCACACAGGACACACTCCACAAATGCTAACTATGTTTTTAATTATGCTCTTTGTGGAAATCATTAAACCTATTCAGCAAATATTTCCAGCACATGGTGGCATCACACTTTCCACCCACTATGTGAACCATGGCCATACGTCCTGGCCAACAAAATGAGTGGAAATGTGTCACTTCTAAGCAAGAGCCCTTCCCAGTGTAACCACAAACTGAAATGGACCCTTCATAAGCCTGCGTTCTAGAAGGAGCAGAAACTTCCCAAACCCTGACCCACGCTGGACATGTGGAATTAACATGAAACAAGTGCTTTCCTGCAGTAAGCCACTAAGCTTTGGGGATTATTTCTCACACATAGCGTAACCTCGTCCTAGCCTATGCTGACTGACGTAGGATGTAAGATAAAGTAAGAAAGGAAGACCATTAAACTTGATAAAGCACCTTTCTATAGTAGCTGTATGTTACCCCTGAGCAAGTTATTCAACCTTCCCATATCTTAAGTTTCCTCATGGATAAAATCAGGATAATTCACAGTACCTAACTCATAAGGCTGATATGAGAATTAAATGAACGTAAAACACTCAGGATCAGACAAATACCAGACGCTGACAGCCGACGCTGGCACAGCCGAGATTTGCTGATGGAAGATTGCTAAGGCAGGCAAGCCGTTATGCAGTGTGCACTCAGTAATCAACCATTCATCCAACAAGCTATTTAAAATGGTTACTTTGTAAAGTACTAAAACTGGTGAGATTTAAGAGTTTTTCTTTTCTACTTTACACTCTTCTAATATTTCTTTTTATTTTCTTTATTAAGGTATTACATATGTGTCCTTATCCCCCCACTGTCCCCCTACCCCCCTAATATTTTTGAACAATGAACATATGTTAGTGTTCCTAATTATAAAAGTAATGTTTTTTAAACGATGAGTGTTTATCATTTCTAACATTTCACATAGCATTTTTGTTAACATTCTATAAATAATGTTGCCCAATAATGTCCCATTGTTTTCTTATTGTGAAAACAGACTGCATTTTTAAGTCATTATTTCAGGAAGATTTTTCAGAGAAATCTGATACCTTCTACTGAAACTATTGAGTTCTCTTGATTCATATTTTTCTGTCTCTTTAATATAAACAATCAACTAAAAGTGCCATTTGTGAAGATACCAAGCTCTTTCAAAGCCTCTGAAATATTTATTTGGAGAAAGGTTAACGACAGTTTCAAGTAATTCTTAAACTCTTTCCCCCAGTGTGTATAGGTGAATTGCCCTGCTTGCTTATGCAACTATCTGAAATGGATCAATATACTGCAGGATTTTTTTTTAGCCACAGCCCTTCAATAAACATTTTCCTTATTTTTTACATTTTCAGCAAGAGAAGGGGCCCAGCTGGTGTGGCTCAGTGGTTGAACATGGACCTATGAACCAGGAGGTCATGGTTCAATTCCCCATTGTGGGTTGCCAGCTCGATTCCCAGTAGGGGGCATGCAGGAGGCAGCCAATCAATGAGTCTCTCTCATCATTGATGTTTCTATCTCTCTCTCCCTCTCCCTTCCTCTCTGAAATCAATAAAAAACTTTTTTTCTTTTTCTTAAAGAGAGAGAAGTGGCACCCTGCATTCAGGAAACAGGTCCAGTTGATGTCACTGAATTCACAGGTCAGAGGGTTATACCCCAAGTCTGACTCAGGAGCCTCAGGTGCAAATCCCATCTGCCACAAAGTAAGGACAATGCCTGCCCTACCGATCTCCCTGGGATGTCCCTGCCCAGGGGCCACTTACTATCATCCAGGGGCATCTTCCTCTGAGAGGTGACAGCACTGGGTTTCAGGTTGCGATAGTCCCGGGAGAGTGCGAAGATGAGGTTGGCATGGTTGACGGAACGCATGGGCCACTGCTGCTCACTCTCTGAGAGGTTTGCGCATGGAAGCAGCAGGATGTTGGAGAGGGCTCGGCACACCAACACCTGAGCCTAGAAGAGACCCCAAAGGCATCCATGATGAGAAGTTCAAGAACAACAGTCTTCAGCACCCACTACACACACTGAGCTCAGGCTCCAGGCTCCTTTCTTATAACCTGTACCTGGGGCTTTGGTCCAACTCTGAGGGAACCCTGGGAGGAAAAGAAAGTGAAGCAATAACACCAATTTTGGATCTAGCACAGCCGAGGGCCAGCCAGGCTCAATAATTACTGTGGTCCTGGAAGCATCACGGACCAGACCCTGGATCTCACCAGTCTCTCTGCTGCTGGCCTCTGACACCCTCGGCAGTGCTACTCAGAGCAGGCTATTACTAGTAAAAGGGTGCTGGTCCGAAGCAATTCGTTCATATCCAGGTGCCCTTACCTAACTGCTGTGACCCCCCTCTGACTCCAGCCTTGTTTGTTTGTTTCTACACATCTAACCTGAGCTTCCTAGGACTTTAAGAGAATATACTTATCTGAGGCCTCTCAACCCTCAGAAAACAAACATGTAACAATAAAAACAGACTGTTTAAACCAAAAGAATGCAAAGGCTCTCACAACACCAGCTAAATCACTAGCTCTCAAAGCAGCATAAGCCTCATCTCAATAAATAAGTTAAAAAAAAAAAAAAAGCAGCACCAGCTCTGTCCCTAGGAGGCACTTTTTTATGTCTGGATCCACACACTGACTGCCATGATGGGGAGGACGTGACAAGAGAGCAGTGAGGTTGCGTCCGTGCCGCACGTGTAAGAAAGCCGTCTGTGGTGGTCTGGCCTGTAAGCTCCGGGTGCAGAAAGAATGGCCAGACTCTTCTTCCCCAGCCTCCCTGAGGCTGAGCCGCACCACTCCAGTGACTCCAGGGTAACCCCGGGCCTCACCTTGTCAACAAGTCGCTGAGCAGAGGCATCGGTGATTCTGTTGAACACTTTCTGCACTGAGGGGATGCTGATCAGAAAGATGGGCCTCACAGTGGTGGCCAGTGAAACCAGCAGGTGGCACGCAGATAGCAGCAGCTTGTCTTGGACCTGAAGAGGGAAGAGGACATGGCAGCTCACTGTATCCCCTGAGATTGTATTAGCAGAACCTTGATGAGGCAGCCACAAGCTAAATATAGTTCTTGGCTGCCAAATTGTACCACATCGGCTCTATCTCAAAGGAGCTTTCCTATGCTGATGCCCATCACAAAGGCATCTTCTTGCCCCAGCTGGTTTGGCTCAGTGGATAGAGTGTCTACCTGCAGACTGAAGGGTCCAGGTTCGATTCTGGTCAAGGGCACATGCCCAGGTTGTGAGCTCAATCCCCAGTAGGGGGCATGCAAGAGACAGCTGATCAATGATTCTCTTTTGTCACTGATGTTTCTATCTCTCTTTCCCTCTTCCTTCCTCTCTGAAAATCAATAAAAATAGATTTTTAAAAAAAGAAGAAATTCCAATAACATTCTTTTTAAAAAAAAAAAAAAAGGCATCTTCTTTACCATGTCCACAGCTCCTGCCTTCCAGCTAGGATCATCATCTCCAGTTCCTCCTGTTCATAGTCACCGGCATCTTTGAACTCAGGGAACCACTTGTTCACTATCAACTCTTAAATCTCATGGCAAGCTCCTTGGCATTTCATTAAAATAACTGCAGACTATTCATCTCACTCCTCTTGCTCCAACCAAGCCAAGATCTCTCTCCACCCCCACCTTAGCACTCCATCTATCATGCCAGGCTCTCCTACTTCCTTTACCTCAACATGCCAATCAAAAACTTGATTCAAGTACCATAATGGTACTTTTCAAACTAAAAAAGAAGGAAAACTTTTTGTAGACAAGACCTAATGCTGATAAAACTAGGGTGGAAACCGCATACAAAAGAGTCAAGGACACATAGAATGTTTAGGAAATAAATCCTATATAATGAAAGGGTAATATGCAAATTGACCCCAATGGCGGAACGACTGGTCGCTATGATGCACACTGACCACCAGGGGGCAGACGCTCAATGCAGGAGCTGCCTCCTGGTGGTCAGTGCGCTTCCACAGGGGAAACGCCGCTCAGCCAGAAACTGGCTCATGGCTGCCAGCACAGCAGTGGTGCCAGGGTTACAGGCTCAATCCCCAATAGGGGGCATGCAGGAGGCAGCCAATCAATGATTTTCTTTCGTCACTGATGTTTCTAGCTCTTTCTCCCCTCTCCCGTCCTCTCTGAAATCAATAAAAAAATAAATAACTAAAAGAAAATGGCAGCTGCCAAACGTCCAGCAATGGCTATTATGAAACATACCCTGTGTGGGGTATTTTTTATAAATTACAATTATAAACACAATAGAAACTTATGGAAAATAATACATTATCCTATTAATAGTGGTACAGAATGCTAAGTATGACTAAAACCATAAAAAAAAACAACAAGCATGTATACCCTCAAATAATGCAACCTGGTCTTGTTGGAGGACAACTTACTAGAACCTATCAAAGTTTACATGAATATAACCTTCAACCCAGCAATTCCACTTGCAGCAACTGATCCTACAAGGATATAATTTCCATCAATAAGGAAATTATAATCTATCCCCACTACAAAACACGGGGCAGTTTGAAAAGCTGAAGCTGCTTTATACATGTAAAAGTCTCCGAAGCATACTGTTAAGCAAAAGCAGCTGTATCTCCAGCTAAATACAGACTTTCACTTGTGTATGTAAAAAGAAACATCTCTGAAGGATACACAACCATGGACAGTGCTTACTGGGGAAAGGGAAATGTTTTGGAGGAAGAGATTAAAGAGTACCATCACATTTCAATCTATAAATTTGAACCATATTTTACTTTTTCACAATAAGTATGTGTTCATGTGGGACTTAGAGAACTAAAAATATAAAGTTATATTTGCATCAAGTGGTTTACAACTAAAAAGAAACATGAAATGGCATGTAGTTATATTTCAGTGATAAGAATGACGAGTCTACTGCTCTGTAATATTTTGATTGGATAATAAATGGGTACATGGACAAGACAGACTCAGGTAGGTAACAGGTGCAGCCTTCGCTGTTTCCAGACCTTGGTGCTGATTAGAGGTGTGACTGCATCCATGGTAGTGGAGATGAGTGTGACAAACTGCTGGGTGTTCTGCCGATGCGCTTCACTGCAATACTGTGCTAACCAGTGAGAGTACGCCTGCAGGGCGGCCAGGGACTGGGCATGCCTGCAAAAAGGAGAGAAGATGCGATTTTAAAGGTTAAAGTCAAGTATATTAGCATTAAGTATTTCCATAGGAAGTAAAAATTCCATCCACTGCATTTACTGTTTCAGGATCTGTCCAACCGCATGGAAATCATTTACTTGTTGATATCAAACCTAAAACTTAAAACTCATCATCTAAATCTTGCCATCAATGCCCAGAATACAAAAGGCAGTTAGTGAATGTCTATCAGATCTTATTTAATCTTTCTGTGACACATGTGAGCATCCCTGAGAGAATGATAAATAAAAAACAGAACGAAAGAACTTAAGTGATAATGTGCTGACTTTGGGAACTAGTAAAAATGTAACATCCATAGCTACAGACCAGGCTGCAGACAACTACCATGTATTAGAGCTTTGTAAGTAAGCTTGACCTAAGATTCTCCATCAGATTATATGTTCTATCTGGCCATGGGACAACTCAAATTCTGATTTTTCCAATTCTATCTTTCTTTTCCTGTTCATTAGCTGGCATTCTTCTGAAAAAAAGAGCTTTCCCTCCCCATCTTTATATATATATATATATTTTATTGATTTCAGAGAGGAAGGAAGAGGGAGAGATAGAAACATCCTTGATGAAAGAGAATCATTGATTGGCTGCCTCCTGCAAGTCCCCCACTGGGGATCCAGCCCACAACCCAGGCCTGTGCCCTTGACTGGAATTGAACCTGGGACCTTTCAGTTCGCAGGCTGATGCTCCATCCACTGAGCCAAACTGGCTTGGGCCCCATCTTTTCTTTAAATCACTGTAGATGCATGGATTCTTATATTCAAGGTTATAACCTATTATCATCTTATTCTTTCTTGATGATCAAATTACCAAGTCCAGCTGGGAGAATCCTTTCAAGCTAATCCCTGTTTCCCTTTCCTATGTTCCTGACATTCACTGAGCACTTCCCTCCTTACTGACTCAGTAAGATTTTCCAGGATCATCCTGCCCCAAATTCAAAACATTTCTCCAAGGAGCTGTGGTTCCTTTTAGTGGAGACTGTACCTTAGAAACCAAGAGCCTGGATACTAGGGGTAGAGTGCTACTGGGGGTTCATTGCCACTAGGATCTTTCAATGGACAGCACTAGGACAAAGGCATTTTAAAATCAAACTTAGCATCAACAATTACAGGGCAAATTGACCTCAACAACCTCCAGACAAGATACAAGAGGAAGGACACACCACCACCTATGTAGTATTCTTGCTAAAAACATTTGACCTCAATCTAATACTACCGTGGAAAGACAACTGGACAAATCCAGATTTTTAAGATTTGCTTTAAAAAATAAATTTTAAGGGCTAAATCTCCAAAAGGTCTCTCCCTCTCTCCCTGCCTCTCTCCATTCCTCTTCCCTGCAACATGCACAATTGGGAAAAGTGTTCTAGATTATAAGAGACAAATTTAATTTGTGATTCATAATTAGTTAGGTTTTAAATAAAAATAAAAAAAGGAAAGGGCATTCCTGGGGAAATTTGAATATGGAATATATATACATATATATGTGTATGTATTTTCTCTTTCAAAAGTACTACATGATATTGCTGTATCCATGAGTTTTTGACTGTTGATAATCCTATATAATAAAAGGGTAATATGCAAATTGACCCTAACAGCAGACCGACCAGAACAATTGCTCGACCAGTCACTATGAGGCGCACTGACTACCGCTCGGTCCCTTTCCCCAGCCCAGGGGTCCTCAAACTACGGCCCACGGGCCACATGCAAATACAAATATTGTATTTCTTCCCGTTTTGTTCTTTTACTTCAAAATAAGATATGTGCAGTGTGCATAGGAATTTGTTCATAGTTGTTTTTTTAAATATATTTTATTGATTTTTCACAGGGAGGAAGAGAGAGGGATAGAGAGTTAGAAACATCGATGAGAGAGAAACATCGATCAGCTGCCTCTTGCACACCTCCTACTGGGGATGTGCCCGCAACCAAGGTACATGCCCTTGGCCGGAATCGAACCAAGGACCTTTCAGTCCGCAGGCCGACGCTCTATCCACTGAGCCAAACCGGTCAGGGCCATAGTTTTTTTTTTAAACTATAGTCCAGCCCTCCAACGGTCTGAGGGACACTGAACTGGCCCCCTGTTTAAAAAGTCTGAGGACCCCTGCCCCAGCCAGCAGGCTTTCATCACCTGATGGCAAACGGGGAACCGGGGTTGGGTGGCAGGGGACACGGGCGGTGCCAGGCCAAGGCCCCCACCCCGAGGGTCGCCCCACACACAGAGGGTGACCAACGGCGGGAGCAGGGCCGGCGAACAGGCGGGACGGCCAACTTCTTGATCCCTCCCCCCGGCTGGCAGGCTCCGATCGCCTGAGGAACTGGGGGTGGGTGGTGGCTGTGAGCAGGGCCAGCTGCCGGCATCCAGGGAAGATGGCCCTGATCGCAGGCCAGGCCTAAGCCTCTAGTAGTATTATGGTTATGTAAAAGAATGTCCCTGTTACTAGAGGATACATGCTAAAGGACTTTTTGGTGAAGTGACATATTGTCTGCAATTTATTTTCAAATATATCACACAAAAAAATGTATGTGAGCACATGTGTACACAGAGAGAGAAAGCACAAGTAACAAGGGCAAATGTGGCAAAACATTTATAATTGATGAGTCTAGCTTAAGAGTATAAGAGTTCATTTTATTTCCTCCTGCAGGTACTAAGTACCTTAAAGTAAGAAAATACAAGTGTTGAGGCCTGGCCAGTGTGGGTCAATAGTTGAGAGTCGACCTATGAACCAGGTCACGGTTCGATTCCCGGTCAGGGCACATGCCTGGGTTGTGGGCTCGATCCCCAATAAGGGGGGAGGGTGCAGGAGGCAGCCAATCGATGATTCTCTCTTGTTATTGATGTATCTCTCTCTCCCTCTCCGTTCCTCTCTCTGAAATCAATAAAAACATATAATAAAACAAAAGAAGAGAAAATACAGGTATTGAGAATTTAAATTCCATAGTGACCAGGTAGTTATTTTGTATTTAGAACCCATTGATCCCTTTACTTAAGTTCTGAGTACCAAAAGTAAGGAGGAAGGACATCAGAGTCTGCCTTTTGAGTCTGAGAATTTCAGTCTATCTATCAGATTTGTAGAGCTCTTAGAGGCTGAAGGAAGGGACTTACAACTTCCTGAAATTGTCTAAAAGGTATTGTGTTTATGAAATTAGTGTCTTTCTCAGGAAAAACTTCACAGCTTTCTTTAAATTCTCAAAAAGGAAAGCAATATTTTTAAAAATGTAAACCACCATAGTAAAAAAGATTCTCTTTCTATCATTTACCTAATTTGCAGCTCAAGAATGTTCTAGAACAGGGGTTAGCAAACTTTTTCTGTAAAATCCAGTATAAATATTTTGGGCTTTGCAGGCCTTATACCCTGTTCACAACTATTCAATTCTACCACGGAAGTAAAAAAGCAGTCACAGACAATATGTAAATGGATGGGCATGGCTGTGTGCCAATAAAACTTTACTTACAAAGCTGGTAGTGGCCCGGATTTGGCATCAAGCCATCATTTGCCAGTCCCTGCTCCAGTCTAGAACAAGCCTTCAGGGCAGTGTGATCTCTGGGATATGGCCCATCTCTCGTTCCCACTCTTCTATCCCAATGATTTTCAACCGATATGCCAAAAGGATTTCTAAAACATGCAACACCTAACTATTTTTGTCAGGGGCACACACCTCTTTTCCTTTAGATTGTTAAAAAAAAAAAAATGACAACAGCCATCTGGTGTGAATCAAAATTATACTTTTTTTTTGTCAGATCAGCAAAATTTTAGTAATTTTAGTAATGTTTATATGTGTCATGAGATGAAAAAGGTTGAAAATCGTTGCTCTATCACTTCTATGTGTCACTTTCCTAATGGCTTCCCACCATCTATAAAGTTTCTCATAGTGTGGTCCATGGATGTCCTGTTTCAAAATCACCCAAAGTCCTTGTGTAACATGCAAATACCTGAGCCTATGCTGTCTTCTGTCATCAGTCTCTGAAGGAATATGTTCCTCAAGGAACTCTTTTGTACACTGGTTTCAGCTACTGTTCCACAGGTGATTAATGGCATTCAAGGTGTTTCCACTTTAGACCCAACATACCTATCAGCCTCATCTCCCACCACACAAACTGCTCACCACCTCCCGACTGTGTGACTCCCCAACACTGTGTTGGCTGTGCTGTTCTTTCCTCCTGAAATGCTTACTCCTAGCCTCTACTCCCAGCTCGTGTCTGCCGGATGAAGTCCTCTTACTCCAACCACCCCTGCCCCCATGTATACAATCAAACAACCTTTCTCTCTTCTAGGTTTGGAAGTGGGAGTTTCACTCCTTTTCATGGCAGCCACTACTGTTTCTTTTTATCTATAAAACTAGAGGCCCGGTGCACAAAAATTTGTGCACTCGGTGGGAGGGTGGGGTCCTTAGCCCGGCCTGTGCCCTCTTGCAGTCTGGGATCCCTTGGAGGATGTCCACCTGCTGCCTTAGGCCCGCTACCTGGGGGGGGATTGGGCCTAAGCTGGCAGTCAGACATCCCTCTGGCAGCCTGGGAGCCCTCGGGGGATGTCCACTTGCCAGTGGGGAGCAGGCCTAAGCTGCAGTCGGACATCCTTAGCGCTGCTGAGGAGGCGGGAGAGGCTCCTGCCACCACCGCTGTACTGGCAGCCGTCAGCCTGGCTTGTGGCTGAGCAGAGCTCCCCCTGTGGGAGTGCACTGACCACAAGGGGGCAGCTCCTGCATTGAGCATCTGCCTCCTGGTGGTCAGTGTGTGTCATAGTGACCAGTCATTCCCAGTCGTTCTGCTGTTAGGGTCAATTTGCATATTACCCTTTTATAATATAGGATAGAGGCCTGGTGCATGGGTGGGGGCTGGCTGGTTTCCCTGAAGGGTGTCCCGGATCAGGTTGGGGGTCCTGCTGGGGTGCCTGGCCAGCCTGGGTGAGGGGCTGAGGGCCATTTTCAGACTGGCCACACCCCCTATAGGGTGGGGGTCCCCGCTGGGGTGCCTGGCCAGTCTGGGTGAGGAGCTGATGGCTGTTTGCAGGCTGGCCACAGCCCCTTCAGCGTGGGGGTCCCCGCTGGGGTGCCTGGCCAGCCTGGGTGAGTGGCTGATGGCTGTGTGCAGGCTGGCCACGGCCCCCAGCCACCCAAGCTCCCAGTGGAGGCTGGCTGGAAGCAAATATCTGGGATTTATTTATCTTCTATAATTGAAACTTTGTTGCCTTAGCAGAGGCCACAGCCGGCCAGGGCAGGCAGGAAGCTTGGCTTCCTCCATCGCCGGGGCAACCAAGCCTCCTCCTTGCTCCAGCTCCCTGGCTGCCAGCCGCCATCTTGGTTGCGTTAATTTGCATATAGTCGCTCTGATTGGCTGGTGGGCATGGCTTGTGGTGAAGCGAAGGTACAGTCAATTTTCATGTTTCTCTTTTATTAGATTAGATGATTTGGGGCTGGAGGACATTTCCTGAGAATACAAACATCTAACTCTGTACTTACACATCAATGAGATCAGGTTTCAATACTGATGGCACAGCAGTTTCAATGTTGTACAGTTTTATCTGAGATCCATACAGAGTGACTTTGACCAACCTGTTGGCAAAAAAGCAGGTAAGAAAAAACGTTCAGCTTATGGACTTAAATAACACAGATAGACAGGTACCAACAAAGGTCTAAGAATAGAGACCAGACCTTCAATCTTATCCCAAAGATATTATCTGAGATGTGCACAAAGATTTATATACAAAGATACTAACTAAACCTTTACATATAGTATCAAAATTTTTGAAAGTAATATAAATATCCAACACAGAGAATATATTCTGATTACTATATACAGTAAAAATGATTACAATGAAAATTTTTGTTATGTGTATTTTACCACAATAAAAAAATTTTTTTAAACATAAAAGTTTGTCCTAGCTGGTTTGGCTCAGTGGATAGAGCATTGGCCTGTGGACTGAAAGGTCCCGGGTTTGATTCCAGTTAGGGGCACATGCCTGAGTTGAGGGCTCAATCCCCAGTGGGGGCATGCAGGAGGCAGCCGATCCATGATTCTCTCTCACCATTGATGTTTCTATCTCTCCGTCTCCCTTCCTCTCTGAAATCAATAAAAATAATATATTTTAAAAAGTAAATGTTTCAGGTGGATAGATATATGATAAAGAAAATATAGCACTGTAGAATTTAAATGATGGGTATATGGGTCTTCCCTGTATAACTGTTCAGTGTTTATGAATATGTGAAAATATTCATGATAAAATTCTGGGGTGGGGGGCAAGAGTTTCTAGAATTAAACAGGTATTTTTAACTTTAAGCACAATTATTTCAGGAGCAAACTGCTGAACCCACTGTTGCCCAAGGGCTCACTGTATAAAATGAGCATGAACTACAATAACTAATGGCCAGCTCTACTGGGAAGTAGAAATGCCTGTCATTAGAGACAGACATTCCTTTGAGTCAAGGGGAAAACTGGAGACCTGGCTGAGTTCCCTCTGTGCCTGCTCTGTCAGAAAACTGAGCTGGACGCCAGGGAGGACAGCATGTGCTCTTCTCCCTCAATCCAATGGTGCAGGGGTTCCCCAACTTCACTGGCATAAGGAGCAACTGGGGAACTTGTTACAAATGTCAGCTCCTTGGTGCAACCCCACAGACCGACTACGCAGTTGTAGGAGGGTCTGGAAACATACATCTCTGAAAAGCACCAATGCTCTGGTGCATGTGGACCATAAACTGAAAAATCTCTCAGATGCAGAAAAAAACACAGGACTTTATTAGAAATCCACAAGCTTGAGCCACAAATTATTCAGGGCTGGGAAGCAGACCGAAAGGGGGTGTCAGTCAAGAAAGTGAGAGGGAAAGAGCCAAGGGCTTCCAACCTGAAGTCCTGGGAAGGGTGTAGGTGATCACTGGAAATCAGAACGGCGACTCCCAGTAAGCAGTGCACCAATGTGGACCTGTTATCTAGTGCTTAACTCTTCCAGTGTCTTTACATTCACACAGTAGATGTACAGTTCACTGGAATTATGTATATTGACATTGTGCAGCCATCACCACTGTTTATCTCCAGAACTTTTTTTTCATCTTTCCAAAATAAAACTTGTACCCATTAAACAACTCTCCATACCCCCTTAGCCCCTGGCAACCATCATTCTTTTTTCTGTCTCTATGAATTTTACTACTCTACATACCTCATGTAAGTAGAATCATACAGTACTGGACTTTGCATTCTGTTTTTACATTACACAGCATTCTTTAATGATGTTCAGCACTAAAAATTGACTTCTAGATGTGTCAATATTTCTATTTGGCAGGGTTTAAAAAAATTTTTTTTATTGATTTTTAGAGAGAGGAAAGGAGAGGGATAGAGAGAAACATTTATGTGAGAGAGAAACATCAATTGGTTGCCTCCTGCACACACCCCAACTGGGGATAGAACCTACAACCTGGTTATGTGCCTTGACTGGGAACAGAACCCGCCACCTTTTGGTGTATAGGACGATGCTCTAACCAAGCCACACTGGCCAGAGCTGTTTAGCAGTTTTATTACTAGGTTTTTTTGGGGTAACCTATAAGTTGAAACACTGCTAATCACACTAGCTATTAAGATCATAACAAGGAGCCTTCTCTCATACTTTATTTTAAATTGAAGACAAAATAGCTAAGTATCTTTAGAAGTTGAGATGACTGATATCATTCGTATATATATTCCTCAAGTATAGATTTTAAAACTATAAAATTTCAGACAGAAAGAAAGACATGTCCTATCTGCGCTAACAACCATCACTGTAAATGGGCCTAATGGGAGAGGAGGAAAGAGGACTCCAGAAGTAGAAGCTCTGTGGTTTGGAAAGAGCATAGTTTTTGGATTCAGGAAACTGGTTAAAGTCCAGGTGCTCCCTTTCATGAGCTGTGATCTGAAGCAAGACACTCACCATCCCTGGCCACAGTGTACTCACAGATAAAGTGACAATATTTGTCCCTCAAAGTATAGAATGAAAAAAAAAATGTGCAAAAACACCTTTGAAAATGTCTTACTACTGTATGCTGCTTTTATTATTAACTAGAGGCCCAGCGCATGACATTCATGCACTGGGGAGGGGGGAGGGGGGCGTATGGGAGGGGTGGTCTGTCAACCCGGCCTGCACCCTCTCATAGTCCGGGACCCCTCAGGGGATTTCCAACTGCCGGCTTAAGTGAGGTGGGAAGGTACCTACCTGTCTGCCAGTCAAACCTGGGAACAAATTAGTGGCCAGGATGGGCATGGCCACTGCAAGCTTATGAAACCTGAATAGGCTTACGGGGAGTGGGACTAAGCCGGCAGTCGGACATCCCCCAAGGGGTCCTTAGTGCTGCTGCGGAGGCGGGAGAGGCTCCCGCCACCACCACTGCACTCGCTAGCCGAGAGCCCAGCTTCTGGCTGAGCGTTGCTCCCCCTGTGGGAGCACACTGACCCCCAGGGGGCAGCTCCTGCATTGAGCATCTGCCCCCTGGTGATTAGTGTGCATCATAGCAACCAGTCATTCTGCTGTTCAGTCGATTTGCATATTAGCCTTTTATTATATAGGATAATGTTAATCTGGATTTTAAAGATTTATTTCAAATTTTTAGTTACCTCTGCTTTAACATTTAAAAAAAGCTGGTATGCAGGTAACTAGGCTTGGAGTTTGACTCCTCCCTCAGGGTGTTATCAATGACATGGCTACTGGGCCAGTGAAAGCCCCAGGTGTCTTGACTTTGGGCTGGATTCATAGCTATAGTTTTGATCTGATCAACTCACAAGTTCCCTGAACCACCTATCACTTAGTACTGAGGGTATAACTTCTTTTGGAGGTTTTTTGTTAATCCTCAGTCGAGGATATTTTTCCATTGATTTTTAGAGAGAGTGGGAGGGAAGGAGGGAGAAAGAGAGAGGGGGTGAAGAGGAAAGGGAAAGAGAGAAAAAAACATCAATTTGAGAGAGACACGTTGGTTGCCTTCTGCACTTGCCCCTACCAAGGCCGGGGATTGAATCTGCAACTCAGGTACGTGCCCTTGACAGAAAATTGAACCCTAGACCCTTTGGTGCACAGGCCAACACTCTAACCACTGAGACACACCAACTAGGGCCAAGGGTATGACTTTTTAAGTGTAGGATTCGTGAGCGTGGTGGTGGGGAGGAAGAGGAAGAGGAGGAGGAGGAAGAAGAGGAAGAGGAGGAGGAGGAGGAAGAGGAAGAGGAGGAGGAGGAAGAGGAGGAGAAGGAGGAGGAGGAGCGGCGGGGGAGAACTAGGGAATATAAAATGCTGCAGCTGTAAACCCTCTGCGGTACCCAAGGGGAAAGAGTAATGAAAGGAGCCTAGTGGAGGAAAGGTTGGGAAGCACCTCTCAGGTCAGGCTTGAGGCTGCCCAGGTTTAACTCCTTAGGACTCTAACAGGACTAGAAAAACCAGTCCTACTGCCACAGGACAGAGGAAAACCCCACCTCTGCCATCTGGCTGCCTACCTGGATAGTGTCTACTGCCTGCCTTTTATTAACTAACAGGCCTTCCTAATGCCTCTCCATCCTATGAAGAAAGACATGAAGATTGACCTCACCTGGTTTCTTTGGAGGCTAATCCTGTCTTTGTACCTATTATAAGTTCTTCAATGAAATTATATTTTTTATCTGCCACATGCTAGGCCCTGTGCGAAGTGCCTTATCTCATTCAATTCCCCCAATAAACCTAAAGATACTGTCCACTCCATTTTACACATAAGGAACTGAAGTTCCGAGAGGTCCAGTAATCGCTCCACATTCTCCTTACACATGCAGAGCCTTGACTGACCCAGCACCGGAGCAGAAGCTGGTACAGCTGAGCTCTGGAGAGGGAATGACTCCATGATGTCACTGCCAGCCTACCTCTCCACGACTGTGAGGGCATCGTTGAACCGCGCAGCAAACATGTCTCCAGTGAAGTACTCGGCTAAGCGGCCCACAGCCTGCAGCAGGGAGCTCAGGTCTCTCAGGGAGCAGTGCAAGCGCCGGCAGTCGTTCTCCGCTGTGATATTCAGCCTGTGTCCTGGAACAGAGCACCTCAGACAGGTTTTCAGGAAGAACGTGCTGTGGTTGCCACGACAGACAACCGCTCACCAGGCAATCTACATGTACTAAACCAACTCTTGAAACACAGTCTGCTTCCTGGGACTGAGTAGGGAAACGAGACCCACATGCACTCAAGAGCCAGAGGGAGGGACAGACAGCAGAGGAAGACAGACAGACAGCTGGGGAGGGAGGGTAGTAATGTGCACCAAGCACCTATCTGATTCCTCCTGACCCTGTGAAGGATTGATGCCACCAATTTTACACACAAGGAAACATCCTCAGGGAGGTTTGGTAACTTGCCCAGCCTGAGTCACATTTCCGGGACAGAGCAGGTGTCCTAAGCTCAGTCTAAGCCAGCGGTTCTCAACCTGTGGGTCGAGACCCCTTTGGCGGTCAAATGACCCTTTCACAGGGGTCGCCTAAGACCATCCTGCATATCAGATATTTACATTATGATTCAAAACAGTAGCAACATTAAGTTATGAAGTAGCAACGAAAATAATTTTATGGTTGGGTCACAACATGGGGAACTGTATTTAAAGGGCCAGAAGGTTGAGAACCCCTCGTCTAAGCAATTGCAAATCTGCTTGCTTTCGCACACGGCCCTGTCATAGACCATGTCTCCGGGGCTGAGAGGGAGGATTTGTCCCTGCTCAGGACAGCGTGCACTCAGCACTGCACCCAGACGGTTGTAGGAACGCAGCACGGAGTACAGAGCACGAGCTGGGTTCAGAGGACAGATTCCCTGCCACTCACTGGCTCTGTGCCTCAGTGAGCCCTTCGGAGTCTCAGTTTCCTCAGCTTTAAAATGGAAAAAATGCTACTATCTAATTGACTATTATAAGGGCTAAGTTAGAATGCATTAGATAAACCCTGTAGATTATAAACCATTATTCAATGTTTGTAATAATTATGAAAAACAAATAATTTTCTAGGGCCTGAAACTTATTCTGCAACATAATTTCTTCAAACTAAGCAAGGAGGATGCAAGGTGGAGGACAAAAACATCCTCAATTCAGCAGCGTCCTTGCTCCTTGGGCCCCTCTACTCACAAACATCCACAAAAACAGTAAAACTGTCAAGGGGAGGCCTCGCAGTCTGATTAAGCCGCCCCCCCGCCCCCCAGAATGAGGGAAGGAGGAGCAGGAACAGCGAGAGCCTGCCCACAGGCACCTGCAACCCTACACACTTCTCAAGCCTGCGCCCTCTGTGGCCACTTCGGGTTTTTACTCTGGTAGGAGGCAAAAGCCTCAAAGTGACTAGCACCAACCCGCTCCCGAGGCACAAATGTCTTCCTAGAACCCACACAGCTCCCCGAGGCAAGGCATCAACTCTCTCAGGAGACCTTCCTCCCTTCTTCAGACGGAGAACCAGCTTCCCCCCGTCCTGCCTTCCTCCAGGGATAAACTAATGATTTACAAGTCTTCTGACTATCAAGTCCTTCACAGTGAGGGCCACGCCCAGTGGCGCCCAATGTCACACAGTGCCTGATGCATCACAGGAGATCACAAATGTATACATGAGTTCAATACAACCAAACAGAGAACAAGCTAGTGCTAGACAGAGTAGGAAAGGGAGTCTCTGGAGCTCAAATCCTCACACTGCCCTTGGGAACCGTCACTGCAGTAATCAAAGGCGATCATGGATAAGCAGCACCTGTGGAGAGGAACCCAGCAAGGCCGAGCACCTACGAAAAAAGTGGTGGATGAAGTAGCAATGTGACACCTCAGATCCTATACCGACTTCCAAGTGACCAGGCTGGGCCCAGAGCCTTTGACGGCCCCCAAGGGAGGATAGGAGCCTGGAAAGGAAATGCTCTGGCCTGGGCATTGTCTCAGTGGGTCACACCCAAGGAGCAGAACAAAAGGAAGAGGCAGCTCAAGGAAGGACCTTACAAGGAGAGAGCCAGTGACAAAGGCCAGCCCCCAGTCGCCCCCAGTCGCCTGTTCCTCCTCCTGCACTCCCCATGGAGATGAGTGCCTTGGTGCGGAACACAGGACAGGCAGCCCTGGGTGCCATGGGTGGGCATCCAGAAGAGTGAGCAGCTCCCAGCCCAAGCAAGAGGAGGACCGCCCACACTACCAGCCAGAGGAGCCCAGGGAACACACAGGAGGAGATATTTCAGTCATGCTGGGTCACATGAGAGGGAACAATGCCCCTCCCTCTTCATCTCCAGGTTAACAAAAGGAGCACAATGATACTCTTGAATGTCCAGAGGTAACCGACTCCCAGGGTAAACTTCTAAAACCTGCTGTTCCTCTGCACAGCAGCCACTCCTCGGGGCTCTGTGGGAAATAAACCCTGATGAAAAACACACCCGGGCGCGGCTGCAGTGGCTCAGTGGTTGAGCACAGATCTATGAACCAAGAGGTCACGGTTCGATTCCCAGCCAGGGCACATGCCCGGGCTGTGGGCTCGATTCCCAGTGGGGGCCATGCAGGAGGCAGCCGATCAATGTTTCTCTCTCATCATTGATGTTTCTCTCTCTCTCTCCCTCTCCCTTCCTCTCTGAAATCAACAAAAAATTTTTAAAGAGAAAAAAACAAAAACAAAAAACACCCGGGAAGTGGACATGGCCATGGTACAGGCCCAAAAAGAGAGGCCAGCTCAACGTTCAAAGAGCCACATGGGCAAGTTTTGAATTAGTATAATAGCCCCTCCCTTTCCCTGTATGCACCTGTCTTCATCTTCCACTCCATCTCCCACCAAGTTCTACTTGATCACTAGTTTTCAACGTATTTGTTGCGCTTAATATCTACAACTAGGTACCCTTAGGTATACAGTGGGGCCTTGACTTACGAGTGTCCCGACTAACGAGTTTTTTGAGATACCAGCTGTCTCTCAGCCTATTTTTTGCATTGAGTTGATAGAGTAATTTGAGTTAATGAGCTCCTTAACGAGCTCCTTAACGAGCTCGGTCTCGGAACGAATTAAACTCGTAAGTCAAGGCCCCACTGTACCTAAGAACTAGGTTCTTAAATATTTTAAGTATGAAGAGAAACATTCTGTTTCTCGTAGGCAGCTTAAAAATAGTATGCCCAGCCCTGACTGGCAAAGCTAAATGATTAAAGTGTTGGCCCAAGAATTGAGGGGTCGCAGGTTCAATGCCCCGTTAAGGGCACATACCTGGGTTGCAGGTTCGCTCCCTGACCCCGGTTGGGGCTCATGACGAAGGCAACCAGTTGATGTGTCTCTCCCACATCAATGTCTCTCTCCCCACTTACTTCATTCCACCCTCTCTGAAAAGCAATGGGGGGAGAAGGTATTGTTCCCAGGCCTTCCGTTCTTCCCCTCTGCTCCCAGCACTGCCCCTTCCCTCCTGCCCTTCAACCTCTTCCTGGACACCTCCACTGGATGATGAAAAGCCCAATCCCTCTTGAGAGAGACTTCCATCTTTGAACAGCCTGGTCAAAAACACGGGACCTCGGCTGGTGTGGCTCAGTGTTTGACTGTCAACCTATGAACCAGGATGTCATGGTTCGATTCCTGGTCAGGGCACATGCCTGAGGTTGCAGCTCGGTCCCCAGTAGGGGGCGTGCAGGAGGCTGCAGATTAATGATTCTCTCTCATCATTGATGTTTCTCTGCCTCCCTCTGCCTTCCTCTTGGAAATCAATTAAAAAACAAAACACAACAACACAGGGGAGGGAAATCTGTCTCCATGTAATTCCTTCTTATTACCCCTTGTCCCACCGCCGGAGGGTAGAACACAAAACAAGCCTAAGCCTGATGACATACTACATTCTTGGAGAGGTGTGAAGACAGGGTACCATTCCTGCAAAATCTCCTCTTGGCTGAAGTACACGCCCAGGGTCCCTTCCATTACCCATGACACACTCCTTCTGAGAATCCTTGTCTTCTGGGTTATTCCCCTCTAAACCTGCCCTAATTTGTCCAACAAGGAACAATACCTACAAAGAAAAAACAGCTGGGAACTGCTGTGTGTGTGTTTTATTAAACTACTAGAGGCCCGGTGCACGGATTCGTGCACACTGAAAGGAAATTAGAAGAATTATGTTAATATCGCTATTCACCCTTTCTCTATAATAGAAGTGTCAACCAAATTCACGATCAACAATGACAGATGAAAACACACACATGCAGTTAGCGTCAGTGAGAGCTTTATATGTATGGCGCATGCTTGAGTCAACTTAGCCTTTTTAATATAGAGAATAAACTCGCTTAATTAGACCTGCTTTCTGATTTAGCTAAACTTTTTCCAGCCCAGTGAAGCACCCCAACTTCTCCTTCAGGTAATTGTCAGCAACACAGCAGTATATATCAACACGAAGGAGATTATGATTGTAGATCACACAGGGAGAACAAAGGGTAAAATATGTAACTGCAGCAGTGTTTGACTATATTTTTCGCAGTGAGAAAACCTGAAGTTATTTTCAAGGTCCACCATTCTTACTTCTTTTCAGCCAGGTCAAGTTTCTAAACTTTCTAAATCTCTGTTTTCCAGCTGATGAAAAGAAAATAGGATTCTACCACGTCTCCTATCTACCTACCCCAGGACTTCTGTGAGGATCAAATGAGATGGGGCATGGGAAAACACTTCACAGGCATTTGGTTAAAGTGTAAAATGTTTCCACCTGGTTATAAAGCAAGTCATGTTCCTGGGTTGAAGACAGGCTAGTCGCTAGGGAGAGGAAGCCGGGCATTGCTATGTGATGTCATTACCCGGTGCCCACAGCCACTGTTTCCGGGCTGGGCTGGGCTGTGGGCTGCATTTTTCGCCATGGGGTCTCGGCAGCGTTGGCTGCGATTTGGTGGGCTGTTGCTCTGGGGGGTGGGGGGGTGGGGGGCCTGTGTCCCACTTAGGGAAGCCAAGTGTTGGTTTGTCGGTGCCAGGTCCGTGGTGCTGTTTCTTTGTAAATGGCCAGTGTGCATCACCGCCGCTCCTGCATTGAGCATCTGCCCCCTGGTGGTCAGTGCACATCATAGCGACCAGTCAGGTGGTCAGAGGGACACTTAGCATATTAGCCTTTTATAGAGAGAGAGATAGAAGTTTGAACCATATGAAATTGCTGACATTTGACCACTTCTCACTTAACAAAACTGCAATTCCATATAATTCAACTTAACATATATGTGCCATCTAAGGTGCATATTAATAAAACTGCAGCTGCTGTTTCCTGCTCTGCCTGCATGGCAGACAAACACACCAGCAGTAAGCACCACTAATCCAAGTCCCCGCCTGCCCCCAGCCTAGAAAGTGCACACCACCGCTGCCACCGCATTGCGCAAGGTGCCACCTCAACTTGAGGAGGCAGGCCAGGGTTCCCACTGGGAAAAGCTATTCAGATCCACCCACATTTTCTTCTGTTTGGCTAAGGTTGGATTTCTCCCCAGTATCACAGACAGCTGCAAAGTGGGACCTTTAGGAGAGAACAGTGCTACATACAGGTTTTCGAAAGAAAACATCACAGCCACACTGAAGTCCTGTCTTCCACAAACCAAGGCCCCCTGAAGCTGTCCAGATCCGCTGTAAGCCACATCCAAAGAACAGCTCCCTGTCAAATCATCGCCCTGGATAAAATCCTAGTAATTGTGTAATTCAGTCCTCTGAGGGGGCTGGGGAGGTGGAGGTGTGAAAATCAGTATTTGCAGTATTCTGCCCCAAGAGAAAAAACGAGTCATAAATGAACCCCAGGGGAACAAATAATAGAAGTCCAAAAATCTTATATATTTTACATGAAGCAATCCATTAGGCAGGAAAGTCTGCATGGCTAAACAGAAAAGCTAACGGGGTTATTACTTAGAGCAGAAATACCACTCCGATGAGGGAAGATGTCATTGAGCAGTGGCATAGCCAGATACATACAAAACAGATACTTCAGGGCCATGTAAGGACACAAATGCAATACGAGGGGCACACTCAACAATGAGAGGTTTCTCAAACTACCAATGGTGGGAAAGACAGACAGCGAGGGGAGGGCACCTGAGGGGTGAGAGGGCACCCGAGGGATGAGAGAGCACACAGTGACCCATGTGCTGTGGCCACACACTCTCCATGAATTTTACTGAGGAAGTGGAAGGAGGAAGAAGTAGAGTAAGAATGAGACTCCCATCCACATAGGCTCCAGAGAAGACGCTAGAACTAAAGACTAGCTAGATAAATGGGAATGAAAGAAGAGGGCCATCGAAGAAAGAATACCATGGTTTCTGTTATGAGGCAATAGGCTAACTAGTACGGCATAGCATGAAGGTTATTTGAGGCGTGAATGGCCATGGAAACTAGGGACAGAATGTACTCAGAGTCCCACTTTTTAATAGCCTTTGCACTGGAAACTTGGCTTTTGAGCCACTTAGAAATGAGGAAATGCTTCATCATGGGTAAGAGAGCTCATTTTAAAATAAGAAAGCAGTATTTCTCTGGCCTGAGAGGTTTGCCATTGGATTACACACTAAGGATCAGGCTAGGAACGAGATTTTCTAAGTGATCTGGAAGAGCCAAGCGCACTGTGAAATTACCAGGAAATGGGCTTGAATGAGAGCAGGTATATGGTATTTTATGTACAGAAAAATAAATCAGATTATCTGTCTCAGAAAAGCAGCTTTAAGTTATCAGCTGCGTCTCAGCAAAAGGATTTAAAAATCACTGCAGATTTTTACCTGAAGACAAATTCAGTATAATTTTTAAAAGTCAGCTACAATTCTAAAAGGGAAACTCAGGGATCAATCTTTTATTTTATTTTCTTGGGTGGGGAGATACATGCTCTATATTTTTATTTTTAAGATCAAGAATAATGTCTTCAGGATACTGAATACCTTCTAGGAGAGACAGCCAGGACACAGTTTTCCCAAGAGTGAATTCTGGAAAAATCTGTAGCATTTGTACAGTTAAATGATTTTCATTAATATTTTACAGGCATATTTTACAGGTATGTTTGCTTTAAAAAGTGGTCTTTTTTTAAAGTTCTATATAAGCTGTCCTTATCCTATAAACAAAACCAGGGCCTATACTTGGGACATGCCAAGTCCCATCAACCTCCTGGGGCCCAGTGAATTATTTGGAAGCTAATATAGTCATGGAAACAAGCCGTCACAGGCTACCAAAAAGGGCAGTCTCAGAAAGAGACTCCCATGGAGGCTCTGCCATGAATAACAAGTTTGCCCAGAAGCTGGGCTGCACTTCAGGCAGCTCTGTGCCAGGCTGAAACAACAGTTACACGACAGAGGGGCTTGCAGGCCAGGGCCAGGCATGACTCCTCTAAGGAAAACACTGTCAAATGACTATAGGAGATGGGGGGAGGGGCACAGGTGTGCTTACAAACACAATATAACATTCAGCTGACATAATGAAAGTCAGATTTTAGTTAATTCAATTTTTTATCATTCCCCATTACAGCATCTGAGACTAGCACTAACAAGCTATGTGGCTTTGGAAAATTAACTTATCTGAACATCACTTTCCTCCTTTGTAAAACAGGAGTAACTAGTATTAGTGCTTACACCTTACAGAGCATGAGAGAATTATATAAGACTAGTGGCCCAGTGCACGAATTCATACACATCGAAAGGAAATTAGAAAAAATATTTTAATATCGCTATTCGCACCCTTTTTCTATAATAGAAGTGTCAGAGATGAAAGAAAATTAGTAAAATGTCTATGAAAATAATATATAAATTGGTTAATAAACAATAACATGATAGAACAACAAAGACATGACATAAAAACAAAAACATGATATAAAAACAACAGTGCTAAAAACAATGACTGATAAATTGATTAAACTTATTCTAATATCTCCCTGTGTACCACATTAAGAGTAAAAACACTTTCAGAGTGCTTGACTAATATCCCTTGTGATGAAGTATTTACAACTTTAACTTTAACATCACATGCTCTTCGAACTCAAGAGAAAGCAACATATAACTGACCATGTCCAAAAACAGGTTCAGGTAGGAATATTCCTACTCTGTCTAGAGTTTGTCCTGTGATTCATTAATAGTCATAGCAAATGCTGGCATCATGGGAAACTGTCTTCAAATTAATTAAAATGGGAGACCAGTGTCAGACGGGGACAAATCAATTCTTGGAATCAGAACAACCTCTCCTTCCACAGATCCTGTTAATACTTTAGCTTCTATTATGTTAGGTCACAATCTTTGATAATAAATCTAGTACCATTACAAAGACGCCATTTACTATTAATATTTCTCAGTAGCATTATGATTGCACCTACTTTTAATTTTAATTTATGACACAGCATTCCTGAAGGAGTAATACTATTAAGAAATTCGATAGGAGCTTTATATGTATTGCACATGCATAAGTCAACATTTATTTTTAAACTGCAAGTGTGTGTCATATGTACCAATCGGTCGGACAGTCGGACGCTCAGTCACTTAGCCTTTTATCCTATATAATAAAAGGCTAATATGCAAATTGACCAAACAGCAGAACGACTGGTCGCTATGATGCGCACTGACCACCAGGGGGCAGACACTTAACACAGGAGCTGCCCCCTGGTGGTCAGTGCGCTCCCACAGAGGGAGGGTCCTTAGCCAGAAGCCAGGCTCACAGCTGGCCAGCACAGCGGCGGTGGCGGGAGCCTCCTGCCTCTGCAGCAGTAGGACATCCCCAGAGGGGTCCCAGACTGCGAGAAGGTGCAGGCTGGGCTGAGGGACCCCTCTCCCCCAGCCAGTGCATGATAGTTGTTCACCGGGCCTCTAGTATATATAGATAACATAAGCAAACAATATAGTGCCAGGTACATAATGCGTGTTCTACAAATGAAGGTTATTATTACTATTAATAGAATAACCAAAAAAAAAAAAAATGCTAACCCTAACCCCAAGTAGGTGAAACATGTAAATGGCAGGACAGAGCCTTTTCCACTAGCTATGGCCAGAGGTACCCACGGCCCCTTACGCCAGGAAAGCTAGCATTTACTAGCATCAGCATGCTCCACCATAGTTTGCCTGCTTTGAGTTGTTCCTATGTCCTACTGGATTCTAAATACCAGGGAGGAAAGAGTATCTCACAGCAAAGTCCAGAGTTGTTTTTTCCTAGCATACTGGTTTAAAGGACATGAAGATATTCTATTTGCTAGGGTTTTCAAAAAGCTCTACCCTTTTGCTCCAAATTATCTCCCCTCTCTCTCACTGAAACACCTCTATGAACTATACTGTCAGAGCCTCATCCTTTACCTGCCCACGTGCCTCCCCATCATGATTTCTTTCTGTTTACAAGTTGGGGAGACAAAGCTGCAGGGAAGTGGCAGTAGAGAGAGAAATCATATTCTGACAGCAAAGAAGGCAATAATTCAATATTAGTCCATTTTTTAAATGTGGGTTAAATTAGAAAATAAAACCAGTTTACCTGACCCTGAAGTAACTATAAACTGCTGTAACCCCAGATAAACGTCTAAATTGTCCTGAAGAACTGGGAACTGAAAACAAAGAAACCACAATTAAAAAACAAAACATAAATGTGAGTTTTAACAGCATTTTACCATTAAAACAGCCCAAGTACCTCTGGGAGGTGGGGAGGTGGAGAGGTGGGGAGGTGGGGAGGTGGGGAGGTGGGGTGGGATAAAAACTCTTCTCTATGAACCTTTACGTACCCTACGAAGAGGTAGCTCCCCTCACCCCTAACAATTTCTACAACTGAAACCACCATCAGTTTGATACTTTTTAAAAACAAAGCAGTGGATGCTGGGTATGATTATGATGTTCCTAAAAGAGGACTTCAAGCCCCAAATGATCTGATTCTTTTAGAGTTCTGAGACAGGCCCACCTCCCTTCAAATCCAAGGTAAACCTACCCTTGAGAGAAATACAGATATGCCTTTATTCAAGTGCATGGCAAAGTGAAAAGACAGGCCAAATCATTTGGAAGTCATTTTCCCTTACTCATTTAGCAGACAGGACCTTCATAACCAGAGCTGTATCTTTTCTTTCTAAACTGCTATTCACCACTAAGTTAAAGATAAAAACTTTAATGTGGCAAATCCCTAAGAATGGCAGGTGACAAAATGGCAATCTCCATAGAAAAACAAAAGATACAATGCAAAGCTGACCCCAATAAATTAACTTGCCTTTGAAGGAGAGGCTTAATGAAATCCTCGGAAAACAGGTACCACTTAGTCAGTGAAATCAGTCCTATGACTAAAGATTCTAGCACATAAATATAAGCAGAGAGTGCCAGCAATTTGCCAAGAGTGAGCTTTACAATGGCTTGCTTTTCAGCAATGTGAGTCATATAAATAAACCTTCTATTCGGCCCAGCCACTTTCTAGCTACTGATAAAGGCATTAGTAAAGTTTATATTATAGACAAGAGTTTAGGAAGGAAAAACAGGACTTCCCAAAGTTGATCTAACATGTTTGGGGGAAATATTAACATTTGATCAATTTGAGGATTGGGTATTACTTTCTGCTTAGAATATGTATCTTTTTACAATACTGGTGAGCAAAAAAGCCTTACTGCTCATCCTACATGTGCAGGGCAATCACTGGGCTCTTTAACCCCCTCCAAACGTGAGTTACCAGTGTCGAGAAGGCGTGTGTGGGAAGGAGCTCCATCACTTTGGCCACTACCTCCAAGCTCTGGCGTAAGTACCGCTGCCACTCTGTCTGCTGCTGCAGGGGAAACACAGACAGGTCAGCTCTCCTACAGCAGAGTCCTGTCATTTTCCCTGCCAAGCGATCCTCAGCCTCACTCTTAGACATACCATTTTGAAGAAATGGCAAATGATGAAATCAGGTTATTTGGTACTTTAACAAGGCCAAGCTAAAAGATATTTTTTAACCCAATAAATTGTCATTAAAAGCTTTTTCCTAAAAAGAAGATGATCCCAATGGACACAGACACTAGGGGGGTGAGGGCATGAACAAGGGGGTGGGGTGGGGGCACTGGGGAGATAAGGACACATATGTAATACCTTAATCAATAAAGAAAAAATTTTTAAAAAAGAGATGATCTAAGAATGATCTACTTTTTCCCCTACAGTCATAGGAACAGAGATAGAAAAGCCACTTGTGAAAAAAAAATGCTCGTGTCCCCTTTCCCCCATCCGAGCTATATGAACTGGTCACTCATTCCTTCTGAGACAGGCCAGTACTGGGTTCTGTAAGTATCACTACGTCAGTGCCACTGAAGTATGGTCTGCAAACAGGCAGCATCGGATCTCCTGGGGGCTTGTTAGGTGTGCAATGCTGTGGCCCCCACCCCAAACCCCCTGAATCAAAATCTGTTTAACATCTGTGCCAGTGACTCTTATCCATGCTAGAATACGAGAAAGCACTGGCCTAAGTCCATGGTCAGCAAACTGCGGCTCGAGAGCCACACACAGCTCTTTGGCCCCTTGAGTGTGGCTCTTCCACAAAATACCACAAAACACCACGTGCGGGCGCGCACATACAGTGCGATTGAAACTTCATGGCCCATGTGCAGAAGTCGATATTTTGTGGAAGAGCCACACTCAAGGGGCCAAAGAGCTGCATGTGGCTCGCGAGCCGCAGTTTGCCGACCACTGGCCTAAGTCATACAGTTAACAAGAAGTAAAGCCAAAGTTTACCAAGCGCCTAGTATGCACCAGGCATGTAGCCAGTCCCTCTGCATGTGTTACCCTCACATAACTGTCAACACAGACATACCTCCCCCTTTTGGGAGATGAGAAATTTAAGGTTCAGAGAAATTCAACGCCCTGGCCTCTGTCTCCTTCATGGATTCAAATCCAGGCCATCTGGTTCCAAGTACAGAGTACAGAGCTCTTTCCAACCCAAACATCGCTACCCTCCTGGTCTTGATTATGCCACAGTCACTGCTATGTTGGAAATATACCAGCGCCCTAACCGGTTTGGCTCAGCAGATAGAGCATTGGCCTGCGGACTGAAGGGTCCCAGGTTCAATTCCGGTCAAGGGCATGTACCTTGGTTGCGGGCACATCCCCAGTAGGGAGTGTGCAGGAGGCAGCTGATCCATGTTGCTCTCTCATGGATGTTTCTAAATCTCTATCCCTCTCCCTTCCTCTCTGTAAAAAAAATCAATAAAATATATTTTTAAAAAAAAACAGAAAGAAAATATACCAGTGACTTGACAATTTTGAAGTGCATGGTGGTTAAGGAAAAAGAACACTGGAGTTGTGTCCTTAAAGACATTTTCCTTATCAATGTGGGACACTAGCATCAATAAATTCTAAACTGATTTTAAGAAATATCAGTTTAGCCCTAGCTGGTTTGGCTCAGCAGATAGAGCATCAGACTGCGGACTGAAGAGTCCCAGGTTCGATTCCAGTCAAGGGCACATGCCTTGGTTGCTGGCTCGATCCCCAGTTGGGGGTGTGCAGGAGGCAGCCAATCAATGATTCTCTCTCATCATTGATGTTTCTATCTCTCTCTCCCTCTTTCCTTCCTCTCTGAAATTAATAAAAATATATTTTAAAGTAAAATCCATCAAATAGTAACAAAAAGAAGTGGTTCCTGCTTAAAAAATAAGAAAAGAAATATCAGTTTACAAAATGTACTCAAAAGAAATTTCCTTTCATTCTAGCCTTATCGTTTAAGTATCTCTTTCACTATTTCCACCAGCATCCAACTAGCTTTTATCTGTTGCCCAAAGTGGGAGTGGAGGTATGGGTGCCAGGCAGGGAAAATAGGAGGGATACAGAGTTCTTACACTTTTCACTGAGCACATGTACTTACATCTCTAGTCCATATAAGTAAAAATGCCTGTAAAACTTTTTTTACAGTTAATGAACCCAAAGAGATAGGCAGGATATAAATTTCAAATGAACAACTCAAACTGTAAGACTACTCTGGCTTAAAAAGTCTCCAGAGCAGAGGACTGGGAGCTCTGGGTCCCTGTGCTGATTCACACCACATGACAACCAAGAAAGGCCAACTAGGGCATGCTGCTTACATCATCATCCAGAGTCTCGTCATCCAACTCCTCCAGCTGGGCCTGGTTGTATCTGAACTGGATTCGATTCAACACCTCCGTGAGCAAGAGGACTAGAGCGTCTTCGTACCTACGTACAGGGAGAAATCAACAACAGGTGAGAGCAGGCTTTTAGCCTCAGACTTTAAAAAGGCATCCTGCACTATGAAGGGAATGGCGTCCGCGTGTTGAATTACCGTACACAAAGGAGCATCTAAACTAAACTTAGTGTCTGGGCTGGCAAGTGTGTAGGTGAGAGCAGAGCAGTAGCAGGGTGTTCTTTATTTAACTGTGTTCCAGCACCTTCTTGCTGGACTGACCCTTTGAACATATATAATGTCCTTCTTTGTCTGTGGCAGCGATTTCTGTCTTCAGGTCTATTTTGTCTGACATTAGTATAGCTACCCCGACCTCTTTTGGTTATTGTTTGCATGAAGTATCTTTTTCTATCCTTTTTATTTCAACCTATCTGTGTCTCTGAAACTAAAGTGAGTCTCTTGTAGACAACATAGAGTTGGACAAATTTTTTTTCATCCATTCTGCCAATTTCTACTTTTTAACTAGAAGTTAACCCTTTACATTTAATGTAATTACTGAAAAGGAAGGACTTCTGCCATTTTGCTATTTTCTCCATGTCATATCGTTTGTTTCTCAATTCCTCCATTTTGTGTTAAATAGATAGTTTCTAGTGTACCATTTTAATTCCCTTGTCATTTCTTTTACCATATATATTTTTTTAATTTTATTTTTTCCATCCCCTTTTATCTCCTCTATGTCCTCTTTCACCTCCACCCCCATAACCACCACATTGTTGTCCAAGTCCATGAGTTCACTCTTTTTTTTTTACTTTTTTGCCTAATTCCTCTACCCACTCCCACCCCACTCCCCGAGCTATCTGCCTGCTCTCTATCTATTAGTCTGTGTCTAATTTGCTTGGTAGTTCAGCTTGTTCATTAAATTCCACGTTTGAGTGAAATCATATGATACTTGTCTTTCTCTGTACCATATATTTTCTCAGTGGTTGCTCTGGGGAATTACAGACACTACATATAAATATCAATTAATTCAATGATTCAATCCTTTTAACAACTGAGAGAGATAAGTGGTATTAATGGTATTCTTCTGATGAGAAAACTACAGTTGACAGAAGTTAAATAAATTGCCCAACGCTAACTGAGTTGAATCCGAGGCTCCCTAACTCAACATCCTATGTTCTCTCTACACATAAACCACCAATGGGCTTTGAGCCTGCTCCACCCACTCCCCCAAACCTACTATTTTTTTTCTTTAAATCCTCACCTGAGGATATGTTCTTCATTGATTTTTTAGAGAGAGAAAAAGGAAGGGGAAGGGAGAGGGAGGGGAAGAGAAGGGGAGGGGAAGAGAGGGGAAAGGGAAGAGAGGAAGAGGGAAACTAGGAGAGGGAGAGGGGAGAGAGGGGGAGGGGGAAACATAGATGGGCTGCCCCTTGCACATGCCCTGACCAGAGATCGAACTCAAAACCCAGGTATGTGCCCTGACTGGGACTCAAACCCACAACCTTTTTGGTGTACAGAATGATGCTCCAACCCACTGAGCAAACCCAAGCCTGCTCTTTAATCAGTTTTAAGAACACATAACCTAAGTGAAAAAATAAAAAGAGCCTGGAGAAACCCTGATGTGTTGATGTCTACGCATAACTTCTCAGAAACATTTGGAGCCTGAGGCTGGATATTACTCACATGTGATAAGCACTTAACTCAGAAGACACCAAGTTATATGCAACAGTTGCTAACGCAAAGGCCAACAAACCACTAATTTTCAAGAACAAATCATGTTGCCTAAGTGCTTGCCTGTCCTGAAATGTTTCTCAGATAGGATCAGGGGTTGCTCCCACTCATAAAGCAAGCCATCGTGCTGGTCATTCAGCTCTCAGCGCCAACCTGCTCTCCAGACTGTGTGATACTAGAGCTGAGATGACACAAAGCACACTTCTCCTCGGCCCACTGGGCTCTCTCAACAGGGTGCAGAGGAAGACAGGGCGGCGGGAAGGACTCGTCTTCCTATGGGCTTGCTGACCTGGCAGTGTCGCCCCAACAATGGTCACCTGGTGGTGACAACTGTTCCAGTTCCCAGCTTCCACACTCCCAGAACCAGCCTCATCGTGCACTCTCACAAGTGCCAGTAGCCAGACTATTCTCTCTCCTCAAAGGATTGAGTCCCCGTTCCATGGGCCCCCCAGGAGCTCCTGTGGCAGTGGGGTGGCCCTCTGTCCTCAGACACATGAGCTCTAGCTGCCTGGGTTCATCTCTCTGATGTAGATTTAATAACCCCAACCTCTTTCCTTTGGTACCCCTCAACCTAGGAGCGGAGTTGCTTCCTATAGTTATCATCTGTTATCTCAGGGTTCCCCTTTTACTTTCCCAGTCCTCTAAAACCAGTTTAACCAAATTCCTACACTGAATTCTTAAAATAATCTAGTAATTTCTGTTTTCCTGACAGGACTCAGTCTATATATGTGAGTACTATGATAACAAGATAACCAAAGTTGAATGATATCCAATGTCAAGATCAAATACAGGCCATCTAGTCTAAGAGTTCCAACTCATGTGATGAGAGTGTTTGTAAATGACTTCACAACCTAGATTAGATTGGCAACTAAACATGGCCTAGAGAAGAATACTGGCAAGGAAATCAGTAATAAAACAGGCAACATCTGTGGGAAAAATGTCAAGAGAATCAAAATCCCAGCCACACAGATCAGACAAGAAGAAAAAAATAAAAGGCATCCAACTTGAAAAGGAGTAAGTAAAATTGTCATCATCTGTAAAAGACATGATATTGTACATAGAAAACTCTAAGACTCCACAAAAAAACTACCAGAATTAACAAATGAGCCCAGCAGGTGTGACTCAGTGGTTGAGCATCAACCTATGAACCAAAAGGTCATCGTTCGATTACCATATATAGCGCATATGCCTGGGTTGTGGGCTCAATCCCCAGGGGATGTGCAGGAGGTAGCCAATCAATGATTGTCTCTCATCATTGAAGTTTCTCTCTCTCTCTTTCCCTTCCTCTCTTAAATATATATGTACTAGAGGTCCGTTGCACGAAATTTGTGCACGGGAGGGGGGGCGGTCCCCTCAGCCCAGCCTGTACCCTCTCCAATCCGGGACCCCTCAGGGGATGTGCGACTGTCCCTGGGATTGGGCCTAAACCGGCAGTCGAACATATCTCTCACAATCCTGGACCACTGGTTCCTAATCACTCACCTGCCTGCCTGCCTGGTTGCCCCTAACTGCCCGCCCCTGTTGGCCTGATCGCCCCTCACTGCCTCTGCATGCCGGCCTGATCGCTCCTAACTGCCTCCCCTGCTGGCCTGGTCGCCCCACACAGCCTGCTCGTTCAGTCGTTTGGTCATCCCTCATTAACCCCCCTGCTGGCCTGGTCGTAGGCAGCCATCTTGTGAGGGCACAAGGGTTAATTTGCATATTACCTCTTTATTATACAGGGTGTGTGCATGTGTATTCTATATAATAAAAGACTAATATGCAAATTGGTCAAACGGCAGAACGACCAGTAGCTATGATGCGCACTGACCATCAGGGGGCAGATGCTCAACACAGGAGCTGCCCTGTGGTCAGTGAGCTCCCACAGGGGGAGCACCACTCAGCCAGAAGCCAGGCTCACAGCTGGGGAGTGCAGCAGCAGTGGCAGGAGCCTTTCCCGCCTCCATGGCAGCGCTAAGGATGTCCGACTGATGGCTCCCATACTACGAGAGAGCACAGGCCGGGCTAAGGGACGCCCACCCAGTGCACAAATTTCACGCACTAGGCCTCTAGTATATATATACTAATCTCAACATTGCAACAAATAAATAAATAAATAAATAAGATACCTTGGAATAGCCCTAGCTGGTTTGGTTCAGTGGATAGAGTGTCGGCTTGCAGACTGAAGGGTCCCAGGTTCAATTCTGGCCAAGGGCACATGCCTGGGTTGCAGGCTTGACCTCCCAGTAGGGGGCGTGCAGTTGGGCAGCCAATTAATGATTCTCTCTCATCATTGATGTTTCTATCTCCCTCTCCCTCTCTGAAATCAATAAAGAAATATATATATATAATTTTTTTTTTAAAGATACCTTGGAATAAACCTAACCAAGGAGGTAAAAGACCTGTACTAGAAAAACTACAAGACACTGAAGAAAAAAAAATAGAGGAAGATACAAACAAATGGAAGAATACACTGTGTTCATGGATTGGAAAAATTAACATCATTAAAATGTCCATACTACCCAAAGCAATCTATTAACATCTAAAAGGGAATTTAAAGACTTTGAAGATATTTAAAGACTATAAAAAGGTAATAAAAGTGTAGTGGATAAAAGAAAAAAAAAGTTTAGTGGAGTCATAAGAGTAGGGCCTTAATCAAATAGGTCCAGTGCCCTTACATGAAGAGAAAGTGACAAGAGAGCACATGTATGCTCCCTCTCTCTCCCCATGTAAGCATGGAAGAAAGGCCCTGTGAGCACTAAGAGAGAAGACAGCATCTGCAAGCCAGGAAGAGTCCTCATCAGAACCTGCATCTGCCAGCACCTTGGACTGTGACTTCTAGTCTCCAGAACTGTGAGAAAATAAATCTCTGTTATTTAGGCCACTCAGCCGATAGTATTTTGTTATGGCAGACCTAGCTGATTAATACGGAAGGTAAATGACAGTAAGAAAGAAACCTGGAACTTCAAGAATGAAGGAAAAGCAAGAGAAGTAGTAAATACGTGGGTAAATACAATAAACTATTTCTCTCCTGTTAAGATCTTTAATACATGAGTGATTAACAAAAGCAAAAACTGAACATTGTTTGATAAGGTTTTCAATGTACATAGATGTTAAACATATGAGAACCTCAATACAAAGAAGGGAGAGTAAAGAATCAATATGATGCTAAGGTTTCTACATTCCAATTGAAGTGATAAAATGTAAGTGCAAAGTTAAGTATATATTTTGTAATGCCAGAGCAACTACTAAAAAAACTCATATAATGAGATATAGTCAAACACTCAATAGATACATTAAAAAAGAAAACTAAATTTGCGTGCAACCAACACAGTCTCAAATGAAGCAAAAACTTATGAAACTGCAAAGAGACCGACAAAGCCACAATTACACTTGGAGAGCTCACTTCTCTAAGTAACTGATAGAACAAGCAGGATAAAGACAACATTTAGAATGCCATCGACCAACCTGATCAATGACTGACATTTATAAAACATTTCACCCAACTACAGGAGAATACGTACTCTTTTCACCAAGAAGACTAGCTCATAAAACAAATCATAACAAATAGAAAAAAATGAAAATCATGCAAATTATGTTTTCAACTCAATCTAAACTAGAAAACAAGATATATGGAAAATCCCAAATATTTGTAAATTAAACAGAGGAAATCTTAAGAGAGATTTGAAATACACTAAACAGCCCGGCCAGTATGATTCGGTGGTTAGAGCATCATTCTGTGCACTGAAGGGTCCCAGGTTTAATTCCAGGTTAGGCACATACCCAGGTTGAGGTTTTTGTTGTTGTTGTTGTTTTTTAATTTTTATTGATTTCAGAGAGGAAGGCAGAGGAAGAGAGAGAGAGAAATATCCATGATGAGAGAGAATCAGGGATTGGCTGCCTCCTACAAGTCCCCACTGGGGATCTAGCCCACAACCCGGGCATGTGCCCTTGACCGGAATCGAACCTGGGACCCTTCAGTTCACAGGCCGATGCTCTATCAACTGAGCCAAACCAGCTAGGGCCCAGGTTGAGGTTTTGATCCCTGGTTGGGCCCCTGCATGAGACAACCAACTGATGCTTCTCACATCAATCTTCCTCTCTTTCTCTCCCCCGTCTCCCTTCTCTCTCTCTAGAATCAATGAAAAACATATCTGTAGGTGAGGATTTTTTAAAAAAAAAATTTAGCCTGGCCAGTGTGCTAAATGATTAGAATATCAGCCCACTCACTGAAGGGTACAGATTTGATTCCCAGTCAAGGGCACTACCTGGATTGCAGGTTCGTTCCCACTAATCACCCCCCACCCCAAGCCCCCGTCAGGGTATGTGCAGGAGGCAATCGATCATTGTGTCTCTCTCACATCTGTCTGCCTGTCTATCTGTGTCTCTCGCTCTCTCTCCCTCCCTTCCATCCTCTCTGAAAAGCAATGGAAAAAAATACCCTCGGGTGAAGATTAACAAAAGATAGATAGATAAATAAAAATAAATAAATAAATATATTTTTAAAATGCACTAAACAGTGAAAAGGAAAAGAGAACATACTAAAATTTGATAAAGCTAAAGCTCTGCTCAGAGGGAATTTAAAACTTTAAAGGTTTAAGTATACAACAGAGATAAACCTACAGACCTGTATGGCTCAAGCCACAGACGTGATTCCAAAAACATCCCAACTTCTGAGAGTTAAATAAAATTCTACATGTTAAGGCAACTACATAGTAGATGCTCAGTAAGTATATGAGGAATGAAAAAACAAATGGACAAATAAATAAATACGTAGGCAATAAACAGACAATTCAAGTTGGATAACTACGAAGGACTGAAACATAATCCTGGGTAGCTTTTTCAACTCTATAATGAAATAACTAAGACCAAAATCACTTACTCTCTAGGGAAGTCAAAGGCATGAATTTCTCTTAGCAAGAGCTAGAAAGCTACTGGAGCCTTCATTTAAAACTAGTTAACATCTTTTATTAATTGTATCAAAATGTCATGTGTCATAATGGCACTTATTCTTTATTATGCAGAAAACCCACAAGAGGGGGAAAAAAAGGGCAATTTTTTTCATGCTCACCCACTTTTGTTTACAGTTCAATCTAGTGTCACCCAGAATCCCTGACTGGTCTGTGGCCAGCACTTGTCCGTAGTCTCATGACAAAGTCAATAACTTTAGTTGCTTAACTCACTTCAGGTTTCCTCATCTTCCTGTAAAAATAAGTTTCTACACAGGTGGCTCCCTTCATATTGATAAGCACAAAGAAAAGAGAGCGAGAGAGAAAAGGGAAGAACACCAATACATATTTACTGAGCACTTACTGTCAGCCACGGTGCTTTACACACACTGGTTCACTTAATTTTCTCAACAACTTACAACATAGGTACAACCATCCATAAAGTACAAAATGAGGAAAAGTAGAAAGAAATTCAGGTCTTTCCACACCACCTCAAAATGGCAAATCTGGACAATGAGCCCCACCAGCAATTCTTATGTTTTAAATTGATTTCAGAGAGGGAGAGAGACAGAAACATCAATGATGAAGAACCATTGATCGGCTGCCTCCCACACATCCCACACTAGGGATCTAGCCCAAACCAGGAGCATGTGTCCTGACCAGGAATCGAACCATGACCTCCTGGTTCATAGGCTGAAGCTCAACCACTGAGCCACAGCCACTGGGCCCCACCAGCAAGTTCAGCTGGGTGAGTTACAGAACTTTTTTACTCCATTAACATTGGAACTCAAGTTCTCTAAAATCCCCACCAGTTCTGATCAAGAAGCACTGGAGTATTCTCGCTGAGCAAGGAATATGCAGAGCTCCAATTTCCAAGCTCCCAAGACCAAAAATAAATCCACGTACATTTGTGCTTCTAAATTTGTAGCCTACAATGTCTACCACATTGTTGTCAGTGACGGATGATGCAAAACCTTTAAACCACAAGGGACAGGAACTCAGTGCTGCCTCTATGACTTAACCACACCTACATTTCCCACTAAGACACTGAGAAAACATTCTTGACTACTTCCTGTAAGATCAATTGTTTCTGAAATTTTGGCTCAACCACAAGTCTGATTCCAAAAGCACCCCAACTTCTCTCAGATATATTTTATCGGTTGAAAAACATTTGACCATATTTATAAGCTCTCAGATAAAATGAATGTGGTAATTACCAATAGCCAGTGCTCTTTTTCAGCTGCTTCTGCAAAACAGCACAGTCTGATATATTGGGGTCTTTTATAACTAAAACAGTGGCTACCAAACTTTCAAAACTTTCATTTAAAAACTTTTGAGCATATTTGTATAATGTACAGTATAAAAGGTGACAGATAAAGTTTATCAGGTGAATTTCAACTTTTTTCTTTGTGGACCCCCGTGGACTACTTATACACCGTTCAGTCTACTACAGGTCAGTCTACTACCCTAGACCACTAAGGGGTATCTGATGGACAAGCAGGTCTTCAGATGATGGTTACTCTTTCCCAGCATAAGCCACAGACCAGCTCTGAAGGCTTGGGGTTTGGGTATTTTTGTTGTTTAAAGACATGAAAGTGTTGTAAGTGTATGCTTTTAAAAAAAGTCATGCCCCAACCCCGTGGTCGGCAAACTGCGGCTCACGAGCCACATGCGGCTCTTTGGCCCCTTGAGTGTGGCTCTTCCACAAAATACCACGTGCGGGCGCGCACATACAGTGCGATTGAAACTTCGTGGCCCATGCGCAGAAGTCGGTATTTTGTGGAAGAGCCACACTCAAGGGGCCAAAGAGCCACATGTGGCTCACGAGCCGCAGTTTGCTTACCACTGCCCTAACCCATTTGGCTCAGTGGATAGAGCATCGGCGTGTGTACTGAAGGGTCCCAGGTTCGATTCTAGTTAAAGGCACATGCCCGGGTTGTGGGCTCAATCCCCAGTAGGGGCATGAAGGAGGCAGCCAATCAATGATTCTCTTTCATCATTGATGTTCTATCTCTCTCTCCCTCTCCCTTCCTCTCTGAAATCAATAAAAATATATTTTTTAAACAGTCATGAAAAATTAGAAAGCCTCATTTAGGATGATAATCAAATGATCAATGAGAAAAATCCCTAGTGTTAAAAGTGGTCAGCCAGGCCCTACCCGGCTTGGCTCAGTGGATAGAGTGCCAGTCCACGGACTGAAGGGTCACAGGTTCGATTTGGGCCAAGGGCATATACCTCGGTTGCAGGCTTGATCCCTGTTCCTGGTTGGGGGTGTGCAGGAGGCAACCAATCGATGTGTCTCTCTCACATCTATGTTTCTCTCTCTCTTTCTCTCCCCCTCCCTTCCACTCTCACTAAAAATCAATGGAAAAATATCCTCGGGTGAGGATTAACAATAACAAAAAATAGTAGTCAGCCAGAACCACTGACAACTGTGGTATCAGATGCTATCAGATAACAGGTGCCTGGGCAGATAGGTCAACATCAGCAGGAAGGCTAAAGGCCTTTAGGCTCTCCAGGGGCCCTGTCACTTAACTCCATGGTCACCACCATAGCAAAATGACAGCAACATCATCTACTATTATTACTGTTGGGGTCATAGCTGTGACTGAGTGTCTAATCATATATTAGGTGCTGTGCAGATATCTACACTAATAAAAGAGAAACATGGTAATTGGCGTACGACCGCTACCCTTCCCATTGGCTAATCAGCGTATCCTTATGCAAATTAATTGTCAGCCAAGATGGCGGCTGGCAGCCAGGCAGCTGGAAGCTAACAGGAGGCTTGCTTGCTGTGGACTCCAACATTCCCCACCCGCCTCTGAGCTTCAGTTAGAAACATAGTAACATTTATAGAAGATAAACAAAACTCCAGAAACCTCCTGTCAGTCAGCCGGGATCTCAGAGCTGGAGTCGCAACATTGTTTCGAATACAGAAAACAAAGGCCAGAAACCTGCTTTCAGCGGAGCCTCAGAGAGAAAGCCGGCTCTCAGCTCCAGTGACAGCCATAGAAGGTAAATAAATGCCAGAATAAAAAAAAAAAGAAAAACAGGAGAGGTTTGGAGCTTCAGTCGCCTGCCAGCCTGAAAACGGCCCTCAGCCCCTCACCCAGACTGGCCAGGCACCCCAGTGGGGACCCCCACCCTGAAGCAACAAGATGGCGGCTATTTGCATACTGAAGGCAGGTGGCAGCAGGCAAAGCTGTCTGCGGTCTGGGACCCGGATCTGTGACCCTGCCGGGCGGGATCAGCGGAGCAGCGAGGCCTCCCAGCACCAGGATCAGCGTGACAGGGGGCAGCGCCCAAACGCCCTGATTGCCCTGCGGCTGTGTGTGTGACAGTGGCAGCGCCCCAACACCCCCACGGGCCCTGCTCTATGTGAGACGGGGTAGAGCCATACCTCCCCATCGGCCCTGCCCTGAGTGTGACAGGGTGTGGCGCCTCAACTACCCCACCCCCACGGGCCCTGCTCTGTGTGTGACAGGGGGCAGCTCCCCAAACCCCTGATCGGCCCTGCTCTGGGCATGACAGGGGGGAGCTCCCCAAACCCCTGATGGGCCCTGCTGTGTGTGTGACAGAGTACGGAGCCTCAACCCCCTGATGGTCCCTGCTCTGTGTGTGACAGGGGGCAGCGCCTCAACCCCCTGATCGGCCCTGCTCTGTGCATGACAGAGGGGAGCTCCCCAAACCCCTGATGGGCCCTGCTCTGTGTGTGACAGAGTACGGAGCCTCAACCCCCCTGATGGTCCCTGCTCTGTGTGTGACAGGGGGCAGCGCCCCAACCCCCTGATCGGCCCTGCTCTGTGCATGGCAGGGGGCAGCGCCCCAACCCCCTGATCGGCCCTGCTCTGTGCGTGGCAGGGGGTGGCGCCGCAACCTCCCCATCCGCCCTGCTCTGTGCATGACAGGGGGCGGTGCCCCAACTCCCCAATCGGCCCTGCTCTGAGCCCGACCAGGGGCTGCACCTAGAGATTGGGCCTGCCCTCTGCCACCCAGGAGCAGGCCTAAGCCAGCAGGTCATTATCTCCTGAGGGGTCCCAGACTGCAAGAGGGCACAGGCAGGGTTGAGGGACCCCCTCCACACCCGCCCCCCGAGTGCACAAATTTTTGTGCACCGGGCCTCTAGTTTTATATATATGATTCTATATACAGTCTAGCCAACCTTCAAGACAGGTATTAGTATGCTAATTCTTCAAGAGGAAATAAATGTGGTCAGCATATAACCTGACCAAAGTAGCACTGCTACCATGAAGCAGCAAAAGAATTTAAACTCTATACCACTGATCCTTGCATTGGGACAATAGTCTGTCTAAGTGTATATTTAATAGTAATAATCTGTTAGTGTACATTTTCTCAATGAAACCATATTCTCCAGACCTAAAGCACACTTGTACTGTGCTTTAAGAAGGATTTCCATATTAATTACTTCCCCAGTTTATTCTTTCAACAAGCCTGAGAGATATGAAAGAATATCTACAACTAAATATAGCAAAATTAGGCATAGTCCCAGGACCAAACGATGCAACTGTTAGGCATCCAAGAAAGAGAATTTGGCGAAAGCACATTTGCTTTGAAGAATTTCATTCAAAAACACAATTACTTACAGTTAGCAAATTCACCAAAACAGGATCTACTGTTGTGTAATAAGGTTTCTGATACATGAATGTACTACCCATAACCACACGTGAGTTGGCACCATAGCAACTTGGAAGCTATTTTGCAATCACAAAAATAATGTCTGGGAACAAAAGTGCAAATGTTTAAACTTAAAATGCAAATATTTACAACTAGTGGCCTGGTGCACGAAATTTGTGCACATTAAAAGGGAATTAATTAGAGGAAATATTTTAATATTGCTATTTGCCCTTTCTGTATAATAGAAGTGTCAAGAGATGAAAGAAAATTAGTAAAATGTATATGAAAATCTCCCTCCTGTCAGAGTCTGGGGCACGCCACGGGACCCAGAGTCAAGTCCCCACCCACCTGCACACACCTTGAAATTGTGCGAGACCCAGACCCGGCTGGCCCCACCCCCGTCAAGCCCGGCAGGGCAGGGGGCACAGTCTCAGGTCCCACGGCCCTGTGCGAGGGCATGAGGGCATGAGGGCATGATGACCATTTGCATATTAGCTCTTTATTATACAGGATTTTAAAAGCTCATAAAACCTCAGCAGGGGAAAGGGTTTTAGAGGTTCCATCCAACCTCTTCCCAGGCGGGGATTCTCCTCACCACCTCCATTTGGCACATTTCTGGGGAAGGCATGCTCACAATCTCCACCACCAACCACTGATACCACTTACTGAGCATTTATAATGTGCCAAGCATTCTAAATACATTAGCTCATTATTTCTCAAATGAAGTAATGACCACAGTGTACAAGAAACACACTTTCTACCTGCAAGCAAAAAAATGAGCTTAAGAAACATGGGGGAAAAACATTTCCCCATTTTCTATTTTTATGCTAAGCAAAATAAGCCAGTCAGAGAAAGACAAGTATCACATGATCTCACTCATAAGTGGAATCTAAGGAACAAAATAAACTGTTGAACAAAATAGATCCAGAGACATAGAAGTATGGAACAGACTGTCAAATCTCAGAGGGAAGGTAGAGTGGGTGGGTGGGAGAGAAGAGATCAACCAAAGCACTTGTATGCATATATGCATAACCCATGGACACAGAAAATAGGGTGGTGAAGGTCTGGGGTGGGGATGGGCTAGAAGGGTTAATGGGAGAAAAAAGGGGACATATGTAATACTTGCAACAATAAAGATTTTAAAAAAATTTTTTTAAATACATATATATAATTTTAAAAGTGCAAAAGTAATTATCTGTGGATTACAAAATTATGGATAACTTATCTTCTTTTTATTTTCTATCTTTGCCTGGTTTCTAAAATAAATACTTTTCCATGACAAGTATTTATTGCCTTATTTAGGAAATTTTCAAACACATACAAAAGGAGTAAGAATATAATGAACCCCAAGTTCCTATCAACTAAGTTCAATCTCAACCAACATATGGCCAACCCACTTCCCCCTCTCTTCCCAGTGGATTATTTTAAAGCAAATCCCAGGTGTCACATCATTTCATCCAATAAAATACTTCACTAATGTCATTACAAACAACACACAATCCCCAGCCAGCGGGGCTCAGTGGTTGAGCATTGACCTATAAACCAGGAGGTCACAATTCGATTCCCCATCAGGGCACATGCCTGGGTTGCAATCTCGATCCCCAGTGTGGGGCGTGCAAGAGGCAACCGATCAATGATACTCTCTCATCATTGATGTTTCTATCTCTCTGTCCCACTCCTTTACTCTGAAATCAATAAAAATATATATTTTAAAAAGAAACACACACAACATGAAGCATATCACACCTAAAAAAATTAACAATATTTTTTTAATCAGAAAAAAAAATGTTTTCAGAAAATGAAATATTAAGGGGGGAAAAGAAGAAAATACTAAATGGCATTACTACTTTAGGTTATGTGACTCAGTTTCACTGAAGAGGTCTGGCTGCATGGTTGACCCTTCAAGGCCATAAGAAAAACTGGCAAAAATGTCTATTTCTAAGTTATCAACATTTCTGGGGTTTACCTGTTGAGCACTGCTTCCTTGTCTCCCAGACGACTTTTAATTTTACTTGTCAGATAGTCCAAAAACAGCGTCCAGATGTCCAAACAAGAGAAGTAACCTTCATGAGTAGGCTATGGTACAAAAGAAATCCAGACAATGAAATTACTTAATGCAAATACTCCTTAGGAACCCACCCACCAGTACACTTCGACCAGAATGTTACAACCATAAGTCTAGGTTCCCTCAACTTCCTGGTGTCTTTTAGAGGGTCTTCACAATTAGGCCTGTTGAACCTAACGAGACAAGGGTATCAGAGACAGAGAAGCATGGAACAGACTGTCGAATCTCAGAAGGAAGGCGGGGGTGGCAGGATGTGGAAAGAACATAATTGGTGGCAGGATCAGATGTGGAAAGAACACATCATTAGGGAGATACTAAGTGGGACAAATTGAGTTACAAAATAAGCCAAGCAAACACCTATATTAAAATCTAAGACAGTGGTAAGAAGGACTCTTTCAGATTATCCAATTCAAATCTGTTTATAGAGAAAGAAACTGAGATCCAAAGATATGATTTATTCAAGCTCAGGGGGAGGAGCAGGTCCTTTTACCTCCGGCAAATGCTCTTTCCACGACATACCATTACAAAACTGAAAATAAATTTCAGTGGCTCCAAAGGTGCCAAGTTTACACATTTGAACATTAGGAAAGACCATTTGCAGTCTTCTTATATAACAGACTGAAAATAAGCTTGTTAAGTCTGACTCTCAGGCATTACCTCATCTGCAGAAGTAGGGGTGTCCAACAGGCTAACAGCATCTCTAACCCAGTGTTGATAAGGACAAAGTGAGGAGAGAAGACAAAGTCTTTGTAGGGTCCTAGTGCTGGACCATTTGAGTGATTGCACTGACAAACTCTCTGGAGAGCTTTCAGCTTTATTTCCTACAAAATCCAGGCATTATACTCTCCACCATCTAGTCCTCCTCATACTAGTGCATATTCAGTTTCAACTTGTGGTCCCTCAATCCCTTACATATCCACTCAAATTCTTGCTACCTACAAGAACTCTTTGGTTTTAGTTGTGATTGCCTGATTGAGCCACATATTGGTAGCGGGATCAGATGTGGGAAGAAATAATACTATCATCTTGGATCAGTTTTCCTTCCATTTCTGATCCACAAGGAAATCCAGAAGTTTACATGGACATGTATGAAACTTGCCCAAGGAATAACTAATGTTGGGTGGTAGTGGGCAGAGGGAGTTATGTGCCCAGTTGAGTCTGAGACTGAAAACTATAACTTAAAAAACAGCAGACTCCAAGCTCACAACCCACCAGGCAGCCCTGGCACCTGACGGCTAGAGTTCCATCAGGACCACTGACAAGCCATCCTCAGAAAAAAGAAAGACCGCTTCCTGTCTCCACTTCGGACTTCAAAAAATGCAGGACATGTCCATCACAAGAAATGCCGCAGACGATTAAGCAGGAAAACAACTGATAAGCCACATGGAGATAAGGTGGGCAATTGGTGGGCAGGCACTCGACTTGCCCAGCCAGGAGATGTAGTCTTGTCCTGGCTTTTGGCTTGCTGAGCTTCCCTTAATTAAGTCACCCAGCTATCCTTCTTTGGTTTGAAATACCAGCCCCCTTCAAAGAACACAACTGACCAGATGCACATGGAAGTGTATTAGAGAAAAGCCACCACGTAAGTTCAGGTTTTATGGTGTTGTCAAAATACTTTATAATTATACACATCTTACCATGCCTTTGAATTAAAGATGTACTGTGTGTGTGAAGACTGGAGAAAAAGGTGGGTAGATAAACCTTTTGTAGGACCTGAAATATTGCCACTCACATCCATATATGCAAGCCCCACTGTGAGACCTTGTGTATAACCCACATCTGGCCATTGACGATTGCTGTGGGTATAGACTGGTAAGATCATAACAATTACAGGTTGACTGCACGTTTGAAGTTGTCCAACTTTTCTGAACCCACACAAGCCCATTTTTTAAATGTACCTGCACTCAGATTTACTTATCAGATTCCAGGGATAATTAATCGCTAAAGATCCTGACAAGTTTCTTTTTTTTTTTTTAATATATTTTATTGATTTTTTACAGAGAGGAAGGGAGAGAGATAGAGAGTTAGAAACATCGATGAGAGAGAAACATCGATCAGCTGCCTCCTGCACATCTCCCACTGGGGATGTGCCCGCAACCCAGGTACATGCCCTTGACCGGAATCGAACCTGGGACCCTTCAGTCCACAGGCCGATGCTCTATCCACTGAGCCAAACCGGTTTTGGCGACAAGTTTCTTTAAGAAACTAATGATACCACTCTTATTTGCAAGTGGTGTGTAGTGGTTAGTTGTCATTTGCATTGGTCTATGTGATTTTTAAAATATATGTTTTTATTGATTTCAGAGAGGAAGGGAGACAGAGAGAGAGCTAGAAACATCAATGTTGAGAGAGAATCACTGATCAGCTGCCTCTTGCACACTGCCCGCTAGGGGTGTCGAGCCCGCAACCCAGGCTGACAGGGAATTGAACCATGATCTTCTGGTTCAGAGGTTGACGCTCAACCACTAAGCCACACCCGGCTGGGCTGGTCTATGTTATCTTCACAACAGCCTGGAAACTGGACAGATGTATTTTTCTACTTCCCATTTTATAGATAAAGGAGCCAAGGCTCAGAAGTTACCTGCCCAAGGTGACAAGATAAGGAACAGAAACAGAACTAAAATGGGGATCTTGAGACTCTGGTCCAGAGCCCTCCCCGACCCCCCAGCCATACTATCTCTGAGAGTTTTAGAAAGAAGGGGCCAAATGAAAAATGCAAGACCAAGAAGGAATTGGTGATGACACAGTAAGAGAAGAAGCAGGAAGACAGAAATCATATGATTATTTGCAGACACCCCAGGGCCTCAGCAAGCAAGGAAAGTGACAGTGGCGGCAAATACCTGGTGAGCACTAGTGGCTGGAGGGACTGCAGCAAGACTCCTAGGTGAGAAAAACAAAGTAGAAAAAGGAAGAAAAGAAAGATACTAACGCCATCTTTATCTTATTCTTTATCTATTCTTTCAAAATATGTTTACCAATACCAAACTTTTCATGAATTTATAAACAAGAGGCAAAAATATTAAGTACATCCATAATAACCCTGCAGACAAGAGAAGAGCCATGTTTCCCCACTTTACGGTGAACTAAACTATGATGAAGTAAGTTCACACTGTTAGTGAGTAGATGAGAACTTAAAGCTCTCTCTAGAGAGCATTTAATTTCTTATTCTTAAATTGTATCCAAAAAACTCCCCAACCACCAGCTCCTGATGCAGGTGTGCCCTGCCATCTCTTCTCCACTCTGCCTCTCCAGCAAAAGGCTGCCCACCCTGTGGTAACTGCACGGAGCTCCCTCCAGATTCCCACTCCTCTGCCCAATACTCAGCATCTGCTTCTGCCCAGACCTAGAGGACACCACAGTCCAAGAACCTGCACCCAGAAAGAAAGGTCCTCACTCAGGAGGCCACAGAGCAGAAGGGAGCTCAGCTGACAGAGACCTGCAGGTAAAGGAGGAAGAAGAGGTTGTTGTTTGTTTCATTATCACATGTATTTCTTTTCCCAGCATATAAACATGTATATGTATATGTATGTGTATGTGTATGTGTATATGTATATGTATATAAAACTACCCTTTTCAGTTCAATGGAGAACTACAATGTAGGATTCTAATGAAAGAATCATAAAAGATGAACACGGGGAAAGACACTGAAAATGCCCACTGTAGCCGCTCACCTTAGGTAAGGAAACTGAAATCAAAAGAAACGAAATAGACTTTTTCCACGGACACAGACTTAACAGAAACAACCAGAACTCAACAAGAATTTTTCAGTCCAAATCCAAAGAAATAGTCCTAAGACATGCACACTTGACCACATTCTTCTACACCATATACCCTAAAAGATCCCTTTTTACCTTGGGAGCAAAACTGCAGGACATTTTCCCAAACAGACCCCTTCTTTCTGCCGTCAGCGCTGGCTCATTCTCTCTTTCATTTCTGCTGCACTTGCCCTATGCCAGTGGTCGGCAAACTGCGGCTCGAGAGCCACATGCGCCTCTTTGGCCCCTTGAGTGTGGCTCTTCCACAAAATACCACATGCGGGCGCGCACGTACAGTGCAATTTAAACTTCATGGCCCATGGGCAGAAGTCAGTATTTTGTGGAAGAGCCACACTCAAGGGGCCAAAGAGCCGCATGTGGCTGGCAAGCCGCAGTTTGCCGACCACTGCCCTTTGCTATCTATCAAATCCTTCTTTTTCCTGGTCCCCTTTAGGATTTGTCTGGACCCCTCTCAAAACTTTCCCACCTTTGATGTCTCTCCCTCCCTCCCATCCTCACCCTCCTGCATTCCATGCCCTCTTCTGTTCCTCCTGAGGCCTGGGGAGCCAGCACGTTTTCCTTCTTGCTCTGCACTCACTGGACTGTCAGACATCTTGACACTTGGAGGTCTGACAGAGTCCAGTGATGATGGCACCAGTCTAGTTACTGAACATCACTGAGTTGAACCAATACAGCCTGTGTTTACCCTCCTCGACCTGCGCCCTTCCCTTCCCAGGAATGGTTCACCTTAGCACTGGGTGCTCTGACGGAGTGCCAAGCACCTCCTTGAGGAAGGCTGGCTCGCACACTAAATCCTAACTCCAAGTCCCTATCACATACACACACCTCTCCCAGCCTGGACCCCTGCCTCTCCTCTGGCCCCATGAAGCTACATTAGTGGTTTAAACAACCATAAAAGTCTCCTTATAAAATCAGATGCCCTCACCGACAATTTCATCCCTAGTGTGTACCAGCAGAAAGAGTACATGTGTACACCAAAAAATGTGGGCAAAAATGTTCACTGCAACATGATCCCTGGTCACCAAAACTAGAAGCAGCCCAAATTGGCAGTGGAATAGATTTTCAGACAATGACTTACTATAAAGCAATGAAAAAGAACTACTACCACACAGCACAGATGAATTTCACAAACAATACTAAATGAAAAAAGCCAGACAAAACAAATATACTTTGTTTGTTTCCCTTAGAAGCTAATCTGGGATGTTAAAGTCAGGACTGGGGTTACTTCAGGGAGAAATGAGGGGGAAGTGACTGGGAAGGGACAGGCAGAGATTTCTGGGGGATGCTGTTAATGGCTAATGTTCTAATTCTTGAGTTAGGTGCTGGTTACATGGTCTGCACTTTTCTGTATGTGTCTGATACCTCAATAAAAAAGCTGATTTTAACCCCACACACAAATGGGCACAAGGGATAGGGTATGAAGGAAATGTCTATAACTGGGCTATGGTGATGATGGCACCAGTCTACAGTACCTGACGTCACTGCGTTGTCCCATTACAGTGGGTGAATTTAGTAGTATATAAATTTTACCTCAGTAAAGCTGTTAAAATATATACAAATAAAAAGTACTGGGTCACTAAAATGTAAACTCAATGGAGGCAAGGACTTTGAAGATTATATATACCTAGCTCCTGAAATATAATAGGAACTCAAAAAATCTTTGTTGAAGGGGGTTGGGGATTAGGAGAATGTATGCTTCTCCAACAACACCATAAGAGAGCACAGACTGTATGGGTTCAAATCCTGGCTCCATTGCTTACTGTATGATCCTGAGCAAGTTATTTTTTGTGCCTCAGTTTCTTTACCCGTTAAGTGGAGATGATAATAATAATAATAATAATACCTAGCTCACTGGGTTGTTATGAAGGATAAATGTGTTCATCTTTACATACTAAGCACTACAAAATGTTTGGGAAGTAAAGTCATTCTTTCTCCTGAAAATAGCAAAGCAGACTTTTGGGGGAGAAAGGGATGGGCAATTCTGGTGCATTACCTGATGAAATGTGTACTTAAACAAAAGTGTCAAAAATTCCACCACGGGGAACTGGGAGTAGGACTCAATTCTTCTTAGGTGAACACTCACAAAGAGCCGCAGAAAGTCAGTAAACTTCTCGATGTAGCTAAATAAGAGAAGACAAAAGGTGACAATGAGACACGCAGCACATCCTTAAAAGAAAACTCAATCCAAATTTCTTTCAGTAAAGAACTATACAGATTTATATTTTCAGTTAAAAATATAAAGGCCTGCAACAATTACCTACAGGTCAGGCAACCCTTCATTCCATTACCACCTGAAACATAGCAGAAAAGCAACTTTAATCCTCAAACACCATCTATGAAGCATTGTATAAGCTAGTGCTCACATTTTCTGAATCATTAGTGTTATGGCCCAAATAAAGTGAAAGGAAATTATTCTAAAAAGTCAATGGGCAGATCATGTGTGTCATTTCGACGTGGCAGGTCTGGAAGGGTGGTTTTCTTTGGTAGGAGGCCAAAATATTAAAATGAATGTGCTAAAAACCAAAACAAGGCTGTACAAAAGGCATGGCATCCAGGCAAGATATAGGCAAGCCTGCCCTGTGTTTAATTAGCATCAGGAGCTAATTAAACACAGCACATCCCAATCCACTCCAAAGTGATTTCAAAAACAAGGGAAGAAGGCTGTCAGAGCTGGAAAAGCCTCGGGACAATTTAATCTGATGCTTCATTTTACAGAGGCCTGGGGAGATGAAGCGATCGGCCCAAGGTTACTCAGCCAGCTCATGGCAGAATGGGACACCATCCACTCTCAAGTCAGTGCTCTCTTTTCACATCACAGTGAAGCCCCAATCATCTGTATTCTCAAAATCATTTCACAGAAGAGTGTGGGTCACAGCTGCAAGGATAAGAGACTTTTGTTATTAAACACACAGCACATCATCACTCTCACATCTCAGAAACTGTCATTGTAAGCCCCTAAATACCAAAAGGTGATTAGAAAATGAGATGGACATAGCTCCATAAATCACATTTCAGAGACCAATAACAAAAAAGATAAAGACATAACAGGTCTTAGCCAAAAATTAAATAATGGCTAAACCAATTCTGACACTCATAACTGAAAAATCCCATTTTTAAAAAGCGCAGATATATGAAATAATAAAGGGGGAGAAGAAGACTTTGTCTCACAGGAGCAAAGTTAGGCCATAAATAAAATGTCCCATATGGTTCTTGGGGCCTGTCTGCCCGGAGGGTGGCCCCCTGGTCTGCCTGCACACATATGTAAACTTCTCGGCAGCTTTAATAACATTCATTTGTTTGATAAGGATCATGGGGCCAAATTCTTGAAAAACGGTAAGGCACTGAAATCAACTGTTTCTAGGGTTCGAAAAGGACAAAGAGACTTCTCTCTGACGCCTTCAATCACTAATCCTGAATGAGCAGGAACTCCTCATTCCTCGCTCTGCTTATTACATTGTATTTTTACAGGGATTTTCAAAGTCACCAACCTGTTTACTGCTCTTTAGAAAGATTCACTCAATTCCCTAGCACCCGTAAAAGAACAAAGAGAAGTCATGGGTAAAATATCACGCAATCTCAATTTTATTTTAATCACCAACTCAAATTTGTAAAGAATGCAAACAAGGCTGTTCAGCTGCTAAAACTTCAAATTTTATTTCACCTCATTTTCTTTCCCTTGCCCACCTTCTGGTACAGGTGCTAATGAGCAGTAGAAAGTTAGGGGAAAAGGCAGTGGAGAAAGAGAAGCAAAGGACCTGGTTAAGTAGCACCTAAACAACGGAGAATGGACTTAGCTGTTTAGAATTAGTGGTAGGGACCCGAGAGCCAGGAAGCAAGCACACAGTATTGTTTATGTCACCTTTCTGCTTCCAGGCACCTCTCAGCTTTCACAGGGCAATAGGAAGCATAGAATTAAAATACAAAACCAAGAGCATAAAAGTTACACGTAACAAAATCAGTACAAAGATAACCCATGACAACATTTCTATACCACGCGAAGATAAGCCATAACAAACATTATGCTACAAGCAAAAGTCAAAATCACTGATGTTTTATGCTTGATACAAGCAGTTAGATTTTAACATGAAAATACAGCCTTTCTTAACACACAAGCTAGAAAAAATATAAAATAGTGTTTGAATACTGATACCTTTGAATTTATATACAAAGCTATTTCCAAATAATAAATAAAACATATTACCATACCATTTTCTGAATTTTTCTGTGATTATACAGAGAAATTTTATACAAAGCTTGCTTACAATGAAGCAAACCAATTCTTTTAATTTTAAAATTGCTTAATTTAAAAAGCACTAAAATTGTCTTAACTTTAGGCACTTTGTATTGTTAATTATTTTAAGGAAAAGGAAATGGATTAACTCTGTATAGCTTAATAATAAAAAACAAGCCAAGGAAAATTAATTAAAATATTAACTTTGGCTGCCAGGCAATCTATACATATTTACTAATTCAACACAATTTATCTGCTTGGAAGTTTCTGAACAGTCAACATGATGCTGTTAATATAAGTTTCAATTTTCCCTCTTGTTTTCATCCCGCAGTAGCATCATATTAATGAAAGTTGTAAGACAGAGAAATGACATTGTCTACAAGGGAAATAAATGAGGCCATGCCTCAGAGTACTGTGACGGAATCCTCTTTTAGGGCACTTAGGAAAGGCTAGATTATTTTAGACTCCATTCAAAAGGACAATAACAAACAAACATAGGTATGCCCACATTAGCCTGTGCCCACATCAACATCTTTCTTTCAGGAAAACTTGCCATCTGTGTGAAACTGACAATATGACAACATCCTATACACTGGCTGATGTCCACTGGGAAAAGTCAAATAGTAAAAACTGACAAGCCACACCAAGTGAGAAAGGAGATTGTAACTCCTGTACCTCCACGGACCTCCTCTCCTGTCCTTGGCTACGCATGAGCAGCAGTCTTGGTTCCTGCACCACCTCAGACCTGCAGGCAAATAGTGAGGAAGAGGGGGGAAGACGGGTGGAAGGGAGGACAGGAGATGGATGGGGGAAAAGACAACAAGCCTACACAATTCACAATCGCTTTTCAAACTCACCTCATTTCCCTTAACCACCCTAGCCCTTCCAGCTAAGCCTAGACTTACTGGTACACACCTACCTTTCTGTTCCTGACCAGGAGCCCAAAATTCTGAAACCAAAGAGGATTACAGACACCATGCAGAACACTGTGATAACCAGTCAAGGCCCTCTCTCAGGGCACGCTGACTTCACACCTGTTTTCATTACCTCTCATCAAGTTCTTCTAGCCTGCTCTTGACCGTGTGGGCATTGTTATCCTTGGTGATTTTCTGCAGGAGGTAGAAAGTCTGCTGGAACATACGCAGTAAGTACTCTTCAAATTCCATAGGCACACAGTTCTTGGACATGAGTTCATTGATGCAGGACATGGCCAGGACCCCAAGCCGGCCGCGTTCCTGACCCAACACACAGTTCTGACTGCTGCCGTTAACTGACGCCATCTTTCTGGCCCGGATGTCACAGCCAAAGCGCGCAAAGTGGAAGATGGTAGTAAGGAGGGATGGGGTGATGCTGGCAGACAGAGGAATCCAACTGAAGAGATGGGCCAGGCACTCCAAGGCCAGGGAACAGATATACTCACTCTCCACATCAAGGATGGGGATTGGCTGATTCAACAGTTTGGCTGAACTAGGACTCTGCAACAGGTTACTCAGTAAGTCACCTGAAAATACAAAAGGCTTTTAAGATCTATGCTATCAAATCTCTTACAAACCAATTTAAGTAATTCTTCAAACAAACAAACAAACAAAAGCAAGCATTACTCTAAAGTTTGGTCCAGGGACCCATGAATGTTTAAAATAATGTTGCTCTTCTCAGTAAATGTTTTTATTTGTTCTGGAAAACATTTATTTTTCATTAAACTATATCTGGTTTATATATAATGAGCTTATCAGTTATTTTTAAATGAATTGATAAATATTTGTAAAGTTTCTGTTTTAGTATCAATAGATATAACTCACAAAGCTTTCTGAGGACCTCAATAATTTTAAGAGTAAAGGAGTCCCTAAAGGGTTAGGATGGGAAAAATGGGTAAAAGAAGCCAAAAGGTACAAATTTCCAGTTATAAAATGAGCCCTGAAGATGTAGTGTGCAGCATGGTGATTACAGCTGACAATACTGTATTGCCTATGTGAAAGTTGCTAAGAGAGATCTTAAAGTTCTCATCTCAAAAAAAAAAATTATGGATGTTATCTTATTATGGTGATCATTTCACAATATATACATATATCAAATCATTATGTTATACACCTAAAACTAACAATGTTATAGATGCCAATTATATCTCAATTTTAAATAAAAAGAGTAAAGTGGCCCAGAGACCAAAAATGTGAGAATTACTGGGCTAGGCCAGGTAGGTCTGTGGATCTGCCCCATCAGCATCTCTGGGAACTTGTCAGAAAGTATAAATTATCAGGTGCCATCCTACACACACCTACTGATGTAAAACCAGAAGGAATAGAGCCCAGTACAAGCTCTCTAGGTGATTCTTATATTTGCTTAATTTTTGAGAAGCACTGGACTAACAAAATCATGCAAAATGAAATGAGGGGGAGCTATAAAATGACTTTGGAAAAGACAAAAGAAAAAAGGTATTCAAAACTATAAGAATATTTTCCTGAAGATGTGACTACATAAAATAAAAGGACTTATTCTGCCCTTCCCAAGAGTGATAAAGAGTAATCAATACTAAAAACTTTAGGATTAAGGAAGAAATGTAGGCAGAAGAAACACATATACAAAGAAGAAAACACCCAATTCAGACTCCTCCACAGTAATATTCAAAGCCAGAAAACAAGTTCTGGGGCAAAGAATGACTTAACCTGAAGTTCTCCTTTGAGTATAAAGGAAGGTGACATTTTCTCAAACATGCGAAAACACAGATAATAAATATACTGCCCATAAGTTCTCCTTGAGAGGATACTGAACAATGAAAACTTGCATATAAAGTGATAAAAGAATTAAGGAATTGAGAAGTGTGGCAAAGTGACTAACACAAGCACTGAATTAAATATAGAATCAAGACTAAACAAACACTGGAGTTACAGAAGGGTGCACTAACTTTCTCATCTTTCACAAGCAAGTCTAAATATATGGCCTAAAATTAAAACATGTACTAAGAAACTAGTTTTTGTGCCCTGACTGGGAACTGAACCCACAACCTTTTGGTGTACTGGACCAGCCAGGCAAATCTATTTTTCTTAACCTTAAAAGTATCTTTTTGCTCTAGCTGGTTTGGCTCAGTAAGTAGAGTGTCGGCCTTTGGACTGAAGAGTCCTAGTTTCAATTCCGGTCAAGGACACATGCTTGGGTTGTGGGCTCAAACCCCAGTAGGGGGCGTGCAGGAGGCAGCCGGATCAGTGATTCTCTCACATCACTGATGTTTCTATCTCTCTCTCCCCTCTCCCTTCCTCTCTGAAATCAATAAAAATATTTTTATTTTTAAAAATTATCTTTTACAAACGAATATTCCTTGTGGAAAAAAGCATCTCAAGGTCAGCAATTCCTTCCATTTAATACCTTTGTTAAATTCCAACTAAAATTCGTTTTGTGTGTGTGTGTGGTTTTTTAAAAAATATATTTTATTGATTTTTTTACAGAGAGGAAGGGAGAGGGATAGAGAGTTAGAAACATCGATGAGAGAGAAACATCAATCAGCTGCCTCCTGCACACTCCGTACTGGGTCGACACTCTATCCACTGAGCCAAACCAGTTAGGGCTAAAATTTGTTTTTATTAAAAATAAAAACATATGCCCTAGCGGCTTTTCGTGGTTAGAGTGTCGGCTTGTGGACTGAAGGACCCCGGGTTTGATTCCCATCAGGGCACATGCCTGGATTGCAGGCTCGATCCCCAGTTGGGGGCATGCAGGAGGCAGCCAATCCATGATTCTCTCTCATCATTGATGTTTCTATCTCTCTCTCCCTCTCCCTTCCTCTCTGAAATCAATTTTTTTTAATGTTTTATTTTGTTTTTTTTGGAACTGTTGTTGTGACTTTTCACTTGAGTCACACAACTCTCTTCCGAAGACAGTAACTGTTTCTGGCATTACTTTTTTTGTCATTCATGGACCAATGGCCATTTATGAAAGATGCCAGAATCAGAGGAAACTACCACTACCCAACTAGAATTCTTGGGACATAATCTGATCCTTAACCAGAACCAAAATGAGGCTATGGCAATGGAGGAACCAAAAGACCCCACCTCAGTATGATCTTATATTAAATCTAGACTTCTGGGCCCTTAGGCCTTTTTAATAGTCTCTTGAACATTTTAAAATAGAACTAAATTCTGGCTTTAAAAACAAAAACAAGAAAAGTTGTCCTCACTCTTTAGCTCAGAAGAATTTTTCTACAATGGGATAGCTGAACGAAAGCATCGATGACAATAATGATGTTCAGAACAGCTCCCACTTGACGTGTTATTATTATTTGCTTGGCACTGGACTGAGTAATTAATATATATATTCTCATTTCATGCTCGCAGCTCTGAGGTAGATGTTATTATCATCATCTGCATTTACAGACTGCTAGAATAATGAAGACAGGCAGATTCAGCATTTCCCCCACGTTCCTTGGCTACTAAGAGGCAGAGCTGAAACTGAAACCCAAAGCCTAGGCTCCTTCCCAGAAGGCAGGTCACCCAGAAAGATTATGCAACCAGGAAAAATGGTCAGTAAGAAAGCTAATATTCAAATATACAAAAATATGTATGATCTAAAGTCATATGTGCACACTATGGCCGCAACTATAGAAAGATATAAGAACAAAGACTGAACAGGATTATACAAAAGTAAAAATCATTTAGGTGGACAAGAATGACCTATGACTTTTTCCCCCTCAAAACAAGAATCTTGCTCTAGCCAGTTTGTCTCAGTGGATAGAGCATCAGCCAGCAAACTGAAGGGTCCCGGGTTTACTAATAATTCTGATCATGAGCACATACCTTGCTTGCAGGCTAGATAGATCCCAGGCCCTGGTCGGGGCACATGCAAGAGGCAACCAGTTGATGTATGTCTATCTCATCAATGTTTCTCTCTCTCTGTCTCTCCCCTTTCCTGCCACTGTCTCTAAAAAAAAAAAAAAAGAAGAAGAAAGAAAGAAAAAGAAAAATATCCTCCAGTGAGGATTAACAACAAAAAAACACAAAAATCTTTTAATGTTGTTTTTCAATGAAAGTGATTTTATTCTACTTCAAGATATTTCAGCAGAACATGGAAGAGTTTTTTAAAAATGTATTTTAATCAAAGTGGAAGGAACTACCACAGAACAGAGACTCTGCTTCATATTGCAGCATTTCCAAAGAAAACTTGAGAGAGCTTTAACAAACTCCCTGTGTAAGGGAACACCTTCAGTATTAAACCTATGGGTGACTTCCTTTTCCCTGAGCTGAGCCAGACCCTGGCAGCAGCATGCACCCAGGCCCCAAGAGGTGTGTGGATGACTCACTCTGGTGCACATAGACTTGGTTGGAACACATGTAAGGCTTTTATGCAAAGATGCCCTCAGCTCATTTATTTTTTTAATTATTAAAGTTTCATATGTTTTCTATTCAATTCTGTATCTACTAACTCAAGAGTTTCCCAACCTTAGCACTCTTGACATTTGAGCTGGGTAATTCTTTGTTGTTCTGTACACTGTGGGATATTTTAGCAGCATCCCCAGCATCCACTCGCCAGATGCCAGTAGTACTCTTTCATCCAGTTATGGTAACCAAAAAATTCCTCCATGTTGCCAAATTAATTCCCTATAGGGCGAAATTGCCCCCACTGAAAACCACTGACCACATGGCGAGAAACTCTATTCCAGGAGCAGTAGGAGAAGAAAATAAGGTCACAGGAGTTGTGCGTGACCCTCCCAAGTCCCATCTTTCTATAAGTAGCTTATACGGGAATGCATGAAAAGATTTGCAAGTGCACAAAGATGGGCCATTTGGAAAGAGTTTGGGGAAAAAATAGGAAGGTATAAATTGGTTTCAATCAACTCGGCCTCTGTAATACATCTGCACCCTGAAACACTTTCCATCACCAGTGCATGTGCACATCTATACAGTATTTGAAAATACTTGCCCTGACCGGTTTGGCTCAGTGATGGAGCATCGGCCTGTGGACTGAAGGGTCCCAGGTTCGATTCCGGTCAAGGGCATGTACCTTGGTTGCGGGCACATCCCCAGTGGGGAGTGTGCAGGAGGCAGCTGATCAATGTTTCTCTCTCATCGATGTTTCTGGCTCTCTATCCCTCTCCCTTCCTCTCTGTAAAAGATCAATAAAATATATTTTTTTTTAAAAAGAAAAGACAATACTATGTAGATGAGAAATTTTTATTGTAGATCAAAGCTGACTCAGAATTGCAGTATTTATATTTCATTTTGTTCACTTTTTTCCAATTGTTCAAGCAAAAAGAAGACAAGAGAAGACTTAATTAAGAGGGCTGAGGCTGCATAAATGCAAACGGCAGCAACAGTCACAGCCTGCAGAGGACACACCCACATCTTCTCTCAATTCATCCTCAAAGGACAGCATCAATCAGAGAAGGCAAACAGAGGAAGTGGCAGAGCCAGGACTCGAAACCAGGGGAAGGAGGAGGCTGGGAAAAGTGGTGAGAGTGACCACGAAAGCAAACTTAGGACAAAGACAGTGCACGTAGATTAGGAATGATGGAGTCACATCCCTGCTCCACCACTGACTGGTGCTGTGACCTCTGGCAAGTTACCCCCTAGGGCCCCAACTTCCTTGTTTGTAAACGAAACATAAAACCATCATCTACTTCACATCTACATCTGGCCTAGTGAAAGGAGTTTAGGAGATAAGGCAACAATTTGGGGAACTATTCTGAGAAATAAACCACACACACCCTTTAAGACTTTTTTCTCTATCGATTGTTAGAGTAGTTGCTCTAAGAACTAGTCCCTGGGCTTTGTTCTTTGAAAGTGATAAGACAGAAAACAACTTTACAAGACAGTATATGAGAAAAGAGACCAAAGGCTCAGGAGCTAAGTCTGAACAGGACTGGCAGGGCAGGAGGGCCCATCAGGGACTATTGATGGGTGTGTTTAAGTTACTTAGGTACTCACTGGGTCCTAACCTCTCTCAGAATGAATTTCCTACAAAAAACTAAGCTTATGGTCAAGAAAGCTAAGGAATTTTCTAGAAATTTTACTGCTTAGAAATTTTGGTGTCTTAAGTGCATAAAGGCAGTTGAGTGAAAGCATTGAAACAAATGTTGATTAAATCACCAGTGCTGTCCAAATAATAGGGCAAAATCTAATGACTTCCCTTGCAGCTGTCACAAAGAGAAGAGTAACAACTGAATGTGCAACTCTATTTTTTAAAGGGAAAGCATATCAGCTTAAAAAGCTTTACTTAATTCCTTAGCCCCCTCCCCCGCCCAGTCTCAATTTATTTTGCTTTTTCTCAAATACTAAAATTCAAGACTTCAAAAAAAATTTAATAGTGTCTAAGAGACAACTGTCAAGAAATACACACCATGTTTTTAGGTTTTATTTATATGGAAATGTCAAATTAGTTCATATTTTATTTTCCCTAACCTCATACACAAAACTTAGGCAACACATAAAGAGCAAACATTATTTTTTATTTATATTATTTGATATTCCCCAACCTGGGCTCCAAAAAAATAAGTCTATCGAAGTATAAACTGAGTTATTAGCTTGGAATGTACCTGAACAAAGCCAACTAAAACACAAATATTTTGGTAGTGGAAAAGCATCACAGAAAAACAAGTTTTTCTGGAATATGCCTGATGCTGTTAACTTTAACTGGATGGTAAGTAAGCTAGGGTTCAACTATCTAAAAACAAATCTAATTCAAAAGAACTAATCTTTGCAAATCATTATTTAAGTGAAATGACACATTTTAAGATTAGCTAAATTGCAGGACACTCCAAGGGATATATTCATAAAATCAAATCTCTGTATCATTTGCAATTCTTTCTTCAGCCATTCAAATATTGCAAAATATAAATCTGGTAAGTCACCTCAAATATTCATTCACCTTGAAAATGAAGGCTTGCCACAAAGTACAAACAAAGTTCAATTTTCTGTGGGCTTTTAATATATTCTAGGCCTCTGTAATAGATTTTAATCTAAGAAGTATGATAAATAACTCTAAACATGTTTTTTTTTACTTTTTTTTAATCCTCACTGAGAATATTTTTTCCATTGATTTTTCAGAGAGTGAAAGGGAGGGGGGAGGGAGAGGGAGAGGGAGAGGAAGAGGAAGAGAGGGGTGGAGGGGGAGAGAGGGGGAGAGAGGGGAAGAGAAGGGGAGAGAGGGGGAGAGAGGGGGAGAGAGAAACATAGAAACATCGATGTGAAAGAGACACATCAACTGGTTGCCTCCCACACTGGCCCTGACCGGGGCTAGGAGATTGAACCTGCAACCAAGGTAGATGCCCTTGACCTGGCATCAAACCCACAATCCTTTGGCTGTGGGCCAACGCTGTAACAACTGAGCAAAACTGGCCAGGACATTTTTTTAGTGTTTACTTTTATTTATTTATTTTTTTATTGGTTTTAGAGAGAGGGAGGAAGGGAAGAAGGAAGGGAGGGAAGGAAACATCAATCAGTTGGGTTGCCTCCTGCATGCGCCCCAACCAGGAATCGATCGAACCCACAGCCTGGATATGTGCCTTGACAGGGAAGTGAACCTATCACCAATGATGCTCCAACCAACTGAGCCACACGGGCCAGTAAACTCTGAACAGTGCCCAAATTTCATGATATATTTTCAATTCTCTAGTAACTGCAAGAATTTCAACTTCCACATATTAACAAAAGGTTACGTGAAACAGCATGGGCTTAGAGATGTCTGATTTCAACATCACATTTCCTCGGGGTAGAGGAGAAAGATGTGGAAATATTTCTCATTAGCCACAGCAACCTTTACAGTAGAGGAAGAAATATGTGCCAATTCACAGGATGCTCTCTACTTGAAAAGCATTTGTGATTATTTAGTGTAAACAAAAGCATTTAGAAACTAAAAGTTCCAGCTCAGACACAATTTCCTCTTTCCACCCATCCCTGAAAGTAGCCATTTTTAGGTGAACTGCACCCTGACTTTTGAAACAGCTATTAGTGTAACTGTAGACAATAACTAACTACAGTAAACTATTTAATGACCACTGCAAATATGCCCATGCTTTATCAAATTATTCTGACCTGACGTCAAGTCAAAGCTGATTACTGCACACTGGTCTGCATGAGCCCAGTGGGGAAGAAAGCACTCCACATAACCCTGTCCCCTCCTTCAGCCTCTGCCACAACAGCGACGCCTGCAGAACTACAAAGCCGACCTATCAAGCCCCATGCATGAGCAACACAGCCATGATAACTGAGAAAAAGGGAAAAACAAACCAGGAGGATCAGAGATATAAGCTGAAGGGGATGGAAGTGGGTGACAGAAGATCAAAAGTGCCATCTTCCTGATGGGCAAGGAAGAAACAAAACATGTCATTCTAAGTAGTGTACTAGGAAGTACGAGTGAGTACGTAAGAGGAACTAAGAAAGCTACTCAGAAAACATGGACAAAAAGGCCAAAAATAGACTAATGAAGAGTCAGCATCTGGATCTGGCATAAATAAGCAGTTGCTACCCTGCTGAGACCCTCCATTGCATTTAAAAAGAACACCATGTGGTGAGCAGACCATACCACTTTCTCCTGAGGTTGGGGATGGTGGCGGGGTGGCGGCAGTAACGCTGTGTTTGTCCCAGACAGACTCCAAGATACCTATATCAAGAAAGGGAAACTGAGTTTAAGAGAAAAATAAAGTCCAACATGTGCAAATCAGATTTAGAAAAACAATTTATTGATATCTTTGATCAAACATCAATGTCTGAACATCCCTCTCAACCGTATGTCTAACTACTTCTTGGACAGCACCACTTGGATATTCCAAACTCAACTTACCCCACCCCCCCCCCCGCCGCCCCCCAAGCCTGCCTCCTCTTACCTTCCTCACCCACTAAACCCACACAATCTCAGCATCTGGCCTCTGTCCTCCCTTCTCACCTCACCCCCACCGCACACAGAAGGCTTCATCATGCTGCACTACTTGCTGTTTCTTCCACTTGTCCTTCCCTTTCTCAACCTCTGACCTGCTCCCTCCCCCAGAATCCCAACTTGACTTTTACACCAGACTAAGGGCTACCTCTCTGGTCCTCAGAATTCCACTCAGCTCATCTCCTCCAAGGAGTCTTCCTGTCTGTTAGGTTTTGCCTGCACATAAAACACACCTCTACCATAACTCTTAATGCAGGTTTTAACGGTCTGTCTCCCCTAATGAAGTAAACATTACTAGAGGGCAGGGACTGTGTTTCATTCCTCTTTGTTTCTCCTTATAGAACCTGGTACCTATTATGATCACAAAAGTTTCTGAAAATATTTTGTTCCCAAAATATTTAATATTATGGGATGGATAAACTTTGAAAATATCATGCTAAGTAAAAGAAGCCAGACACAAAAGGTCACATATTGTATGATTCCATTTTATGAAAAGTCCAATTAGAAAAATCCATAGAGACAGACAGTGGGTTGAGGGAAGAAGCATTGTAAATGTTCTGGAATGTCCCATATAGTGTGATAGCTACACAAAGTGGAACGTAAAGGTATCAGACACAGTCCCTAACTCTAGAAATTTAACACTTAGTCAGGGATGTCAATAAGTGCTTTGAATGAAAGCTCTGAGGGTTTGGTTTCTGCCTAGAAATCTGGGGAGGGATGTGGGCAAATAACAAGATTACTTTTGATCAAGCATTCTTATAACCAACTTTAAGTGCCCACTGCATGCTAAGCACCTTTGTAACACATACAAAAGAAAAAAGTTCCTAGGCATCCAAGAAACCTGGGCAGAGAAGCTGAAGACACTACATTTCCAAGCAAGCCCAGGCTCCTGGCACCTCTCAGCCAGGCTGCCCTGCACCTCCTAACAAGCAGGGCCCACTGGCAGCGCAGTGGTCACAGCCCTCCTGACTCAGGGTGCTCCAATCTCTTCCACCCTCCTGTCTCATTCGTCAGTTTGCTTTCTGTTTATTCTTACTCTCCACACATTGTCATGGGGCTCCAATAAAACAGAAAAGATGGCAAAGAAAATGCTACATACTAATACAACCTAACACACATGATGCTGTTACACACTTTGTCTGTCTCACTTCTCCCACACAAAATTTGAAATTTTCTATCTTCCTACTCCTCCAACTTCTCCTGATTTTAAGTACAAATTATTTTCAATAGAGTGTTCGCCACCCACTTTACTTAGGATACAGTAATCAGCATTTCAATCCCATTCCGATGGCCTGGTCTATACCTCATTAATCGCAGTAAGAGTGAGCACCAATCAATGAAAGACTTTAAGAAAAGTAGGTCAGAAACATTTTTTGAGTCTACTAAGTGCGAGACACTGGACTGGTGCTGGGAATACAGCACCACATTCTTTCTGTTTTGATGCTCAGATTCAGTAACAGCTAAAACAACTGCTCAAATATACTGAGAGCCAGGGCCTGAGCTCTGGTCCTCCGAAGGCAGGCCTCTGACGCTGGGCACCACCTGTGCTCACCTGTCAGTAGGCCAAGCACTGTCTGCACCTGGTCCAGCAGCAGCTTCCGCAACTCCTCTTTCCGAGCCACACTGAGGTCCTCACGGGGACAAGCCAGCTCTTCTGAAGTTGTTTTCAACATGATCAGCCCAAGGGGGGTAGTCACAGGGGACTGAATCAACTGCCAGGAAAAGGTAAGTTCTGAGAAAACTGTTTAAGGTATGAGTAAGAATAAACTGCAAAGTACGCCTGTGTATTTAATCATACATAAATAGGTTGTATAAATCAACGGTTTAGAAAAATGACTTAATGCACACTTATGTCATTTTTTTAACCATTCAAAATATATTCTCATCTTATTTTAAATAAAAAATGCTAATATCATAAACTTAAAAATGACAACAATGCTCCCTTACACCTACCATGACGATTTTTATACATGTCTAGATTTTAAACACAGCCTTGGTTACTTTGTCCAAATTTATTAGTTATTAACACACTTGTGATACCTTTTTAACATTCAAGTGTTAAGTCAACTTTACATTTCTAAACTTTGTATGCTTCATGCAAGTTTAAGATTAAATACATGGCAGGCAGAAACATTGCATATACACCATTACACTAATAATACAGCTATAACTTCACAAATACTATGCAGCAAGTCACTTTTTCTAGCACCTACAATATCCACTGTACCATAATAAAGTTTCCTTAAACATGAAATAGAAAAAAGGTAACATCTTCAATAGCATAGCACTACTTATCTCTTTCTAATCAATTTCACAAAATTCAAAGCATTACTATTGCATTTTTTTAGTTTCCAGAATTGGTAAAAGAAAATGAGTTGCCACTAAAATTCTTTGTTTGGCTATATGCTACAATCTATAAAAGAGCAAACAACTTAAGGAATACTTGACCATTTTCTTAAATCATAATTAACTTTAAATGTAGTTCATGCTCTGATACAAATAAATACTTTACTCAATCAACAAAATATAAGCCTTAGTGAAGAGAAGGACAAGATGAACTGCACACAGATAGAATGTATATTCCCCACTTCAAGACATCTAGGGCAGACTTCCAGTCAAGATGGCAGCGTCAGTAAACACCATATTCGCATCCTCCGACAACCATATCAAAATTACAACTAAACTACAGAACAACCTTCATTCAGAACCACCTGAAATCTAGCTGAATGGAAGTCCTACAATTAAGGATTCAAAGAAGAAGCCACATCGAGACTGGTAGGAGGAGGGGTGGAGACGTAGAACGGGCTGGTCACACACGTGGTGGATAAAAATCAGAAGGGATATCTCAGCTGTGGAGCGAGGAGTCCCAACCCCACAGCAGGCCTAGGCTTCTAGTGCTGGGAAGAGAAGTCCCCCTAACTTCTAGCTATACAAACCAGGGGAAATTAAGACTGAGTGAGACAGAGGCTGCTGGAGTCCCAGGCAGTTCCTCTTAAAGGGCCTGCACATGGACGTACTCAAACTCACTCTTTCTGCACTCCAGCACTGGGGCAGCAGCTGGAAAGGCACCAGGGACATAAGGGGAGGAACTGAAGTATCTGGCATCAGGCAAGAGCTAGGGGGACAGCTTTCCCCCAGACACAAGAGCTGGCAGAGGTCATTGTTCCTCTGATGCTCAATGAACTTAGGGGAAGAGTACAGGAACTTAGAGAGAACTTCAACAGCATAAACAAGGACATGGAAACCATAAAAAAGGACCAGTGAGAAATGAAGGATACACTAACTGAAATTAAGAATAAGTTACAGGGAATTGACAATAGAGTAGATGAAACCAAGAATCAAATCAGCAATTTGGAATACAAGGAAGCAAAAACACCTAATCAGAACAGCAAAAAGAATCCAAAAAACTAGCCGGGCGCGGTGGTGCGCGCCTGTAGTCCCAGCTACTCGGGAGGCTAAGGCTGGAGGATCGCTTGAGCCCACGAGTTCTGGGCTGTAGTGCGCTATGCCGATCGGGTGTCCGCACTAAGTTCAACATCAATATGGTGACCTCCCGGGAGCGGGGCCACCAGGTTGCCTAAGGAGGGGTGAACCGACCCAGGTCGGAGACGGAGCAGGTCAAAGCTCCCGTGCTGATCAGTAGTGGGATCATGCCTGTGAAGAGCCACTGCACTCCAGCCTGGGCAACATAGTGAGACCCCGTCTCTTAGAAAAAAAAAAAAATCCAAAAAACTAGTATAGAAGATAGTATAAGGAGTCTCTGGGACAATTTCAAGCATACCAACATTCACATCATGGGAGTGCCAGAAGAAGAAGAGAGAGAGCAAGAAATTGAAAACCTACTTTTAAAAATGACAGAAGGAAATAGACATAAAAGTCCAGGAAGTGCAGAGCATCCCAAACAAGATGAACCCAAAGAGGCCCACACCAAAATACATCATAATTAAAATCCAAAAGGTTAAAGCCAAAAAGAGTATCTTGTTCTGGCCAGTGGTTAGAGTGTTGGCCCACGCAAACCAAAGGGTCACGGTTGGATTCCCCATCAGGGGCACAAACCTGGGTTGCAAGTTCACTCCCTGGCCATGGTCGGGGCACATGCGGGGGGCAACCAATCAATGTGTCTCTCACATCAATGTTTCTCTCTCTTTGTCTCTCTCTCCCTTCCCTCTCCCTCTCCCTCTCCTTTTTCCTCTCTCCCCCTCCCTCCCTTTCACTATCTCTAAAAATCAGTGAGGAAAAGATATCCTCAGGTGAGGATTCAAGAAAATTTTTAAAGAAATTAAAAGCAGCAAGAGCAGAACAGTTAGTTACCTACAAGAGAGCTCCCATAATTCTGTCAGTTGATTTCTCAACAGAAATTTTGCAGGACAGAAGGGAATTGCAAGAAATATTCAAAGTGATGAAAAGCAAGGACTTACAACCAAGATTACCCAGCAAAGCTATCATTTAGAATCAAAGGACAGATAGCTTCCCAAACAAGGAAAAGCTAATGGAGTTAATCACCACCAAACCAGTATTATATGAAATGTTAAAGGGTCTTGTTTAAGAAGAATAAGAAGAAAAAAAAAAATCAAAAATATGATCAATAAAATAGAAATAAATACATGTCTATCCACAAATGAATGTAAAATAACAACAAAATAAACAAAGAAACAAAACAGAAACAGACTCAGATCCAGAGAACATTTTGATAGTTGCCAGATGGGAGGGGCCGAGGCGGGAGTTGGATGAAAAAGGTGAAGGGGATTAAAAAGTACAAATTGGTTGTTACAGAATAGTCATGGGGATGTAAAGTACAGCATAGGGAATATAATCAATAATATTCTAATAATTATGTATAAATCAAGATTTATCAGGATGATCGCTTAGTTATATAATGTCTAATCACTGGGTGTACACCTGAAATTAATATAATATTGTATGTCAACTGAAAAATGATTTAAAGAAAGAAATATAGGGCACTTTCCTTTGCCTGAAATCAACTCTTCCCTTTGCAGATCAAGGAAAGGCACTCAAATAATGGAAACTTTGATAAATTCAACTGCTCTCAGGAACAGCATTATGTAAAACCAGTAGCAATTAATGACATATTAAAAATGCTCTCTAGTCCTGGCCAGTGTGGCTCAGGTGGTTGGGTGTCGTCCTGTGCACCACAAGGCTGTCGGTTCAATTCCTAATAGAAGCACATGTCCAGGTTTCAGGCTTGATCCCCAACAGAGGGCATGTAGGAGGTAGCCGATAGATATTTCATTTTTACATAGATATTTCTCTCCCCCTTCATCTCTCTCTAAAAATCAATTTTAAAAACCTTTTTAAAAAAGTATACTGACAACAATTTTTTTTAATGCTCTCTATTGGTGACAGATGGAAACTAGACTTTTGGTAGCGAGCATGCAGTAGAGTATATAGATATCAAGTTGTAATGTTGTCAACCTGAAATTTATGTGATTAAACCAATGTTACCTCATCTTTTTAATAAGCTCTCTATTAAATCAGTTCTCTTGAACGCTAAAACTTCAAGTACATCCTCCAAGTTTTCTCTTCATTTTCCACAAGTTTGGGCTATTTCTAACACCAACTTAAATTCAGATAATGCAGTGGTGAGTTGGGGGACAGAAAATCCTCATGCAACAATTTTTCCTCCAATAAAGTAGAACTGACCCTTCATAAGCACCTCTTTCCATTTGGGTTATTCTTCTGTATTTTATAAGATTTCCATTATTTCCCCCTTTCACTTCTTTTTTCTCTCTGGTGTCTCTATTTTCCCTCAAAACTTCAATCTTACTCTTTCAGCTGGGAATGACTTGTGCAACCAAAATTCCATTTGGCAATACACTTTTCTATAGATATGAAATGCTTCTGTGCTCCCTAGAAATAAATCCCTACAATATGGAAAATGTTATCTTAAAGCCCTCCTTTTTTCATCATTGAAAGAAGGGAAGACAGGCAAGAAACAGGATGAAAATGAAAGTTATTCGTTACTTGAAAGAACAATCAGGGGAGAAAAGGCAATTCTTTTCCTATGCTGCTTGCTCCTAAATTATCTGGCCCAGCACAGTGGCTACAGATCCAGCTCAGCAGATTTCAGGAACCTGAAGAATAGACTAGAAAGGTGTAGTACAGGGGTCCTCAAACTATGGCCCGGGGGCCACATGCAAATACAAATATTGTATTTGTTCCCGTTTTGTTTTTTTACTTCAAAATAAGATATGTGCAGTGTGCATAGGAATTTGTTCATAGTTTTTTTTTAAACTATAGTGCGGCCCTCCAACGATCTGAGGGACAGTGAATTGGCCCCCTGTTTAAAAAGTTTGAGGACCCCTGGTGTAGTATGTATGCTAGTGCATGGCAGGGATAGGGGAGAGGTTCAGGGAGGTTGTAAGTTTTGACTATAACTACTTCTTTCTCAGTAGCCTAGAAAGGGTACAACCAATGCACAGAACTGCAAGTATCCTCTGGGGCCCTGAATCAACTCCTCCCTAATCACTGAGTGTACACCTAAAATTAATATAATATTGTATGTCAACTGAAAAATAAAAATGATGGTGGCATAAACTGCATAGATGTTTCAGCCAACTGTCAGAGTTTTAAAAAAAAATTTTTTTTTAATTTAAAAACTATGCAACCCAGACTGCAAGCAGACCATGATGGAACTGAGTCCAAAAAACCTTTCAGATGGCTTAATCAAAGAATCATGTAATGATGAAGTTGATTCCAGAACCAATTTGGTCTTGTTTACCAATACCTGAAGAAAAGGTGCACTTTATTATCATTATCAGAAATGTCAGCAATTGAGCACCAATCATTCTTGACATGGTTTTCATGCCACTGACTGGTTCTCGTGGATAAATAAGCAGCAGAGAATAAAACTTGAAAAGATTTTAAAGCTCACTTAGTCCAAAATACTAAAATGATGAAAAAAATAGAACCAGAGGCATGAAAACATGGAACAGACTGTCGAATCTCAGAGGGAAGGGGGGAGATGGGGGCAGGAAGAGATTAACCAAAAACTTATATGCATATATGCATTACCTATGGACACAGACAAAAGGGAGTTGAAGGCCTGGGGCAGGGAGGGAATCAGGTTGAAGGGGGCAAAGGGGAACATCTGTAATACTCTCAACAATAAAGTTTTTCAAAATAAAATAAAAAATAAAGAAGTAAAATGTTTCCAGCAGCATCACATGATTCAGATGAACATCATAAAGAATTTATAAAGTCCTAGCTAGTTTGGCTCAGTGAATAGAGCATCGGCCTTCGGACTGAAGGGTACCGGGTTCAATTCCAGTTAAGAGTACATGCCCAGCCCTAACCAGTTTGGCTCAGTGAATAGACCATCGGCCTGCGGACTGAAAGGTCCCAGGTTCGATTCCGGTCAAGGGCATGTACCTTGGTTGTGGGCACATCCCCAGTAGGAGGTGTGCAGGAGGCAGCTGATCGATGTTTCTCTCTCATCGATGTTTCTAACTCTCTATCCCTCTCCCTTCCTCTCTGTAAAAAAGCAATAAAATATATTTTTTAAAAAAGAGTACATGCCCAGGTTATAGGCTCGATCCCTAGTAGAGGGCGTGCAAGAGGCAGCCCATCAATGATTCTCTCTCATCATTAATGTTTCTATCTCTCTATTCCTCTCCCTTCCTCTCTGAAATCAATAAAAATATATTTAAAATAAATAAATAAATATTAATTAAATGTTTCCAGCTGTATCACATGATTCAGATGAACATCATCTCCCTCTTGGCTTAGGTCCCCTCTAGTTATTCCCTGATGACTTCCAATCCTGACATGTATGTAGTAAGACCTCTTTCCTGAACCCCAGATCCACATTTCCTAATGTCTCACAAGATATATACTGAAGGAACTAATTTTAAGTGTCTTTTCTGCCAAACTAAATTTACCATCTACCAAAATTCATTCCTTTGTTCTTCATCCCTGTCCTGGAAAATTTGCTACTTAAGCCTGAAATCTGGAAAACATCCTAGATTCCTCCCTTCCTTGACCCTCACCACCCACTGACCAAAGCTTTTTTACTCTGTCTCCTAAGTGCCTCGCCTCTATCTACCAGGCAGGCCTCTCTGCTTGGCTCAGATTCTCCTTGTCTCACTCAGACTTGGCAAACAGCAGCCTTACTGGCCACCTTCACTGCAGCCCCTCTGCAATCCACACTCCACACGATTGCTGAAGTTATCACTCCAACATAAAAATGTGCCATTTTCTCCCTTCTCCAAACTCGTCATTGAGCCAGGCCCATCCTGGGCTGGCCCCTGCCCATCAATCTATCCTCTTACGCTGAACACTACCTCTCATCTCACCACCAGCAACAAGGTACTTCAGCACCTTGAGTCTGAATGCTATGCCGCCACTGCACTCTACACATACTTCCACTACAGTAATTGCCATATTGTTGGATAATTACTGTTAGCACAGCTATCTCCCTATCAAATTATGGCTCTGAAGGCCTCATCCTTGTACTCTAATACCTGGCACAGTACCTAACAGGCTTTTAAATATTTGCTGAACAAAATTTCACAAGAGGTTAACAAAGCAATTGGGTTTCCCACACTCTTTCTCCACTGCACCTCTCAAGAATACAAAATTAAGTGAATTTATCACTACTGTAGCTCCAAAATGCTAATCTTAAAACTCCTCTTCAAAAAAGGAAATAATCATTTCTACAAACAAAGTATATACAAGATAAAGTTTCCTCAGATATGTCCTTACCTGTAAAATGTTAGTAAAAAAGTCATGATAGAACATGGGCCAATCCTGACGGCCAATATCAACAATAACTTTGCAGAGCTTGTTCCGGACAAAGTAAGGTAAGGTTTTGTGGTGAGCCAAAAGGAGTTTGGGTAGGCAGCTACGGATTTCCATCTTATCCTGAGATGGGACCCCAAGCCACATTTTATTGATCAGATTCTGAAAAACAAATATACATCCTGAAGTTAGCCATCTATACATAAAAATAACTGATTTTCATCCAATGGTTAGCTGTATCACCTCAAACAAGCAATCCTGATTGTAAACAAAGGTTTGGAGCAATGCAATGTTGCAATAAGAATGATAAAAATATTCAAATCCTATAAAACCACAATTCCATTCCTGGAAAGATCTGCTAAATAATTTAATGGAAATAAAAAAGCTGTACGTGTAAAACTATCTATTACATGGCTGTCTCTAACGGCCACCACAAAATAATGACAGAAACAACTTATGTTCAAAAACAGAAGAATGGCTTGGTGAACAATGGTATAACCACTTAGAGAAATATTATATAAAGACAAGGGAGGGAGCATAATATAAAGTGGCATGAGCAATACGATTATTATAATTGGTTTTTTTAAGTGTATATAGGAAGACAAAAATGGGAAGCGAGTTGATTAAAATGAAAATTTTTGTGCTTAGGATGAGAATATTCTGGGTATCATCCCTCCTCCCAAACTTTAATTATCTTTTTCTAAATGATAACGTGGTATCCTAGCTGGTTTAGCTCAGTGGATAGAGCGTCTGTCTGTAGACTGAAGGATCTTGGGTTCAATTCGCATGCCCAGATTACGGGCATGATCCCCAGTAGGGGGGCATGCAGGAGGCAGCCAATCAGTGATTCTCTCTCATCATTGATGTTTGTATCTCTCTCTCCCTCTCCCTTCCTTTCTGAAAACAATAAAAAAAATTTTTTTAAATGATAACATGGAAGGAAAATTATATACTACCACAAAGGACCTACCTACCCGACCCCATCTTACCTTTCTGGTGTCAAAGACAGAACCGTGCCGCCAGCACACCAGACACCTTGATAATGGCAACAAGTGGAGAAGCCCCTGAGTGAAGTTACCACTGTTTCCCAGCCATCTGTACATCAAAGCTAAAGTCTCGTGCCAATGACATGGCAATGTGACTACAAATGCTTTTCAAAACAGTATAGAATTATCTGACAACTTACCTCAAAAACCGTCAAACTGTACATCATTACATAGTCATTCCTAGTGCTGGAGAGAAAGTACAGGCAGAATCTCCAGGCTCCTACTTGCTGGGCAAAGTTATTAAGAAGCTCCTCTGGAAAAGTTAAATAGCAACAAAAGAAGGCTATGAAAATATATAAAATTAATACAAGGCTGGGCTGTCTTATTTTTTAAAAATGTGCCGCTCTCTACATATGCTAATGTTGTCAAAACCAACTACAAAATCCAGCTTATTTTTCAACACAGAAAGGACAGACCATATTTTTCCAACTCTGAGATGACCATGAGCACTGACAGTGTATGCAGGCATTTTAAAGTCAGTAAGCTTGCAACAGACACTTTTTTCAGCAGAGAAACTTTAATTGTTCAAGTTCTTACTTAACCTAATGTGTGGATAGACAGTTATAAGAGTATCATTTCACCTTATATGGCTAATTGCTAACATGTTTCCTCTGGGGCAGGAGATATATCTATGGTGTCTCTGAATAATTATAAGGGCAGTGTTTACTAACATACATTTCATTTTCAAAATGGAGCTATCAGCTATTTTGGAGATACCTTGTATATATCTCCCCACCACTCACTCACACTGTTCACACACACACACACACAAAAAAAATGCTGTCTAGAGAAGTAGGGAAAATTATAAACAAAGAATAGACAAAAATGCAAGTGAATGCAAGATGGCTAATTCTCTTCATTTGGTTTAGTTTTATTTCTAACTACCAGCCAAAAAAGTAAAAAAGAGTAGCAATCATGGGAGATGCCAAGAACAGCCCTGTCCACATCAAATCAGTTAGAAATGGTTTCCTCCTCCTCAGGCTGCGGTAGCATCATCCAGGACCACAGACAGCAAGCATTACGAGTCTATCACCATGTTTCTGCACATGCTGCCCTCAGTCACCTTAACCTGCTGTACTGGTCATGAAATGTAACAGGAAAAGGCAACAACCCTGAGAGATTCTAGGAAGCCCTTGGAAAAGAAGGAAGCACAGCAGCCCATTCTAATCCTAAAGTCACTGCTCTGCTAGACCCTAGGACTTAGGCTACATGCACGAAGGCAGGCTCATTACAAATTCCATAAAAGGAAGCTGATGACCTGTTCTTATAATCAAATAAAAATTCCTATGAATCCCAGAGGTCAAGTCAAACCGAAGAGAATGAGCTCTGACTGGAAATGAGGAACTCAGGGTTCTGTTCTAGAACTTGCCACTAAGTCACTGAGTCTGATCCCTAGAGAATAGCTGCTCCTCTATGATGCTTCAGGTTTGTCTCTCAAGGTTCCCTACTGACAGCTCTCTCTCTAGAGCACTAATAACACACCTTTGGTAGCGAGTGGGCGGCGCCTTTCTCCCACCTAGCTAGGTGCACCTTTAGTTCATTCTAAGATATCAAAAAGGTAACAAGTGGTTCCAGCCCACACTGGAATGAAGCTGAACTAAGACACACCCACTCTATGGAACCAAACCCCCGATTCCTCTCACCTTTCATTTAAATTAGACATTTATGGCATCTGGTTATTTAAATAAGATTAGAATACAAACATGTTCCGAAGGTTCTACTTTTCATTCATGAATGCTGAAGGTGAGCAATATTTGCTTTGCAAACCAAAAATTAATAGAAAAACCAAAAGCAAGTCAGGTATGAGTGAAAAACAGGATTTCAGAGAAATTAGTATTGAACTATAGTAGACTGTATAGGGGAAAGATCCTTTATCTTCTTGGGTAAAAATCACCAGTGATGTTTTCACTATAAAGTACTTTAATAGCATAAAACTAACAGGGATCACTCTGGGGACAGGAGGAGGGTCAGGCTAACTGTGTAATACGAGAGGATCTAGGGAAGCAAGCAAAGTGAATCCTTCAAGCCAAATGCCTTCTCAGCTACTGGGCTCAGCTTCTGTCAGTACTCCTTGTTTAGAAATGCTCTGGTTCTCTAGTCCTCAGAAAAGGAAGGGCAAGCCCAAAAGAGAACACCAAGTTTAAAATTAAGAGATAAAAGGTTAGCATCTACCAGGAGCTGACGTGATGCTCAAAGCTGTACTGGTGACCTCGAAATCCAAACTCCAATCAAGCTTTGGACAAAAGGCGGAACTCAACCATAATCAGCCATAACACTTAACTTGTCAACGTGTCAGAGAAGCCAAATGGGACAGAGAAATGGGCCTCCACAGAATTCCACATAAAGACCTCCAAAGAGGTAAAAGCAATGAATGTAAGGTCAGTACAAACATCCAAGGGAAAAACCCTTTAAGTTTGAATAGAGAAAAATTTTTCATTTTCAAGTTCAGGGTTTAACTGAGGCCTGGGAGGAAAAAGGATTATACTAGGACCATAGAGAAACATGTCCCTGAGACAGAGATCTGATATCTGTATACACTTCTAGTTTAAAGTACGCTTTAAAGAATATTGTTCATGTCAATGAATATAAAATCAAATAGGTTCTAAAAGGCACTGAGGTTCCCTAAAGACCTGAGGTAAATACCTACACCGCTCTGTTGTTTGAAGTCTTCATTCATAAAAACTTGCAGAAAGGGTGGGATAACAGAGATAAGGAAATGGAGATAAGGAAAAAGAAGCAAGAAGCCCCGAGAGGTAAGACCAGTTTAAGGATCTCTGGGCACTAGATGAGGTTTAGATTAGACATCTACACACCAAAAACTTGTACGTTTTAACATTTCTTTGAATTTTTTTAAATTAATACTTACAGGCTTCTTATAAAGTTCAACACTGCTAAAATCAAGGACAAAGCAGGAGGAGGGTTTCCCCACACTTTATCAAAAGAAAGAAAATCCATCACTGTGGATTACCGGGGGCTCCATGAACTACACTAGTACATAGCCCTTGCAGCTAGATTTGCGGACCTCACCGGCCACCAACCAGCAGAACCAGAGCCAAAAGAACAAGAACTTAAGGAGTAACATTCAGGCTTGACAAGCCAAGGCTACCAACTCTCCCTCCCCACTGGGGCTTTTCCATTACAAATGACTACAACTCAACACTTCACTTACCTATCTCACGTTTTCTCTCATTGGTTGTACAGTCATGAAAAAACTCTGTCATCAGACTTTCCAATGCCCTGAGGGAGGTTTCTTCAGATGCCTAACAAAAGAATTTGAAAAAATAAAATCAATAAACAGTAACTTTAGTTCTACTGTTCCTCAGTTTCTTCCAGGTCACATTCAACAGCAATAGCAATTTACTTGTTGAAAACATCTTGGTTCAACATTCTTCAAATACATGGTATAAGCCAGAAAAACAAGGGAACTTTCCAACTGGCTTGAAACCAAAGGTTTGAGTATACTCCATAAATTCATGCTACAGTGCAATTGGTTTTCAATTATTTATGCTTAAAAAAAAAAAGAAGCAAATCATTCAAAATTTAATTCTGGAAACATATTGAAAGCAAATTAACAGCCCATGGCCCTGACTGAATAGGCAGTGTTAAGACCAGGGGTCCTCAAACTATGGCCCGCGGGCCACATGCAAATACAAATATTGTATTTGTTCCCGTTTTGTTTTTTTACTTCAAAATAAGATATGTGCAGTGTGCATAGGAATTTGTTCATAGTTTTTTTTTAAACTATAGTGCGGCCCTCCAACAATCTGAGGGACAGTGAATTGGCCCCCTGTTTAAAAAGTTTGAGGACCCCTGGTTAAGACATTCAGGTAAAAGGTTAGGGTTCCCTATAGACTACGCCCCATGTCTGCATAACCTGGATTCAGAGAAATTGTAGTTAAACTGCTACATGGATTCTTGGGGTTTTGCAGGTGCTTCAATTCAAGAGTCACACATCCTGTCAACTCTCAATCTCACATGAGCAGCCAACAGAGATTAAGGTGCAGTAAGAGCCAAGCTGAGCAGGAACTCAAAATTAGAGAGCACCTCCAATCACAGACCCACAGAGAGAGCCAGACTCTCAGCAAAACGGCTTGGGTGGAGAATGAGAGGAGAGGGCTCAAGACTCCAAAGTTCGCCCACCCCCTCTTTCAAACCCACTTCCTCTTCTCTCACATCAGTTGCAGCAGAATTTGAGTCAACACTCCTTCACACAGCCCATCTGCAAAAAGTGAGCATTCCCACACCATTTCTGAATCCTCACTGGCATTAATCTTCCCAGAGATAATCAAGAGCCAACAGTAGTTCTGGTTGCTTAATTCAAGCAACCAGAACTTAATTCCCATCTTCCCACCCACCTTCCCCCTACTCCATTTCCCACATCCTCTCCATTGCCCAGAGAGTAAAAGCTGACTTACAAAAACTATGCCTTAAAAGAAGTCCATATTCAAATGTGTTATGTATCAAACTGTAATATTACTAGAGGCCTCCACTTGGTAATTGACTTTTCAGGAGACTGAAGAACTTGGGCCATCTCCCTGGATAAACCAGCACATCTTACAATGAGTACTAATTACCGAAGCTAAATCAGGCTTGCACCAGCCCATCTACATCAACTAGCACATGTGAGCACACAACACAGTACATGAGGGCCTAGTTCAAGCAGTGTCAGGCATGCTGTCCCTCTCCTGTTGCGGTCATGATCTGATGGCTGTGCAATGACAACTGAACTTTGACATGCTGAGTGATGACAGGAATTTTCTCATCTGAATTTTATAAAATATCCTTAGATTGCAAGTTAAACTGAAAAGCTACACAATTTTCTCAAATGTAGAAATAACTAGAACGCAAGACTAAAGACTGCAATCTTTTTAACCCATTTCATGTCTTGGGTGTTTTTTTCTTTCTTTATTGATTAAGGTATTACATATATGTCCTTATCCCCCCCCGGCCCCAACCCCCTGGGTTGTTTTTTTTAAAATATATTTTTATTGATTTTAGAGAGAGGAAGGGAGAGGAATAGATAGAAACATTGATGAGAAACATCAATCAGCTTCCTCCTGCACGCCCCCTACTGGGGATCGAGCCTGCAACCAAGGTACATGCCCTTGACAAGAATTGAACCCGGAACCCTTCAGTCTGCAGGCCGAGGCTCTCTATCCACTGAGCCAAATCAGTTAGGTCCCATTTCAGGTTTTTGTGGTGATCAAACCAGCCTCATTGATGGCTATGTAATGACAACTGACTTTCAAAGTAAACGTTATAAATTCAAATTTCCAAAATGAGTTTATATATAAAAAAAATGGCCGAAACCGGTTTGGCTCAGTGGATAGAGCATTGGCCTGCGAACTGAAAGGTCCCAGGTTCGATTCCGGTCAAGGGCATGTACTAAGGAATGGTCTAATTCCTAGCTTTGGCTGCTATCATTTTTATTTGGTTTTAGATAACAAATGAACATAGACCAAAACAAAACAACAGAAGTGGTCAGAACTACTTTGAAACTGGAGATTCATGCCCTCGGGCTGCAGGGCTTTTCCAACTGGATTTCAAAATGAAACTTTGTAAGGAAAGGAGGCTGAGACTTTGCCAAGGTCAACAATCAAAATAGAGATGTAAAAACAAAAAACATGTTCAAGACATACAACTGGTTGAAGGATAGTAGAAAATTCTCCCCATTTGGCAAGAAGGCTGTTCAAGCAGGTGGTGAAGCCAGAATCCACACTGCACTTGGTTAAGGAATTAATAGCAATTAAAAATGTGGTCATATTCCCCACAGACTACACTTTCAAGTAATAAAGGGATAAAGAACACAAAACAAAGAACAAGTGCCATGCTATGGTAAGAAGAAGAGGCTTCAATTCCCAAGGCTACTCAAACACTGCCTGACAAGTTCATGAAGAACACTGAGGACTCCGATACACCCGACTGCTTCCCAGAACTTGAAGAACTAAGGTCAGATAAGATTAGCCTCAAAACAAGTCAGACATTCATGCAAAAAAATTCCACTTGGATTATAGACAGAAAATGTGAGAGGTAAAACAACAAAGCTTCTGAAAGAGAACACAGAACATCTTCATGACCCTGGGGTAGGAAAACTCTATAACCAAATCTGAACAGGACATATAAAAGCACTAAACATAAAGGAAAAGACTGATAAATCTAAATGTTCATCGCTCAGTGACTGAGCCTCAACCTATGAACCAGGATGTCATGGTTCCATTCCCGGTTAGCGCACATGCCCAGATTGTGGGCTCGACCCCCAGTAGGGGGCGTGCAGGAGGCAGCCAATCAATGATTCTCTCACCACTGATGTGTTTTTTTTTCTACCTCTCTCTCCCTCTCCCTTCCTCTCTGAAATCAATAAAAATATATTTTTTAAAAAATGTTCATCAGATGGCACAACAAATAGTGCCACAAAATGGGAGAAGATATTTTCAATATAGACAACAGAGAACTCTCATCAGTGTACAGCACATCCTGGAATAACATTCTTTGGTTCAACATGGTTTTGTTATAACATTGCCAAGATGGATTAGTAACTTAACTCTAGTTTATATCAACTAGCCTGTGGTAAAATAGGTTTCTTTATACAGTGTTTCACTTAAAGTCACAGAATCTATGGAAGAGATCAAGTGAAGACTTCAAATCAATAAGGAAAAGACAAATAACTCAATATTTTTGACAGGCAAATAGTTATAAAAGGGTATTCAAAAGGCCTATACGTAAGTGCTAAACCTCACTAGTCATCAGGGAAATTCAAATTGAAAACAACAAGACAGTGCTACTCATCCACAAAAGGCTAAAATTCAAGACAGTCACGAGTGTTAGTGAGGATGGTGAGCAACTATAATGTGCATATACTGCTCGTGGCAGGAGGAAACACTCGTTTACCCACGCTGGAAAACCATTTTGCAGCTAAGCACATACATGCTTTTTAACTGCAATTTTATTCCTTGATAACACATCCAACAGAAATTTGTATACCACCACCACCAACCACCACCTGCCAAAAAAAGGGAGAAAGTGCACAAATGTTCACAGCAGGCACCATTACTCAGGATATCCAAAAAAGTCAAGAGCCCTAGCTGATTTGGCTCAGTGGATAAAGTGGGGACCCTCGGATTAAAGGGCCCTGGGTTCGATTCTGGTCAAGGGTACATACTTCCCCTGCAGGCTCGATCCCTAGCCCAGGGCCATGTGTGGGAGGCAACCAATCGATGTTTCTCTGTCTCTTCCACTCTCTAAGAAAAAATTAAAAAATTAAAAAATTTTAAAAAGTCAAATGAATCCAAATGTCCATCACAAGTGGAATCCTATCTAATAAGAGTAATATGCAAATTGACCATCACTCCCACACACAAGATGGCCACCCCCATGTGGACATAAGATGGCCATAAGATGGCCTGCAGGGGAGGGCAGTTGTGGGCGATAAGGCCAGCAGGGGAGGGCAGCTGGGAGGGACCAGGCCTGAAAGGGAGGGCATTGGGGGTGACCAGGCCTGCAGGGGAGGACAGTTAGGGGTGACCAGGCCAGCAGGGGAGGGTAGTTAGGGGCAATCAAGCCAGCAGGGAAGCAGTTAGGCGTCGATCAAGCTGGCAGGGGAGTGGTTAGGGGCAATCAGGCAGGCAGGCAGGCGAGCGGTTCGGGGCCAGCAATCCTGGATTGTGAGAGGGGTCCCAGATTGGAGAGGGTGCAGACTGGGCTGAGGGACACTCCCCCCCGCCCCCCCCCCCCCCGTGCACGAATTTTTTGCACCGGCCTCTAGTGGATATATAAATTATGGTTTATTCACCAGAATACTGTAAGACAACAAGAATGAATGCATAGTGCTATATTCGGTAACATGGATGAATCTCACAAACACACTGTTGAATGAAAAGACAAAACATCCTTCATTATTCATTTGTTAATTTTCAAAAATAAGCAACAACAAATCTATGGTGGTATAATCAGAATAGTGGTTACCTTTGGGAAGGAGGGATTCTGGGATGCTAGTGATACTGTATTTTCTTCATCTGAGTGCTAGTTACACAAGGATATTTGCTTTACAGTATGATTTGTGCACTTTTCTGTAAGTACACATACACAATTTTTTAAAACTTAATGTTATACCTATTTTTAACATTCTGGCTGGTATTTTCAGACTCTGAACTTAGAAACTGTGTTTTTCCTCTATTAGCACAACTATTAAAAGTAATTTGGGCCCTAGCTGGTTTGGCTTAGTGGATGGAGCATCAGCCTGCGGACTGAAGGGTCCCAGGTTCGATTCTGGTCAGGGGCATGTTCCTTGGTTGCGGGCACATCCCCAGTAGGAGGTGTGCAGGAGGCAGCTGATCGACGTTTCTCTCTCATCAATGTTTCTAACTCTCTATCCCTCTCCCTTCCTCTCTCTAAAAAATCAATAAAATATATATTTTTTTAAAAAAGTAATCAGGTGAAGTCTGAGCATGGGGCTCCTGGATTCCTAGGACACCACCTATTTGTCTGCAGAGATGTCAGGGTGGCAGCACAAAGTATTACAATCCCATAAGCCTATGCTTTCCCAAAAGTTAACTTGGCTTCACTCAATAATTTGGCCAGGATGATGAGTTAAACTTGGCTCAGAATATACTCTTGGAGAGCCATGCGTATATCTAAAATAAACCAAACTTTTCTGTTCCAGAAGTTTCAATTGTGCCTGCCTTAATTTTATCTGCTCCTTTTACTGCACTGCTCATGGCTCAGCAATTCAGAGACCTCTATTACCGACTCATTTATTATGGAACTAACTACTAAGTCAACCAAGACCCATAACCACCTAATAAATTATAAGAAAAACTTAAAAGAAGAGGAGGGTCACATAATGTGAAACCTTCTTTGACTCTTCCCAAATCCTCTATGCCGACAATGAACACCATCAGGTCTGATGCTTGCTTGACACTATTTCTTAGACTTTTATCTTTCCCTCACTACTACCAGGCCCTAACCACCTCCTGCCTAGATTACTATAATTTCTTTTACCTGGTCACCTTGAGATGTCAGCTTTCCCAATTCCAATCCAATCTGTACTTCACCACCAGATAAAATCTCATAAATATAGACTTTCTGCCACAATTACTCTATTTCTAGCTTTGAAGAACCTTTAAATCTGGGTGACTGAGAAACTCAGCTATTCTATTCATTCAACAAATAAGTTCAATATGCACTAAGTAACTGATACTGCATTTAGCCCCTGAGATACAAAGATGAGTAAGACTGTCCTTGACTTCAAAGAACTGAGGTGGCCTCGGGGGAGAAGGGTAGGGTCTATGAATAAAAAGCAGAATATGATGGTGTACATACTATAGTGGTGACATACACATAAACTGCCTCAGGAGCCCAATGAGAACCAACTCTGAGGGAAATGGGAAAACTTCAACAGAAGTGATAGTATATTTTGGATTTTGAAAAATGCAGAGAAGTTTACTAGGAGGGAAAAAAAAGGAAAGAATGCCTGATTCACCATTACTCACCACAGGAAGCCATCACTCAGTCTGACCATTCACAGTCTCACAGCAAATCCCCATTCTGCATTGTTCCTGGGTGTGCAATGCATAGTTCAACCTTGATGCAATTTCTTACTAAGGATCCCTTCTGTTTTCAGCTCTTTGTTTCTGTCCTGTAACCAGTTTTGCCCGTGGCACTGTTCTCTGCTCGTTTCTGAATGGCACAATTAAACAGCACAGGCTCTAGTGTCCAGTTCCTTGGGTTCTAATCAGAATGTACCTCACCCTTGGCCTAGTTATTTAATCTATCACTCTTTTTCCTCTTGTGCACAAGGGGGATAATAAGGGAACCTAACACATGCGGTTGTTCTGAGAATTAAATAAAATAATTGATATAGCCCTGACCGGTTTGGCTTAGTGGATAGAGCGTCAGCCTGTGGACTGAAGGGTTCCAGGTTCGATTCCAGTCAAGGGCATGTACCTTGGTTGCGGGCATATCCCCAGTGGGGGGTGTGCAGGAGGCAGCTGATCAATGTTTCTCTCTTATCGATGTTTCTAACTTTCTATCCCTCTCCCTTCCTCTCTGTAAAAAAATCAAAAAAATATATAAAAACATAAAATAATTGATATAAAGCACATAGTCAACATAATACAAGAAATAAAGTAGGAGCTGAAAGTCTTATCTGCAACTGTTAATACCTCATAGATATTAGAACATAAACTGTCTGGAAAGAACTGCCTTTACGTCTGTATTTATACCATCAGGTATGAGACTGGTGCTCAAATACTTTAGACCAAATTCACGAGTTAAAAAAACAAACAAACAAGTAGACCATTAGTATCATTCTTAGTTTCTCAGGAATACTAGTAATTCACTAAATTCAAGATACATATGACTGTTTAAATTTCCCCCTTTAAGAATTCTGATTGTAATGACCTTTGCTCAGAAGCATTCAATGAACATGATTTGAAAAACAGGAGACTACTAATAATTTATCCTTAAAAAACAACAAGACTATAGTTGGAAAATGCGGTGTTTTGTCCCTTAAAATAAGGTACCTAGATGACAGTTTTCTGATTGAATCTGTAATGTTTTTGCCAAATTGGCTCTAAAACACCCTTTTACAAAATTGGTATTTGAGAAAATAAATGACTTTTTTAAAAGAAACTTTAATTAAGCTTTGTGCCACCTTTTAAAGCATAACCTTTTACAAAATTGGTATTGGGGGGGAAATGACTTTTTTTTTTAAAGAAACTTAAGCTTTTTGACACCTTTCCATGAGCCATATTTTGTATATCCTACAAGGAGGTGTATCATATGGGCCTCCTGTATTCAGTTTCATGGGCTCCTTGATACCAACCTAGCATCCCAGAGTCCCACTGTAATATTGTGGCATATCTAGAACAATTTTATGACTCTATTTGCTACTATATAAAGGTTTCTTAGAAAAGTGATTCTATACTAGATGCTGACCACGGTTAAAAAGTATGGAAAACATACCTCATGTGTTACAACAGATGCCATTAGCAAAGAAATTCAATTTCATATAAACTGTCTATAGAAGCTAACAGGATTACCATGGATATCTAAACAAAAGAACACTCTCATTCTTCCTTACTCTTCACCACTGCAAAGAAAACTGACGAGGAAAGAAACCTCTTTGGCCTTTAGACCTGCATATGAAGTATAAGATGAAATACTAAGCTTAAAATACCACACAATGGAAATCAATGTGACATCTATCCATCCCCTTCTGAAGCAGGCTCAAAACACTAGGAAGCCGAAAAGTACAAGGTAGCCCCAGTCAGAAGAACAATAATCTTCTTGCCCTAGCTGATTTGGCTCAGTGGACAGAGTGTCAGCCTGCGGACCGTAGGGTCCCAGGTTCAATTCCGGTCAAAGGCACATACTTCGGTTGCAGGCTCCTCCCTGGCCTGGGCCCTGGCCTGGACCCTCGTCGGGACTCATGCAAGAGGCAACCAACCGATGTGTTTCTCTCACATTGATATTTCTCTCTGTCTTTCCCTCTCTCTTCCACACTCTCTAAAAATCAATGTAAAAATATCCTCGGGTAAGTATAAAAAAAAAGTCTTCTTCCCATTTTTTTCTGTCACTGCTCTTGTGTCTCAAATTGTAGATACTGTCCTTAAAAAACAAACTGCTCTTGTGTCTCAAACTGCAGATACCGTGCTTAAAAAACAAACAAAAAAAGAAATAACTAAACACATCATGATGAAGTAGACATCCTACTTTATTTCTCTAAAAGCAAACTGGTGAAACCAGTTGAATCTTCAAAGTCTAGCACTCAGAAGTGTGGTCACTGAAACCCTGGGACATTGAATGACTTACTCAAAAGTGCACAGCTTGCCCTGGCCGGTGTGGTTCAGTTGGTTGGGCCAACCCAAAGGGTTGAGAGTTTGATTCTAATCAGGGCACATACCCAGGTTGTAGGTTCAATCCTCAGTCAGGGTGCATATGGGAGACAATCGATCAATGTTTTTCTCTCACATTAATGTTTCTCTCTCTCTCACTCTCCCCTCTCTCCCTCTAAAATCAATTTTTTTTAAAAGTGCACAGCTAGTAAGTGGCAAGCCAACAGACTTCAAGATTTCCCTCAGTCTGTTGTGACAGAGAGGTAGAGGCAAGGTTAAACAGAGAGGAGACTGAGTACAGATACACAGTTGACCCTTGAACAATGTGGTAATTAGGGGCACTGACCCCCAATACCATCAAAAATCTGCACATAACTTCTAACTCCCCAAAAACTTAACTACTAATAGCCTACTGTTAACCAGAAGTCTTACCAAGAACAAAGTCGATTAACACATTTTCATGTTAAATGTATTATATATTGTATTCTTACAATAAGCTAAACAAAAGACAATATTAAGAAAATCATGAGAAAATACCTATATTTTATGCATTCATGACATACCTAACTTTTTCTTAATTTAAATAATTATGCTAAGCTACACAGTTTGTCTGTTTTTCAATTACTGCAAATCTTCAAAAAATATTCCAATATAGCTATGCAAAAAAATCCACATAGAAGTGAACTTATGCATTTCAAAACTATGCTGTTCAAGGATTAACTGTACATTGAGGTAATTAACTCTAACAATTATGTACACAGTTCCTGGGGAGAAATTGTCTCCTACTGAAAGAAAGAAACAGAGAGCCATACTATGTCCCAGGAAAGCAAGGCCAGGGTAGGTACATTTACCACAACTTATGAACATGCATCTGCAACTAACTATTGGAGTTCTGCATTTGCCTCAGAAGGGCTCATCAATGTCTTGCCTACAGCTTAAATCTGAACAGTGTTTGCCCTTTGGGAGTGAGCCCTAGCCAATTTGGCTCAGTTGGTAGAGCAATGGCCTATGGACTGAAAGGTCCCGGGTTCAATTCCAGTCATGGGCACATACCTCGGTTGCTGGCTAGATCCCCAGCCCTGGTCAGGGCACATGCGGGAGACAACCAATCAATGTGTCTCTCTCGAAGTTTCTCTCTCTCTCCCTCTCCTTTCTATTCTCTAAAAATCAATGGAAAAATATCCTCGGGTGAGGATTAACAAAAAAAGGGGAGTAACTATAGATATAACTTTGTACAATATCATCATGCAGATACTTAATAGTTGATTAAAACATACATTCTGGCCACATCTAACCATAATTCTAGTCATTAAAAGGCACTTTTATGCTTTAGTCTAAAACTACCATAAAGTTGACCAATGGTAAAATATTCCCCCCAGTATTTCTTGAGTTTGCACAGTGTCCCGTCAGATTTTCTGTCTCTTCCATGAACAAAGGGGTCTGTTTATTCTGAGGACCATGAGTTAGAAGCAAGATGACTGCCAGGCGTCTGGGCAGAAAGCCCACTGGTCCCACTATGGTAGGGATGAGGTGGAGGCAGCATATTCTGTCCATGGGGACCAATTAGAGAAAACATCTTATACACAGAGAACACTATGTTTTATGCTGGGAAAACCTGTCCATGTACCACTGGACAATACATTAAAAACAAGAGACACCATTTAGCTTCCAATGGACAGGTGTACTGATTTCACAATTTAAAAAAAAAATCAAAAGACTAAGGAGTCATAACAAGTAAATGCTATATCTGATTCTCGACTAGATCCTGTACTGAAGGAGGAAAAAATGCTATAAAAAACATAACTGGGCCAATTGACAAAATCAGACTACAGACTGTAGATCAGATAAAAGCACTGAATCTGAATCATTCAATTAGTTGAAGTTGATGACTGAACTGTGGTTATGCAATACAATATCCTATTAGGAAATATACTATCCTATCTAATAAAGCAAGATCATGCAAATTGACCATCATGCCATAACAAGATGGCTGCACCCACAGCAGAGGCGGAGATCCCGTAACACAAGAAGGCTGTGCCCATTAACGAGCAATCAGCAGGGACCTGAGGCTGCGTGGCACTGGGATGGGGCAGGGGACCTGGTGGGGCTTGACAGGGGACCTCAGGCCATGCCCTCCGCCCCAGTGCTGAGCTAGGGGACCTCAGGCCGCGCCCCCCGCCCCAGAACCAGGCTGGGGCACCTGAGGCCGTGCTTCCCGCCATGTGGAGCTTGACAGGGGACCTCAGGACACGCCCCCTGCCCACAGGGCTTGACAGGGGACCTCAGGCTCTGCTTCCCCACCCGTGCAGTATTCACGGAGGACCTCAAGGCATGCCCCCTGCCCTGGCCCAGGCCAGGGGACCTCAGGCCATACCCCCCACCCTGGCAGGGTTTTATGGTGGTGGGGCCAGCCAGGTCTGGATCTAGCCCAATGGAGGTGGGGCCGGCCAGGTCTGGGTCTCACACGATTTCAAGGTGCACGTGGGTGGGCGGGAACTTGATTCTGGTTCTTGTGGCACGCCCCAGACTCTGACAGGAATAAGATTTTCATATACATTTTACTAATTTTCTTTCATCTCTGACACTTCTATTATAGAGAAAGGGCAAATAGCAATATTAAAATGTTTCCTCTAATTAATTCACTTTTAATGTGCACAAATTTCGTGCACCGGGTCACTAGTATAGGAATATTAGCCTATGACATAGGCAATTTAATTTCAAGTAGATCAGAAAAAAACGGTGTATGAATGCATGTGTGTGCATATACAGTTGACTCCTAAACAATGGAGATTTGATTTATGCAGGTCCACCTATACACAGATTTTTTTTTTCAATAAATACACAGTCAACCCTCCATATTCCCAGGTTTTGCACCTTCAACTTCAACCAACCACAGATCAAAACAGTTGGCACTCCAGCCCTAACCAGTTTGGCTCAGTGGATAGAACATCGGCCTGCGCACTGAAAGGTCCCAGATTCAATTCCGGTCAAGGGCATGTACCTTGGTTGCGTGCATATCCCCAGTAGGGGGTGTGCAGGAGGCAGCTGATCAATGTTTCTCTCTCATCGATGTTTCTAACTCTCTATCCCTCTCCCTTCCTCTCTGTAAAAAATCAATAAAATATATTTTTAAAAAAAAACAAAACAAAAAACAGTTGGCAGTCCAAGCCTGCAAAGAGCTAACTGTATGCATTGTTCTACAGTATTTTACATACAGGACTTGAGGATCAGCAGATTTTGGTATCTAGGAAGGAGTCCTAGAATCAATAACCTACTTATACCAAGGGACTGAATTTTGGGGAGTCAAAAGTTAAATGCAGATTTTCAATTGCACGGGGGTTGGCATCCCTAAGCCCCTGCGTTGTTTAAGAGTCAATTGTATATACATAGAGAAAGTGCAAATAAAGCAAATGGAAACTGTTAGCAATAGGTGAGTATGGGTAAAGGGAATAAAAGTGTTCTTTGTACTACTCATTCCTTGCAATCTTTCCATCAATTTGAAATTATTTCCAAATAAAAAGTGTTTTAAAATGTCACCTGTTGGATTGGTACCCTTCACCTTGTTCCTCACTGTTCTAAACTAGCTGGACAAACAGAAAAGAGAACATGAGGAAAGGATAGAACAGAAAGGAGATTACTTTATTTCTCAGACACCAGGTTTAGGAAATTATTTCTCAGACACCAGGTTTAACATCACACATAGTTTTGGGAAAATGATATTAAATAGTCTGGACATTAAAAAACTTGCATCTGCTGGTTGGGCAACAACCATATCCCACTAGGAGCTAAACTACATATAACTTATATACTTATTTATATTCCAGTCAGAAGGCTTTCATTGTACAGCCAAAGGGGGAAAAAAAGCAAATGAGAAAATAGTTCTTCTGCAAGAAACTGTCTAAAATAAGTGAGTAATATAACTAAGAATAGTCCCTCTCTCTTCACAATCCAATCTGCTATTTCCCAGATACATATCCCAGGAGGATAAAGCATTAATATCTGTATGCCTCATCAATTAGACTCAAAAGATACTTATTGAGCACATTAAGGCATGCAACCAAGAATTCCTAAAACAGAATCACAAAATCTTTAGAGAGAAATAAATAAACCCCAGAGAACAGCAAGTCCAAACTCATTTACAGATGAGGAAAATGAAGTTCAGAGAGTATCTTGCCCAAAGTGACCAGCTTCCCTGCGACAGCTCCTCTGCCTCTGAGAGCAGCACAGAGGAGTTTTGCTCCCAGAGCCATAAGGACAAAGACTCAGATGACATTACCTTGCACTGGATAAAATCAGGTAATCAATGAGTGTAAAACTGATGGACCACTGTAAACGCATGCTGGAAATCTAAAACCACGACACTGTAAATCATTTCATTTCAGCTGCTGCTACCAACTACAACTGTTTAAAAGCAAGTCTCTTATAAAAGCCATATCCTTCATCCTAAATTATTCCTGGACAGAATTTGCATTTTAAATAACAGTTAAAATAATTTATTTGATTTTGGCATGAATCTCCAGACTAGCTCAGTGGATAGAGCATCGATCTTCGAACTGAAGGGTCTCAGGGTCAATTCCAGTCAAGGGCACATGCCTGGGTTGTGGGCTCAATCCCCAGTGGGGGACGTGCAAGAGGCAGCTGATCAATGATTATCTCTCACCATTGATGTTTCTATCTCTTTCTCCCTTTCCCTTCCTCTCTGATATCAATAAAAATATATTAAAAAAGAAAAAAAGAATCTCGGGAGTATATTATAGACTGCTGGGATTAAGGGGAGCATAATCACTTCATTTCTCCCTTCCAGGTTATATCCAGCTGCCATATAGTCTCCAGAACCCATGTGCAGATCAAAGTCGAATGTCCTCACCCAGTTTGGCTTAGTGGATAGAGTGTCGGCCTGTGGACTGAAGGGTCCCAGGTTCGATTCTGGTCAAGGGCATGTACCTCAGTTGCAGGCTTGATCCAATTGATATGTCTCTCTCACATCAATGTTTCTCTCTCTGCCTCTCCCCTACCCTTCCACTCTCTCTAAAAATGAATGGGAAAATATCCTTGGGTGAGGATTAACAAAAAAAAGTCTAATGTCCTCTTCATGACTGGCAAAGCTTTGCAATCAAGCCTCCTCCATCCCACCCTGAAATGACCTTACCCGCTCCGGCCTAGCTACAACAGGAAGGCAGGACACAGAGGAAGACAAGCTTCTCCTGAGGGTAAGCAGGTGGCAGGGTACAAGCACAAAGCTAGACAGTGTTCTGATGCAGCAACCTCACACCTGGCAGATATAGGCCAATGGTGTCAGACTCTCCCCAGTATGCCCATCATAAATAAAACAAGAGATAAATCGCTCCTGTGGGACAAAAAAAAATGAGAGGGGGGAGACAAAGCTCAGAAAAATGTGCTCCAATACTGCTCCCACCTGGGGTACATACAGATAATAACTCCCTGAATGTGCACTAAGGCAAGAACGAGGGTACACAGAAAGGGCACAAGGGTACATGATGAAAGAGAATCATTGGTTGGCTGCCTCCTGCACACCCCCTACTGGGTATCAAGCCCACAACCCGGCATGTGCCCTGATTGGGGACTGAACCAGTGACCTCTTGGTTCATGGGTCAACACTCAACCACTGAACCATACCGGCCAGGCAGTACCTATTTCATCTGCACAAGCAATGAGAGGACTGACAGGCTTCATGAGAATCAGTGCTGCCACTGAGAAGCACTTGGTCACAGCAAGGCAGGGAAAATAACAGGTTAGAGCCAGTCCTGGTGAACAGCCTGTGATTCTGGTCGAATTCTGCAAGGTCATAGAGCAGAGGTTCTCAACTTTCTGGCCCTTTAAATACAGTTCCTCATGTTGTGACCCAACCATAAAATTATTGTCGTTGCTACTTCATAACGTAATGTTGCTACTGTTATGAATCGTAATGTAAATATCTGATATGCAGGATGGTCTTAGGCGACCCCTGTGAAAGGGTCATTCGACCGCTAAAGGGGTCACGACCCCACAGGTTGAGAATCGCTGTCATAGAGCATCCTTGGTATTATATGCAATCAGGTGTGAATACTCCGACTGATTATAAAGCACTATGTAAATGTTGGCTAATATAGTCAGACTTTCCACACTACAAGTTTCTCTTTCCCAAACTCCATGCTTGGATTTGCTTTTATAAAAGCAAAGTCCGTAAGTTGTCACTAACCTGTCCCTCTCAATACACCCAGCACCACCTTCATGATCAGTCACATTACTCAACGACTCTCAAAGTATCATTACCAACTGCCAAAGGGAGCTTACATATCCCACACAACACAAACGATGATGTGAGAGCAGCTGCTAGGGCAGTGGTTCTCAACCTTGGCTGCACATTAGAATCACCTGGGAATCTTTTTAAAATCCTGATTCCTGGGCCTCATCCTCCAGAAATTGTTTCTTTGTTATGGGGTGAGGCCACAACATTAGTAACAAAGAAACAGAATTTCCAGAGGATGAGGCCCAGAAATCAGGATTTTAAAAAGATTCCCAGGTGATTCTAATGTGCAGCCAAGGTTGAGAACCACTGTGCTAGCCTAGGGGAACTTTGGTAGTGTTATATTATGCAAAAAGTGTGACTGTGCTATATAAGCAGAGATCTGTATTCAGTAGGAAGTGATTGTTCCTGGGGGAGGGGGGGGGGAGCCAGGAGGGGAGTCTACTAGGAAACGCCCCTCCCATCACCACAGAGGACTATTAGCCCCAAACAGAAAAGACACCACTCAATTTGCAGCCAGCCAGGGCCTCTCCTGTGTTCTAGGTCTGCACAGCACTTCTAGTCAATCCAATTTTAAGTTTTCCTTTCAATAGTATGCTTCGTAATCAAAAGTATGATTATGTTTAAAAAGTTATGACTTCTACAACACAGAAAACTATATTGTATTATTGAAACTATACATGATTCCCTCCACTACCTCACTGGAGATTCACTGGGTTAGAAAAGCAGAAAGGCAGCAGTTTGTTTGTTTATGGGGGAAGGTGCACAGGAGAAAAGAAATAGGTACGGCCCGGCCGGTGTGGCTCAGTGGTTAAGCACCGACCAATGAACCAAGAGGTCCCTGGTTCAATCCCCAGTCAGGGCACATGCCCGGGTTGTGGGCTCCATCCCCAGTAAGGGGGGAGTGCAGGAGGCAGCCAACCAATGATTCTCTTTCATCACTGATGTTTCTATCTCTCTCCCTCTCGCTCCCTCTCACTCTAAAAAAAGCAATAAAAACATTTTAAAAACAAATAAATAGGTACTTAGCTCCTGTCTAATTTCCCAACCCTACCAGGAACCTTGGCCTTGCTCACAGCCCTGCATACTGAAGGGGGGACTCTACATGGAGTTTTCCAGTGGCTTCCAATCCCCACAACAGGCTTGGGAGGGGAGCACATGTCACCCTTCCCACAGTTCTCAGCTGACACTGCTAAAACACAAGGGAAAGGAGTGGGAGAGCAATCCAGCGCTGTTTTGATTCACTCTGAAACCAGCGCTGCTCCTTCGGGATGGGCAACAGCGCACAGCCAAGGACGAGAATGTCCATAGCATTCCGCCTGTGCCCTTCCACTGTACAGATGGCTGGCTTCTCCCTATCCTAGGAATGCCTTAACATGAATTGTTTGTCCAGTGTTGTTGTGAAGGGTGTGGGCTCTAGTGTCAGCCCCAGATCTGCATCTGATTTTTTACTTCACCACTTAGGATTTTCATGATCTTGAGCAACTTAACCTCTCTGAGCCTCAAGAGGTTAAGTTTTTCACTTGCAAAATGGATTTACAACAATACTCCCTCCCCATCACCAGATAGTTTTGAGAAGCAGACAAAATATATGTAAATCCCTTGGCACCCTGACCATAGTGAGCAAAACAATCTTACTGTATTTCCCTGGTGAGTCAATAAGCTTTAACAAAACAAAAACAAAAACAAAAGGGAAGAAACTCGGGCTAGAAAGGGTCAATAGGGGGGAAAATGGGACCTATGTAATACTTTCAACAATAAAGATTTTAAAAAAGAAAGAAACCAAATAAGCAAAAGTCCCAACTAAATGCTTAAAAAATCCCCAGAATACCAACCATTTTCACTCTCATTTTTATACAGATCACCTCTCGGCACTGCAAACAAAGAATACAAGAATGGCACCACACATCCTCCAGGCTTCTATTTATGTATGGGTCAACGCAGGTTTGGTATTAGATCCATGATTCTAGCTGTGAACACTGTTTTGTTTATTTGTTTTCAGAAAGAAGTATCACATAGAACCCCAGTATATGAAACAGACTCAATCAGAGGCTCTGTTTACTTAGTGGGGGTGGGGGAGTGGGATTCAAAGCCTTTACACTCCCAAATCCAGCACATGAAACTGCACCAAGAAACCCTATGGGGGAAAAAGAAACCCTGTGGGCCTACAGAGCACAGAAAACCCCCCGATAAAACACCTCTGCACTGAAGCCCTCCAGGCACTTTATCATTCATGCCCTACAAGTCTAGAAATAGAAACTTGTCTTCAGGTAATAAACGGTTGCTGAAAAACTGGTTTGTAAATTCTCTCAAGTATCTTGCAACCACTTCAACCACCTCATTACCACCCAGGGTCTTTGCCACCTGACCACTGTTTAACCCAATAACTGCATCTCCTGGCTCTATCCTGCCCCCTGAACTTCACTGTGCCCACACTCCCTCATCTAGTCTCCTCATCCTATGTGTCAGCCAGACCCAACTTCTAACTTACCCTCCACATAACCTTTCCTTGACTTCACACGTCACTTCCTCTATCTAGAATGCTCTTCTCTACCTGGAAAACTTCTACCTGTGCATTAAAATGTCACTCCCTGAAAATGTCACTACATCTGTGAAGCCTCCTGTTACCCCCCCTAGCAGGGCCAGTCACTCTTCCTGGGCTTCCTAACATTGCACTGCATACAGTGACCTGAATTTACTTTTCACTCGCATTCAGTGCTGGCAAGTGCATGAGCTAGAGCCACCTCAATGGAAGATGGCTTAGCAACAACTATCAAAAATTTAAATGCACAGACAACACCCAGCAAGTGCACTTTTAGCAACTTTTTCCTCCAAAAGTTTACATGTAAAAAGGACCTTCATGTCAACACTGTAAAACAAAAGATTGGAAACCACCTAAATTTCCATCAAAGCAAGATTGGTTAAAGAAGGTACGTCCATACATAGATTGCAATGCAACTGTGAATACAGTAGGAAAGCCCTGGCTGGGTGGAGCAATATTCCATACCCCAGAAAGGTTGCAGGTTCGATTCCTAGTCAGAGCACATGCCTAGGTTTCAGGTTCAATCCCTGGTCAAGGTGCATGCAGGAGGCAACTGATAGATGTTTCTCTCATCTCTCTCTCTCTCTCTCTCTCTCTCTCTCTCCCTTTCTCTCTCTCAAATCAATGAACATATCCTCAGGTGAGGATTAAAAATAAAAAAATAAAAAACAGTAGGGAAGCTCTATACATGAAACTATATCCAATATAAATTAAATGTTTTAAAAAGGCACAAAAACAGTGTAGCAGTGTGTATAATATGCTGCCTATTGATGGAGAAACAGTAAGTAATATACATACTATGTAAACACACACTGTTTTACTAAACTGGTAATGCTAGCTGCCCCTAGGGAAGAGAATAGGTTTCTGGGGACAGGGGAAAAGAAAGAGGCTAATACTCTGTACACTTTCTTATATCATTTAAATGTTGTACACTATTTGTTTTAAAAAAGATAAAAAGGAATTACCAGCTAATGTGCCAGTTTACCTAGTAGCCTAGGAGTGCACAGGCAGAGACTACTTCCTATTCATCTCTACGGTCCCAGGGTCTAGCGCACAGTAGGAACTTCATAAATGTTTACTGTGCTGCAGGCCGGTGTGGTTCAGCATTTGAGCGTTGACCTATGAACCAGGAGGTCATGATTCGATTCCCCATCAGGGCACATGCCTGGGTTGCGGGCTCAATCCTGACGGGGACATGCAGGAGAAAGCCCATCAATGAGTCTCACTCATCATTGATGTTTCTATTCCTTTCTTTCTCCCTTCCTCTCTAAAATCTGTAAATAAAAAATTAAAATTAAAAAAAATAAATGTTTGCTGCAGAAATTATTTCAACTATTTCTCCCTTTTTTTAATCTGGTTTTTATTTTTATTAAATTTATTGGAGTGATATTGGTTAATAGCATCATATAGGTTTCAAGTATACATTTCTATGAGTTATTCAATGGTGATAACTTAAGCTAATATTTACTTAGCACTTATAACACCAGACACTGTCCTAAGTATTTGACATGATTAAGTCCTTTAATCCTCATGACAATCGAACTGCACAGATGAGGAAACCAAGGTCCAGAATGATTAAGTAATTTGTCACTGGTCACACACCTAGGTAAGTGGCACAGGCAGGATTCAAACACTGGCCCCAAAACCCTGCTCTTAAACATGAGGTCATATTATTCTTCACATACCTAGGAATAGACTGAAATCACTGAACACTGAAGTACACTCCTTACTGAATACTTGCTACAAAAATCTTCTGTCTTTAACTGCTGAATCATAAAAGCTGAAGTAAAGTCAGTTAGGCCACTGCCTACGTGGGGACTAAGGAATCCCCAAGGAAGCTCTGATCTTGGCTTTCTGGTTCATGTGCACCCAACTCACCCCCAAGAGGATCGGGCTCTGGGGAAATGATTCAGACTAATCAAAGTAAGACACTGGCCTGCCCACCTGTGAATTTACCGTGGAGGCTACATTTGGTTTAATAAATAAAATCCTCTATCTATATCAAGCATTCCATCTCAGTGGGTGCCTAATCTAATGAATGGGAAGACCTCCCTTCCATTTTGGAAAAAGACTCTACCTGAAAAATGAAAACCACGTACTGTACTTAGAAGCACAATTTCCCACCACTCAGATTTCCAGTGAAGATGTCAAACACTGAGAAACAGACGCCCCTGGACCCTTTCTTGTTGTCCCCGATACCATTCTTACTCTTAAGCAAAATTTCAGACTTTTCCTGAGGCCTCATGTATTGGATACTTTCACAAACTTATTTATTAGTTTTCAGGCTATTTGTTGGTGCTGCTATTTTTTTAAATATATTTTTACTGATTTCACAGAAGGGAGGAGAGACAGAAACATCAATGATAAGAGAGAATCAATCAATGATCAGCTGCCTCCTACCCACCCCACACTGTGGATTAAGCCCAACTTGGGAATGTGCCCTGACCGAGAATCTAACCATGACCTCCTGGTTCATAGGTCAATGCTCAACCACTGAGCCACGCTGGTTGGGTGGGCAGTGTTGCTATTTTTTTATTACACAGAGAAGCATTTTACCTGAAAGTTCTCCGAATCACACTGCTATAGAGGTTAACTTCCAGGAATTCCCTGTATAGCCCCAGCCTTGGAATGTGCTGTCACTGCACTGGCTTTCTCTCTCCAAGCACCACCAGACACTTCCTGTCTTGGTCCCTATTTTAGGTTCCTTCCTACTCCAAGGCCCATAGCCCTCTGTGCACCATCATAAACTAGGAACGGGCATCTTAACCAAGTAAATGTGTTCAAGTCAAGCGTGTTGCCATAGCTGGATTGTTAATTTTCAAACTATAATACATAGATTCGATTCAAACTTTAATTCATCTTTTCTTCCTGCTTTAAAAGATCTTGAGAGGCCATCTATGATTCCGTTCATATGATTCCAGAATAAACATATCCACAGAGACAGAAGCAGCAGATTCGTGGCTGCCAGGGCTAGGGGAAGGAGGAATGGAGTTAATAGATACAGTTTCCTTTGGAGTGATGAAGAAGCTCTAGAACTAAAGTGGCAATGATTATACAACATGGTGAATGTACTGTAATGTCACTGAACTGTACATTTCAAAATGGTAAATTTTATGCTATATGTATTGTACTACATACTACAAATTTAAAAATAACCAACTTAAGACTATGAAAAAATATGTTAAGGCACCACTTCTAATACTTTAAAGTAAGTATAAAGAATATTTAAATAGTAATAAAGCATACAGTGTCTGTCTACTATTAACAGATAAAAATAAAATCTACCTTGGTAACTTTTCCTACAAAAAATTTTTTTAAGAGATGAGAACAATGAAAAGCCATTTTTAACCTATTAAGTTGCAATGTTTTTCTTAAGACCACCCAATGCTGATGAGTGTATTTATCTCCAGTTGGTGGGAAGAATAAACTAGCATAACCTTTCTGGAAAATTCTGATGACGTACCTTAAAAGTGTTCATACTAAATCTAAAACTATTTTAATATAAAAGGTTTTTTAAAAATCTTCATACCCTTGGGTCCTTCTGGGAATCTAGCCTAAGACAATTTTCTGAACTACAGAAAAAGCTTTTTGCAAAAACATCAATCATATATTATTTACAATGGCAAAAAAAAAAAAAAAATAGAATAATCTATGCCCAAGAATCCATGTAATGCTATATTATACAGCCATTGTAAATATTTATGAAGTGTTTAATTATTTGGAAAAACCATTTATACTATAATGTTAAGTGGGAAAGGAAGAAGAAAAAACTGCATTTACAGTGTGATCTCAACCATACTTAAAAAGTAAATAAAGACTAGAAGGGCCCCGCTGGTGTGGCTCAGTGGTTGAGAGTCAACCCATGAACCAGGAAGTCATGGTTCAATTCCCAGTCAGAGCATATTCCCAGGTTTCAGGCTCAATCCCTCGTAGGAGGTGTGCAGGAGGCAGCCAATCAATGATTCTCTGTCACCATTGATGTTTCTCTCTCTACCCTTCTCCTTTCCTCTCTGAAATCAATAAAAACATTATATTAAAAAAAATTATTTTTAAAGACTAGCAGGAAATAAACCAAAATGTTATTAAAGGTTCAATCAGATGGTGGTTCATTCTTGTCTTTTTATACTTAACAATTACTCCAGAATCCAAAATACTTTTTTTTTTTAAAGATTTTTTGACTGGCTTTTAGGGAGAGAGGAAGGAAGAGGGAGAAAGAGAGAGAAACATACATGTGAGAGTAATACATAAGCCACCTCTTGCACACCCCCTACCGGGGATCGAGCCTGCAACCTGGACATGTGCCCTGACAGAGAATCGAACTGGCAACCTTTCAGTGCATGGAATGACACCCAACCGAGCCACACCAGCCAGGGCCCAAAATATGCTTTACATTATGAAAATAATAACTAAGCAAAATCAAGAGATGGCAGAGAAGGCTTTCTGATGGCACCAGTACCTGCTTTAATTGCCAAATAGTACTAGAACAAGGAAGGTGTGGAAACTGAACTAAATTACTGGCCACAACCTTGGAAGGCTTGACTACTGCAGGGATTTTGTTATTGTTGTTGTCATTGTTTTGGCGGGTGTTGTTTGTTTCTCTTTAAATAAATCCCTAAGGGAGAAGAGTATACAGGAACTCCCTGTACTATTTTTGTGGTACTTCTGCAATTATAAAATGATCTCAAAATAAGACATTTAAATTAAATAAATCCATGCAGAGTGTAGATAAATAATTTTCTGGGCCATAATAAAGCACAGGGCTCCTTTCTCCATGAGTTAAACAAACACCTTTCCTGGAGTGGTTGCCTTCACAGAAATCACCTCTGCTGTCTAGTAGAAGCCTTGCTCTTCAACATTTCAAAGCTTTCACCTTCATGAACTAACCTAAACACATTGAGCTTTTTCACTTTGCCATGTATGCCTATGGCTCCATCTGCCCCAAATGGCCCTTCTGTTTTCTCACCTCAGGCCCCAACCTCTTTTTTAGTGACTTCCCATTTTTGTTTTGAAACCCAACTCAGTTGTCACCTCCTTCGGAAAGCCTTCCCTGATACAGTCCTCCCATTCCCAATTTGGCTGGGCTTTTTTTTTTTTAAAGTACAGTTGTACTTCGACAAGGTTTTATTTCTGTACTTCACTCCCAGCACTGTAATCATTTGCAGACATGTATATCTCCTCATGAAGGGTTATAAACTTCCAGAAGTTATAAACTTCTATAGCCTCTTGCTTGCATTCAAGAGCTATTGACCAGATGAATTCCCAATTATTTTGCAACTCTGTTGCAAGTAAGCCCCCAAAATTCACCAACAATGCTTCCTTCCAGGCCTGACTTTCCTTCCAATAAAGAATTACAAATTACACACACCCTGATGCATAGACTCACCAGGAGTTAGTCTATCTCCAACTGGCTCTAAGGCAGGGGTGGGCAAACTTTTTGACTCGAGGGCCACAATGGGTTCTTAAACTGGACTGGAGGGCCAGAACAAAAGCATAGATGGAGTGTTTGTGTGAACTAATATAAATTCAAAGTAAACATCATTACATAAAAGGGTACGGTCTTTTTTTTTTTAGTATTATTCATTTCAAATAATTTGCCATAGTTTGCCCACAGCTGCTCTAAATAATGAGCAATGTTTGTAATGGCCCAGCACTCATCCAACATTAGGAACTGCTTTTCCTACACCTAGAATAGGTGGATCCAAGACACCAAATTTTAACATTCTACTCTCTAATGTATCCATAACTTTCATTTGCTAACTAAAAGCTTTAACTTCCTCATACCTCTTTTTTTAAATATATTTTTATTTATTTCTGAGAGGAAGGGAGAGGGAGAGAGAAACAGAAACATCAATGATGAGAGAGAATCATTGATCGGCTGCCTCCTGCAAAAAGGGATTGAGCCTGCAACCCGGCATGTGTCCTGACAGGAAATCGAACCAGTAACCTCTTGGTTCATAGGTTAACACTCAACCACTGACCCATACTGGCCAGGCTCATCACCAGTTCTTAAGTTGAATTTCTTTGGGGAATTATCTTCCATAGAGTAATGAAGATTTTTATAACCCGCCCCCCCCCCCCCCCCCCCCCCCCCACAGCTGTAGCCTTGAAGACTAAAGAACCTCCAGGCTGTATGACGCTAGGAGGTCAGCTGGGCCCACTCACTAACCAGCCAAGTGACTTGCTCCAGACACCTGAAGGGACTGCAAGGCATACCTTTTTAAAATAGCAAATGAATATTAAAGGCTTTGAAAGTAACTGACAAAAAATCAAAAACACAAGTATTCAATATCAAGGGTCTACAGAATATGCCAATCTTTCATTTTCCATCTGTTCACTATTGTGGTGTAAAGGGGGATTCTTTTTCTCAAGAGTTTTTTTACAATTCTTTGAGATATTTTCAAAAGCCTTCAAGTTTCTTCTCATTCTTAGAAGTCTCCTTTACAGATAAACCAGGATGTGATTTTCAGTACCTCTCAGTAAAATATGCTTGTCCACAGAGCTCTGGGGACACGGACCAGCCACCTCCACAGTAAAATGAGGCCACATGGTGTTCCTCTCAAGTGACATATGTGCCTGGATCTTTAACTGGTTTGTGACGACTGGAGATGGAAGGAATGGAAGAGGGAAGGGGAGGAGGAAAAAAAGAATATATATAGATTTTTAACAAGTGTTTAAGGCACAACCCAGTATTTTCAAGAAATTTCAGGTTTACAGAGAGCTGCTCTGACTTATAGGTGCCTTCCTTTAACCGGGTGTAGGCTCTCTTTGTCACTAAGGGAATTTCACTGGAAAATTAGAGAAACCCTACACATGATTGCCAAACTCTCCTATGAAGCTACTTCATATATCCTTAACATTTTAAATTCATACTCTGGTTCATAAACCCAAGTAACAGAACTAATAACAATGATTACCAGAAAAATCAGTTCACCAAGGTGAGCTCTGCAACTTTCTGGCAATGTAATTGCTTTCCTACAGTTAAACCTATTCTTACACTATGTTATGACATAAAGCCAAATGGGAAGAAATAATACATTTTAACTACAAGGAACAGCAAACAGGTAAATAAATGTATGATGATTTAGAAAACTACCAGAGCCCTAGCTGGTTTGGCTCAGGGGATAGAGCGTCGGCCTGAGGACTGAAGGGTCACAGGTTCGATTCTGGTCAATGGCACATACTTCAGTTGCAGTATCTCAGGGCATGTGCAGGATGCAACCAATCAATGCTCACATCGACGTTTCTCTCATCTCTCCTCTTCCTTTCCACTCTCTCTAAAAATCAATGGAAAAATCCTCAGGTGAGGATAACAAAAAAAGGAAGAAAAGAAAACTAACAGATTATTTAGTTCTATCACCAAGACAATCATTTTATTCAAGTCCACAATATTAGTACACACGAAATATTAATATTCTTATTCTGACTAAAATCAGCAGCATAAGATTTAAACAAATGTGCAAGCTATTCCAAACCTCACTCTTTCAGCACTGTAACATTATTCAGCCAAATTACTTTTTTTTTTTAATGTTGGCTGACCCAACAGAAAAATGTACAAAGATCAGGGAGATCAGGAATGGTCAGCTAATGTAGGAAAAAATACATATGACAATAAAATATTAAAAGATATTCCAGCCTGGCCGGTGTGCTCAATGGCTGAGCATCGACCCATGGTCCAGGAGTTCATGGTTCTATTCCCAGTCAGGGCACATGCCTGGGTTGCGGGCTCGATCCCCAGTGTGGGGCATGCAGGAGACAGCCGATCAATGGCTCTCATCATTAATGTTTCTATCTCTCTCACTGTCTCTCTGAAATCAATAAAAACATTTTTAAAAAAAGAACCAGTGTAGCCCTGGCCGGTGGCTCAGTTGGTTGGAGCATTGTTCCATACACTGAAAGGTCACAAGTTTGATTACCAGTCAGGGCACATACCAAGGTTGTGGGTTTGAGCCCCAGGCAGGGAACATGCCAGGGACAACTGATGGCTGTTTCATTCTCATGTAAATGTCTCTCTCTCTTTCTCCCTCTCCTTTTATCCCTCTCTAAAATCAGTAAAAGCATGTCCTTGGGTGAGGATTAAAAACAAAACAGTGGAGAATATTGAATCCTTTAAAATATAAAACTAAGACTAAATACTGAAAAAACTGGGGATACAGACCAGGCTATAAATGCTCTAAAGATACTGACAAAGTAAAATAATCAAGAGTGAAGAGGAGAAAATGGAATGAGTACAAATTTTCTTATTTTTCCAACTATGAAACATACTAATACTACTGTCTAGAACTGAAACATAGTATACTTATTTAAAACTAGAGGTCCGGGGCACAAATTCGTGCAGGGGTGGGGTCCAGCCGGCCCACCCCGATGGGATAGGGCATGGGAGGTTGGCCGGCTGGCCCCACCCCCAATCAGGGTAGGGGGGGGTCAATCGGGGGCAGGGCCGGCTGGGGAGAGGGGCTGCGGGCAGTTGGCCAGCCAGCCCCGCCCCCTGGTCAAACTCCCTGTCAAACTCCAGTCGAGGGGACAATTTGCATATTAGCCTTTTTTTTTTTAATTTTGATATGTTGGATTTTATTACTTTTAAAATTGTACAAAGAGCACATGTGCATGAGTTAAAAAAGACAAAGAAAATGTAGGGTGTTAAAAAAAGAAATCTGAGACATGAAACAAAACAATTCCACTCTGTGAATTCAAATAAAAAGGTATTTGCTTACCAAAGAAGTGTTAGGCTAATATATTAAGAAGTCCTTTGATTAGGATACAGTATAAGACCATTCTGCAACTACTCATTAACAGGTCAGACTCAATCTCACGAATACAGGATGGATCATGCATATTAGCCTTTTTTATATAGGATGCCATATTCTTAATTTTTTTATAATCTTTTCCCTTAACCTAGAGGGATTTATCAAGAGCTAATAATTATTAAAGCAAAGATTTGAAATTTGACAATTCCTCTTTCAGTTTCACTTATTTTTCTTCTATTATATTCAAATGAGATGGATAGACCTTAAGGGCATTGTACTTAGTAAAAAAAAAAGTCGATCTAAGGTTACATATGGCAGATAACATGCATATACCATTCTCAAAGTGACTGCTGGGAGGGAGGGAGACTACAAACACAAAGAGAATTAGGCTAGAGGGAGTTCTTTTGTGGTGATGGGACAGTTTTGTGCCTTGATTGTGGTGGCAGTTATCTGAATCAACACATGGAATAAACTGCATAGAACTATACACACACATGAATATAGGTTAAAAAACTGTCCGGCTGGTGTGGTTCAGTGGTTGAGCATCAATCCATGCACCAAAAGATCACCAGTTTGATTCTTGGTCAAGGCACATGCCCAGGTTGCAGGCCCGATCCTGGTTGGAGCTATACAGGAGGCAGCGGATTAATGTCTCTCTCTCTCATCGATGTTTCTATCTCCCTCTCCCTCTCCTTCCTTTCTAAAATCAATAAAAATTTAAAAACATTTTTTAAAAATGATGAAAACTGAGTAAGGTCTAGTTTAGTTAATAATTGATATATTCCAATGTCAACTTCCTGGTTTTGACATTGCACAAAGCTGTATAAGATGTCATGATTAGGGGAATCTGGGTGAAAGGTACATGGGACTCTATGTACCTGTTTTGCAACTTCCTGTGTCTATATATTTCAGTAAATTGACTTCTTTTAAACTAACATGACCCAAAAAAATCAGCACACTTTTTTAATAAAAGTACTTAGATTAGGTATCCACTTCCCCTTATCCATGGATGAATGGATGGATGGGATGGATGGAGAGATACAAAGATATATCAGTTTGAGGTAGAAGGTTTGGGGGTGATTTTTTTGGCACGTTCTTTATACCTAATGATATAGCTTGATTTTTTAATGAACACAAGTCATTTTTATTAAAATTATCCAGCTGTTACGCTAAAAAAAAAAAATCTTCCCAGTTCTGATTATTAGTCAATTTAGAAACCAATGATCCACCTCCCCCCCTCACCCCCCGCCCCCCAGCTGCATTTAACTCATAAAATACCTTTATACCATTCCAGGGAGTCTGAGACCAGAGATCCTGTTCATTACAATCTCATATAAAAAAATGGCAGGCTGCTCTAATGTAAATGAACTACTGCATATGCTAAGTCTAATGGGCTGAACTGAAACGCATTAAGAAATCAAACATCTGGTTTTCGGTTTTAGAATCTGAAAGTGAGGTGAGAGTGGGGTCTCTCAGAGAAAATAACTGACAAGCAGTTAGGGATAGTGGACTAGTACCTGATAAAAGGCCAGGAATGAGGAAAAAAGATGAAATCATCTCATGCAGTTATTTGTTTATCTCCCTTGAGCTCCCCCTCTAGACTATAACTTCCTTTAAGGCAAGTACTATGTCATAATTAGCCTTGTATCTCTAGTACTGTGACTTACATAAGGTAGTTGCTTCAACAGTTTATTGGAGGAATGAATTCTTAGTAGAGATGAAGCAGCAGCCCAGGATTGCCCATAATTAAGGGGAGGAGAAAGGAGGAGCCACCGCCTCAGAAGAAATCAGAACTATGATGGTGTCAACTAGCCCTAGCCAGTTTGGCTCAGGGTTAGTGTCAGCCTGCGGACCAAAGAGTTCCAGGTTTGATTCCAGTCAAGGGCATGTTCCTTGGTTGCAGGCTCCTCCCCCGCCAGAGCCCTGGTCAGGGCTTGTGCAGGAGGCAACCAATCAATGTGTTCCTCTCACAGCAGTATTTCTCTATGTCTTTCCCTCTCTCTTCCACTCTCTAAAAACCATTGAAAAAATATCCTCGGGCGAAAATTAAAAAATAGTAATAAAAAAATGTTTTAATAAAATTTTTTTAAAATGTTTTAAAGATAGTGTCAACTAATGCTGCTCAAGAAATGGTCTGCACATTATTCCTGGTCCATGGCAAAGGAAGTACAGAAATTGATAGCATTTAGAAACTTCTGTATCAATTTGGCATTGCCACACATCCAACTTTATGTCTGTCAAATCCAATAAACACCCCTAGCTGGGTGGCTCAGATGGTTGGAGCATAATCCTGATGGACCAGGTTTTATGGGTTTGATCCCCAGTCAGGGTACATAAAGAATCAACCAATAAACAAATAAATAAGTGGAACAACAAATCAAAGTCAGTCAGTCTCTGTCTCTTTCTCTCCCTCTCTCTCTCTCTCAAAAAAAAAAAAAAAAATCAATAAATTTAATAATCCATTGCCCAATCCAAGGCTGTAAAGAACTATGTTTAAAAAAAGATCCAATAATAGTTTTGGGATTGTACTTTGAAGAATGTTTTCCATTTTATTTTGCTAAAAATTCATTGTTATCGTCTTCCACAAAACTATTTGCCCATGGTGAACTGAAAATTTTAAATCAATAAAATCAACTAGTTCTTTACAATGAAGAAAAAAGAAATGAAAAAACGTCCTTTCTGTTGATAACCTGTCATGTGGTTCAGCTACAACTGTGCCCACAATAGTCATACTTTTTCTACTCTATCACATTAGAGAATATGCAGAAATACCTATTTTCTCTTTTGTTATGAGCAAACTTTGACCATTCAATTACGAAGCAAATTTTGCAAGTTTTAAGGTTAGATGACTAGATGTATGTAGTGTTTTTCTGACAGCATTTCAAGTAAGCTACATTTCAAGTGAATATGCCTCTGTAAATGTACACAAGCTTAAGAAGAAACCCGGTAATTAATAGAAGAAAACATGGGCTGTGGAGTTAAAACTCTGTGTCTGAATCCCATCTCTATCAACTTGTTATATAATTCTGGACAAGCTACTAAATAACATCACCCTCCCTGAGTTTCAGTGTCCTCATCTTTCTCAACTGTAAAATGGGAACAGATAACACCTATCTTGCAGGAGGATAATCATAAGGTATTAAATGAGGCATGTGCCCTGGCTGTTTGGCTCAGTTGGTTGGAGCATCGTCCCATACACCTAAAGGTTGTGGGTTCGATTCCCAGTCAGGGCATATCCCTAGGTTGCAGGTTTGATCCCAGTGGGGCGCATACCCGGTCAATGTTTCTCTCTCACATCAATGTTTGTTTCTCTCTTTCTCTTTCTCTCCTTCTCTCTCTCAAATCAATAAAAACATATCCTCAGGTGAGGATTAAATAAGGTACTGTACGGAGTACACAAGGGCCCACAAACAGTGGCCAGCACAGAGTGAAATTATGAAACACACAGACCTTTTTCCTCCCTCTAAACCCCAGGTTCCTTCCCTTTCCAATAGTCTTCACCTCCCTCGCTTCTCTCTGCTTTGTGGGTTTTCTCAGTCAGTACCCACAACTCCCTCACCTCCCCAACCCCCATTCCTAATTGTTCCCCAGCATGTCTCCCAGGAACAATTAGTTTTTGAAGCCACCCAGCAAGTATACCATGGACATACACAGCATTTGCTCTAACAACTCCCCTTGCTCACCTGCCCCCACCTCCACCAGCCCAGGGGAAAAATACCTGAGCTTGCTGGCTGCTATGGGTTTTGGACAAACAGGGTGTTTCCAGTGGTTCTCAACCTTCTGGCCCTTTAAACACAGTTCCTCATGTTCTGACCCAACCATAAGATTATTTTCGTTGCTACTTCATAACTGTAATGTTGCTACTGTTATGAATCGTAATGTAAATATCTGATATGCAGGATGGACTTAGGCGACCCCTGTGAAAGGGTCGTTCGACCGCCAAAGGGGTCGTGACCCACAGGTTGAGAACCACTGCTCTAGTTCAGTCTGACCACACTTTTCAAATACAGCTACTATAATTTACTCACCTCACGGGCCCACCTTGACCCTCTTGGATTTATTTTCACACCTGACTCAATTACCTAAATACCTGTTGAATGCTTACTGGAAATGCAAAGGGGAATGAGACATCCTACTATGGAATTCTTTATTTTGTCTTTTTTTTTTTAATTATTGATTTTAGAGAGAGGATGGGAGGGAGCAAGGCAGGGAAAGAGGGAGGGAAATGGAACATCGATTTGTTGTTCTACTTTTTTATTTTTAAATCTTTTTATTGATCAGAGAAGTAGGGAGAGGGAGAGATAGAAACATCAATGATAAGAGAGAATTATTGATTGGCTGCCTCCTGCACACCTCCTACTAGGCATATGCCTTGACCCGGAATCAAACCATGACCTTCTGGTTCATAGGTTGATGCTCAACCACTAAGCCACATCCGCCCAGCTATTTATGCATTTACGGGTTGCTTTTTGTATGTGCCCTGACTGGAGAAACTTGGTGTATCAGGATGATGCTCCAACCAACTGAGCTGAAGTGAACTTTTTTTTTTTTTAATCCTCACCTGAGGAAATTTTTCTATTGATTTTTAAAAAGAGTGGAAAGGAGGGAGAAGGAAGGAGGGGAGAGAAAGAGAGAGAAAAACATCAATGTGAGAGAGACACATCAATTGGTTGCCTCCTGCACACTCCCCGCCTCGGGGCTAGGGATCCCTGCAACCCAGGTTCGTGTCCTTGACAGAAATCGAGCCCACAATCCTTCCCTGTGTGGGCCAATGCTCTAACCACTTAACACACTGACCAGGACCTGATATGGACTCTTAAAGAAAGAGAACCAATTCCACTCCCAGGCTTGGAGTGGGAGTGAAGGGAAAGGAGTGAGGGAAAGAATGGAAGAATTTCACATTTTGCTCTTCAAACTTCTGAACTGTTTGACATTTACTACAAAAATATAATCTTGTAATTCTTATACAATAAAAACAAATAAATCAAAATAACAAAAGCAAAAAAACAGACCTAACTATAATCAAAGATGAAACTAGTGGCTGGAAAGCCTCAAAGAGGTTACGTTAATGGTTACCTGGAAATGCTTGGTGAGGTATCAACTGCAAAAAGGAAGAAAAGGACATTCAAGCAGAGGGAACAGACAGAGCAAAGCCAGAGAAGTATGAAATATACTCAGTGCTCTGGGAATGAAAAGTGGTTTGTTGTGGCTAGAGAACAAGGTATAATTTGGGAAGTCTAAAAGATATTCCAAATAAATCACTTTAAGCATTTAATAAATCATTTCTACCCTTCCTGAGAAGACTGAAAGTAAGTGAAATTGTGAAAATCCAGGGCCTGTGTGCTTTCCACTACTGTGCTACGATAAAAACGTGGTCTCTGACAACATGATCACACCTGAGTTCCATGAGGTAGCTCGAGCAGGAATACAGAAGATGGACTAGTGGAGGAAGACCTGGAAGCTATCAGAACAACACAGTGAAAGCAAGAGACAACGACGGCCTGACCAAAGCGGATGGAACGGAGGGAAAGGAAAGGGTCAGAGCACAGATAAGTTAGCAGTTGCATCAACAGGTCTACAGGGGAGGACTAAAGGTGAAGGGGAAGTTCAAGATGACTCAGTGTTTTAAGCGTTTTGTGAGTAAGGTCATTAACAGAACTAGGACGTGGGGGAGCAGGCTCTAACCTGAGGGAAGAGATGGATTTGGTTAGACAGGTTTGATTAGATGTCTACACGACACTCACGTGGATCTCCAGGGCTAGAGAGAAAGGCTGAGTTCTCATTAGTACACAGGTCATAGCCAAAGCCATGAGAAAAAAAATCAAGGGATACTGAACCATGAGAGTAATATCATGGAGGCCAAGGGAGCCAAGGAAAAGAAGTGTTTCAGGGAAAGGAAAGGAGACCAGTGGTTGTTAAAGGCCAAGAGCACAGCCGGTGTGGCTCAGTGGTTGAGCATTGACCTATGAACCAGGAGGTCATGGTCTGATTTCCGGTCAGGGCACATGCCCAGGTTGCAGGCTCAATCCCCAGTGTGAGGTGTGCAGGAGGCAGCCAATCAATGATTCTCTCTCATCATCTCTCCCTTCCTCTCCCTTCCTCTCTGAAATAAATTTAAAAATATATGTATCTTTTAAAAAGGCCAAGTAGAAAAGTCAGATGACATAAGGACTGAAAAGAGGCTAATTCATGTTGGATTCAGCACAAAGAGGTTACAGGTGATCTTCAAACACAGTGAAAATAGAAAATCAGTCTGCAGTGGTTGTAGAATAAATCCTGACAGGGAAAGGGAACATATTTGAAAAAGCAGAGGCTACATGTTCAGGAATTCCCTCCCTCTTCACCCCAGGCTGTGCTGTCACATCTTCCTTGACTTAGACAAGGTATGTCCACAATCCAACTACCTAAAATCATAAAGATCCTTGTCATGACCAATACTGGTTAGCTTCAATTCAACAGCAGCAACTGCCCACCTACCTACAGACAGCGCCAAATCCCTTATTTTATCAGCACATGTCCCATCTCCTGCCATCTTCCTGTCAGTTTCTTTATCTGTCATCTCTTCTATCCCCACCAAATCCAAATCACCAATTAATTAAAATTTCCCACTAATCCCAATTGCCAGGTTAGAGGCTTCCTAAATCAGCTTGAACTTTCCCCTTTCTTCATCCCCTGCGTCTGGAATTAGAGTTTTAAGTGACAACTCTCCTACTCTTCCTCTCCACTCCTAATTCCACATCCAAAGACAGCCCCTTGGCACATCCATTCAGGCATGGTGTCATAACCAGTTTCCCAAACCAATCTAACCTATACATGGCAGAGAAATTAATTTTCCTTTAAGGAAAAACCAGCCAAAAAGCGAAGTCCGACTCCCTAAAACAGTCCTGCAAGCCCTCCATAATCTAGCCATAAATTACCTTTATAGCCTTCTCTCCAACTACTTCTTCACAAAAGCCTCCACCATGGCCAAACCAGTCTTCCTTCACATTACACATTTAGTTACACCTTCTCTTCTGAAATATCCTCCTACAACAAGTTCTATTCATCATAGGGAACCTAACTTACTCCCTCTCTCTAAAGCCCCCTTTGAACACCCAAGACCTCCATAGCGTTCCTGCCACAATTTAACTGTCTACCATGCCAAGAATTGTTCTAGACTCTTGAGATACATAGGTAAACAAAGCAAAGATCCTTAGCTTTATGGAGTTAATATTTTAGCAGGAGATTTAAAAAAAAAAAAAAACAGACTTCAGAAATAACATTAAATATATAAAATGTTTACAAATTGTAAATGCTACAGAAAGATCTCGAGCAGGATATGAAGGACTGGGAGTTCTGGGGTGGGATTATAACTTTAAATAGGGTGGTAAGGGCAGGCCTTATTGGGAAGATGTCTCCTGAGAAGGTTTGTGGAAGGTCAAACTTGTCGTGCAAGCGACAGTGCAGTCCAAGCAGAGGCAACAGCCAAGCCAAAGCCCTGAGGCAGGAACACACCTGGAATTTGAAGAACAGCAAGGAGGCCAAGGTAGTTGAACAGAGTGAGCCACGGGGAGAGTAGTAGATGGGTTCAGCATGTAACCACAGGCCAGAATATAGAGGGCGCAGTAGATCATGCCGGAACATGAGGGCTGCTATTGGCTTTGCTCTACTGAGATAAGGAGCTATGGGAACAGAGCAAAGACATGAACTGCTTTCAATTTTTCAAAGAAGCACTGGAGTTACTATGCTGAAAGCATATGAACATTAACTATTGTATTACATAGTATCCACAGTAAAAAATAAATAAATAAAAAATTAATTAATTAATTTAAAAGAGGCTAAGTCAGAAGCTAGAACAGTTAGGAGGCAACATCCATAATCCAGTGGAGGGAATAAGAAGCGATAAAATCCTGGCTACATTTCAAAGGCAGAAAACAATCTGCTTTCCTGATACAATCAGATGCGGGGTGTGAAAGGTCAAGGATGACTTCCAACTTTTTGGCACAAGCAGCTGGAAAGACGAAGCTGCCCATGGAGAAGGCTGTGAGTAGAAAAGACTTAGAGGGGAAGATGAGGAGTTGAGTTTGAGACATGTTACATTAGAAGTGCCTGACAAACAAGCATGCATGTCAAGTGGCAGCTGCATACATGAGAACTGCTGCTGAGGAGAGGTCTGAACTAGGAACTCACTAGGTCGGAGGCCTAGGGTACCCCAGCTGTTCAAAGATCAATGAGATGAGGAAGAAACAACCAGTGAGATGGAAGAAAACCAAAAGCACATCTAGTGTCCTGGAGGCCAAGTGAAGACTTCAAGAAGAGGGAGTGTTCAACTTGTTCAATGCTACTGACAGATATGTAAGATGAGAACTGAGAACTAACCATTGCACTTAGGAAAGGTGTGGGGAGGGACCTTGACAGGTGAACTTAACAGAGAATAGAAAATGACCACTTAGAGACCACTCTTTCCTGGAGTTCTTTGCAAAGGGGAATAAAGAAATAGGGCAGCTGCTGGCAAAGAAAGTAAGGGTATTTACGATGATCAAAAAAGTACGTGTTTAAGTGCCACATGTATGTACTCATATAGAGCCCTTAAAAGCCCAAAGCACTCAATAAATGTTTTCCTTCCTCCACTCTCCCTTCATACCTATCACTTTCTATTATCTTTACTGATATATGTATCTATCTTCAAAACTATCTGCAAACAACTTCTACTTGGAAGGCCCTTTTTTACCTTGTTCAACTATCACATTCTTCCCAATCCTTCAAGACTCAAATATTCCTCCTGAGAAGCCTCCCCAGACCCCTCTCCTCAGTTAATCTCCCTCAGATCTGCTACCTTTGTACCAATGCATTCTTCTGCAATCACCCTTATCAAGGTCTCATAATTATCAGAATATATGTCCCACTGTCCTCACTAAACTGACTCCTAGAGGGCAGGGGCAATGTCAAGTGTCCCTCTGGATTATAAACTTTTACCTCTGGGGTAAATGTTTAACAGTTAAGAGCACAGGCTCCTGCCCTGGCTGGTGTGGCTTAGCGGATAGTGTCGGCCTGCAGGACTGAGGGGTCCTGGGTTCAATTCCAATCAAGGGCACATGCCCACGCTGCAGGCTCAATCCCCAGTGGGGGGCATGCAGGAGGCAGCTGATCCAAGATTCTCACTCATCATTTATGTTTCTGTCTCTCCCTCTCCCTTCCTCTCTGAAATCAATAAAAATATACTTATTAAAAATAAGAGCACAAGCTCCTGAGCCACATTGCCTGGGCTTGAATCCCAGTTCCACCACATGGTTGCAGTGTGACCTTGAGAAGTTGCCTAACCTCTCTGGGCCTTGAATGTTCTCATCTATAAAATGGGAAATAAAAATAGCCTCTACCTCCTAGCATTGTTTGGAAGAATAAAAGAGTTAATATATGTAAAATGCCTGGCATATACTAAGCCCTATAAACATCAACTATAATATTATACAGAAACCACAATACCTAGGATTTTAAGCTTGATGCAGGAAGTAAATTATTTCATGAGCCCACCTGGTGCTGTTCAGAGGTTGAGCGTCAACCTATGAACGAGGAAGTCATGGTTCAATTCCCGTCAGGGCACATGTCTGGGTTGCAGGCTCCATCCCCTGTGGGGGGCCTGCAGGAGACAGCAATCAATGATTCTCTCTCATCATTGATATTTCTCTCTCTCCCCCTCTCCCATTCTCTCTGAAAGCAATTTAAAAATGTACATTTTTTTAAATTATTTCATGAATGACTAATCTAAGGCACTAAAAAACTCTGGCCTACTGTGGAGAATGACTCTCTATACCACTCTGAGCTTTTTGTCTTTACCAAATTTCATCACTTGAACCATATCATGTAGTAATTTTTTCAAAAGTTATTAAAGTCATTTTTTAATATTTTTTTTATTGATTTCAGAGAGGAAGGGAGAGGGAGAGAGAGATAGAAACATCAATGATGAGAAACTCATTGACGGGCTGTCTCCTGCACGCCCCCTACTGGGAATCGAGCCCGCAACCCGGACATGTGTTCTTGACTGGAATCAAACCCAGGACCTTTCAATCTGTAATCAAAATTCTATCCACTGAGCCAAACCAACTAGGGCCATGGTCAGCAAACGGGCTCGCGAGCCACATGCGGCTCTTTGGCCCCTTGAGTGTGGCTCTTCCTAAGCCTTAGGAGTACCCTAATTAAGTTAATAACAATGTACCTACCTATATAGTTTAAGTTTAAAAAATTTGGCTCTCTAAAGAAATTTCAATCGTTGTACTGTTGATATTTGGCTCTGGTGACTAATGAGTTTGCCAACCACTGGGCTAGGGCAAGTCATTTCTGGATATTTAACCTGTTTCACAGACTACCTGTGATTAACTACAGAACCTCTGAGAGGAAGAGAGAAAGATAGAAACACCGAGATCTGTTCCCCCATCCTAGAGAAACAGTTTAAAGCGATTCCCAGCCCAGCCAGTGTGGCTCACTTGGTTGAGCAACATCCCATGCACCAAGAAGCCGCTTCCCAGTAAGGGCCCATATCCAGGTTGCAGGCTTGATCCCCAGTAGGGAGTGTGCGGGAGGCAGCCGATCTCGATGCTTCTATCTCTCTCCCTTCCTCTCTCTAAAAATAAATCAATAAAAACGTATTTTTTTAAAATCCTGTATAATAAAAGTCTAATATGCAAATTGTCCCCTAGGGCAGTTGTTCTACCAGGAGTTCAACAGCTCACTATGAGGTGTGCTGACCACCAGGGGACAGCGCAGAACATGGTGGGCATCAGCGACTTGGCGCTGGCAGTGGGCAGCAGTGGAGGCGCTGCCATCACCAATGGGCCCGGACGAGAGCAGTACCCTGGCGGGATGGTAGAGCAGGTGAGCAGGCGGCACCAGGCCAAGGCGGGTACAAGCGAGGGCCCAATCGCCCCGCAGCAGCAACCAGCAGTGGCAGCAGGGGGATAGGGCTGGCGCCCCGGCTCCCAGGCACTGAGGGAGTCTGGCAGGAGGCCGATCGCCTCACAGACAGCGACCAGCAGCCAGCAGGCCCTGACTGCCTGATTGGGGCAGAGCCCCGGTCTGGGATGGGGCACTGGGGGTGGGTGGTGGCAACCTCCCATGGTGCCCAGATGGGGGAGCGGAGGGGAGGGCTGCATCCTCTTGCCAGGGTGCAGTGGGAATGTGGGGTGTCCACCAAGCTCGCTCTCACTCCCCCTGCTATCCTTCCCAGGGCTTGTGAGCAGAGAAAGCCTCCCCCCCACCCCCCTACTCAGGTGCCGGGCACTCACAAGGAGCCCACCCCACACCTGCGCAGCCTCTTTGGGTGAGCCGGCTGCAGTCCCAGGACTGCAAGGGCCAGTCGGGCTCCCCATGGCTTCATGAAGGAGCTGGTCTGCAAAAAGAGCGGCGCTGCCTGCCCAGCTTCCATGCAGCGCCGCTGGACAGCCCAGAGGCGCATGCTGCACCCTGGCCCACTGCATCAGGCCGCGCCCACCACATCTCCACGTGGGGACTCGGGTGCCGTGACTCGGGCAGAGGGGGCGTGCGGGGCCCCGGAGCCCAGGTTGCTGCCCACAGCCCAGAGGTCAGCTGGGACCTGCCCTTCCACACCAGACACTCACACTTCGATCACCAGCCAGGCCTAGGGACTGCACCCATGCACAAATTTCGTGCACCAGGCCTCTAGTAATAGTAATAAAATGAAGTGATTCCCATACTCCCCAGCCCCAATCACAACCTCAAAACCAAAGAAAATACAGTTGGATGACATTCCCGATCACCTTTCCACATGAGGCAGCACATGTACTGCAAAGAGCACAAACTTTGGAGTAGATCACCCTGGGTCCAAATGGGTACCCTACAGACAGCAGGTCTGTTCATCTCTCCCTCTGGTAGTAACGGCAATAGTGTAACCTAGCAGGGTGGTGTGGTTAACTGATACTGAATGACCTGAAGAAAAATGAATGCATGAAAAATAGCTAGCTTATAGCAGATATTAAATAAATGCTAGTTTTGCCATATATCATTCTCAACTTAATTAGAGTTGAAGTTTTAAAAAGAAATATTACAAAGGCTCAAGCATATGACAACTAATACTCTTAAAAGTTAAAATGTTAAGTCAGTAGGAAATGGACAGGAAAAGGTTCCTGGAATAAATAAAGAGCTGTGATCCCAGGGAAAAGACCCTCCTCCTGAAACACACAAACCAGGCAGCAGCTTCCTTGCATTTTGGGGACAAGATCGGCTTTGCCTACATCCTTGACCCCTGGGACACCTCAGATGAACCCCTGGTGTGATGCAGAAAGGAATTAGATGGTTGACCTCACATACACTGTGGCCACCCCCATGTTCTTAAATGTGACTCAAAACTTACTTCAAGAAAAAAATGTACATGGTGATCATGAATTATGAGTACAGACTGGACTATAAAGTCAACTACTACTTTACTAATTAATTGCTCACAGATGGCCATTTTACAATGCTCTCTTAGTTACCAATTAGAATGAAACCTGAATACAAGGTTGCTTGGCTAGTTTAGTCAATAACCAATGGAATTCTGCCCAGGGGGGTCCCAAAGTCCCCTGGGGAGGAATGTGTCTGTCTTGATTCATCTGACATTCCCTAGAGTCTGGCATATAGTGGCTACTTAAAATTCACTGAAAAATCTGTATGCCCATGTTCTGCGCAGCATTACTCACAGTAGCCAAAAGGTGGAAATAATCCAGGTGTCCATCAACAGATGAGTGGATAAACAAAATATAGTATATACACACAATGGAGTATTATTCAGTCTTAAAAAGGAAGGAAATTCTGACACATGCTACAACAAGGATGAACCTCAAGGACATTGTGCTAACTGAAATAAGACAGTCACCAAGAGACAAATACTGTATGACTTCACTTATATGAGGGACCTAGAGTAGTCAAAGGAGACAGAAAGCAAACTAGTGCTCGCCAGGGGCTGGGGAAGCGGAAAGGGAATTAGTGTTTAATGAGTACAGTTTCAGATTTGCAAGATGAAAAAAGTTCTGGAGATGGATGCACAGCAATGTGAATGTACTTAAAACTACAAAACTGTACACTTAAACTGGTTAAAATGGCAAATTTCATGTTCTATATATTTTACAGTTTAAAACACAAAAAACTTCATTGAAAAGAATAAATGAAGGACTACTCAGCACCACTTTCATCACTCACTAAATGTTCTATCTCATACCTTTGGATTATTCACTAGAGAATTCCAATCTTACCTTTTACAGATGAGGAAAGGGGGGCTCAGAGAGCATAACTGACCTGCCTCTGTACTCGGGATGGCATCTACTACACGGAGCTGCTCGGCATGAATGGTGTGTTGTTGGACCTGACTGGCTGTAGGCTCCATGAGGACAAGGGCTATGCCTCAGGTCTTCTTTCTATGCCCAGAACCTGCACACACCACCCACAGGCTCATTGATTATCTGCAATCCCGCCGATCTGAACATCTGAATCATAGATGTCCCCGATCTCTTTCTCAATGAAATCACTAACTTGGCAGGGGGGCAGCCTGAAAAACACTCTGTCACTGGAGGTGCTCGCACACAGGCTGGGCCATCGCCCACTCCCCATGGAGCACACAGAGGTTCAGACCATTTCACCGTGGAGGGAGCCAAGCCTTCTGCAGGAGACACATGATAAATGCTGAACAAATCTGAGGGAGTCCTGAGCCTGGCGATGGAAAACATCTTCCGCACAGGCGGCTTCTGAGCTGGATCGGGAAGGGTGCGTGGTTTCCCAGGCACCACCAGCGAAAAGACCAGAGCATGTAGGCAACAGCAAAAAGGCAACAGCAGCGGCCTGGGTCCCCCACGACCCCGACACCGGGCTGCGCTGCGTCTCACAGAGGCTACGAAGCCGGACTGCCTGGGTTCACACCGCGTCCCTGTCGCTTCAGAGCGCCCTGGGGCTGGCTCCGTGCCTCAGTCTCCCCACTTCGGAGGAGGGCCGGTGTGCTCATTCAAGAACACCTGTCCATCGCTTAGCACCGGGCCTGGCACAGACGAAGCCCTCAAAAAAAGAAACACGATGGCCACTGTCATGACGAGCTGCACGCTGGGAGAGGCAGACATCGGGTGGTGCCTGCTGATCTTGCGGGTCCCTCTCAGTCCAAGAGGCGGCCGGGGGGAGGGGAGCCCCGAGCGGGGCTGCACACCCTGCACGCATGTCACTGCCCAGATCCGCACCCGGGGAGAAGCGACGGCTCAGCAGTCCCGGGCCCGCTCCCGCCCTCAGCCCCGCACCCAGGGGGGGCAAGGGCGCGGACCCCACTTACCATGCTGGCCGGGGAGGGGGCGGCTCAGGTGAGCTGGCTCTCGGGCTCCGCACACGTCCCGTCCGTCCGCACAGTCAGGTCATGATCCCGGCAGACTCGGAAGTCCCCCACCCAGGCACAGAGAGCCGCTTCCCCACTCGGGCCCGCGGGGACCCTCTACACGGAGCGCGGCCCCCCGGCCCGCCTCATCGGGGACACCCCGGACAATCCATCAACACCCGCCCGCCCCTCCCCAAGTGAACTGAAGAAGCAGGAAATGGGGCTCGGAGGCCGGCACGGAGGGCGGCAGCGCGGGGCCCCCCACCCGGGCCCGACCCCCGACGGGAGGCTCCGGGCCCAGGCAGGGGCTCCCCGGCGCCGCGTTCAGGAGCGGCGGCGGGCCCGGCCCCGAGGCTGAAGGAGCGGAGGCTGAAGTGGCCTCGGCGGCGTGGCCCGCGGCGCCGGCTCAGGGGAGAGGCCCGGGGGCCCGCGCTGTCCTCGCCGCCTCAGCCCACACGGTGGCCACCGCCGCCGCGCAGAGCATCCCTCACGCGTCCGCCCCGAGTCCTCCGCTCGCGCGCGCGGCCGCCCCTGCCAACAGCCCCAGCGAACGCGCCGGAAGTGGCGAGCGCCCGGCGTGGCCCCACGGCGCGGCCGCCGGGATGCGGCGCTGGAACCGGACCAATCCGGAATCGGGCGGGGGGCGGGGCGCGCGGGGCGGGGCCGCACCTGACGGCTCACGCTGGCCCCGCCCCGGCCCCGCCCCGCGCCCGGCGCCATGTTGGTCAAGGGCGCCGCGCCTGCCTTCTTAGCACAGCGGGGCTTTCTCTTTCGCTTCTCCGCTCGTTCGTCCGCAGACCGGCAGGGAGCGGCTCTGGCGCGCCCCGCCCCGGCTGGAGGTCCCGGGCTCGCGGCCTCTGCGCTCGCACAGCCTGCACCCGTCCGGCCCGCGAGCGGGTGGCCCTGCCGTGGCCCCGACGCTGCTGTGGCTGCCAGGACTGGTGCAGTCACCGAGGCTGCCGCAGCCCCTGCCAGTCAAAAGCCAGCGAATCATTGTAAGAAACGAGGGAGGCTTTGAGGAAGGCGAACCCGGGGGCTGAGAGGAAACGGAAGAGAGGGGTGGGAAACGTAAACCGAAACCTAAAGCCCGGAGTCAGCCGCGGGAAGCTGATCAGAGGAGAAGGCACTGCAGAGGCCCTGGGTTCCGGGTCCGCAAAGAATGGGAGGGGTCCCTGTTCCCCTCCAACCCGCTTGACGTGTGACAGTGTTGGTTTTAAGAAATAGAAGCAGGGCCCTAGTCGGTCTGGTTCAGTGGATAGAGCCTGGGCCTGCGGACTGAAGGGTCCCAGGTTCAATTCCGGCCAAGGGCGCATGCCTGGGTTGCAGGCTCCACCCCCGGGGGCGTGCAGGAGGCAGCCGATCAATGATTTTCTCTCATTGATGTTTCTAGATCTCTCTCCCTCTCCCTTCCTCTCTGAAATCAATAAATAAATATAATTTTTTTAAAAAATGAAAAAGAAATAGAAGCAGGAAACAACCCCTAGCAGCAGAGGTGCGACTGGCTGTGCCTACTGCGTGGCCTGGAGCAAGTCTGTATAACCCGGCGGCTTTCAAACTCCAGCGTGAATCAGAACCGCCTGGTGGGCCTGTTAAAACCTGTCGTCCTCTGAGTCCCACTCCCATAATTTCTAAGCCAGCAGGCCTGCGTGGAGCCCAATCATTTACATTCCTGACAAGCTCCCAGGTGACGCTATTGCTGCGGGTTCCAGGACCATCTCGGAGAACTGCAGGTCACTGCTGATGCAGCTCATGACCACAGAAAGCTTTCACTTGTTCTTTCATCAAATATTTATTGTTGCCCGCTGAGTGACAACAGCTGTTCTGAGGATTGAGTGCTGAGCAAAACAGATACACTTGTGCCCTTATGGAATAGAGAGACATTAATAGTGTTGTACAATACGTAATCAGGTATAGTTGTAATAGGAGCATGAAAGAAAAATACAAACCACCATGAGAGTTAATAGCCAAGGGGTCTAAGCTAATCTTGAGGGCTGGGGTGGGGAAGTGATCAAAAAGTGGCATTTAGCCCTAGTCGGTTTGGCTCCGTGGATAGAGCTGCGAACTGAAGGACCCCAGGTTCAATTCCGGCCACCGGCGCACGCCTGGGTTGCGGGCTCGATCTCCAGTAGGGGGCGTGCAGGAGACAGCCGATCAATAATTCTCTCTCATCGTTGATGCTTCTATCTACCCCTCTCCCTTCCTCTCTAAAATCAATTTTTAAAAAAAATTTTTTTTAAAGTGACATTTAGCCCAGCTGGCATGGCTCAGTGGTTGAGCGTTGACCTATGAACCAGGAGGTCACTGTTCGATTCCCGGTTGGGACATATGCCTGGGTTGCGGGTTGGATCCCCAGTGTGGGGTGTGCAAGAGGCAGCAAATCAATGATTCTCCTCATCGTTGATGTTTCTGTCTATCTCTCCCTCTCCCTTCCTCTCTGAAATCAATAAAAATATATGTATTTTTTTAAAACAGTGGCATTTAGCTTGGTCGGTGTGCTCAGTGGTTGAGCATTGACCCATGAACCTGGAGGTCGAGCTTTCAAGCTCAAGTCCCCAGTGGGGTCCTGCAGGAGGCAGCCAATTGATGACTCTCTCTCTCATTATTGATGTTTTTATCACTTTCTCCCTCTCCTTAAAATAGATATATATTTTTTAAATAAACACTGTTTTAAAAAAAAAAAAAAGAAAAGAAAGAAAGAAGTGGCATTTATTTAAGCTGTGGCCTGAAAGAAATGTTGTAGTTTGCTAAGCAACGAGAGGAGGCATAGAATATTCTAGGCTGTAGAAACTGCAAGTACCAGAGAAGCCATCTCAGAAGGTGAGCAGGTAACTCAGCACTGAGGCCAGGTTGGCTTGTCCTTCCTTGGCTCAGTTTAGTGGGATGAGCACAGGCTTTTGGATGAGACCCTTGGGAGTGGAATCCCAGCTCTTAGCACCTGCTGCGGTTATTGAACACATTGCTATCGTAAGTCTTGATTTCTCACTGTAACTGGATAAAATAACAGAAACTCACTCAGACTGAATTAGAGATACGCGTTTTGCTCATAAAGCTCCCATGGCTGAACATGCAGAGGTAGGTCAGCTTCAAGCTAGAAAGGATGAGAGTCTTGGGTCCCATTTGTCTAGGATTTTCTTGGCTCTGCTCTCCTCCATGTCCTCAAGACAGCTGCCAGGAACAGCCAGGGTCACAAACCTCCCCATTCACATCCAGCAAGAAAGAGCACATGTTCTCATATCCTTCCTCATGGCAGCAAGCTTTATCCTACTGGTTCTAATTGGCCCAGACCTGCCCATCCCAGAACTAGCCACTGTGGAGGAGGATGGAATTGCTATTATTGGCTTAAAGAATCATCCCCTGGCCCTAGCCAGTTTGGCTCAGTGGATATAGAGCATTGGCCCATGGACTGATGGAGCGTGTGCGGGAGGCAACCAATCTCACATCGATATTTCTCTCTGTCTCTCCTCCTCCCTTCCACTCTCTCTAAAAATCAATGAAAAAATATCCTTGGGTAAGGATTAACAAAAATAAAAATCAATGGAAAAACATGTTTGGGTGAGGATTAACAAGAACAACAACAAAAGAATCACCCCCTGGCGTTTATGTTAATTCCCCAGAATAAGGTGGATTGGGTGGAGTTATCACATGTCCACCATACTTTCATTGCCAGGCTGGAGTAAAGATTAATTTTTTTTGGTGTTAATCCTCACCCGAGGATACTTTTTCCATTGATTTTTAGAGACAGTTGAAGGGAGGGGGAGAGACAGAGAGAAACATCTGTGTGAGAGAGACACATCGATTGGTTGCCTCCCAAACACACCCCAACTGGAGCAGGGATCGAACCTGCAACGGAGTTACATGCCCTTGACTGAAATCGAACCCACAACCCTTCAGTCCAAGGGCCTATGCTCTAACCAGCCAGGGCAAGATTAAATGTAATGTACACAAAACCCCTGGCACATAAGTCACACAATAAACCGCCACTATTATTAATTTTACTCCAGGGATTTTGTCCAAGTCAACTGAATAACATTGTTATTAATATTAATATCAAGCCTATCTATTCCAAAAAAATATTTAAGACTGCTTACTTTTTGTTGGCACTGCAGGAATGGCCCCATCCCCCTCTCCTGCCCATTCCTACTGCTATTGCATAGTCTCACGCATTCAGTTATTTATACAACAAACATTTAATGAGTTGGTACCAATTTTGCGCCACGCTTTTCAAAAACTAAGAGTTCCAAATGAATAAGATTCAAGCAAATTGTGCACCGCCTCACCCAACGATACAATTGTATCCTCTCCCGAGAATACATTGCTGCACGGTGTAAGAGGTGCTATCATAGAGGTGTGTACAAACCCTCTAAGCACAGAAGTGGGGAAGAAGCTAACTATCGCAGGGAGAGTAGTTGGAAGGCTGAACAAAGATGGAAACATTTCTTTTTTCAAAAAATATATTTTTATTGATTTCAGAAAGGGAGAGAGAGCTGCTGAAGCGCAGCTACACTTCTCCTATGACTGGACTAAAGGAGATGGGACTTGGGAAACCCAGGGGTGTAATTCCATGGAAGTAAAGCTTTCTACAATATCTCATCCTCCCGAGGGGGCCTCCATAAATTCTTATTCTAGCAGTACCCCCAGAACCTTACTTCCACGAGCAACTGGGGGAGATGAGGCCGTCTCTCCTCCGTTAACAATTTGTCATTCAGGGCCTGACAGTGTGGGCTCAGCGGTTGAGCATGGACCCAGGAACCAAGAGGTCACCGGTTCGATTCCTGGTCAGGGCACATGCCCAGGTTGCGGGCTCCATCCCCAGTAGGGGGCAAACAGGAGGCAGCCAATCAATGATGTTTCTCTCTCGTCGATGTTTCTCTCTCTCTCTCTCTCTCTCTCTCTCTCTCTCACTTCCTCTTTCCCTAAAAAGCAATAAATATACATATATAGATATTTTTTTTAACAATTTGTCATTCAACAGTCCGTGATAACAACACTGTAGTAAAGGTCTGAACCGTCACTGCTCCTTCCTTGTATGAAATGAAAAACCAGTTGTCCATAACCCCAGTCAACCCCCGCACAACACATGACATGAGACCTGACCCATGTATGTTGACCACGTCCTTAAAAGACAGGAAGTGCCTGTGGCTCACATGATGTGAGACCGCCCCACCTCCATCCAATACCCAGGTCTCCCAGCTTCAGCGAGCCCAGGCAACAGCCACATTAGAAACCCTACAGCCTGAGCCCAGCTAATATGTCCTTGTTAGCTAGTTGCTGAGATGGACTTCTATTGGAATGGCAAGCTTTGGAAGAAATTATGAAATGATCATGTATATTATTAATAGAAAAAAATGTGGAAACCGTAGTGCCTAAATTCTGAACACTGTGTGCAAGTTATGTTTACCTAAATTAATTACCAAACAACGTCTAAGTTTAGGAAATTCAGTGTGTTATTAAACAATAGTTATGTTTTTAATAATAAACAAAAATGGGGAAGATAATAAATGATCACAAATGGATCCCAAAATATAGTGCTAACAAAAAAGAAAATGGCCCCTCATAGTGGACAAATGAGTACAAATGGAGTGCAAAATACCTCTATTTTATATGCAGATTAGAACTAATAAAAAAGAAATCTAAAATGCAGAAAATTTAAATGACAATGTATTATGAAACAGATGACAAAGAAGAAATAAACCGAGGGCTATAACAAAAGAAGCTCTAAAGACTCATTAAGTGATGTAGCTATGATATAATCAAAGTCTTAAACACAGGTGCAACCCAGGTGTCAGCTGTTTCTTTGTCCTCTAGCTCCTGCGTGCTGTTTCTTTGTCCAATATCAACCTGGATGCAAAACTCAACGCATCTTTTAGGTTTCCCAAAACAATCCACTCACACCAAAGCAGTGTTCCCAGTGGGAGTGCCGCTGGCCTTGTGCCAAAGACATCTCAACTGTTGTCACAATTCTAGCCACCAAGTCAGGAATGCCCCTCGGTACTGCCCCACCCCAAGCAGTCACTGTGGCATGTAAACCCAGCCCACCTGTTCCCAGTGCTGCTGGGCGCAGTACCACCCTCAACAGAGAAACTCTGCCTCGGAGCAATAGGGACCCGTCTTTACTGAAGATTTCATAAGGACGCCATTACATTCCATAGCAACCAACCTAAAACCTTTATTTGCACTTTCTGCTTTTTTCCAGAATCCTTCATCAGCAGGACTGCTACTACGTCATTTTTTCCTTAGCCCCTCATCTCTCATAATGCCTGACTGTCTAGTTCATCTCTCCTCCCTCCAAAATGGCATTCCAAATCTCAAGTTTCTCTCCCCACCGTTATGTAGAGAGGTGACCCTACTAGATGTTACCCCAAATTTGCATAGCCACATTCATCATGTGTGCTCAGCAAACCAAAGGGCCTTCATATTCACAAAACCTACCTTCTCTAGAGGTGGTTCAGCCACCATATCTGATTACCTGAACTCACCTTGAAATCTCACCCCAAGTGCCGTAGCACCTGTGTTTGGTCTGGAGCATTCTGATGAATGAAATTGTCTCCATCTTGTTACACAGGAGTAGGATTGATATTGCAAGGAACATCTTTTTTTTTTTATTGTCCCTTCTTCTGATAACCCCACACACCGCTCTTGGTATCAGGGGTAAGCATGAGATTCAAGACAACACGGTTTCTATGCTTTTCTTTTTTAAAAATATTTTAAACTTGATTTTTAGAGAGAGGGAGGGAGAGAAAAAGAGAGAGAAACATTGTTGTGAGATCTTTCAGTACATGGTACCCTAGCCAACCAAGCCACACCGGCCAGGGCTGGTTTCCATTTTTCTACTAACAAAACCAATGCTGAAAAAAATAATCTTATGCACATACATCCATAAGTATGCATATGTATCTAGAGGATAAATTCACAAAAGTAGAATCGCTGGGTCAAAGGGTAGATGTCTTTGTGTTTTGGGTGGACTGTACCTAATCACCCTCCAAAGGAGTTGTGCATTCCTACCAGCTACACACAGAGTATCTATTTCCACGTAGACTGGCCAATAGGATATATGGTCAAACTTGTGCATTTTTGCCAGTCTGAGAGCTGGAAAATAGTACCTCATCATAACATTTTGTGAACTGACTGTTCATGTCCTTTGCCCTCTTTGGTATTGAGTTGTTGGGCTCTTTTGTCTACATTTCTAGGAGTTCTTTATTTAATCTGAAGATAACTTATGTGCTATTGACTTACAAATATTTTCCCCAGATCTTTGTCTTTTAACTTTGCTATGGTTTTGCTTTTCCATGAATACGTTTTTAATTTATTTTTTAGAGCTGAATGGATCGATCTTTTGTGGTTTCTGGATTTTGAGTCAGACTTTGTAAGGATGTTCCTATGCAAATGTTTGAAGGAATTTTCCTATGTTCTCTTCAAGTACTTTTATAGCTTTCTTTCTTTTTTTTCTTTTTAAGGAATGTTTTTATTTATTTCAGAGCGAAAGGGAGAGGGATAGAGAGATAGAAGCATCCATGATGAGAGAGAATCATGACTGCTGCCTCCTGCACACCCCCTACTGAGGATCGAGCCCATAACTAGGGTATGTGCCCTGATTGGGAATCAAACCGTGACCTCCTGGTTCATGGGTTGACAGTCAACCACCGAACCACACTGACGGAGCTATAGCTTTCTTCTTAAACAGGTAAATCTTTTATCTTCTTGGAGTTTATTTTGGTGAACAGTGTGAGGTATAAATCCAACCTACTGTTTGAGATAGGAGGGGCCAAACCCAAATCAGGCACAAACTAAGGCAACTTAGTTCCCAGAAAAAGGCCAGGCCAGTTGCAAGGACCGGATGCATGGAACAGAACTGGCCGCGTTTAGGCCCCGGGACCGCTGGAAGTAACACCACGTCACAGCAAGAAGCAGGGTTAGACAGCAAGCCCAAGGCTCCTGCCAGCAGAGGGGCACGGAGAGCAGGAGCAGGGCCTTGGAAGCTGCTTCCAAACCCCAGACAGAAAAGGCCTGGCCTCTGGGAAGTCCTTTGGCTCAGGCCTCTGAAGCCTCAGTGTCGTCATTCCCTGAACCCTGCTAATCTGATACAGGGAGGCAGCGGGGAGAGAGTCCTTGTCCTCAACAAGCTCTCATGTTAAGGGCGAGTCACAGGACCCACCACAACCCTCATAAGAGACCAAAGGCAGAATACAGGTCAAGGAACACCGAGCAATAAATTCTTTTTTTTTTTTTTTAATTTATATATATTTTTTTGACTTTACACTTAATGTTTATTTATTTTTTCATTAAATCTTTATTGTTCAGATTATTACATTTGTTCCTCTTTTTTCCCCCCCATAACTCCCCTCCTTCCAGCTCCCACCCCACCCTCCGCCCTCACTCTCCACCCACTGTGTTCATCCATAGGTGCACGATTTTTGTCCAGTCTCTTCCCGCATCTCCCACACCCCTTTTCCCCCCAAGAATAGTCAGTCCATTCCCTTTCTATGTCCCTGATTCTATTATAATCACCAGTTCATTCTGTACATCTGGTTATTTATTCACTTGATTCTTAGATTCATTTGTTGATAGATGCATATTTGTTGTTCATAATTTGTATCTTTACCTTTTTCTTCTTCTTCCTCTTCTTAAAGGATACCTTTCAGCATTTCATATAATACTGGTTTGGCGGTGATGAACTCCTTTAGTTTTTCCTTATCTGTGGAGCTCTTTATCTGACCTTCAATTCTGAATGATAGCTTTGCTGGATAAAGTAATCTTGGTTGTAGGTTCTTGCTATTCATCACTTTAAATATTTCTTGCCACTCCCTTCTGGCCTGCAAAGTTTCTGTTGAGAAATCAGCTGACAGTCGTATGGGTATTCCCTTGTAGGTAACTGAGTTTCTTTCTCTTGCTGCTTTTAAGATTCTCTCTTTGTCTTTTGCTCTTGGCATTTTAATTATGATGTGTCTTGGTGTAGTCCTCTTTGGATTCCTTTTGTTTGGGGTTCTCTGCGCTTCCTGGACTTGAAAGTCTATTTCTTTCACCAGGTGGGGGAAGTTTTCTGTCATTATTTCTTCAAATAGGTTTTCAATATCTTGCTGTCTCTCATCTTCTGGTACCCCTATAATTCTGATGTTGGTACGTTTGAAGCTGTCCCAGAGGCTCCTTACACTATCTTCATATTTTCGGATTCTTTTTTCATTTTGCTTTTCCAGTTGGGTGTTTCTCGCTTCTTCGCATTTCAAATCTTTGACTTGATTCTTGCGTTCCTCTGGTTTGCTGTTGGGAGTTTGTATAATATTCTTTATTTCAGTCAGTGTATGCTTACTTTCTAGATGGTCCTTTATCACACCATCGAGGGTCTCATTAGATTTCCTGTACATCTCATCAAGTTTATCGACAGACTCTAGAAGCCTCTTGAGAGACCTCAAAAGTGTGGTTCTGAACTCAATATCCTCCCTTGATAGTTTTGTCCTGTTTCTTTGTCTCCGCATTTTTTACGCTTTCTTGGTACACCCCCTAGTGGTCTTTGTGCGCAGTCTTGTTGTAGTTAAGCCTTGATTGTTATAGTTAATACTAGAGGGATTTGACCTCCAGGCCGACTGGCTGTGATAATCAGCTGTGTCTGCAGTGGAAGAACTTGTGTCCTCTAGGGAGGTGCTAATCTAGCCTTTGCCTGAGGCTATCCGGCAAATGCCTCTGTGCAGGGCTTGGGCGGGGCGGGTCCCACGGGATCAACAGGGCGGAGGAGGGAGCAGTTATGGCTGCTCTCAGTCCGTCTCCAGGGGCTCTGCCTCTCTGTCCCAGCAACAGCTGCAAACCTCGGAGGGACCGTAGCCAGACAGTCCTGCTTCTCCCGTTTGAGTCTGGGTCCCTAGAGACTCGCCCGGATCTGGAGCTCTGAGTCTGAGGCTCCCTCCGGATTGAAACAGACAACCACGCCCTCAGCCACCAGCCCACGCCGCGCGCACTCCGCACCTTAGTATTTTACTTCAGCACTGCGCCTCCTCTGATTCTCGATTCCTCCTAGTTGTAGAACTTCCATTCAGCCAGCCTTCCTGTGGTTCTGGATGATGTCCGTTCCCTCTTTTAGTTGTATTTTTGAAGTGGTTGTTCGAGGCAGCAAACTCCGGGGTTAACCTATGCCGCCATCTTGGTTTCTCAGGAACACCGAGCAATAAATTCTGACCCAGAAGGGCTTCATGTAGGAGGTGATAGCATTTGAGCTGAGCCTTAGAGAACTGGTGAGTTCTTGCCCTGGCCGGTTTTGCTCAGTGGTTGGAGCATCAGCCTGCAGACTGTCTCAGGTTTGATTCTGGTCAAGGGCACATACCTTGGTTGTGGGCTTGATCCTCAGCCCCAGTTGGGGCGCAGGTGGGAGGCAACCGATGACTGCGTCTCTCACATTGATGTTTCTCTCTCTCTCCCTCTCCCTTCCACTCTTGCTAAAAAAAACAAACAAACGAACAATGGAAAATATATCCTCGGGTGAGGGTTAACAAAAACAAGAAAAAAAGAATTGGTGAGCTCTTAACAGATGGAGATTTTTTTATCGCAATAACATTAATTATGTAGCTCATCTTTATGCCATCGACTTTTCTTTCAAGAATAAGTCTGCCATTCCATGAGCTCAGTCTTCTTTTTCATCATTCGGCGGTGTTTTAAATTCCCCTTCATATAGTTTTAATGCGTTTCTTTTTTTTAATGCATTTCTTATTAAGTCTATTCTTAGGTCCTTTACCTATTGCTATTGCAAATGGGATCACCGCTCCATTATACTGTCTAAGTGGTTGTTGTTGGTATAAATAGGGGGGCCATTGATCTTCTTGGTTTAATTCTGGACCCAGACAGCTGACTGAATGTTTGTATTGGCTGTTTTTTCAACAGATTCACTTGGATTTTCCAGATATAAAACTGTATCATCTGCAAATCAGGTTAATTTTTCCTCCCTTTTTCCATTTTCTAAGGATGACTCAACATCGAGGAGGGCATTCCCCCTGATTTCAAGCCTTGCGTGTTCGGTGAGGAGGGAGAGGAGAGAAATCTGCATCTACTGCAGTGCCTCAGGGCCTTGACATAGGTTCTTTCCTTTGCCACCCCCTCTTCCTGTACATAGTACACTAGTCCCCCCTTACCCGTAGGGGATATGTTCCCCGACCACCCGTGGATGCCTGAAACTACAGACAGCTTCCTTATGTATACTATGAACTCTGTCTACACTACGCATATCTTAGATATACACACCTATGATGAAGTTTTGCTTGTAAATTAGGCAGTTTCGCAGAATGGCAGATTTGTTCGTATTGTAGATCTTAACGACCTCAGCATACAATATTTTTTCTTTCCCAATTAAGTCGAGAACTTTCACCTTTTCACTTAAAGGAAGCACTTTATGGTTTCTCTCCGGCAGATCTGAATTCCAGCATCACTACGCTTATGCTTTGGGGCCATGAATAAGTAAAATAACGGCGACTTGAACACAAGTGCTGCGATGCCGCCACAGTGGGCTACTAAGTGGCGACCGGGCACCAAGCAGCCACGGTGTGGACACACTGGACAAAGGGATGACTCGCGGCCCCGGCAGGGCGGAGCAGGACAGCGGGAGACTTCATCTTGGGACTCAGGACAGTGAGCGATTTAAAACTTAGTTAAAATAAACTTGTTTACCTCTAAAATTTTTTATTTAACATTTTCAGACCAGCAGGTAACTGACAACTTGGAAAGCAAAACCATGGATAAGGGGGGACTAGTGTACATCCCCATCACTTTCCAAGCCTGAGAACAAATGTCACTTCCTCCGGGAAGCTCTCCTTGACTTCTCGGCCCAAGTCTGTTTGCCTGTACTTCCCCATCACAGAGATCAGCAGGTCCGTTGTACCGCATTGTGGGAGGGTGGGGTTCGAGGGAAAAGGGCTGTGCGCCTTTGGGGGAGCACATGTTTTCAGCCTGCCCGACGTCCATCTCCCCCTCAATTCCCTCTTGAGGTTTTCCTCCTTTCATTAAGCTCAACTTTGCCAAGACTTAAAGACCAGCTCAGGACAACAGATGAGATGGCACATACTTCGGTGCCAACTGCACTGCACAGGCAAATGTGGAGAGCAGAGAGATGCACTTTGGGCTGAACCCAATGATCAGGGAAATCCTCAGAGACGTGGCAGAGTTCAGGCCTCGGGGGGAGCTGTGTGCACACCCATCCTCACAGGGACGCTTTGGACTCGGGCTCCGCTCAGGCGCACTGCACTGCATCTGACAGCGGGCAGTCTGGGCCTTAGGTCTCAGCCTCGGTGCCTACGTGCCACGTGATTTGTCATGGGCTAGACCTCTGGCGACTGTTTTAGTTTGTGTGACAGAAAAGCAATTCAAATTGGCTTTAACAAACAAGGACATATTCTGATTCGCATATGTTAAAAGTCTAGGTGTAGGAGGGCTTCCAGCATAGCCTGATCCAGGGGCTCCTGCCATATCCTTGGGACTTGGTCTCTTTGTCTCTTAGTTTTCGCTGTGCTCTTAGCCAAGCTCTCCCCTAGTCGTGGGCCCTGGCTGCTGCAGACTCTCATTCTCTCTGGAACAACTGAAGGAAAGAAAGGTTTTCTTCCCGAATTCTTCTGGGAAGAGTTCTAGGATTTATTCTACAACTGGGATGTCTTGGTCCATCAGTTTTGAGCTGGATGGAATCTGACCTGGAGCCCCGGGTGGTGTACATGCTCCACGCACCGACCATACCTGTACTCTGTCGCCCCTCCACTGCCGGGTCATGATTTCAGTTGCGGGAGGATGCAGAAAGGAGGGCTTCTCACAGAAAGGGAGCCCTCAGGCTGCCACTCCCCTTGGAGCAGTCAGGAACCTGCCCCACATGTCCTGACACATGCCCTAGGAGCCCTCTCCTAGACGGGTCAGGATTGCCCTCAAACACTCAGTGGATGGAGGCCTCTGCTGCCCAGAAAGGGGGCTGGAAACGGTGGGGTCCCAAGGTTGACGGTAGTTGGTGGACTATCTCCATCCTCCATCCTGCTCGAAGGACTAAGATTTTCTGCTGAGTACCCCTGGGCAGCATTACCTTACCCCATGACTCACTTTGAAAAATAAAGCCTGGTGTGGGGACCACCAGGACATAACCGGTGGCTGGACCTGGGCTGAGCAGGATGGAGGGTGGTGAGGAACTGTCTTGCATCCACATGGTGCAGAATTCAGGACAGCCTTCCGGTTCTGTTTGTGACAATAAAGAGAAGCTCGCTTCTGCTCATTTTAATAAAGTGATAGTATATACATTAGGAATGCTTTCGGCAGCAAGTAACTAAGACATAAAAATGAGGATTTAGCCTGGCTAGCATGGCTCAGTGGTTGAGTGTCGACCCAGAAACCAAGAGGTCACAGTTCAATTCCCGGTCAGGGCAAATTAGGGGGTGTGCATGAGGCAGCCAATCGATGATTCTCTCTCATCATTGATGTTTCTATCTCGCTCTCCCTCTTCTTCCCTCTCTCTGAATTTAATTTTTAAAAACGAGGATTAATTTTTCTCAATCGTAACTGAGTGATCCTGTGTGGACTCAGCTGCTCGATGGTGCCATGGCACCTCTATGATTCTCGTAGCATTGACCTCAGGGTGACAAAACAGCTGCTGCAGCCCCAGGCATTGTGTTCACATGTTAAGTGGGAAGCAGAGGTGCCAGCCACACCTTGCTCCTGTTTTGGATAAAGTGAAGCCTTCCTGTGAACCTTGAGCGGTTTTCTGCTCCTATTTTTATTGATCAGAACTGAGAAATACAGCTTTCCTAAGCTGCAAGAGAGGGTGTGAAAGGAAACATTTAGCCTTTCTAGACTCTATAGGGGCAGAAGCAAGAGAGAAGTAGGTAAGGAATGCCAAGTAATGCCAAACACAGCAGTTTATTATAAATATAGCAGGATAATATTTTGGGGACGTTAACTTATGTTATTTCAATTTTCTGATCTTTCCTTTTTTATTCCTTATCAAGCCAAAGCCTGTGCTTGTCCCCCCAAGAGAGGAATGTGAGAGGGTGGAAAGCAGAAAAGAGCCATGAGTCTGACTTCTTTGTGTCCCAGTAGCTTATGTCCTTATTGGAGAAACATAAAGACCAGAAATAGGACTTGTCACCTTCAGATCAGTATTCTCCTGAGGTGTGGCAGGGGTTGGGTGTGGGGGTGAAGGCAGAGGAGAGAAGATGAGTAAAAGAAAGCATTCAGGAATTCTCTGAAGGCAAGGCCCGGAACCCTACTTCTGGGGAACAGGATGGCAACACTCCAGAGAGAGAGTGAGAAGCCCAAGAGCAGACGGAAGACGGCTTCCCAGACTAGCCTGGCCCCCAGCAGGCACAGGAGCCACAGAATTAGCTCTGAGCCTTGAGGATGGTCCAGAGAGGCCGACGAGCTGCACAGACAGACACAAGGCAGCCTGTGAGAGCTGGAGGTCAGGGGCAGATGGCTGAGTGCTGACGGCTTGGGCAGAGGACTTCAGAACAGATACTGCTCCCACAGTGGGCACTTCAAAAGTCACCCAAGAATTCAAAAGGGGGTAGTGCATCCTGGTTTGCAATAGAAATGATGCTGAGTTATGAGAAAATGTAAAGGTCAGTGCTCAACCACTGAGCCACACTGGCTGGGCCCCATTAACTTTTTAAAAAGTAAATAGTTCACCAGTCTTCTTTTAAAAGAACGAAAGCCCTGGCCAGAGTGGCTCTGTTGGTTGGAGCATCATCCCATAAACCAAAAGGTGGTGGGTTCGAGTCACTGCCAGGGCACACACACAGGTTTCAGGTTCAATCCCAGTTGGGGCACATTTGGGAGGCAACTGATGGTTGTTTCTCTCTCACATCCATTTCTCTCTCTCTCTCCCTCTCTTTAAAAAATCAATTTAAAAAAATCAACTAAAAACAAGGTCCGGACGGCATGGCTCAGTGGTTGAGTGTCGACCTATGAACCAGGAGGTCATGGTTCAATTCCCAGTCAGGGCACATGCTCAGGCTGAGGGCTCAATCCCCAGTGTAGAGTGTGCAGGAGGCAGCCAATCAATGATTCTCTCTCATCATTGATGTTTCTATCTCTCCCCTCTCCCTTCCTCTCTGAAATCAATCAATATATATTTTTTAAAAAACTTAAAACAAGAATAAATTTACATTTGTCATTCTTCTTCTCCATTTTCCCCATGCTCCAACCCCTTTGTGGTAACCACTGTTTACTTTTTTGTTGTTGTTAATCCTCACCTGAGACTATTTTTTCCATTGATTTTTTGAGAAAGTGGAAAGGTGGAAAGGAGGAAGGAATGGGGGGGAAGGAAGGGAGAGAGAGAGAGAGAGAGAGAGAGAGAGAAACATCGATGTGAGAGAGACACATCAATCTGTTGCTTCCCCACACATGTCCCAACCGGGGCTGGGGATCGAACCTGCAACCCAGGTACATACCTGTGGGGCGCGGCTACAGTGTTTTGGCCAGGTTCAAGCCTCGGACTAATGAAAGGACAGGGTCCTCTCATTGCCACGTGCAAGTCCCAGCTGGAGGGCAGGGCCCTCCCACCACAAGTATAGCCAACTCACGAGAATGCTGTAAACAACGTGATCACGCCCCTACTTTGCCTCGTGGCATCTGCTATAAAATAAAGACACGGCTTGTGGGCGCCGTGCAAGTTCTCAGTCTCTGCTTTGTATCCTATTGGATTGGTGGGCCTTTTCTTGATATGTAAGAGCTGATTTTGTATTAAGGATATGATCCTTTATCTGCCGCTTGTATTGTACACTTAAAAATCGTGGGCCTGGAAACTATTATGCTAAGTGAAATGAACTAGTCCGAGAAAGACAAATATCACATGATCTCACTCAAATGTGGAATCTAAACTAATAAAATTTTTTAAATTCTCACCTGAGGACATTTTTCCATTGATTTTTAGGGAGAGTGGAAGAGAGAGGGGAAGACAGAGAGAAATACTGATGTGAAAATAGCACATCGATTGGTTGCCTCCTACATGAGCCCCAACCGCCCTGCATGAGCCCTGGCCAGGGCCAGGGCGGGGAGGAGCCTGCAACTAAGGTACATGCCCTTGACCAGAATCAAACCTGGGACCCTTCAGTCCGAAGGCCTACATTCTCTCCACTGAGCCAAACCGGCTAGGGCCACAACAAACCTTTTTTTAAAATATATATATATATTTATTGATTTCAGAGAGGAAGGGAGAGGGAGAGAAAGATAGAAACATCAATGATGAGAGAGAATCATTGATTGGCTGCCTCCTGCACACCCCACACTGGGGATTGAAGCCACAACTGGGCATGTGACCTGACCAGGAATCAAACCATGACCTCCTGGTTCATAGGTGGACGCTCAACCACTGAGCCACACCAGTCGGGCTCTTCTGATTCTTTTATAGTTTTTATAAAACTTTGAAGTCTTGGATCCTCCTGTGGTTTCCTCTGCCTTAATGAGTGAGGTATTCAGTAAGTGACAATCCAGATTTGGATTTTTTAAGGACTATCGAGTTACCCATCTCTTCCTCGCAGATTTGACCTACCCAGGTGCCAGGTATCAAGGTCAAACCTACCCCTTCTTCACTCACTTTGCAATGCGGAGAGGGGGGCTCTGTAAGCCACCTCACACTCTGTCTGGTTCCTCCTCCCCACCTTTTATCAGGAGGATGAAGGACCTACGCCTGGAGACAGAGTCCCCTGGTGCCAGGGATTCCACTGGGCTGGGCCCCCAGCACCTTCCCTGAGGCCGCCAGGTCTCTTCAGTGGTGGCAAACTGCCCATGGCTCTTGGGTGGCTCCATCACAACACAGGGTCGCATGGTGCTGCAGCTCTCCCATCTGACAGAAGGCGGCTGCTCCCAGGGGAAGAGTCCACTTCCTTCATACGGGTCCCCAAGGACAGACTTGGGGCTTGTGGGTGCAGGCCCAGGGCTCTTCCCACTGTCAGCAGCGGCTGGGGAGGTAGTACCTTCTCCATCCCTGACCCTTTGCCTGGAAGGCTTGCCCCTCAAGTGTTACTGCATCTCACCACTCACCTCTGTGTCCTTTATCAGGGAGGCCATCCACGACCACCTTATCTAAGATTGCAAGCCTCCCACTCCATCCCTCTCCCTTGCTCCACTTCCTTAGCACTTATCGTCACGTTCTTTATTAATTTATCGTGTTTATTATCTGTCTCCCACCAATAGAATAGAAGCTCCACTAGGGCAGGGGTTTTTACCTCTTTTGTTCATCACTGAATCACTGTGTCTAAATAGTCTCTGGTACATAGTAAATATCTGTTGCTGAATAAATGTCTATTGAACACATTCCTCCCAACCACCTTCTGAGGTAACTACTGTTTTTTTTGTTTGTTTGTTTTTTTAAATATATTTTATTGATTTTTTACAGAGAGGAAGGGAGAGAGATAGAGAGTTAGAAACATCGATCAGCTGCTTCCTGCACACCTCCTACTGGGGATGTGCCCGCAACCTAGCTACATGCCCTTGACCGGAATCGAACCTGGGACCTTTCAGTCTGCAGGCCGACGCTCTATCCACTGAGCCAAACCGGTTCCGGTGTAACTACTGTTTTTATCTCCATTTCACAGCTACAGAAACTGAGGCACATAAAGATTGAACAACTGGCCTTAGCAGCAGCCCTGGGTTTCGAACCCCAGGCATTCTATGCCCAGGGGCTGCGCCCTTAACTCTACACTATATTGCACTTACAAAATGCTATTGCAGCATTGTAACAGAAGAAGCCTGGAAACGCCGAATTTTCCCATCAGTAGGGGAGTGGTTAAATAAATTACAATGCTAGGCATCCCGTAACAGCATATAAAAGCAACCTATAAACGAATTAAGCAGATCTATATGTGCTTATTTGGAACAATCTCCAAGATATTGTTGAGTGAAAATAGAAAGATGTGGAACAACGCATTGCTTGTGCTCGTATCTGTCAGAAATAAACAAGGTCTCATGCACACATCTGTTGGACGTGCATAGGAATATTCTGAAGGGACCCTCTGGGAGCTGTTGACAAGGTGAAGGAGAGCCGGGGGGTCTCCAGTAGGAGGAAGCCTTTGCGTTCCATTTTGTATTGTTGGGATTTTAAATCATGTACATGATTTACTGTGGGGTTTTTTTAGCAACATAAATCTTCCACATAGTTTAAAAATTTTTTTAAAAAGGTGTACCTAGCCAGTTTGGCTCAGTGGATAGAGTGTCAGCCTGCAGACTGAACAGTCCCAGATTTGATTCCGGTCAAGGGCACATACCTGGGTTGTGGGCTCGATCCCCAGTAAGGGGCGTGCAGGAGACTGCCGAACCATGATGCTCTCTCATCATTGATGTTTCTGTTTCTCTCTCCCCCTCCCTTCCTCTCTGAAATCAATAAAAATATAAAAGAAAAGAAAGGTACAGGGCTTATATAAAAATCGGCAGTGCCCTAGCCCACCCCCTCTGTACCCCAGGACTCTTCCCGAAGGCAGTGGATTGAGCCTTTAGCTTTCCTTCTGATTGCCACTCTCTGTCAGGGTGTTCAGACTTTAAGGAGCCGTGACTCACCTGGGATCTTGTTAACATACAGGTGCTGACTCAGCAGACCTGGGGTGGGGCCCAGGATTCTTCATTTCTAATAATCTCCCAGGTGATGCTGATACTGTGGTCCATGGGTCATATGTTAAACAGCAAGATTCTAAATAATCTGCTAATACAGGTTTTATCTTACTTTATAATATAAAAAATGAAATTTAGATAAATGATGATGGGGAAAAAATAAATTAAATGGCTGCCTTGACCGGTTTGGCTCAGCAGATAGAGTTTCAGCCTGCGGAGTGAAGAGTCCCAGGTTCGATTCCAGTCAAGGGCGTGTACCACGGTTGCAGGCCCCTCCCCGGCCCGGGCCCTAGTCGGAGTGCATGCAGGAGGCAACCAATTGATGTGTTTCTCTCACATCGATGTTTCTCTCTTTTCCTCTCTCTTCCACTCTCACTAAAAATCAATGGAAAAATATCCTCGAATGAGGATTTTAAAAAAGGAAGCCGGTGGCTCAGTTGGTTGGAGCATCATCCCGTACACCAAAAGGTTGCAGGTTTGATTTTCAATCAGGGCACATATTTAGGTTGTAGGTTTGATCCCTGGTCAGGCTCATAGGGGAGGCAACTGATCAATGTTTCTCTCTCATATCAGAAAAAAAAGGAAAGAAAACTTATACCCTTTCCCCACTCTCCCACACATAGGCATCCTGTCTTCGTCCTCCAAAGTAGTTATATACCCTTTGTGGTTAAAAGAATTGTTGGCATTTATATTGTTATGCCTGTATATATAATATTCACAGCTCAGCCACACAGTATACTATAACTACATTTCCTTTCTTGTACAACTTTTTGTTTTCCCTGGAGTTAATAATTGCTTCTCTCTCTCTCTCTCTCTCTCATTTCACCTTCAGTAATGCATTCTGGAACCCTCTGGACAAAACTGAAAGCTCTTCTTGGCAGATTTAAACAAATCACATAATCTACATCTTGGAGCCTCTGTCCTTTTGGTCCAAATCAGATTGGTGGTCCCATATATTTCCTCAATTAGAAAGACCCAAACGTGGACTGGTAAACAGTTTGTGGCAGGAAGCAGAGAGGAGGGTTCGGAGCCTCAGCTATGAATTAGGCCCCCATCACTGCTAACTGTGTTTATTCTCCCTTCTTCCTTCCGAGGGACCCCACTGCTGTCCCAGCTTTATGCATTTGGCTGTGCAGATAGAGACTGAATTTCCCATCTCCCTTGCTGCTAGGAGACCAACTGGGTGGTGACAGAATGAGTGGAAGTGAGGAATGCCACTTGGCCTCACTCCATCTTTCCTCCTTGAGGACTAAAACATGAACTGATGGTGCCCACCAGCGTGGCTCAGTGGTTGAGCATCAACCTATGAATCAGGAGGTCATGGTTCGATTCCCGGTCAGGGCACGTGCCTGGGTTTCGAACTCAATCCCCCGTATGGGGCATGCAGGAGACAGCTGATCAATGATTCTCTCTCATCATTGACGTTTCTCTCTCTCTCTCCCTCTCCCTTCCGCTCTGAAATTAATAAAAATATATTTAAAACAACAACCAAAGTGAACTGGTGCTCATAAGCCACTTCAACCAAGAGGACCACCTCCCTCCAGACTATTGCCTGAGGAGGAATAAAATCCCACCTTGTGATAAAGAAAACTTGGACCAAACCTGGTTTGCTACAAAACGTGTTGTAATGCACAAGCTCCTTCGGGTAAGACACCGGCCTTCTTGAGGCAACATTCTAATCAACTGACCGCCTCCTCCACCCCTCAGCTGTCACTCACTCAGGCAGCCAATGATCAGAATCAGACATTTTTAAGAAAATATAACACTATTGATTTCAGAGAGGAAGGGAAAGGGAGAAAGAGATGCAATCGTCAATGGTGAGAGCGAATCATTGATCGGCTGCCTCCTGCACGCCCCACACTGGGGATTGAGTCCACAACCCGGGCATGTGCCCTGACTGAGAAGCAAACCGTGACCTCCTGGCTCGTAGGTTGACGCTCAACCACTGAGCCACGCCGGCTGGCAGAACCAAGAATATCTAACCATTCTCTTTCCTGTAAAAGGGAAAGGTCTCTTTGAACCAAGCATGGTCCCAGCCTCCTTCCTCACGGCAAACCTGAAACAAAACTTGGCATATGGTCCTAATTAATCTGTCGGAAGACTTGTTTGAGCCACTGTAATGTGGGGCCTCTTTGTTACAGCAGCTTGGCTGCACCCTACTTACCAGAGCGAGAAGGGCCATCTCCCACGCACCTCCACCATTCATGGGGGCAAAAGGGAATAGAGAAATTAATGAAAACAAGGGCGGGGCCCTGCATGGACCAAGAATAGCAATGTGCTGTGAATGGAAAAGGATTACCGAAGCCCTCTGCCCACCTAAATCCAAAGAAAGAAAAGAAGGGAGTGTGGGGGAGAATGGAAATTAAATGTCAGAAAGGGATCCAAGCCCTGGCCAGTTTGCTCAGTGGTTAGAGTGTCTGCCCACAGACCGAAGGGCCGTGGGTTTGATTCCCGGCCCAGGGCATGCACCTCCATTGCAGGTTCGTCCTCGGCCCCTGTCGGGGCACGTGCAGTAGGCAACCAATCGATGTGTCCCTCTCACTTTGATATTTCTCTCTGTCTTCCCCTCCTCTCCATCCCTTCCACTCTCTCTAAAAAAATCAATGGAAAAATATTCTTGGGTGAGGATTTAAGAAAAAGAAAAGAAAAGAAAGGAGAGGACTCGAGCCAGTCTGCCCCACTGGGAAGCCATGCCTCCGGAGCTCCTTGTCTGGCCTGGGATGGCCCATGTCCGTGGGGGCCTGGGGCGGGGGGGGCGGGGAGGTCTAGAGGCCAGGACTGGGCCTGGGTGGACAGGATGTGAGGCCTGGCACTCACCATTCTCCGTGCCCTGGTTCCTGGGTTCTGGAGGCCACAGCACTAGCTGGGAACCCAGCAGACAGCCGGGCGTGGGCCCTGGGTCCATGGGGGAGGCCTGGGTTCTTTGGGAAGCAAGCAGGGACTCTCAAGGTCACGACATCTCAGGCCTCTTCCGTTCTTGGAGGCTCACTGTGTTCTGGAAGCATTAAGAATCCCGAGAACAGCATTACGAGGACCGCGGTGTGTCTTACATGCTTATGCCTGTCTGATTGATGCTTTTCACACACACACACACACACACACACGCGCGCGCGCGCGCGCGCGCACAGTGCTATACGGTGGTTCTGTTCACAAGGTAATTACAGGTTCATAAGGATGTTAACCCGGGAGAGGGGAGTCTGGGCTGGGACGCACTCTTAATGCCCCAGGAACGCTCCCAGGTCTCAGTCCTGTCAGAGAAATTGTCTGACCCTGTAACTGAATGTGTAACTTCTCGTAGAAACAGTATCAGTTAGTATGAAAGGCTCTTCCGGAAAGTGAGGCCTGGGCAGCTCCTCCCCATGCCCAAGCCGGGTCTACGCCGGGCCTGAGCCCGGACGACGACCAGGCGGAGCAGGCCACGTAGTGAGCAGGGCAGCCTCCTCCAGGCCCCAAACCAGCAGAGCCAAGAGCTGCAGGCCTGGCTCAGCCTCCCAGCCTGGTGCGGCTGCTTCTGCTGGCTCACCTCTGGCCGTAGGTCTGGTGCAGGGGCCGGCAGGGGCAGCAGGGGCCAGCAGGGGCCATGGTCTCTTTTAGGGGAGGGACCAGGAGGTGAATGGCTGAGATTTAAGGACTTAGACCCTCCAAGATGCTTAAGGCAGAGTTTGGAGCTGCCGGCTGACTCTTATCATCCCTCCTCAGGCTGGAGTCAGGGGATCAGGGGTGGGAGAGGGAAAGGTTGAGTCTCAGGCTCCTGGGAACTGGGCCTGAGCCTCCAGCCCCACTCCCAGCCCCAACCAGGCCCAGCCACTCGAACGGGAGACAGACAAAGCTTCGCAGCCACTGAGAATTAAAACTCATTGATTTTCCCCATTAGCTAGAGAAGGCCATCAGCGTGCATTAAACCAGGCACAACAGCAGCTTCATGAATAATTAATATTCGCAAATGACAACCCGGGGGGGCCCCCCCCCAGGAAAGGCAAGGGGTGACTGGAGGCCTGGGGCAGCCTGACCCCTCTTCTCCCACCTCAGGGAGCCACAGCCTGGCCTGCCCTCCCTCCTCCTGGTCCCCTAACATCCACTCCTCTTCTCGCCCCCTGTCCTCTTCCCAGAGAAACCCCAGGTCTGAGGCACATGATCCTGGCTGCCCTGGAGCATGGAGCCAGCACTGACAGGAGCTGGGAGTGCCGCTCTGCTCTGCTGTGTGTCCCCACGTGGCCTCAGAGGGTCTGCCCTGCCTGGGCTCATAGGGGTTGGATTCGCTGGCTTCTAAGTCTCTAGATCTGTGGTTCCAGGGAGGGACAGCGACCGGCCCAAAGCACGCAGGTCTGTAGCAGAGCCCACCCTGGAGCCCAGTGCCCGGTGTCATCACCCCAGCCCAGCCTAGGGGACTCCTTAGTGCAAGTCAGAAAAAGTCACCCCCTTTGGAGAGACTAATTCAAATAAGGAACCCCTCTGGGTGGGCCACTTAGAAAAAGGCACCCTCCTCCCCACGCTGTCACAGTTCTGAAGGCGCAGGGCATGGACCAGCCCCCACGCACCATCTGCCCGGGTACCTGTGCTCAGCCTCAACAACTCCGCTGACCCCACCCACCCACCTCCTCACCCCTCCGCTGACCCCCGTTCCCACTTCCATCCTTCTCCCACCCGTCCTTCCTCCTCAGAGCCCTGGGAGGGCCAGATCTGGCGTGCATACCTCCCACACCCCTGGCTGTGCGTGTTGTAAATTGCAGAGGAGGTGAGTGGCACTGAAAGCCGGCCTGCTATCCACACGACAAGCTGGTTGGGGCTGGGGGTGCAGGGGGGGAGGCTGCACCTGCCCAGGGGAAGCACTGGTTCCTAATTCACACAGGGCACCATGTCGATGCCTGCAGCCCCAGGGGCCTCCCACCAGGAGCCCCAGCCCACTAAGGCAGGAGTGGGGTCTGCCCTCTTCCTCGCCGGGTGCCTGGCACATAGCAGGTGCTCAAGAAACAGTTTCAAGCAAACAGCTTCTCCTGGGATTCCCCACACCCACCCCCTTCTCACGCCTCAGCGGCACAGATGGCTGTGTGCAGTGCATCTCCGGGTCCCACGGGACCTGTGTGCGGAACATCAGGGCAGGCCCCACGGGAAGCCGGCCACGTAACTGGACCCGGAGGCAGTGATGCTGACTGTTAAGGGAGCAAGGGGCGGGGAGGGGGAACCCAGGGAGCTGAGGGGTGATCTGTGAGTGGAGGCGTCCGTCCGTCCGGGATGCTCTCAGGAGCTCAGAGCCCTGCCCATCCCAGAGTCCCAGAGGTGCTGCCCTGAGCCACCAGCCTCACCCGGCTCCCCGAAGTATGGGTGGAGGGTGCAAGTGGCCAGGGCTCTCTGACCGAGGTACAGACGCTGGAGGTGGCTTCCGAGGGTCCTTAGAGGGGCAGGCCAGGTTCAGTCGGGGGCAGAACGGAGGCCACGCCCTTCCCGCTGCTCCGTGGTGTGGCCACCTGCTCTCCCAGCTCGCCACCCCCCAACAGCTCTGGCAGGGAAGGAGTTAACCTCCCAGCTTCTCAGCAAGAATGTGGAGCTATTAATACCCACAGCCTAGCGGTCTGCCAGAGCGCTCCCAGTCCGAGGGAGCAGGGAGCAGGGACTGAGGGAGAGAGCTCCAGTCTAGGCAGAGGCAGAGCCCAGCGAGGACCCCAGGGCCCAGAACTCCTCTAGGGGACAGTGTGGGCACTGTGCCAGCCTCACCCGGCCCTCACCCACCTTCAGCTGCAGGTCCTGACCCTCCCTCCTGGAGGCCACCGGTGCCACGCACTTCAGGAGAACAAACTTTCTTAGGGAAACCACCTCTCCTGCCGCGCTGGCTGCACAGGGAGGAGCAGACGCCTGGACAGACGGATGCACAGACGGTCGGGACACCTGAGCCTCTCCTCCCAGCCTCGCCTCTGACAGGCGGCAGCAGAGTGGGCAGCTGAGGGGCACGGGGGCCCTGCTGGACCTTCGTCCCACAGGGAGCCCCTCTGAGCCCAGGCATCCAGGCGCTGCCGCCCAAGGCCCAGCACTGCGCCCGGGAGGCCCGTGGTCAGGGCAGGAGTCCCGGCCGGACAGAGCCCCGGGCTCTTCCACCCACCAAGGCGACGGGCAACCTGAGTGCAAAGGCACAGGTGGCAGGCGGGCGGGCGCCGGGCCCCGAGGCCAGCAGGCTGCTGACCCTGGAGCACTCTGGCTCAGGGACCCCTGCCCAGACCGCGGAGGATGCTGCCGAGCCGGCCACCGGCCACCCCTGCCCTGTTCTGGAGCTGCCTCCCCCCTGGCCCCTGGGCTGTGGGCCGGAGGATGTGCCCGCCTTCTGCTTCATCTGCTTCCACAGGGAGGAGGAGGAGGAGGAGCTGCTGGAAGAGGTCCCACTGCAGAGGTCAGTGCCCCTGGTGGGCAGTGGGTGGGCAGGACTGGCACACAGGGCCCCGACTTGGGGCCCCTGGGGCCTGGCAGGCCTGCGTCCGAGTCTCTCGGTTTACTGCTTACCATCCGTCGCCACCTCCCTGCACCAGACTCTCAGCTCCCCTACCTGTCCCTCCTCTGTCTCTCCTGTCCTGGACCCACAGGGTCCCTCTGTCCTCTCCCATGTGGTCATGGCCCTCCTGCTCAGAGCCCTCCCTGGCTCCCAGCTCCCACAGGATGAAATGGACACTCAGTCGGGCATTCGGAGGCTGTGTGAGCTAACTGACCCCACCCACCCCATCTCTCTCTGCTCCCTACACTCACCCTCAGTGAATCCCTGCCCAGACTTCTCTCCCCCAGCCCATCCCGGCCCAGCTGCAATGCTTCTTCCTCCGGGAAGTCCTTCAGGAGCTGAGAGTTCCTTTACTCCCTGCACTGAACCGACCCCTAGTAGGGTTGAATCTTTGTTAAATTAATTAATGAGTGGAAATATCTGTGTGTGTATATGCATGTGTGTGGGGGGGGGGTCAGGGGGAGTGAAGGGTTGTGTGACTGGGTATTTGGGGGTGAGTGTGTGATTGTGAGTGTACGTACATGTTTGTGGGAGCACGTGTGGCTTCTATGTAGCCATGAGGAATAGGGTTTGTGCACTGTGCGGAGGTCGGGGTTCATTCCCTAGGGACCATTGTTCTTATTGCCAGCTCACCCCACCCCCATCTGCAGGGAATGCATTACCCAACCTGTGACCTCAGGCTCCCAGGATGGACAGCAAATCTAAAGGGAAGACAGAGGTCACCTCTGCTGTGACCCAGCCCGCCCACACTTCCGTCACCTAAGTCAGCACTGCCCTGGGTGGGGAGAAGGGCAGGCTCAGGGCCAACCCAGGCGCCCCTCCGGCCCTTTGCAGGAGAGCTGGGGCTCAGGGTGGGCGCCTGCTGCCTGGGCCGCTTCCTCCCTGAATCTCTCTGTTAGACCCCTGGTCTGTAAGTTTCCCTCTGTGGGCCTTCGTCTCCTCATCTGCGAAATGAGGGGATGCTCCTGCCACGGTCGTCAGTGACTGAGCACCCACAGAGGCCAGGGCGTGCCATGGGGCTGGAGCCCAGCCCTCCCGGGGTCACAGCCCTCCCGGGGTCACAGCCTGCTGGGCGAGACAGACAAGCAAACAGGTCAGTGTGACCAAGCGCTGGGCGCCTGGATAGGCGTGGGTGCACTGTGCGCAGGGTCAGGGAAGGCTGGCCACCCCAGGAGCCCTGCTGTTCTGTCTTACAGTCCAGACCAAGTTAGGAGGCTCCGAAAGCCAGATCATAGGTGTGGAAGTGCTTCTCGTACTCCAAAGCAATGAACCCCTAAAGTATCGCTATATTTGTTGTAGGAGTTCAAAATGTTTGTTGGATGAATGAATGAATGAATGAATATGACATGGGGAGACAGGACATCAGAATCATCTGAGTTGATTGTTAAAAAATACACGCTATCCTGGCGACTTTGCAGCCTCAGGTCTTGGAGGAGATGGGTGTGTGATTTTAATCAGTCCCCCAGGTGAGCAGCTTGAGCGAACCAGCATTTGGGAAACCCGAGAAGGAGAGGCATAGGCCTCAGGGTCAGGCAGCCACGAGTTCCTGCCCTCCTCCCTCACTACCCCCCATCTCCCACCTCCAACTTTGGGGATCCCCTTATAGGGGAAGCCCCCTTTGCCTCCTGCACTGGCAGCACGGTGGCCTATGTTTGCAGGCTACTAGCCAGCTGGTAGATGCTAGCCCTTTAAGTCCTGGGGAGAGGACACCGCCAGGCTGGGCAGAGGCAGTGACCACAGGTGCCAGGTGGTGAAGCTAAAAATACTGAGTGATGTGAACACGGAGGCTGCAGGAGCCTGGCGTGCTGCTGGGGCGGGGGGAGGGGTTGGTGGGCCCTAGAGTGCTCTGCCCTCCCCGAGGAGTTGGCAGAGGGGTTGGTGGGTCGCCTTGGGGGCTTAAGCCTGCCCCCCACCCCCTCCTCTCAGCGCCAGGATTCCCTCCCAGTAGGGCTGCCACGTTAGCCGCCGTGGGGCATGCTGATTCCACTGCATCCTCTTCCCTGTGAGAAGAGAAATCATGTCTTCTCTTGGGGCCCCTGCAAAGTTAGATAGTTGAGCTTTCTCAGGCACTTTTAGGGACAGAGGCGATGAGGGATGTAGGTGACCAGTTCAGGCATTTGTGGATCAGCAAACTTTCCCTGAGGCCTCCTGGGACTGGCTGCTGAGGCCACAGAGATGAGCAGGGCCCAGGCACTTCCCTGGAGGGACCTGGTGAGGACAAGGCACACCATGCATGGCATGCATGTGCTGCGATGGAGAGTGAGCACCGCGCCCTGGGCTCCTGGGTGCTGTGAGGAGCTGCCCGCAGAGAACACAGCTGCCTCTGATGAAAACTTGTCAGCAAAAGCATCACCCACAGTGCTGCTCACCAGCCACCTACATAGGTGCTTTGAGGTGTTCATTAAGGTTGTAACAAATACGCCTGGAAATCACAATGCCTTGGCTCGGTAGAGCCTATATCCTGCTTATGCCAAGTCTAGGGGGGATTGAGGGAGACTCTACCCGCTCAGTCGTTTGGGGACTCCGGCTCCGCCCACCTTGTGACTGTCACCACCCTCCGCAGCCACTGGAAGATGAACAAGAAAGAGAACCGGGATCACGTGTGAAACTTTTATGAGCCAAAGTTGGAAGTGGCCCACTTCCCTTCTGCCCACACTCATTAGCCAGAACAGCTAATTGCAAGCAAAACTGGGGAATGTGGTCCAGTTGTGACCATTTCACAGGGCTCTTGTGTAAAACACCACAAAAGAACAGTTGGTATGTGTGAAAGCACCTGGTATATAAGAGGTGTCCAGTGTGTTCATTCATTCCCTCATTCCACAAATCTCACCGAGCACTCGCTGTGAGCTATTAGAAACTGGGCAGTGAAAATGCCATCCCTGCTCTCACGGGGCTTATATTAAAGGGGGAGTCAAACAAAGCACAAGCAAGCAAATAAATGGATCTGGTCACCAATATTCAAACACACTGTTAGAGGCATAACCAGAAGGATGGTGGGGACATTGCTATTCCTACCTAAAGAATGAGAAGGGCCCTGGCCGTTTTGGCTCACTGGATAGAGCGTTGGCCTGCGGACTGAAGGGTTCCGGGTTTCAATTCCAGTCAAGGGCACATGCCCAGGTTGCGGGCTGGAACCCCAGTAGGGAGCCTGCAGGAGGCAGCCAATCAATGATTCTCTCTCATCATTGATGTTTCTAACTCTCCCTCTCCCTCTCTGAAATCAATAAAAATATATTATAAAAAATAAAAATAAAAAGAATGAGAAGGAGCTAGGCAGAATGGAGGTAAGAGCATCCAGCAGGAACAGAGAGTGCAAAGGCCTCGAGGCAGGCTAGTTTGGTGAGTGTGAGGGAATATCCAGGCAGTGTGGCCAGGGTAGAGTGAATGATGGGGAGGATGACACAGTTGATGGGGGGAGACAGGAAGGGGTAGATCCCATAGGCTTTGTGGACCAAGTGAAAATGGATTTTTCTCTGGATGGGATTGGGAAGCCTTTCGGGGCTTTTAATTAAGTTCAGGAAGCGATATATAACCTGATTGACATTTTAAACAATCACTCCAGCGGCTCTGGGGAGAATCCATGGCAGCTGGGCCAGAGTGAGTACAAGAAATCAGTGTGGAGGTCATGGTGATGGTGGAGGGGGCGTGGCGGTGGCCTGGACCAAGGCGGGCCTTGGAGGCAGTAGATGCCTTCTACATACATTTAGGAGACAGAACTTGCTGATGGTTTAAGGAAGAAGGGGATGGAGAACAAATCTGGGGTTCCTGGGTTGGATGATGAGAGGCTCAAGAGAGGGAAGAGGCATGGTGAGAAGCTCAAGAGTCCTGCTACGGAAGCTTCCAACTCGAGAAGCATGTGATGTCCAAGAGAAGATGGCAAGGCGGGGCTTGACAGTAAGAGTCTGGACCTTAAAGGGGAGGTCTCTTGGCTGGCGACAGACTACCAGAGACAACACAAAGGGCATTGGAAGCCATGATGTTACACTAAAGAGAGAGGGGAGAGGAGAGGCCCAGGACCCAGCCCCGAGGAGCTCTGCGATTTAGAGGTCACCTGAAGGAGAAGCCAACGAGGGTGGAGGAGAAGGAGCAGCTGGCAAAGTAGGAGGAGAGCCAGGGGTGTGGGCGGTCATGGAAACCAGGAGAAGGGTGTCCTAGGAGGAGAGAGGGGATGGGCAATGGACTTCAAAGGTGCTGAGCAGTCAGGAAATCAGGGTGGATTTAGTGACCGATTAAGTCAGAATTGCCTTGGATAAGAACGTTTCCTGGGGGTGTAGACAAGAGCAGGGCTGAGCGGAGGCTTCTGGTTAAAGATGGTGGGTTGAAATACACATTTCAGTTCTCTGTCCTGAGTCCCCATTAAAAGGAAGTGAGAGGGTAATTTCAGGTCCGCACAGTAGCCCCCCATCCACGGTTTCACTTTCTGACCATTGAGTTACCTGAGGTCAACTGCGGCCGGAAAGTATTAAGAGAAAAATTCCAGCCCTGTCCAGTGTGGCTCAGCTGGTTGAGTGTCATCCCGTACACCAAAGGTGGCGGGTTCGATTCCCGGTCAGGGCACATACCCAGGTAGCGGGTTTGATCCTGGTTAGGGCTCCCTGTGAGAGGCAACCAATCAATGTTTCTTTACATCAGTGTTTCTCTCTCTCTCTCAGATCAATTAAAAAAATAATAAATAGCCTGACCGGTTTGGCTCAGTGGATAGAGCGTCGGCCTGTGAACTGAAGGGTCCCAGGTTTGATTCCGGTCAAGGGCATGTACCTCGGTTGCAGACACATCCCCAGTAGGGGGCGTGCAGGAGGCAGCTGGTCTATGTTTCTCTCTCATCGATGTTTCTAACTCTCTATCCCTCTCCCTTCTTCTCTGTAAAAAATCAATAAAATATATTTTTAAAAATAATAATAATAATAAATTAAATAAATAAATAAATAAAAGAAAAATTCCAGGAAAAAACAGTTCATAAGTTTTAAAGTACGCCCCATTCTGAGGAGCATGACGAAATCTAGCGCCATCAGGCTCCATCGCCCATGGCCGTGCTTGTGTTCAAGTCGCCCTTATTTTACTTCATCGTGGCCCAAAGCGCAAGAGTAGCGACGCTGGCCATTCAGATCTGCCGCAGAGAAACTATAAAGTGCTTCCTTTAAGTGAAAAGGTGAAAGTTCTCGACTTAATAAGGAAAGAAAAAAATCGTACACTTGAGGTTGCTAAAATCCACAGTAACAACAAATTTCTATTTGTGAAACTGAAAGAAAAAGAAATCCATGCTGGTGTTGCTGTCACACCTCAAACTGCAAACGTTACAGCCACAGTGCAAGGTAAACGCCTAGTTAGGGAGGAAAAGGCATGACATCTGTGTGTGGACGACACAAACGGAAAATGTGCTCTGACTGATGGCGACCTGTTGCCGCAGAAAGCAATGCGCCCATGAAGACTCCAGCAAGGATTCCCCTGACACGAGGGACACGGGACCATTTCCTGCAAGTAAGGGACGGTCACCCAGTCAGGAATCGGTGTGGACGGAAAAATATAAAAATTACTGGAGAGAAAGAGAGACGACATTCACATAACTTTTATTGTTACAATTGTTCTATTTTATTATTAGTTACTAGAGGCCCGGTGCACAAATTCGTGCACGGGCGGGGTCCCTCAGCCTGGCAAATGATCAGGGCTGATGGGAGGCGGGGGAGGGGGCCAGCTGGCCAGGGGTAGGGACCTCAGGAGGTTGGCTGGCCAGGGGCAGAGACTGCGGGAGGTTGGCTGTGGGAGCACACTGACCACCAGGGAGCAGCTCCTGCGTTCAGCGTCTGCCCCCTGGTGGTCAGTGCATGTCATAGCAACTGGTTGATTGGTCGACCAGTCATTTAGTCGTTTGGTGGCTTAGGCTTTTATATATATAGATTGTTGTTAATCTCTTAATATACCTAACATAAATTAAACCTTATAGGTATGTACAGAGTGGGGCAAAAGTTGGTTTACAGTTGTGAGTGCACAAATCACAAAGTTTATTCTTTTTTTAATAAATATTTTTTGTTGATTTCTGGAGAGCTGGGAAGGGAGAGAGAGAAAAAAAACAACACAAAAAACATTGACGTGAGAGCGAAACATCCTTTGGCTGCCTGCCTCCTGCACACCCAACCGGGAATGGAACCAGCAACCTTCCCGTGCACAGGACGCCGCCCAACCACCTGAGCCCACTGGCCAGGGCCAGAGTTAATTATTGTATTGTGATTTGTTAATTATTGTGTTATTTTCCATACGAACAACTGTAAACCCACTTTTGCCCCACCCTGTGCGTATAGGTAAAAACATAGCATACATAGGGTTCAGTATGGTCTGAGGTTTCAGCCTCTGGAGTCTTGGAACGTATCCCCCATGGAAAAGCGGGGGGGGGGGGGGGGGGCAACTGTATATTAGTCTTTTGTTGCTGCCATAGCAAATTATCACAAATTTAGTTACTTAAAATCGAACAAATGTATCATCTTAAAGACCTCATGTCAGAAGTTCGGCACAGGTCTCATTGGGCTAAAATCAGGGCGTTGGCAAGGCGACTGTAGGAAGCTCTTTCTGGAGGAATTTCTGGAGGCTCCAGGGGAGACTCCCTGTCTGTCTTTCCCAGAGGGTACCCGCACTCCTGGCTCATGACGCCCTCCCTCCGGCAGAGGGCGTCTCTCGGCCCGCCTCCTCCCTCACATCTTTCCCTCTGACCACAGCTGGGAAAGGCATTCCCCCATCGGGTCAATCCAGGCTCATCATCCATCTTTCTCTCTGCCTTCCTCTCTCTCAAATAATTTTTTAAAGAAAAAAAAATCAGAAAGAAAATGCAATGCAGGCTGGCCGGTTTGAAACTAATTTGAAAAAGGAAAGTCCAGAAGTAGAACCACCTTCGTTCAGCCCCTTCCTGCCATGTAACACAACACAGGTTCTGGGGATTAGAGCACGGACATTTGGGGGCCGTGATTCTGCCACCACAGTATGAACCAGAGAGAATAATGTAAAGGGACCACAGCAACAAACATCTAAATCTGGAAGGCGGATGAATGTGGCCCATGCCTTAGCAGTCCGAGGACACTGCCCCTGAAGTGGACCCTGAACCAGGAGTGAGAAACGCCAAGGGGCACCAGGGGTGACCCCACAAAACCCCCCAAGGCGCCCGTGTTAATGAACTAAGTGCCCCTGGAAGTGGGAGCAAAGCTGGGGCCAAAAACAAGAGGATTGGTCCACAAAGGCTGTAATCCTCAGATTTCCTGCTCCACTCCGCACAGCTGGGCAGCTGCCCGCCCCCGCCCAACAAAGACAGAAGGTTCATTGTCCCGAGAGGATAAAACAGGGTCTCCGAACCCGGGACACAGCAGGACAACTGGGAGGGGCAGCCCTGTGACCCACCAGCGGCTTATTTGACTGCTCCATCCTGGATGCGGGAAGCCCCGTCCCATCACCTGGGGCCCCTCCCCTCTGGCTCCGGGACAGTGAAGTCAGGGCTAAGCTCTCAGACAGGACACTCCAGGATGTATTCCCTTCAACCTCTGACTATATGAACAACAAGTATTTTGTGACTGTTGTTTCATTTCCTGTTTGCTTTCGTTTTCTTCTCCCTGCATACTGTCTTCTCCAAATTGTTGGGTTTCCTCCTGTTTGTATTAGTTCTCTTTCAGAGTCTAACTCGCCAGGAAGAGAAAACCTAAATAGGCTGGCATCAGGGATTTCCCAGCGAAACAGCCCGACCCCAACTCTCTGTATTGAGCCCCTGGGTCAACCAGCCCTCCCACCCTCCGCATAGGGCTACTCAGCAGCTTGCTTTCATAAACCGTTTTTTATATTCCTTTAATCAATTATAGGAAAAGGCAAAGGTCGTAAGTGGTCAGTATAATGAGCCTTGGCAATTGTGTACACCTGCGCAACCCACACTTCACTCAAGATACAGCACATTTCCGTCCCCCAGAAAGTTTCGTCGTGCCCCAGTCAACACCTCCCCCACCAGAGGCAACCGCTATGCTTCCAATCTCTTAGACATGAGCAGATGACCAGGGGTCATCGATATTTGAGAAAAACCTCTAATATAACAAAACAAACAGAATTTTGAGGAAACAATATGCGGGGGGGGGGGGGGGACTTAAAAACAAAACTATTATCACTATATTCAGACTTAGGAAGATATATGGCACATGTGAAATAAAAATTAGATGCTGTTTTTTTTGGGGGGGGGGGGACACTCTCAGAATAAACATAACAAAACAAAAACGTTCTTAGACTTAGATAATATCCCAGCAGAAATGCAAACTTACTTAAAAGGGGTCAGCAGCCCTGACTGGTGGGGCTCGGTTTGTTAGGCATCGTCCCCTGCACCAGGAGGTTACCAGATTTCCTGTCAGGGCACATGTCCCAGTTGTGGGCCCATTGATGTCTCTCTCTCTCTCTCCCATTCCCTTCCTCTCTCTCTCTCTAAAAATCAATAAACTATTCTTTTAAAAAATAAAATAAAATAAAATAAAATAGGTCAGCAAACTACAGCCTGCAGGCCAAATCCAGCTTCACCTGCTTCTTACATAAAGTTTTATTGGAACAGAGCTACACCCATTTGGGTTTTTTTTTTTTAATCTTTATTGTTGAGAATATTACAATGTCTCCTTTTTTTTTTCTCTCTGTTGCCCCCTCCACTGGGTTCCTGCCCTGCCCCAGGCCTTCACCACTCTATTGTCTGTGACCATAGGTAATGCATATATGCATATAAGATCTTTAGTTAATCTCTTCCTGCCTCGCTCCCTCTCTGAGATTCGTCAGTCTGTTCCATGTTTCCATGCCTCTGGTTCTATTTTATTCATCCGTTTATTTTGTTATTAGATTCCTTGCTCATTTATTTTGATTTTTAGATTCAATTGTTAATAGATATATATTTATTGCCATTTTGTTGTTGTTGTTGTTGTTGTTGTTGTTGTTCTTCTTCTTCTTCTTCTTCTTCTTCTTCTTCTTCTCCCTCTTCTTAAAGAATACCCTTCAACATTTCATGTAATACTGGTTTGGTGGTGATTAACTCCTTTAGCTTTTTCTTGTCTGTGAAGCTCTTTATCTGACTTTCTATTCTAAATGATAGCTTTGCTGGGTAGAGTAATCTTGGTTGTAGGTTCTTGCTATTCATCACTTTAAATATTTCTTGCCACTCCCTCTGACCTGCAAAGCTTGAGAAATCAGCTGACAGTCATATGGGTGCTCCCTTATAGGTAATTAACTGCTTTTCTCTGGCTGCTTTTAACTTTAACTTTAACCATTGGAATTTTAATTAGGATGTGTCTTGGTGTGGGTCTCTTTGGGTTCCTTTTGTTTGGGACTCTCTGTGCTTCCTGGACTTGTAAGTCTCTTTCTTTCACCAGGTAGGGGAAGTTTTCTGACATTATTTCTTCAAATAGTTTTGAATAGCTTGCTCACTTGCTCTCTCTCTTCTCCTTCTGGCACCCCCATAATGCAAATGTTGGTAGGCTTGATGTTGTCCCAGAGGCTCCTTACACTATCTTCATATTTTTTTATTCTTTTTGCTCTTCTGATTAGGTGTTTTTTGTTTTTTGTTTTTTTATTGGGTATTTTTTGCTTCCTCATGTTCCAAGTCATTAATTTGATTCTCAGCATTCTCTACTCTACTGTTTATTCCCTGTAAATTATTCTTCATTTCAATTAGTGTATCCTTCATTTCTGACTGGACCTTGTTCATGTCTTAAATTCTTACTAAGATTCTCGAAAGTTTCACTAAGTCCCTTGAAGCTCTTATTAAGATCCTTAAGCACGCCTAAACCGGTTTGGCTCAGTGGATAGAGCGTCGGCCTGCGGACTGAAAGGTTCCAGGTTTGATTCCGGTCAAGGGCATGTACCTGGGTTGCGGGCACATCCCCGATGGGAGATGTGCAGGAGGCAGCTGATCGATGTTTCTCTCTCATCGATGTTTCTAACTCTCTATCTCTCTCCCTTCCTCTCTGTAAAAAATCAATAAAATATATTTAAAAAAAAAAAATCCTTAAGCAGCCTTAGAACCATTGTTTTGAGCTCTGTATCCAGTAGTTTGCTTTCTTCCATTCCTTTCATTTGTGACATGTTTCTTTGTATCCACATTTTGGTTGCTTCCCTGTGTTTCTTTCTATATATTAGGTAGAGCTGTATGTCTCCTGGAATTGGTGGAGTGGCCTTGTGTAGTAGGTGCCCTATAGGGCCCAGTGGCTCAGACCTCCCCCCACCCCTGTCACCTGAGGTGGGTACCTGAGGAGGCCTCTGCAGTGGAGATATCTTTCTAGGTGCATCCCCATGTGGGCTGCGTGCACAGTTTTGTTGTATTTAGCCTTGATTGCTGTTGGTGTAACTGAGAGGAATTGACCTCGAGGCCAATTGGCTGTGAGGACCAGCTGCGACTACAGTGGGGGAGCTGCTGTGCAGAAGACACCCCCATGGAGCAGGACTTGCTTCGGTGGGGTTTTGGTACTCACTTAGTCTGCCCCTTGAGTATGTTGCTTGTGGATGTGTAGAGTTGTAATCTGGTATGGTCTGAAGCTGTCCACCGGTGCACTGGCTCTGGAGCCTCCTGGGTGGTGCAAAGTTAGCCATTGCCTGGGATCACCCGGCAGCAGCTACAGAGCAATCTGTAGATGGCTGCTCTTGTATTAGGCTTGGAAGTGGCCAGGCCAGGCCAAGCTGTGAAGCAAGGCAGGTTGGCGCTAGTGCTGGGTCTTGGGCCTCTTATTTTTATTGGTAGATATGGGGCACACTGATACCAACTGCTGCTTGTTTGAGAGGTTTTAGACATGTCTGAAGCCTGAGTCAGGACAGGCCATTCATATGGAAAAGGCACTGCAAACAACTTTGGTGGGGCTGCAAATTGGTTGGGGTGGAGTCTCAGGGAATCACCAAGGTGGAATGAACAGAGTGAGCCATGCTAACGAAGACTCAGATATGGCTTTCAGTCAGTTCTGCGATGGGGAAGGTGTCAGCATAGTAACCATGATCCCTTTGAGCACCCCTGTCTGGGAGAAAGCTGCCCCTGAGTTCTTGCTCTAATCTAGTTCCTCCTGTATGTCCTTGGGAACCTCCCCACCCCCCACCCCGAGCCATTGCCCCAGCATTGGAGCCCAGAGGGATTGAATCCAAGTAAATCTGGGCACCAGTCCTTTTCAGAGGGACTGCCTGGGTCTCCAGCAGCCTCTGTGTCACTCAGCCACAGTCTCTGCTGGTTTTTACAGCCTGAGGTTATGGGACTTCTCTTCCCAGATCTGGAACTCTTGGCTGGGAGTATGGTGTGGAGCTGGGACCCCTTGGTTCTCACGAGAGGCTCCTGCAGTGGGGATAGCCTTCCCGATTGAAAAAAATGCCATATGTTGGTATAGGCCCAGCCCGTTCCACGCTCCACCTTTCCTACCAGTCTCAATGTACTTTCTTTACTTCTCTAGTTGTAGGACTTCCATTCAGCCAGATGTTAGGCAGTTCTGAATAATGGTTGTTCTGTATTTTACTTGCAATTTTGATGTGGTTGTGGGAGGCAGCAGGTACCAGCATTTACCTACGCCGCCATCTTGGCTCTCTACACCCATTTGTTTATGTCCTTCAATGGCTGCTGTCACATTGGTAGAGTTGAGTAGTTGTGACAGAGACCACATGGCCTGCAAGGCCTAAAATATTTACCATTCGGCCCTTTAAGGGAAAAAAAAATGCTGACCCTGAATTAGAAGATAAAGTTGAGGAAGTTTTCCATAAAGTAGAGCAAAAAATGAAAGACGTGTCCGTTTAGATCTTCTAGTAAACAGATGCTGAGATGACACTAGGAGTCCTGGGGTGGGAGGACGATGCCTGTGAAAATAAAAGAGAAGGAAACAGGATTGGCAGGCAGAGTCTTCAGACCCTCTGACACCTGTGGAACAAACAAAGGAGGGAAACAAAGGAGGGAAACAGACCTGGGTAGGGAGAGCCTGACTTTGATGAAGATCAACAAAGTCTTGGCCAACCCAGTGGAGTCCCCAGAGCAAAGACTGTCCCTTAGAGGAGCCCCACATTGGGCAGAAATGGCCAGGCCCTGTGTCCCCACTATGCTCAGTCATTGGCTGGCACTGCCCGAGAAGACCTTGGTCTTGGTTGCAAGGCTGTAGTGGGTCTCAAAAGCTGTCGGTCAACCACACTCCTCACAGCTGAGTGACAAAGTTCTGTCTTGAAAGGAGAACCCGTGGGGCTTCATGGCTGCCACGCTGTGGGGGTAGGAAAGAAAGAGTAAGAAAGTTAGGAGACCAGCACAGGAACCTCACACCTCAACAAAGGAGAGAACGAAGAAAACAACGGAGAGGAAATAGACAAGGAAGCATTTCAGACCTTTATCAGAAGGAACCTGAATGTTCAGACTGAAAGGGCCCACTACGTGTCAGTAGACCCACACAAGGCCAGTTGCCAGTGAACGTCAGAACAAGAACAGCCACGAGATTCTACAAAGGATCAAGAATCAAAATTTCATCAGACTTTTCAACCACAGTCTTAGAAACCAGAACATCCGGGAGCTGTATTAAAAAGTATAAAAGAAAATTAATTTCAGCCTAGGATTACATACTTGGCCAACCCATGGATCAATCAAGGGTAGGAAAAAGGTCTTCTCAGATTTACATGGGCTCAAAAATTTTATCTTTCTTAAGAAAGCTACTGGAGAATGGCTCCACTAAAAACAAAGAAAAAACAAAGAAACGGGGGAAGCCAACGCAAGAGAGAGGTGAGGTGATGGTGAAGGGAGCCCAGAGCAGCATCTCTGGACAACAGACCTGGAGGGTCGGCAGTTCACACTGGAATAAGTTAGAAGGTTCTAGAAAAGACTTCCTCAAGGAGATGAAATTGATAGAATACCTAATGTATTTGAACTTTCGAGAGATTTATATACAACTTGGAGAGAATGTGGGTTGAATTAGCCATAAAAACATAGAAAAACAAGCCCTTCCCTTTACAAAGTTATTAAACCCAAGAAAAACAAAACATTTGTTCAGAAAAAGGAATTAAATTTAAAACTTCTGCTCTGCAAAAGACATGCTTAAGAGAATGAGAAGACACCCTAGCCAGTTTGGCTCAGTGAATAGAGCCTCTTCCTGTGGACTTAAGGTTCCTGGGTTCAATTCTGGTCAAGGGCACGTACCTCGGTTGCAGGCTCCTGGCGGGAGGCAACCAATTGATGTGTCTCTCTCACATTGGTGTTTCTCTCTGTCTCTCCCTCTCCCTTCTACTCTCTCTAAAAATCAATGAAAAAAATATTCTTGAGTGAGGATTTAAAAAAAGAAAAGAGAGAGAGAGAGAGAATGAGAAGACAAGCCAAAATAGAATGGGAGAAAAATATTTACAAAAAACATCTGATGTGATAGAAACTGTTTACCTGATAAAGGACTGTTATCCAAAGTATACAAAAAAAAACCTCTTAAAACTCAACAATAAGCAAATGAACAACCCAGTTAAAAAATGGACAAAAGATCTGAACAGACACCTCACCAAAGATGATACACAAATGTCGAACAAGCATTTTAAAATGCTCAACATCATATGTCATTAGAGAAAAGCAAATTAACACAACACTGAGATACCACCACACACCTGTTAGAGTGGCTGTCGAGGATGCTGTCGAGGATGTGGGCAGCCGGAGGAATCTCCATCACTGCTGGTGGCCGCACGGTCCAGTCCACTTGGGAAGACAGCTTCTCACAAAGCTGAGCATGTCTTCCCTTAGGATCCAGAAGTAGCATTCCTTGGTATTTACCCAAATGAGTTGAAAACATGTCCACACGAAAACCTGCACATGAATATGTATAGCAGTTTTATTCATAATTGCCAAAAACTTGGGGCAACCAATATGTCCTTTAATAGGTGAATGGATTAAAAAAAAAAAACACAACTATGGTACACCCATATAATTGCAATAAAAAGAAATGAGCGAGGTTGCGGCCTGGGCAGCAGGCGCAGCTGGTCCCGTTGTGCTGTGGCTCCAGGCGGCCTGCAGTCCACGTCCCGCGCCCCCGCCCCCCACCAGCGCGCCCCTCAAGGAGCCTGGTCCCCAAGGCCCCATCTCCTCCGGCCCCGCTGCCACCCGCGAGGGCTGGTTCCCCGAGATGTGCAGCCTGTGGCCGGGCCAGGCCCTGTCCCTGCGCTCGCGGTTCCAGGATATCCTTGCCTTTGGAGTAAGAGCTAAGGCCGCGTGCAGGTGTTGGACGGGGTCACCCAGAGCACGGAAAGGGGCGAGTTCCCCACCCGGAGATGATAGCCAACCAGCTGCTCTGCAGCCACCCCAACCCACTCAAGTGCTGGTCATGCGGGTGGCTGGGGTGTCCTGCGGGAGGGGGCGAAGCACTCCTCTGTGGAGTCCGGCATCCAGGGCGAGATTGACGGGGTTGTCACTCAAGTCCCTAAGAAGATCCTGCCTGGCATGGCCATTGGCTACTCCGGCGCAAAGCTGACCCTCCACGTGGGCGAAGGTTTTCAGTTCATGAAACAACCAGACGCTTTCAATGTTATCATCACCGAGTCCTCGGACCCCAGGGGCCCTGCCAGAGCCTCTTCAAGGAGCCGATTACCAGCTTGTGAAGACGGCGCTCAGGAGGATGGGATCCGCTGGGCCCGGGTGGGTGCCGGTGGCTGCTCCTGGGCCTCATCAAGGACATGCGGCACGGCTGCAGGCCGCTCTCCCCCGGCCCAGGTCGGCTTCACGGTGAGCAGATAAACTCCCGCATCAAGTCCAGGTGCCGGTGCAGGAGCTGAGGCAGAAGCAGGTGGAACAGAGGCAGCTCAGGTACTGCAACTCTGACGTGCACCCGGCGGCCTGCGTCCTGCCTGAACTTGCCCGTGAGGCCCTGAATGATGTGAGCTGAGCCCAGATGCCGCTGACCACACCGCCCAGGGCCTCGGGCCAGGTTGCCCTGGACAGGACCCCTGCCGGCACCCCAACAGCCAAGTGTTACAGCCCCGAGTGCTGCCCGGCTGCCCTGCTGGCCAGACTGTCTGAATCCCTGTATTCTTCAGGCCCCGAGCCTATACCAGCTTGTACGCGCGTCTCCACCCTCTGTCACCCTCACTCACCAAACACATGTATTTATAACAAACGAACAAAAACAAAAAAAGAAATGAGCTGTTGAGCCACAAAAAGACACGACAGAACCTTAAATGGGTATTGCTGAGTGAAAGCAGCCAATCTGAAAAGGCTGTATGATTCCAACAACACACATTCTGAAAAAGCCAAAACTATAGAGACAGTAAGATCAGTGGTGGCCAAGGGCTTATAGGAAGGGAGGGAGGGAGGGAGGAAAGGGGGAGCACAGGGGATTTGTAGGGCCGTGAACTGTTCTGTATGATCCTGTCATGGCAGGTCCATGACACTTTGCATCTGTCAAAACCCATGAAATTCACACTCAGAGTGAGCCCTGTGTAACTACAGTGGGGCCTTGACTTACCAGTTTAATTCGTTCTGAGACCGAGCTTGTTAAGGAGCTCGTTAAGGAGCTCGTTAACTCAAATTACTCTATCAACTCAATGCAAAAAATCGGTGGAGAGACAGCTGGTATCTCAAAAAACTCATTAGTCGGGACACTCGTAAGTCAAGGCCCCACTGTATGGACTTCAGTTAATTACAGTGCCTCGGTATTGGTTTGTCGGTTGTAACAAGTGTATCTATCACACTGAGGCAACATGTTCATCATAGGGAAACTGGGAGACCGGGCTGTAGATGCACTTTCTGCTCAATTGTTCTGTAAACCTAAAAATGCTCTAAAAATAGAGTCTGTTATGGAAAGGGAGACAAAAAAAGAAACCATAGTATTTCACAAAAGGCTGTAAATAATGTTCCCACAAGGTGTAAGCACTCCCAACCTTACCAATAATATGATGCAACTGTAATGGGAGAGCGGAAAATAAGAAGGGGGGGGAGTGGCTAGCTTGTTTGGCTCAGTGGATAGAGCGTCAGCCTGCAGACTAAAGGGTCCTGGGTTTGATTCTGGTCAAGGGCACATGCCCAGGTTGTGGGCTCGATCCCCAGTAAGGGGCGTGCAGGAGGCAGCCAATCAATGATTCTCTCTCGTCATTGATGTTTCTATCTCTCTTTCCCTCTCCCTTCTTCTCTGAAATCAATAAAAATATCTTTAAAAAAAAAGAACTGTGGGAGGGAGAGATAGGGGAGTTAACCCACATCTTCCAAAGTGGGACATGGTAGGTGAAGCCTAAACTGGAAAGAAGCAAAGTAAACATGCCGTGTAGGACACACAGAGGCAACCATAAGAGTTAAACTGATTGTCTCTAAGAAGAGAGAAGTGGGAGTGAGGGCTGCCCGTGTTTCTTGATCCTAAGCTATGGGCATGTTTAACTCAAACAAATATTAAAACCACATTTACAGAAGGAGATGACCATCAGAACAAAACAGACGGGAGGTGGCAGAGCAGAGGCAGGAGGCAACTCCCTCCGGAAGCTTTGCCCTGTGAGGGGCGGGGGGGGGGGGGGGGGGGGGGGCATCACAGGCGGAGGTGGAGGTGCCGGCGGGGTGGTCCTGGGACAGAAGGAGGACGGTGCGGGGCGAGCGAGGGGAGTCCTGAAGAAACAAGGTCCCTTCAAACGCAGGGGAGGGGCTGGCCTTGGGAGGAGCCCGAGCGTGTGAGGAGCTGGGGGGCGGGGGGTCCGTGCTTCCTCGGCAAAGGGGGAGCCAGGTGTGAGGGGAGAGGAGCAGGTGGGAAAGGGAGATCCAACTCCTTGCCATGCAGAGTGGGTGCACCCGCCGGCAGCACAGGCACCAGCTGTGGGCTGGTTGGGTGAGCAGAAGCTCGGCCTCCCCGAGATCCCTAGGAGATTCACAGGCAAATTAAAGTGAGAAGCGCGACCAGAGAGTGGGAAAGCAACTGCTGGCATCGAGGGCTGCGGGCGGCAGTGAGCGCCCCTTCAGACCATGCATCGGAGGGCACAGTCCAGCCTGGTGTGGGCGCTCCGGGCGGTGCTGGCTGGCGCAGTGTAAGCAGCGAGCAGGATGGCTGGTGGTCTGCCAGGCAGGAGGGGCTCCCAGGGGGCGGCTGGGGTGATGGTGGGCAGAGCCCGAGTGGCTGGAGGTGGGCGGTAGTGTCAGAAGGCGGCTGGTGAGCAGTAAGAAAGCAATGGGGGCAGTGGAATGGGGGTCTCCATGAGGTCAAAGACTGTTGCATGTGGGTACCAGAGCGAGTGAGGAAGAGGATGAACGGGACCCTAGTGGTGTGGCTCAGTGGATAGAGCTTTGGCCTGGGGACTGAAGGGTCCCAGGTTCCATTCTAGTCAAGGGCACACGCCCGGGTTGTGGGCTCGATCCCCAGTAGGGGGCGTGCAGGAGGCAGCCAATCAATGATTCTCTCTCATCATTGATGTTTCTCTCTCTCTCCCTTTCCCTTCCTCTCTGAAATCAATAAAAATATATTTTTAAAAGGAAAAAAAAAAGAGAGGATGAACAGGGATATAGGGAGGACAAAAATAGAGACCTCAGGGGGTTGGGGTGAGGTAATTCTGTCTGGGTATGAGCTGGGAGCAGCGGTCAGGGAGCCGCAAGGCCTGCTGTAGGCTGCCCGAGACCAGCTCCGTCCTCTCCCCTGAGGTCTGTACCTCAAATAGCTAAGGACAGTGAGATGAGACAAGTTTATTTGCTCTGGGTGTGGCCTGGGCATCAGGGTTTTTAAAGCTACATTTATAACATGGAGCAGAGTTTGAGAAACACGGTTGAAGACAGAGAACCATGCTCTGACAGAGAGAAAGAGACGGTCGGGGGAGCAATGAGAAGGCACAGGGGCTGGCATGGGAGGGGGTGGTGACCAGAGAACGTGGTCTTGGGGAGCAGCTGGTAAGGGGCGCATGTCCGGGTTGGAGATGAGCTGATGGGATGTTGTGGTCTTCCCCTGTTGAATCAGGGAGTGAACAGGGTGAGAGAGACAGAAAGACAGAGACAGAAACAAAGAGACACAGACAGAAGACAGAACCCAGGGCTAAAAAAAAAAAAAAGAAAGAAAGAAAAGAACCAACCCAGGGCCCATTGTCCGTCCTGCACTGAGGCGGAGAGGCCACTAGAGGGAGTGCTGCACGCACACATGCAGGACTGGCCCCAGCAGGCAGCCGGTGGTACAGTTCAAGGACTTTTTCTGACAGCTTCTATGTTCCAAGTTCAGATTTTGCAGCCACGTCCCCAGGGTTTAACTCCAGGTCCCAGTATTTCCAGGGCCCCGTGCCCTTGGCCAGGTTACCCGACCATTCCGTGACCCAGTTCCACCAGCGGTCCAGGGGCCCAGGGTCGCCCCGTCCTTCCTGAGGCTGGCGGGAGGATGGATGAGGCCCAGGCCACGCTGGGGCTGGCTGGGCATCCTGGTGGCGGAGGAGGCTTTGCCACCGCCCCCATCTCTCTCTGCTTCTCCTGCAGCCCCTCAGCCCAGCCCTGCCCTGCCCAGGCCAGAGCCAGAGCCAGAAATGGAGGCCAACCTTCTTGATTAGGGCCGTGGTCGGCAAACCGAGGCTCTCGAGCCACATGCGGCTCTTTGGCCCCTTCAGTGTGGCTCTTCCACAAAATACCACATGCGGGCACGCAGGTACAGTGCGATTGAAACTTAGTGGCCCATGCGCAGAAGTCGGTATTTTGTGCAAGAGCCGGTATTTTGTGGAAGAGCCACACTCAAGGGGCCAAAGAGCCACATGTGGCTCGCAAGCCGTGGTTTGCCGAACCACAGTTTGCCGACCACTGCCCTAGGGAATAGGAGCAGTTATTATTCCCGTTCCACATCAGGAGAAACTGAGGCACAGAAGACAACTGCCTGTCCAAGGTCATGTTGTCAGTGAACGGTGGAGGTAGGATTCAAACCCAGGCAGTTTGCAGCCAGTTTCACACAAACCTCTGGGGGCTCAGAGCTGGGCTCAAATCCCCACTCTGGGTTAGTGCTGTTTTCAGCACTAAGTGAGAAAGCGATGGCCGGTGCTGGGCATGGAGTACTTGACATTGAAAAAATGCTCCCCTGCTTCCTTCCAACCCGAATATTACTTGGCTGCCAGAGTGGGGGCTGAACTGAGAGTCTGGACCTGTTCCACCTCCAGACTGTGGCCAGGCTGCGGTGGGGACTGGGAAAGGTGGGTGGATAGGAGAGGGGAGTGGGCTTTAACTGGCCCCTCCAGGCCCCACTGCCTCAGCTTCCTGAGGCCAGAGGAGTAGGGGAGGGAGGGGGTAGTTTGGGGAAAACCCTGAGTCTATTGGGGATGCTGATCCAGGCTCTGGCCTGAGGCCCAGCTGCCTAGGGCAGAAAGCCTGGGGACAAGCCAGGCAGGCGAAGCACCTGGACAGCAGAGCTGGGAAGGAAGAGGGCCTCGGGCCAGGCCACCCTCCGGCAGAGCCAGGGGCCAAGGTACTGGGAGGGCCCTCACAGGCCCTCAGGCTTGAACCCCAGCCCACTGCACCTGGACTCCTCCCTGCTCTAAAGCACCACACAGCACTGCCTGCCTCTCAAACACCAAAGCCCTATGGCGGCCCCAGACAGGCTGTAGTAAAAGTAAGGTGGTTACCGAGGCGTAGTCTCCCACCTGCCAGTGCAACTGTAACTAAGAGCCAATAGTTACTGAGCACTTTTCATGGGCTGGACCAGGTCCTCGGCCCTTTGCATGCTTTAACTCACTCGCCCCGATGACCCTGAGGTCTAACCAAGTTATTTAGCCCACCTGTGCCTCAGTATTCTTTCCTGTAAAATGGGGATAACGATAGCTAGCTCCTACCTCCTAGACCCATGGTCGGCAAACCGCGGCTCGCGAGCCACATGCGGCTCTTTGGCCCCTTGAGTGTGGCTCTTCCACAAAATACCATGTGCGAGTGCGCACGTACAGTGTGATGGAAACTTCATGGCCCATGCGTAGAAGTCGGTATTTTGTGGAAGAGCCACACTGAAGGGGCCAAAGAGCCGCATGTGGCTCACGAGCCACGGTTTGCCGACCACTGGGTTAGGGAACAGCAGAGGCTGAGGTGGGGGTGGCCTCCGTGCCTCGGTTTCCTGCTCAGTCTTGCTGTTGCTCTTGTCTTGTAAACCTCACCGGTGGCTCATCCTGGCCTTGGTCTCACCCTTCCGGCTCCCAGACCAGCACCTGCCCTCGCCTGGTAACCAATGTCACTGCCTGGGGCCCAGGTGGCTTAGAAGGGGTGCTTCTTCCCAGCCATTCTCCTAACTGCCCCTCACCCCCTCCTGCCAGGCCAGTGGTGTCCTCATCCTCAGGTGTGCAGATGCCCCACCCCACCCCCGCCCCCTCGAGGCTGCGGGCCTCTCCTACCCCAGCAGCCTCTGTTGTGTCCTTGCTCTCACAAGGGTCTAGCCAGCTCTGACTTTTAAAAAATGATTTGCCAGTATTTAAAAACTCAGGGTGTTGCATCCTAAGATCCGGATTTCTAACTTCTCTTGACAAACTGGAAGCTCTGAGCATCTGAGTCCACATTCCCACATGACAGCGGTGGGCCAGAGTCCACATTCCCACGTGACAGCGGTGGGCCAGAGTCCACATTCCCACGTGACAGCGGTGGGCCAGAGTCCACATTCCCACGTGACAGCGGTGGGCCAGAGTCCACATTCCCACACGACAGCGGTGGGCCACAGGGGAGGGGAAGCCGCCGTTCAGGTGGGCGGGGCTCTCCCGTTTACCACGGTCCCTGCCCAAGCTGTGTGCCCACTCACAGTGCCTCCTGGCCCCTGCGAGGATCTCAGTCACAACCTGTGTAGGGAGAACTGTGGGAACTGTGCCCAAGAGGGTTCATGCCAACATGTCCACACTGCAGCCTTGCAGCACTGGCTGCCGGCGGGCAGGAGTGCAGAGAGGGAGGGGTGGGATACCCCAGAAATGAGAGCAGACCCTCAGGGACAAGGGATTCTGGAGACCAGAGAGCTGCTCGGGGTTCTCAGCTGTTCATAAAACTTCATGGTCCAGCTGCTCAGGGCAAACTGCACTCGGGTGTACACACACACACACACACACCACCCCACTGTCCAGTCCGTCAGCAGATCCTGCCACTCCTCGCCTCCTCTGCTCCCCTTGCGAGTAGCTGTCTTCTCCCACCTGGCTGGGTGCAGAGCCCTCCTCACTCCACTCTTACCCCCCACAGTCTGTCTTCCCACAGCAGCCAGAGGAAGCCCACTGAGGCCTAAGACATGCCTCCCACCTCACTCGGGTCAAAGCCCAGGCTCAGGTGGCCCTGAACAGACTATCCCCCTCGCCTCCAGCTCCTCCCAGGCTCCCACCTGCAAAGGCCACGACTCCCCCCATGAGCCCCAAACGGGACAGTGTGTGCGTGGGGAGACACCCCAGCATCCACTCTCCTCGCCGGACTGGTCTGCCCTCCCTCTGCAGCTACTGCCTTCCGGGGTCCACCCGTGGCCCCACAGGACTCAGCCACCTGGGGATGGTGAAGCGAATCCCAAGCGCACTCAGGCCTCGGGGCCTTTGCACTGCTGTTCCTCGGGCTGGGTTACTGCACCTGACCCCACCCCACAGGCCCACAGCACAGGGCTCCCGCTCTCACCTTCTTCAAGCTTCTGCTCAAAGGTAGCCCCTGCGAGGACCTCCCTGAGCGCTCTGTCCCCTCCTGGCCTCATCGCCTCCCTCACACATCCCTTGAAGCGTCTCTCTCATCAAACATTCCCTGTTTGTTGTTTTCTTCCCTCACTAGAATGGATGAGGGTAGGATTCTTCTGTCTTGTTTATCGGAAACAGTGCCCAGCACACAGGAGACACGAGATAAATATCTGGTAATTGAATGAATGAATGAATGAATGAATGAATAAACATGTAAAATGAGGGCCATAACAGTGCCAAGTATGCGCAGGTGCAGGGGCTGGGGCCTGAGTCAGATCCTGTGTGTCGCACGGGGTGGCGGTGCAGTCACACAGGGCCGAGGACCTGGGGTTTGGCGCTCTGTGGTTGGCATCTTGCAGTTCCGGTCATTTCATCTTTGGGTCTGTAAGTGACGTCTGATGGGACAGTGGAGCGTGCCCCAGGAGCATGCCGCCCTCCCAGGTCCTGGCTGGCTCTCGGCACCCACTCCTTGCCCCCACCCAGTCACCGCTCTGTCCTTCGTCTGGCAGGGGCCTGGGGTGAAGATTCAGTGTCAGGTGTGCAATAGGGTGGCCTGGGCGCCTGCGAGGACCTGCACTGGTCCCTCATGTATCCCTGTGCCCAAGGGAGCAGGACATTAGGTAGCAAATAAGAAACACCATGACAGCCCAGGCGGTGTGGCTCAGTTGCTTGGAGCGTGGGTTGGTACACCAAAGGGTGTGATTTCCTGTCCGGCACATACCCAGGATGAACAGGACCCTGGCCGGTTTGGCTCAGTGGAGAGAGCATCAGCCTGCAGACTGAAGGGTCTCGGGTTCGATTCCGGTCAAGGGCACATGCCTGGGTTGCGGGCTCGATCCCCAGTGGGGGGCACAGGAGACAGCCGATCAATGATTCTCTCTCATCATTGATGTTTCTATCTTTCTCTCCCTCTCCCTTCCTCTCTGAAATCAATAAAAATATATTTTTTTTAAATTTAAAGAAACACCATGACGGCCTGAGAGAGAGACCTGGGCAGGAAGGAAAAGCCTGTTCCTGCTTTCTGAAAGGGACCCTCCCCCTCCCCATTCTGTGTGTACCGGCCCTGATGTCAGGTGCTCACACCTCACAGATGTTAAGTGCTTCACCCCTGGGAACTGCTGCTGTCATTCAGGACCCTGCAATTAGAGAGAAACGGCCCCAGCAGAGAAAGCCCTCCGGCTCCTGAGACAGGCCAGGAAGAGAACATTCCCCGTCCCGTGGCCCGTTTCCGGGTCTGCATGTGAGCAGGGGCTGAGGATGAGCCGGGCGAGCCTCTTCCTCCCCGGCCTCAGTGGTCTCATCTGTCAGCTGGGTCCCTGCCCTGCACGTCTCCCTCTGGCGGTGACAGTGGGTGTGCACGTGCTTTGCCAACGAAATCATGGGTAGAAGTGCAGGTGGTGGTCATGGTTCCTCTGAAGGGTCCCTGGGTCAGGGCTCGATGTCTGCCCCCCCGAAATGTCCAAAGAGGGTCTAGCTTTAAGCCTTGAGGGATGGGCGACAGGAGACCAGGCCTGATGGTGACTTCAGGCCCAGGCGTCAGCAGCGTACATGGCCCTGAGGAGGTAACTGCAGACCAGACCCTCGGTGGCTGCAGCCCCTGGTGGTCCCCGCAGGTCCTGGGAGTGGCCTCAGTGGCCTGCGACCCCAGTGGTATCTGCAGACCTCGAGGGCACCCGGAAGCACCGGGCATCTCGTTCCCCTCCCTCCAACCCCCCCCCCCTCCCAAGCCCCCATCTCTCCCAGCCTAGAATTTGAACAATTCTCCAGGATCCACTTAATTAGCCAAGCTCGTTAACTCCCACAGGCTTCTCCTCCCCACCTAATTAAGACTTAATTAGGGCTTACAGGCGGCTCCACCCAGCCCCCTCCTGCTCCTACCCTGCCTGCCCACCTCCTCCAGGCCCCTGGCTCAGCCCCAGGCAGGGCACAGGGCATGGATGAGACCTCCACCTGTGTCCCTCCCTTAGCCCCAGGGCACCAGGACAGTGCCTCCCTCCCGAGCAGCCCTGAGGCTGGAGTGCGAAGGGGGACAGGGAGGTGGGAGGGGAGAGGGATGGAAATGTATAAAATGAAATCGGATGTGAGGAGGAGGTGAGGCTGGCGTGGATGGATGGGCTGAGCAGCAGGCGGTTAGGGGCCTGGATTCTGGAGCCTGCCTGGGTTCGAGTCCCAGCTAGTGTGCAAACGTCAGCGACCGCTTCATTCTGACTTAGATACATAATGACCATACCACCTCAGTGTTGTTGTGAGGTTTAAATGAGTTGATAGGGGGCAGACTAGAAGGGGCCAATGAGGGAGGGGGGAGGGGGAGGGCGAGAAGGGGACATATGTAATACTCTCAACAGTAAAGATTTTAAAATGTTTAAAAAATGAGTTGACCTGCGTAAAATGCTCGGAGCCCGCCTGGCACAGATCTGTGCTGTTACAGAAGCGGGTGGGGAGGAACGGAGGTCCTGAGGGTGAGGGGCTGGAGGCTGGAAGGGAAAGCCAGAGGGTGCTGCTCCTAGGCGTCAGGGGGACCCCCAGGCAGCTCTGAGATGCCAGGAATGGACAAGGCCTGGGACCTGCACTTGGGCTGCTGACTGGGAGGGGCCCCGGGCCTGAGAGAGGGCAGAGGGATAAACAGCAAGAAGGGCTCATCCCCGGGTGTCCCGTTCCCTCGCCAGGACCTCTGCACTCTGTGCCTCAGCTTCTCCACCTGGGGGAAGGCCTCGCCTTGGGGGGGTACCTGGCTTACTCTAGATGCCTAATAAATGTCTAGAGACTCAATCCTGAGCAGGGAGATGGTATGAAAAGCATGTGGGCCCGGCCAGTGGAGCTCAGTGATTGAGCATTGACCTATGAACCAGGAGGTGATGGCTCAGTTCCCGGTCAGGGCACATGGCCAGGTTGTGGGCTCGATCCCCAGTGGGGAGTGTGCAGGAGGCAGCCGATCAATGGTTCTCTCTCATCATTAATCTTTCTATTTCTCTCTCCCTCGCCTCTCCTCTCTGAAATCAATACAAATATTTAAAAAAAAAAAAAAAAGAAAGAAAAGAAAAGCATTTGTGGGGAGGAGCTCAGCTGCCCTTGACCTGCCCTGGAACCAAAACAAAGCAAAGCAAGAGGGCTGTGCTGGCAGCAGGCAGGACGCAGGTCGGACACAGGCGAGGCCTCCTGGAGCTGGAGTGGAGGAGGACAAGGTCTGAGCTGCTGGGCAGGCTCCGGGGAGAGATGGCCCGTCAGCCAGTGCGTGGGAAGAGGCAACATGGGGCCCTGAGCACTGGGGTGGCCCTTTGCCTCTTTATCTCACAATGTCACCTGTTTGGTGTGATTAGTGTCGTGTGCCCCCCCCCCCCGCCCCCCACGCGAGTGGAAACTCCTGCAGACGAGGATGGCCCACTCAGCCCACCCTTTTATCTTAAAGTCCTCACATGGCAGGTCCCCATGAACAATGGGAGTGAATGGATGCATGGATGCCTCAGCCGGGAGTCCAGAGGTTCCTGATGCTTAGAGGGAAAGGGGCCCCATGTGGCAGCCCAGGCACCCACTCTGCACGCTCAGCTATGAGCCCCCCAACCCCTCACGGGGCCCCAAGAACAACCACCCTCAGGGGGCAGGAGCTGGTCTCCAAGGATTCAAGGACTCCGGGGAAGGCTGAGCTCCCGCTGGGAATCCCCTCGCACAAACTGGGATGCTGAGGATGCAGTGACTATGGGGGCAGAGAGGAGGCTCTTGAATTTACCCCTGCCTTTTTAAACCCTTCAGAAACCCACAGTTATACTTGGTGCAAAGAGCGTGGGGTCGCAACTGATAGCGACCCAAGTCCAGCTGACATAAGCACAAAACGGACTCTTGGGTGGCACACTGAAAAGCCCAGCCTTCAGGCCTGGCTGGATCCAGGGGCTCAAATGATGGCAGGAGGTTCTGACTCTCCATCTCTTGGCTCTGCTGTCCGCTGTGTTGGCTTCCTCCTCCAGAGGGTCTCCCGGGGAGCGGCTCCAGGCCGACATCCCACCCTCTGCCAGTGCAATGGGGAGGGAGTTCCACCCAACCGGCTTGGCTTGGGGCACAGATCCACCTCAGACACAATCACGATGGCCAGGGGCTGCGCTGCAGGTCGCCCCTAGAGCCGACCAGGTAAGCCCCTCCATCAGAACCCCTAATGAGTACAGAAGGGTATGTCAAGGAATGTGGGTCCCCGAAGGAACCCTGGGTTCTGTTGCTAAAAGATGGGGGACATCTGATGCTGAATAGCACCTAACCCCCACCCCCAACCCCCTACCCCGACCCTAGGCCCCAGGGCCTTCTCTGCTCCAGCCTGCTCTGCCTGCAGCCCACAGCACTGCCTTCCCTCAGCAGCTCCCACCAAGGACCGACAGGAGCCGGGGTAGAACACATGAGCTGTGCACTCCATGCATGTTCTACACGGTCTCTGAGAGCCCCCATGGGGTTTGCCGCCAGTTGCTTGCCTGGTAACCTGCCTGCTAACGCGCCCCTGGTCACCGCCTTCCTATTTCTTCTCCACTGGCCTCCCTGGGATTGCCCGCCAAGTCAACTGTTTGCTCTCAAACCGGCTTGTGCAGGGTCTGTTTCTGGGAAATCCAAACTAGGACATCTTCAAAGCCAGCCCCAGGGGGTGTACCAGACAGCGCTGTTTCCTCCCAGAGGCCTACGGTCCCGGGGGTGCCAGGAAGGCGGCCTGTTCCCCAGGGGACTGGGGACTGGACCCACTCTGAGTAGCCCTGCCTGGGATCTGAGGGTCCCAGAGGGTGCCCCCCGCTCCCCGGAACTAAAGACAGTAGAGAGGAGAGGAGACCCATCCAGGCCTCACTCCACACCTTCCAAGAGAAACAGCTACATCCCGTCCCACGGGCACCAGCATTCAGAGCCGCCAGAGCAACGGGCACGGATGGCAGGGGACCAGGCGGGCGAATGTACTCCCCGCTCCCATGCTTCTCCGAGTCAGAAATGAGGTCATTTTAGATGGTTCTTGGACCTGGTTTTAGGAAACAGAATCACACAATGAAAACGTTATTTGGGGTTTTCTTCAAAGATCCCATTTAAAAACTTCCAGCCCGGCCGGCGTGGCTCAGTGGTTGAGCATCAACCCATGAACCAGGAGGTCACGGTTCAATTCCCAGGTAGGGCACATGCCTGGTTGCAGGCTCGATCCCCAGTGTGGGGTGTGCAGGAGGCAGCTGAGCAATGATTCTCTCCTATCACTGATGTTTCTCTCTCTCCCTCTCCCTTCCTCTCAATAAAAATATTTTTTTAAAAAAATAAATAAAAATAAAAACACTTCTACTGAATAGGCTTTAATTACTTGGACAGAAAATACAGAAAAGTGAAAACCTGTGCAGATCCACAGCTAGAATCAATGTAAACATTTTATCATAATTGTGTCAGATGTTTTTAATTAAAAAAAAAAAAAAGAAAGAAGTGACAGAGGAGGATGAATTTCCGTTATCGGCCCCACCCCAGGCCCATTTCCTGCATTTTGTTCCCAAGGGCAACACCCCGTTATTGAGGAGATGTTCTCCTGGTATCAGTCGTATCTGTCGGCAGGCTTTTAGCTGCAGAAACAGAATTCCCTTCAAAGCAGCCAGTCCGACTCAGCAGCTCCGCGCGGTCACAAAGGGCAGGCCCTCCCTCCCCACTCGGCGGGCCGGGGGCGGGCGCTTGCCAGCATCAGTGGCTTCCTGCTGGCCCGGCCACACTTGCATTTCCACATCAGAGGTGAGAACTCATCAGAACTCTCACTGGAACACCGTGTTTCTCACTTCAGCAGAAACTCTCCAAAAAGGCTCGGAGAGACTCAGAGCTCCCTTGCCCCGGCTGCTGTGCACCCGGCGGCGCTGCCCGCTGTCTCGCCTGACCCTCGCAGGTTCTGGAGGGATTCCTGGTTTCCCTCCTCAACAATGACTTAACCGGGGCTCCCTGGGGCCCTGGAAGCTCCCGCTGCTAGCGGAGCTCCTGTCAGCAGCTTCTTCTGTAACCTTCGCCCAAAATGTCATCATCTCCAGCTCCCTACACCCAATCGGCTCTGAGCGGCTCAGTCACCTTGCCACCAGGGTCCCTGATTATGCTGTAGGGGCTGGTCACCAGCAGCAACATCCTGGGCATGATGGTGGCCATGGGGGAGGGGGTCTTCCTATACAACAAGACCTTCATAATGCAGACCAACAAGCCAGGAACACCTCTCTCTGTCATGATCTCTCTCTCTCTCTCTCTCTCTCCTCTATCCCCTCCCTTCACCCTCTCTAAAAATCAATGGAGCTGGGCCAGCGTGACTCAGTGGTTGAGCGTTGACCTACGAACCAAGAGGTCACCTTTTGATTCCCAGTCAGGGCACATGCCCCGGATGTAGGCTCGATCCCCAGTAGGGGGCATGCAGGAGGCAGCCAATTGATGTTTCTCTCTCATCGATGTTTCCATCTCTCTCTTTTAAAAAATCAATAAAAATATTTTAAAAATTGATTTCAGAGAGGAAGAGAGAGTGAGAGAGATAGAAACATCTATGATGAGAGAGAACCATTGATCGGCTGCCTCCTGCACACCCCACACTGGTGGCTGAGCCCACAACCCCGACATGTGCCCTGATCAGGATTCGAACCGTGACCTCCTGGTTCATAGGTCGACGATCAACCACTGAGCCATGCCTGCCGGGCTGAAAACATTAAAAAAAAAAAAAAAAGAAAGAAAGGAAAGGAAAGAAAAGAAAAGAAAAGAAAACATTTCTTCCCTCTTCCTCTTTCTCTAGCCTCCCTCTACTGCTGGCCCTATGACTCATACTTCTCCATTAGTTTGTTTGAGGCAATAAGGCCTTACATGAAGAGGATTAGAACAAAATTAGGGTGAAATTTGAAACTTGGGAACACTGGTGGCACAGGGAGGGGTGAGAGAGGAAAGGGAGATGTAGAGGAGGTATCTTGGAGGATCCCTTGTTTGGGGAATAAAATATTCTAGACAGGAAGCGAAGTGTATAAGGCGCAGAGGTGTGAGAAAGCAGATGTTTTAGGCACACTGGCTGAGGTCAAGGCTGAATAGAGAAGAGGCGGCTTCAGTAGGAGACCCCATAGGCTAAGGGGTTGAACGCCAGGATAGTTACCCTAGAGCAGTGGTCGGCAAACTGCGGCTCGAGAGCCACATGCGGCTCTTTGGCCCCTTGAGTGTGGTTCTTCCACAAAATACCACGTGCGGGCGCGCACGTACAGTGGGATTGAAACTTTGTGGCCCATGCCCAGAAGTCGGTTTTCCGAAAGGAGATAGACGAAACAAGTATACCTGATGAGTGTGGATGGGAGAGTTGGAAGGGGTCAACCTCAGCGAACGTACCTCAATCAGATTGAGGACGTTTTTAGCAAAGGCCAGCTCAGGAGTACCCTAATTAAGTTAATAACAATGTACCTACCTAAATAGTTTAAGTTTAAAAAATTTGGCTCTCAAAAGAAATTTCAATCATTGTATTGTTTGTTTGTTTTTTATTATTTTTTTTATTTTTATTTTTTATTTTTATTTTTTAAATCTTTATTGTTCAGATTATTACATTTGTTCCTCTTTTTTCCCCCCATAACTCCCCTCCTTCCAGCTCCCACCCCACCCTCCACCCTCACTCCCCACCCACTGAGTTCATCCATAGGTGCATGATTTTTGTCCAGTCACTTCCCGCATCTCCCACACCCCTTTTCCCCCAAGAATAGTCAGTCCATTCCCTTTCTATGTCCCTGATTCATTATAGTCACCAGTTCATTCTGTACATCAGGTTATTTATTCACTTGATTCTTAGATTCATTTGTTGATAGATGCATATTTGTTGTTCATAATTTGTATCTTTACCTTTTTCTTCTTCTTCCTCTTCTTAAAGGATACCTTTCAGCATTTCATATAATACTGGTTTGGCGGTGATGAACTCCTTTAGTTTTTCCTTATCTGTGAAGCTCTTTATCTGACCTTCAATTCTGAATGATAGCTTTGCTGGATAAAGTAATCTTGGTTGTAGGTTCTTGGTATTCAGCACTTTGAATATTTCTTGCCATTCCCTTCTGGCCTGCAAAGTTTCTGTTGAGAAATCAGCTGACAGTCGTATGGGTATTCCCTTGTAGGTAATTGAGCCTCTTTCTCTTGCTGCTTTTAAGATTTTCTCTTTGTCTTTTGCTCTTGGCATTTTAATGATGATGTGTCTTGGTGTGGTCCTCTTTGGATTCCTTTTGTTTGGGGTTCTCTGCGCTTCTTGGACCTGTAAGTCCATTTCTTTCTCCAGGTGGGGGAAGTTTTCTGCCATTATTTCTTGAAATAGGTTTTCAATATCTTGCTGTCTCTCATCTTCTGGGACTCCAATGACTCTGATATTAGTCCGCTTAAAGCTGTCCCAGAGGCTCCTTACACTATCTTCACACTTTCGGATTCTTTTTTCATTTTGCTTTTCCAATTGGGTGTTTTTTTGTCGAATCTTTGGTTTGATTCTTGTGCTCCTCTGGTCTGCTATTGGGTATAATATTCTTTATTTCAGTCCGTGTATGCTTACTTTCTAATTTCTTTATCGTAGCATCGAGGGTCTCATTAGTTTTCGTGAGGCTCTGCACAAATTTATGGCAAGCCCTCAAAATTGCGATTCTTAGCTCCATATCCTCCATTTCTGTCATGTTTTTTTGTCTCCGCATCTTTTATGCTTTCTTGGTGCACCCCCTTGTGGTCTCTGTGCGCAGTCTTGTTCTAGCCAAGCCTTAATTGTTGTAGTTAACACTAGAGGGATTTGACCACCAGGCCGACTGGCCCATTGTATTGTTGATATTTGGCTCTGTTGACTAATGAGTTTGCCGACCACGGCCCTAGAGGTAACTGGGAGTCGTTGGCATTTTTAAGGAGAGGAGCAACCCAATCCACTTTGTATTTTACAGAGCTGATGGGCACATACGAGTTGGGTTCTAGAAAAAGAATAAAAGTCTAGGTAGAGGCAGGAGGGAGGCAAGTTAGGAACTAAAACATTGTTCTCGCTAGCAGAGGTTTCATACAGATGGCCCATGAGCCAGATTCGGCCCAAAAATGTTTCATTTGGTCCATTCAGTATTTCTGAATTTTGGAAATTTAGAAGATGTTTTGTTAGAATATGGCTTCCCTGCTTCTGCTGAAAAAATTATCTGTCCATGAAGGGCCCACAGTGCTCCAGTTTGCTTCACCCCCACCACTCCCTACCACCTGACACCTGGCCCCAGTCACTAAGGTATGTGACCTGTAAGTACTTGAGTTTGCAACCTCTCGCTCTAAAACTTTTAGAAAAAGTCAAGGTGGTTGGGAAGAGTATGCTGGGTGAAAACAAAAAACTCCATCCCTGAACAAAGAGTTGGAAGAAATAGAGAAGGCATGGGGTTTGGGGGAACTTCCTCCTTAGGGAAGCAGTGTTGCTGGGGCTGCGTGGATGAGGCTAAAAAGGAGACAGAACGATGTCCCTATCTCATCTCCATCCTCATCCACCGAACAGACCATGTCCCTGCACACCTGGGTGATGCCCTTGCACATGGTGCTCCCTGTGCCTGGAATCCCCTTTCCTCCCTTCCGTCTGGTGAGCACTGCGCATTCCAAAATGTCACTGCCTTTTACAACCGGTGGAGAGGCGGCTGGGGCTGGCCATGACCCCCAAAGCCCCAGTTTGTGACCTCTTCTCTGGGTAGGTTGTTAGTTCTCGAGGTCTGGCTCAAATAGGATGGATGGAAGCATAGATGGGTAGCTGCATGCATGTGTGGATGCATAGGTGGCTGCATGGTTGCATGGGAGACAGAAGAACGGATATAAATGAATGCATATCCTATTGCAGAGCTTCGATGTTTTCCTCCTTGAAATAGACACAGGCTCCGCCCCACAAGAGCAGACTGGGACAGTCTGGGACAATCTGGTCCCGCAGGGCCAGGAGGATGGACCAGGTCACCCTCTCAGACTCCCCCGAGTCCTCTCTAACCTCGTTCTCGCCCCCTCGTGGGCTCTGACCTAGAAAGACGGGATGGGAGGATAGAGAGGAAGCCCACCGGCGCTAGGACCCAGCGAGGCCGGAAAGCGGGGTGGGGGCGCCGCGCGCTGCTCCCTCCGCGCGGGGAGAACCGGCGCCCCGCGGCGCGCGGCGGGTCGGCGCGGCGGGAGGGAGAGCGCGCGCCGGGCGAGTGCGCGTGCGCAAGGGCGCGCACCGAGCGGGACGGACAAAGGGGCGGCGGCGCGCGGCGCGGAGGGTGGAGCCGCGAGCCGGGCCGGCAGGTGCGCGCGGGGCGGAGGGCGGAGCCGCGATGCCGCGATGGAGCGCAGCCCGGGCGGGCGCCGGGACCGGGGCCGGAGCGCCAGGCGGAGCGCGAGCCCGAGCCGCAGGCAGAGCCCGGACCAGGCCGGCGTCCGGGACCGCGGGGCCGGGCTGCTCGTAGCGGCGGCGACGGAGCCCCCCAGCGGCTGAGGGGCCTCCTCCCAGCCCTCGCGGGCGGCCGGGGCGCCGCGAGCCCCCGCAGCCGGGGAGCGTGGGGATCCCCCACGACATCCAGACCCAGAGCACCCCAGGAAAGCGGGGGGAGGCCTCCAGAGCCAACACAGAACGGCTCCCCCGCCGGGGACGGCGAAGACTTTCTCCGTGTTCAGGAGACAGCGACGTCCCTACGGTGCCGCGAAGACTCCCCTCTTCGATCCGGGCGACCCCCAAGACCGAGAACGCAGTGACCCTCCTGTCCGGGAGCGCGGCGCCCCCTCTCAAGATCCCGGCCAGTACAACTCCACACCTCAAGGCACGAAGACCCGGCTCAGAGCGCCCTGCATCAGGGAGCCCTAGACCCCCCCAATTCCGGCACACAAACCCCAAATCTAGGGACCTGAGGACGGAAGAGCTATTCCTCACCAGCAAGAGGCCTCGGGGACACCCCTACACACACACACACACACACACACACACACACACACTCCCAAAGCTCCAGGACCCGGGCGACTGAGCCCCTCGCGGCGCCCCTCGCATCCCCGCCGGCGGTGGAGGCGCCCTGAGCCCCCGGGCCGGGCGGACGGAAACCGAGACGGCGCCCAGGCCCCCCGCCGCGGCGTCCCCGCGGCCCCCGCCCAGGTAAGCCAGGCCCAGGTGAGCAGCAGCAGGTGAGTGGCCCCCGAGGCCCCTCGACCTGCAGGTGGGGACGGTACTGTCGCGTGCGCTCTGCCCCCTCCCCGGCGTCGCCATGGAGCCGAGGCTGAAGGACGTCTCTTTGTGTCTCGCTTGGAGGAGCCGCGCCCCCTCCTCCCTTCCCCCACCCCTCACCCTAGCCTTGGGGTTCGGGCCGAGCTCCCCGGCCCCAGGGAGGGGTGATGGCAGAGCACCGTGCGCCACGGAGAGGGGAAAAGAGGGTAGAGTCCCCCCCGCCCCTCCCGCACCCTCCTCCCCCCCAAAAAACACACACACCTGAGAGCCTGGAGCAGTTGGATCCTCTGTCTTTGGAGTATTTGTATCCCTCCACCCCCTACCCCCCATGGCCAGGCTGAGTTCTCAAGTGAAGTCCCTCCTGGGAGAGGATTTGGGGGTGTTCACAGGTCAGGGGACCCCTCGTGTGTGGTCCTAGGGTGATGGCTGGGGCTTGGGGTGTGTGTCTTTGTCTGTGAGAGGGCAGGGAATGGGTGTGTTGGAGAGAATGGGTGGGAATGCCTTCTTTTCTCTGTGACTCCACTGCCCCCCAGCCAGGCCACAGTGGGGGGGTCTTCACCCAGGCCACCTGTGCTCCCTGCAGGACAGGGAGGGGGCAAGCCCTTTCCAAAGTGAGGCACTGGTTCTGGGGAGAGAGGGTGGGAGTCTGGATGAAGAAGCCATTTCGGGTCAGGCTCCTTTCTGTCCCCTGGTGCCCCAGGGGCCGCCTTCCCTTCTCCTGACCTGACCTCCAAAACACCCAGGGCCAAACCGATTGGGTCAGCTGTCCCGGACACCAAAGGGCGTTCTAGGTTATCACGCTAGCTTTCCAGGATGTATACCCGGCAGTGCCGCCACCGGGCCCTGCCGCTCATGGGAAGATGAGAGGCGGGGGTGCTGTACCCTGACATTCCGACATTCTGAATCAGAAGGGGCTGGCTCGTGCCGAGGAAACACTTTGGGGTTTCCACCCGCCTCTCCTCTCTTGCCCTCTACAGGCAAGCAGCAATGCTGAAGGCAGGACTCTGGGTACAGGTAGCCCCGCCAGGAGTTTCTTTGTTCATTTGTTCATACAACAAACTGAATCTAGTGCCTGTGATGCACCAGGCACTGGAGTCAAGGTTCTCTTTCTCACTTCATCCCATCTTCTTTCCTGATCCTCAGACCCCTGGGGTGTTCTCAGTTTGCCCAGGCCACACCTGAAGCCCTTGATCCCCATCCTGCTGCAGACTTGGGGTCCCTGAGGCTGCGTGGCCAATTCCTCCTTCCCCCTTTCCAATACCAAGTTCCCACACCCCATCTGCTGCTGGCATTGACCCAAGGGGGAGGATGTGGTCAGCAGGGGAAAGGGTAGGAGTTGCTTCTGGCCGGATCTCTGGCAGCCCCTCCTGCAAATTCAAGGACAGTTGAGGCGACGCCCCTCAGCACAGGCTGTGGGGGAGCCAGCTGCCCTGAAGACTGGGTGATCTTGGGCAAGCGTGTGACATCTCCCAGAGATGACAGAGTGAGCCACTCACTCACTCTGTAGCTGGAGGGGCGGATGTAGATCGCATTTGGGCCTCAGGAAGCATCCAGGTGTGTCCTCTCCGTCTCTGCAATGATTCCCACAGTGGGTTCCCGGGAGCCTAGAGCCTTGCCATATGACCCACAGGCAGGGGAGTGGAGGGAGAGACTGAAAAGCAGAGATGGGAGTCACTGTGACTAGGGGAAACTGTCAAGAGGTCAGAGGGGCGCGGGAGTAAGACCTCCCCTTCTCACTAACTTGCAGTGGCTCCCTGTTGAGTCTGGACTGAACCGCAGTTAAAGCTGTGCAGTGTGGCCCTCAACCGCCTCCCCAGTATCATCCCCCAGTGCTCACTCATCATCCTCTACTTCACCTCTGGCTCATCTCCCTGTCCCCTCCCTCGCTCCCTCCGTCACCTGGTGCTGTTCCCCAACTTGAAAAGGCAGCTCTCTGCCTCTGCCTCCCCTTTTTATCTGGCCTGGGCTCACAGAGTGGGGAGCTGCGTTGGGGCCTTGGAGACAGTAGAATGTGTCCACATGTGCTGTGAGCGTTTGTCTCCACATCTAGACCCTGAGCTCCAGGACATGGGACCAGATCTGTCTTGTCTAGCCCCAGACCCAGCATAACATACAACACATGTTATAAAATACAGCTTCTAGACAAATTTTGATGATCCAAACAGTGTTTTTCCTCATATTTGCATTTGTTGCCAATGCTAAAAAAACACACACAATTTCACATACAAATATTGATTTTTGGATCCTATTGAAAAAGCAGATGATGTGGCGAGCTGAGGCAAGAGCCCAAGAGTGACAGTGCTGACCTTTAGACAGATCACCACACTCCAGCCTGCCCCCGACCCCACCTGGCCTGTTCACTCAATAACATAATAGGCAGCTGGCTCTGCAGGCTTGGGGTGGAGGCCAGAAAGTGTTTGCTCTGTGGGTGACCTTTGCTTGTATGTGTCTTGCACACGGTTATTCTCTACCTCCCCCATGGCCACGTTAGAACATGCACAGAGCAGCAGCCCTCTGGGGTCCTAAGGCTGTGATGAAGTGAGCCCGAATTCCCGCCAGAGTATCAGTAGCCTGGCCCACTTTCTCCTCTTCGCCCATCTTGTGCCCCTCCCCTACGCTAGAAGGGTTCAGCCGCCAGCAACTTGGTTTAACTGTCTCACTTTCCCAGGAGCAAAAGTTCAGGGTCCTAGGCCCAGGTCTTGCTGAAGGTTCTTGGGGGAGAACTACACTCTGGGCTCAGTTTACCCATGCGTCCGAGGGGAATTGGAAGCCATAAGCTTCCTCTTTGTTCTGACTTTCTAGGGCTTGAGACCAAGCTGCTCTAGTTTGAGTCAGGCAGGAGAGATGGGGGGGCTAGATTCAGAAGTCACTCAAAAATATCACATTCCCTAAACATGAGTGAAACCAATGGGCGTTGCCAAGTAGCTGGGCCAGGGGGCAGAGGCCAGCGCTGGGCACCAGGCACTCGGCATGGCCCTGGAAGGGAGTGTGCCGCCTTCCTGGATGAAGGTCTACAGCAGCCCTACGCTGGAGGGACAGCAGAGCACCATAGTTGAGAGCACAGGCTCTAGACCAGGGGTGGGCAAACTTTTTGACTCGAGGGCCACAATGGGTTCTTAAACTGGACCAGAGGGCCGGAACAAAAGCATGGATGGAGTGTTTGTGTGAACTAATATAAATTCAAAGTAAACATCATTACATAAAAGGGTACGGTCTTTTTTTTTTTTAGTTTTATTCATTTCAAACGGGCGGTCTTTTTTTTTTTTAGTTTTATTCATTTCAAACGGGCCGGATCCGGCCTGCGGGCCCTAGTTTGCCCACGGCTGCTCTAGACCTTGCCTGGGTTTGAATCCCACTTAGCTGCTGTGTGACCTTAGGCAAGTCATTTAACCTCTCTGAGCTTGGTTTAATCCTGTGGAAAACAAGGATAATGCCTGCCTCAGGGTCATCGGGGCGAGTGAGTTAAAGCATGCAAAGGGCCTAGGACAGCCGTGGGCAAACTACGGCCCGCTGGCCGGCCGTTTGAAATGAATAAAACTAAAAAAAAAAAAGACCGTACCCTTTTATGTAATGATGTTTACTTTGAATTTATATTAGTTCACACAAACACTCCATCCATGCTTTTGTTCTGGCCCTCCGGTCCAGTTTAAGAACCCATTGTGGCCCTCGAGTCAAAAAGTTTGCCCACCCCTGGCCTAGGACCTGGTCCAGCACATGAAAAGTGCTCAGTAACTATTGGCTCTTAGTTACAGTTGCACTGGCAGGTGGGAGACTACGCCTCGGTAACCACCTTACTTTTACTACAGCCTGTCTGGGGCCGCCATAGGGCTTTGGTGTTTGAGAGGCAGGCAGTGCTGTGTGGTGCTTTAGAGCAGGGAGGAGTCCAGGTGCAGTGGGCTGGGGTTCAAGCCTGAGGGCCTGTGAGGGCCCTCCCAGTACCTTGGCCCCTGGCTCTGCTGGAGGGTGGCCTGGCCCTAGTTCTGTAGTTGAGGCCCTCTTTCTTCCCAGCTCTGTTGTCCAGGTGCTTCGCCTGCCTGGCTTGTCCCCAGGCTTTCTGCCCTAGGCAGCTGGGCCTCAGGCCAGAGCCTGGATCAGCATCCCCAATAGACTCAGGGTTTTCCCCAAACTACCCCCTCCCTCCCCTACTCCTCTGGCCTCAGGAAGCTGAGGCAGTGGGGCCTGGAGGGGCCAGTTAAAGCCCACTCCCCTCTCCTATCCACCCACCTTTCCCAGTCCCCACCGCAGCCTGGCCACAGTCTGGAGGTGGAACAGGTCCAGACTCTCAGTTCAGCCCCCACTCTGGGAGCCAAGTAATATTCAGGTTGGAAGGAAGCAGGGGAGCATTTTTTCAATGTCAAGTACTCCATGCCCAGCACCAGCCATCGCTTTCTCACTTAGTGCTGAAAACAGCATTAACCCAGAGTGGGGATTTGAGCCCAGCTCTGAGCCCCCAGAGGTTTGTGTGAAACTGGCTGCAAACTGCCTGGGTTTGAATCCTACCTCCACCGTTCACTGACGACATGACCTTGGACAAGGCAGTTGTCTTCTGTGCCTCAGTTTCTCCTTATGTGGAATGGGAATAATAACTGCTCCTATTCCCTAGGGTTGTAGGGAGGATTAAAGAACCCCTTACAGGTAAAGCACGCATAGCAGTGCCGGCTGCTTAACTTTTCTCATTACTTCTGCCACACGCTGCGGGATATACAAATGAGCTGGTCTGGCCAGGGGAAGTCGCTGCCCACCACACCGGCTCTCCTCCCTTGGCTTTCACAGTCCTGGGAGAGGCAGAGAATGTCCTCAATGCCTCTGGGTATTGGGATGGCCCTGGGGGGCTGGGGTGTAGGCTACACAGAACAGGGTCGCCGCCTCCTCCTGGTCAGGACCCAGCAGAAATCCCCGCCCCAGGGCAGTCCTGCCATAGCAGGGAGATCCTTGTGCCTGCCAGCTCCGACCCTGTGTCTCCTGGAGGAGCAGCGGGCCCACATTTAACATGGTTTAGTGGTAAAAAGTACCATCTCTAGATCCTGCTGTGTGACCTTGTGCCAGGTGCTTAACCTCTCTGAGCCTCAGATCCCTCATCTACAAAAAAGGTGGATGGGCCCTAACCAGTTTGACTCAGTGGATAGAGCGTTGGCCTGCAGACTGAAGGATCCCGGGTTCGATTCCAGTCGAGGGCATGTACCTTGGTTGCAGGCACATCCCCAGTAGGGGGTGTGCAGGAGGCAGCTGATCGATGTTTCTCTCTCATCGATGTTTCTAACTCTCCATCCCTCTCCCTTCCTCTCTGTAAAAAATCAATAAAATATATATATTTTTTAAAAATGTGGATGGTACTGTACCTACCTTGTAGGGTCACAGTGAGGATTAACTGAATGAATGTGTGTAAAGTGTTATGCATGGCACTGAGTATCCACTAAGGGTTTGCTCTTAATATTAGTTCTCAAAAGCCCTGAGCAGAAGGGAATGTTAATGCCACTTTTTTATTTTATTGATTTGAGAGAGAGCGAAACATCAATCAGTTGCCTCCTGTTCCTGCCCGACTGGGGATCAAACCCACAACCTGACTAGGAATTAAACCTGCCACCTTTTAGTGTATGGGGATGACACTCCAACCAACTGAGCCACACCGGCCAGGGCAGCCCCACTTTTATAGACAAAAAAAACAAACAAACAAAAAAAAATAGAGGCTCAGGAGTGAAGGTCTTTACTCGGGGTTTCCTATCTAGAACTTAGGGAAGATTCTGCCCACTTTTCCCTCATTCACTCACAGTCTACAGGGCAAGACCTGTCAGAAAGACCGAACAGGACCTACCCTGGGCTCCCGCTGCAGTCCCGGGCATATCTGTTGATCAGCTTTCCTGCCCCGACACCTCTGCTCATGTGGGGCCGCCGCAGGTGGGAGCTGCGGATGGAGGAATCTGCACCCGGGACTCAGAAGCCCAGGCTTCCCTCACCTCTTCCCTCAGCCTCACTCCAGGGAGAGTGGTGGAGTCATGTTGTCTCCATCTCTCAGGGCCTGGCACACAGATGGCTTCAGGAAGGGCTTGCTCAGGTCCAGAGTTTGGCGTGCATCTCACTCAGAGCGAAAGGCAGGTCCTGGCTCTGACCTCCGAGGCCCAGTGCATTGCCATTCCCTTTTTACCTCTATCCTCACCTCCTGCCCCTACCCCTTACCCGCCACCCTGCACCCATGCTGGCCTCCTCACTGCTCCCCGAGAGCACCAGGCACGGTCCCCCTGCCTCTGCCAGGAAGGCTCTCCCACCACAGTATCCACACGCGCAGCGTTCCCAGTAGGGCCTTTCCTGACCCCGCGTACAGTTTTATTCCCTACACTGGGAATGACACACATCTCACCTTCTTTGTTACCGTCTGCCTCCAGGCTAGAGCATAAGCTCCTGGAGAGCAGGGCTGTGTGCTTGGCTCATGCATGTATTGCAGATCTGAGAGCAGTGCCAGGCACATTGTAGGTGCTCAACAAATCCGCACTGAGCGTTCTGGAGCCAGGCGGTCTCTCTGAGCCATGTGGAGCTGTGCGACACTGGACACGTCACTTAATCTCCCTTCTCTGAGTCTCGGTTTCCTGAACTGTAAGGTATATACTCTAGTGGGAATAAGACAGTTGTGAAGTTAAGTGAGTCAATATATGTAAAGTGCTTAGACTCTGAGTGTTTCATAAATGTTGGTTGTTATTAATACTTAAATCTGTACCATTAGTATCCCTTTTCTACTGGTAAGAAAATGGGGGCATAGGGAGAGTAAGTGACTTACCTCAAGCTTCATGGCAAGGAACAGTGGTGACCTGGGTCCACCCAGGAATGCCTGAATCTGGGGTCTGGGCTCCCAAGATAGGCTACATCCCCCGTTCCATCCCTCCATAGGGGCTCAGGGAAGGAGGAAGAGGTGAGGGCTGTGGCTAGGGAAGGGCTCTTTTCAGGGAGCCTCTGCTCCCCCAACCATCTCTCCAGTGGCCACCACCTGTCCACTGATGGACACCCCGCCAAGGGCCCTGGCCCAGCAGCCAGTGGCGGGTGCCTATCCTGCCCTTCGCCCTCCACTTCTGTTGCTACCACTGAGTGTTGGGCTGCCCACCTCACACAGGCAACAGGCCCATCCATGCCTCCTCCCACACCCACAGAGGCTGCCACAGGTAGGCTGGGAGTGGTGAGGCTGGGGCTCTCACTGCCCCATAGGGCGCCAGGTGCAGTGGACAGGCCACAGGCTGTTAATCACCACCAAGGATGTGCCTCAGGGGAGGGCTGGGAAGGGAAGGCTGAGAGCAGAGCCAGAAGCCAAGCCTGGTAGGGAGGGCAGTGGGAAGAACTTGTTCCCAGTTTCTATTGCTCAGTCTTGGGACAGTCCCAGTTCTTCCTCTTGGTGTCCTCACCTGGGAAATTTGTGAGCTGGGTCACATGATCTCCAAAGTCCCTCTGGCTCAAGCATGTTCAAGGGCCACTGGAAAGGTATGGATGGACGTATTGCCATTTATTTAACCAAATCTGCTGATTGACACTTGGGTTGTGTCCAGCCTTTCCAGCCCTGGGGGCCTGGGTTACACTCTGCAGCAGTTCTCCATCCTGGCTGCCTCCCCTCCTCAGGCCTCCCCTGGCCTTGCACTTGGTGCTGGGCCTGTTTGGGTGCTGTCCACGCCTGTGGTGCTGAAGACAATGGGACTACCGGGAGGCCTGGGCTGCAAACCATAGACCAAGTGCAGAGAAGGAGATAAAGCAGAGGAAGTTCAAGGTTCAATCCCTGGCTCTGACCCTCACTGGCTGAGTGTGATCTTGAGCAAGTTGCTTAACCCCTTTGGGCTTCAGCATCCTTATCCGTAAAATGAAGATTGAATGGCAGCAGCAATGTAAAGCATTGGCATGTTGAGAAAATAGATGATAATTTTACTCTATTATTTTAGAGACAGTAAAGCATAGTGGTTAAACTTTTGACACTGGAGTGGTGATGCCTGGATTTGAATCCTGGCTCTGTTACTGGATAATCTTGATCTCGTGCCTCAGTCTCCTCATCTGTAAATTGGGATGATTAATAGTCCCTGTGTCAGGATGTCGTGAGGATCAGGTGAGATCATTTACGTGAAGCAGTTGTCACGTGACAGGCGTTCCCTAAGTGCCAGCTGTTATTATCACTTTCCTCCATGTCTGCTGTGCTTGGGGCTGGGGTTAGAGCAGGGGTGGGCAAACTTTTTGACTCGAGGGCCACAATGGGTTCTTAAACTGGACCGGAGGGCCGGAACAAAAGCATGGATGGAGTGTTTGTGTGAACTAATATAAATTCAAAGTAAACATCATTACATAAAAGGGTACGGTCTTTTTTTTTTTTAGTTTTATTCATTTCAAACGGGCCGGATTCGGCCCACGGGCCGTAGTTTGCCCACGGCTGGGTTAGAGGGAGGCAGCACCTTGTCCTGCAGACTCCCTGGCCTCTAGCCCAGCCCTGCCACTGGCCTTCTATGTGATTTTCAGCAAACCACTGTTCTCTTCTGGCCATCAACCTCCGCATCTGTAAAATGGGGCTAATGATACCTCATGCAGGCCCCTAGGAAAATAGCTTTGTTCCTGTAGGATCGCATACAGGAAAGCCAAGATATAAAAAGTTACAACTTCCCAAACACTTAAAGAATTATTCACCCAGCGTTTGTCACGCCCTGACTAAGTGTTAGAAATAGCAAGATGATTAAGGCATGGGGCTTGCTTTCAGGGAGCTCTCGGGTTTCTTGATGAATTGTTAACCCCCTTCAAGGCTCATTCCGGTGGCACCTCCTCCAGGAAGCCACCCGAATCCCTCCTGCCCGTGCCCTCTGGAAAAGCTGGAGCACTGACCATGGCCCTCCTGGCTGCAGGTTAGCTAAGGCCTATTTTACCTGCCTTCCTGATTGGTAAGCTTACCCCCAGATCTGATACATCGCTTGGACCTGCTTGCCTCATGTTAGCACCTAAGCAGTGCCTGGGCTCGAGTATGTATGCTCCTCTGTAGTCTCCAAGTTGCAAGTTACATAAACTCAACTCAGACCTGCTTATGGGAAAGGGAAACGTTTTGACTCATGAAACAAACATCAGGAGTATAACTGGCTATAGACATGCCTGACCCAGGTGCTTAGAGCCGCAGTGACCTGGTGGATGGGATGATCCGCTGGTCGGCCAGGTCTGGGTGGAGACAACCCTACTGAACCACAAGGGCTGAGAAAGGCCCTTCCCTGAAGAAAGAAATTGGTGCCAAGCAGGGAAAAACATCACAGGCCCATTCACAAAACCACTGAAGGGGGCCAAGGCGGTGGGTGTCGGGGGAATCGGGGTCATCTGTAATACTGTCAACAAAAAATAAATTTAAAAAAGAAACCACTGAAGTGCGTGAGCTAGGCAAGAGTCAGATCCAATCTGCTCTTCAGAAAATTCATTTGATCGCATGTATAGGAGAGGGGGCTGGAGGGGAGGAACCTGGAGGCAGGCGAGGGGAGAGTGCGGGGGTGTGGGGAGCTGATTCAGACATGCAGGCTAAGGAGTGAAGCTGCAGCCTCTGGCTTTACAGGGGAACACAAGTGAAGCAGGCGAGGGCGGGCGGAGGGGTTCCCTGTCCCCCTCAGCACCTGAAATCCCATCTGGTAGCTGCTTTTTCACAGGGACTTACTTTAATAATAATATCGACCCAGAGAGGTGACCCACCCAAACAGCCATCCACTCAATGGCATCTTTCCAGGTGAGGGCTTTGTTAAGGATACCCCTGGGGGGTGCCTGTGCTTATAGCCCAGGGACCCAGAATCTTAGAATCCCCGAGTGAGAGTGAGAAAGGCCTGACTGATATCACTTAGTCCGACTTTGCCTTCCACTGATTCCCAGATAGACGCACACGCAGGGTCTGCCTCCCCGCCGCCCCACTTCCTCCCTGCTGTGACTTCATCTTTGAATTGCTGTCTGCCTGGGTCTGCCTTCAGGGGTCTCGAAGGACACAGTATATGGGATCTGAAGCCTGATGGCCTGAGTTCAAATCCCAGCTGTGCTAATAGTTAACTGTTGGCAAGTTATTTAGCCCGCCTGTACCTCAGTATTCTTTCCTGTAAAATGGGGATAACAGTAGCTAGCTCCTACCTCCTAGACTCGTGATTGTTAATAATTTAATCCATAGTGTTAGCACAGCATCTGGCAAATGGTAAATGCTCAATAAATATTAGCCAGGCCTGGCCGGTTTGGCTCAGTGGTTGAGTGTTGACAGGTCATGGTTCGATTCCTGGTTGGGGCACATGCCCAGGTTGCTGGCTCGATCCCCAGGAGGGGGGCGTGTAGGAGGCAGCCGATCAATGATTCTCTCATCGATGTTTCTATCTCTCTCCCTCTCCTTTCCTCTCTGAAATCAATAAAGATATAAAAAAATAAATATTAGCCAGTATTATTTTTCTCTCAGGATAAGGACAGGCCCCCTTCTCTTTACAGGCTGCTCGCCTTCCACCTACTCCTGTAACTGCATTCTTACCATTTGGTTGCCAGTGTTGTCACCATCAAGATTACCTTCTCTGGCCACACTCCAGGCAGTCAGGCACACTGAGGTCCAAGTCCTACTCTTTTGCTCACTTGCTTCATAAGCCTTGAATTAGGATAATGCTAGCTTCTATAACAAATAGACCCCCATATCTCAGCAGCCTAACACAATAGAAGTTTACTTCTGGCTCGTGTAAGATGCCGAGTGGGTAACCCTCCCACACCCAGGGACCTAAGGCTCTTCCTATCTTGTAGATCCACCATCTTTCAGGGTCTTAGAGTCCTCCGCATCAAGTCAGCATGCAGAAGAGAGAATAGAGAGCCCTGGCCTGTGTGGCTCAGTTGGTTGGGCATTGACCTCTGCCCTGAAAGGTTGCTGGTTCGATTCCTGGTCAGGGCCTGTGCCCAGGTTATGGGCTCGATCCTTGGTAAGGGGCATGCTGGAGGCAGCTATTTTGATGTTTCTCTCTCTAAAAAAAATAAATGAATAAAAATGCTTTTTAAAAGAAGAAGAGAGAATAAAGACATGAACCATTCTTAAAAGTCCTAGCCTAGCTGTGACACACACATCATTTCTGTTCTCATCTCATCGAGGAAATCAAGTCCAGTGACCACAACTGGACACGAGGGAGGTGAGAGGTGTAGTGCCCACAGCTGCCTGCCAGCAACGCTCTGTATTATAGGAGACAAAGCAGAGTTGGTGGACAGTTGGCTATCTTTGCTGTAACCATAATAAGTCAAACTCTTGGGCCCCGTTCTTCATAAAATAGAAATTATCGCTCAGTGTGGCCTGGCTGTACAGCTCTATACATTTACTAAAATCATTAAATTGTACACTTCAGGGGAATTTTTTGATATGTAAGTTATACTCAAGCTGGGTGGGTTTTTTGTATGTGTTTTTTTAATCCTCACCCAAGGATATTTTTTTCCTTGATTTAGAGAGAGGGAATGTCAGAGAGAAACACACCGATTGGTTGCCTCCTGCACGTGCCTTGAGCAGGGCCCGGGCCGGGGAGGAGCCTGCAACCAAGGTACGTGCCCTTGACCAGAATCGAACTGGGGACCCTTCGGTCCGCAGGCTGACCCTCTATCCACTGAATCAAACTGGCCAGGGCTGCTCAAGCTGTTTTTAGGAAATAGGAAGTGTGTTGCCCTCCTTCTCAGGTTACTTGTGAGGACTTGGTGAGGTTTTGCCAAGCTGCACTGTGTGTGCACGAGGGGGCAGGGGATGGAAAGTAGGCCTGAGTGGGGTTATGCATCCGGTGTAGTTTTCATGGGGCACCCAGCTCGAGCCACCTGCCAACAGGAAGTGGTAGTGGTTCCATCTTGCCTCTGGTTTGGGAAACCCTAGCCCGACTCTGTGGCCCTCCCCGCAGGTGGAGGAAGGCCCAGCCCATAGGACCAGAGCTTTTGTGGTCAGAGCCCAGACTGCTGCCAGGAAGAGGGGCTGACACCCTCCTGCCTTCAGCAGCACAGATGGAAGCCGAGGGCTTCCCTTGGGGCCGGTGAGGACATGCGTTGAGGTGCCAGTCATGTGGGCCCCGGGGCAGCACAGTCAGCTTGAGAGTGGACAGATGCAGTGCCAACTACACCGGTGCGGCCAGCAGCCCCACTGCCTGGGCCAGGCAGCTCGCAGCTGCTCCGTAGAGCGGAGGCAGTGACGATGGTGGAGGTAAAACTTGGGGGAAGGTCCCACTGATGCCAGGCGAATGCCTCCGGCCTCAGTGTCCCCCGAAGAAAGGAGCTGGTCCCTTCTGCCTACACTGCTGTGCGGACTAAGGGGGTGATGCATGTGAGCTCCTGGACCAGTGCCGGCACCAGTCCGCTGTCCACAGAAGCTGAGTGAGTGTGGGCGCGCCCTTGGCCAGGCTCTGCCCTCTTCCAGGCCTCACTTTCCTCGCCTGGATACTGAGGGGCCAGAGGTGCTCCCGCTTCCTGACTTGGGAGCCCCCCCAGCACTAGCTGTATGACCTTGGTCAGGCGAGTCTCTGTGCCTCACTCCCCTCACCCCTAAGAGGAGGGGTAATAATACCCACCTCGTGGAACAGGGAGGGAGGGAGGTCATCCTTAGAACGGGGCCTGACACGTAGTAAGTAAATCTGAATGTTCGCAGCTGCTGCTGCTGTTGTCATTATTATTTTCTTCATCATCTGGATGTGGAAGCCGAGGCCCAGAGAAGCAGTGTGACTTGCTCAAGGTCACCCAGCTGAAAAGTGGTGCACATTAGGGTCAAGGCCAAGGCTGCTGAGCCCCAAGGCCCGTGCAGGTTCCATCACTCCCCACCGCACCTCTGAAGTCACGTGGGCAGTAAGTGGGTCAGAGGCAGTGAGTACCTGGGGGGATGACGCAGCAGCAGGGACCGTGTGTGGATTCATTCCTTGTCTCCTGATGACACCTTGCAGGGAACAGGCCTGAAGGGACAGGGAGATGGGCAAGGAAGGCGACCCCCAAAACTGGACCCTAGGAACCAAGCCATAGATAGAGTTTAATCTGATGTAGCCCCAGCCCCTCGGGCGCTCAGGCCTATTGATGCGGACAGGCAAGGAACAGCTGAGACACCCCAAGATACTCAGGGTCCTGAGAGAGACATACCCTGTCTGAATCCTGGGATCCGAAGAGACAGGAATGGGAATGGGGCAGGAGGGAAGGCTTCTTGGAGGAGTGGGACCTGAGCGTTCTGAGACCCAGGAGCTGGCGGGGGGGGGGGGGGGGGGGCGGGTAAGAGGGGGGGCGTGAAGGCAGGTAGCAGGAATGTGGAAGAGGCTGCAGAGAGACATTCAAGCTGGAGAGAGGCGGCGCAGGGCAGTGGTCAGCATGAACTGGACCTGGGGTGAGGGGGCAAATGGTGGGGCTAAAATCCACTCTGTGGCTGTGCCCCTGACCCAGCCTGGTGCCCACCCAGGGCAACTCTGAGGCCAGAGTAGCAGGGAGGAGCCAGGCACCAGCAGACTCTGCAGGAGGGAGCAAAGAAGGGCTCCTAGCACCTTGCAGCTGCCCGTCAAGCTCCCCAGTGATGTGGACGCAGCCCGAAGTGGGAGCATTGCACACGTGTGAACATGTGCCTGCACACGGGCCCACCCACCTCAGCAGCCCTGGGGGGTCCACACAGTTCAGGAGAAGTGGGTCAGCCCAGTGGGTCTCCCTAGTGGGCAGCAGAGGGCGTGTGCTCATCAGCACCCCTGGGGAGAGCCCCACACTCCACAGAAGGCGGCCTCACTGTTCCCGCTGCATCAGAGCCAGCGACTCGCTGTCCCCGGGATCCTCCACCAGGCGGGGTGGATGTTGACAGGGGGGTGGGAGAGCTGACCCCTTCCAGCCCTGAAACCAGGGAAGACTATGGTGGGAGATAGCACCCACGTTAGCCCAGCTCCCACTGCAGTCTCTGCCCCAACACCATCTGGTGACTGCAGCCAGAGGGCCCGGTGCTATCCAGCCAGGCGCTGGGATTGCAGAGACGTGGTGACGGTGTATGGCCGGGTCGGGTTCACCACACTGAGGGGGGTAGAGGGAGGCGACAGGATTGGGTCTCTGGGGGCCTGCCACCATCCCCCCCTCTGGGGGTCTGACATGGGCTAGAGACACTGAGGGCATCCGTGTGGCATTTCAGATGGACTCCTGGCATATGTTCAGGCTGAGAGAAGTAGGAGAGGAAAAGCAGTGGGCAGGGGAAGCTTCTATTGGAACAGGCTTATTCATGAATGGAGGAGGGGGGGCTGGATAGGGGGGCAGGATCCTGAGGAGGAAGGGTGGGAGCCAAGCTGAGGAGGGAGGAGGGCCCCCAGCTCCCAGCCAGCTGGGAGACTGCAGATGGGGCTGGGTGGGAGGCCAGGAAGTTCCCTCCTGATGTTCCTCCTCCCTGTGAAGTGGGAGGCTGGGTCGTGCAGAGGGAAGGGGAGAGCAGAGGAGGGTTTGGGTCTAGGAGAGCGGCTGAGCCGGGGTGAGGATGCCCGGCCCACGGTGAACTCGCCCTGCTCCCAGCCGCTGGTCGAGCGCAGCCAGAGAGAATGTAGATTCTACTGAACCCGCACACCTCACAGAGAGCACTCTGTGGGCCAGACACCAAGCACTTCACGGCTGTTAACTCCTTGATCCTCACAACAGCCCAGAGGGAGAAGGGACTCATCCTCCTTATAGATGGAAACTGAGGCACAGAGAGATGAAGTCACTTGCCCAAGGCCAACCAGCTAGCGAGAGCTGGGGTTCAAAGCCAGCCGTCTGGCTCCAAGTCTGTGCTTTCTCTCAGCCATGGGTGGTCTTGCAAAGGGTGGCTGTGAGGGTGTTGGGTGGCACACCTGGGATGGAGGTCGAGAGGCGTGGGGGGAGCAGAGGAAGCTCTGAAGAGGCAGACTCCTGTCAGCACCGAGAGTGCAGTGCCGGCCGCTCCTGCTGCTGCACATCCAGCTCCCCAGTCTAGTCCTCCCCCCATCAGACAAGAAATGCAGGCCCTGCCGTAACCGGTCTGGCTCAGTGGATAGAGCGTCGGCCTGCGGACTGAAAGGTCCCAGGTTCGATTCCGGTCAAGGGCATGTACCTTGGTTGTGGGCACATCCCTAGTAGTGGGTGTTCAGGAGGTAGCTGATCGATGTTTCTCTCTCATCAATGTTTCTAACTCTCTATCCCTCTTCCTCTCTGTAAAAAAATCACTAAAATATATTTAAAAAAAAAAAAAGAAATGCAGGCCCAGAAGGATTCACTGTCACCCAGGCCTGGACTCCCCACTGCAGCTCTCGGCCCCCAACACCATCTGGAGACAACCTGTACCTCTGGGGGGTGGGCATGCCCAGCTTTGTGGACACTGAAGGGGTCAGTGGAAGTGGGGGAGGGCGCGTCTGTGGAACAGGCGCTCTGTCCTCATGTCGGGCCCAGGCAGGGTCCTGGGGCTCCCGCTGTGGCTCTGTGTACCTCAGCTGGCTGTGCTGTCATCTGTGGTGGCGGAGGGATTATAAGCTGTGGTGGGTGTGTGGCCATATCTGCACCATCTGCCAGAGTGTTCTGAGACTGTGGCTGACGTATTTGATAACATGACCTCTGCCCTCAGACCTGGCCTTCCCCACTCCTGCCTTATTTTTGTCTACAGCCCATATCCCCTTTTCTCGTAATATATACTTCATCTGTTCACCAGGTGTATTACCCATCTCCCGGAAGGTAAGTCCCACGAGGCAGGATTCTTACCTGTGTCCAGTGCAGTGTCCCCAGGGCTCTGTGGCACCGGCCGAGGGCAGCTGCTGATCAGCACTGTGAATGGGACCACTTCTGTGAACTCCGTCCTTGGCGTGCCTTCCTCTCTCTCTCTCTTTTACTATTTATTTGATGCTGAATTTATTGCGGGGCCGGAAGCTTTTGTTCCTTCCATTCCTTCTGGGACATCTTTTTCTCCTGTGCACTCCTCCTCCACTGGTGTAGGAGCCGCCTGCCCTTTCTCGGCAGGGTCCTCTCAGTGCGGCAGGGAGAGCTCATGCGGGTTAACCCGCCGTGAGCTCTGTACGTTCTGCCCGCATCTTGGCGGCTTTGTTCACCTGGATGTGCTCGATGACCAGATAATCTGTATCTGAACCCTTTTGCTCTGCATTACTCTCTGCATTCTTAAGCACATGCAGCAAAAATTCAGCACTCCGTTTTGGCCACCGGCCCCGTGTCCAGCCCCACTCTTTGGCCAGGGCACACCTACCAGCTCCATCATTGTAACGATGAATGGCACACATTGCTTCTGTAGAGTGAACATGAAGATTTGAACCTCTTGATTTGCATGATTTTGTGGGGTTTTCTGGGTCAGCTGAATAGCAAACCACTTTTGGAGGTCACCTCCAGCTGCTCTGAGGGAGTTATGGCATGTCTTTGTGTCAGTACCATCCCTGACACTGGGTCTGGATGACAGCAGGAGACAAATAGGCTGGCAGTACCCAAGTGGGGGCCGGGGGCAGTGACTGTCTCTGGGGGGTGCCAGCTCAGCTGGTCCAGAAGCGTTGGGGAAGGTAATGCAGCAAAGATGCTTGTTGCCCATTGTGGTCATCCTGGGCCTGGCATCTGGCCTCCAGGGGTTCTAGGTGCTGGGGAGGGAAAAGGTAGGTGGGGAATGGGGCCTGACCTGATGCCACACCCCCCACAACAGGGAGAAGATGAGCGTGGGCTGCCCAGAGCCCGAGCCACCCCGCGCTCTGCCCTGCTGTGGGCCAGGGACGGCCCTTGGGCTGGGGGCAGGCGTGCCCCTCCTCACTGAAGACATGCAGGCCCTGACCCTCCGCACCCTGGCTGCTAGCGATGTCACCAAGCACTACGAACTGGTGCGGGAGCTGGGTAAAGGCACCTATGGGAAGGTTGACCTGGTGGCCCACAAGGGCACAGGTGAGTATCTGTAAGGCGGCTGGTTTCATGCTTGGGTGGGGACTTAGCTGGGGCTCTCAGGTGCTCTCTGCGGGGGCCAGGAGGCTAGCAGGGAGGAGAGGCAGTGGTCCAGGTGAAGAGGATGCAGCCTGAGTGGCCCGGGGAGGAGAGGAACAGGCAGATGGGACAAAGGAATCTGGAGATGCCTTTGGGACAACCAAGAGGATGCACCCCAGGACATCTGGAGCTCAGGAGGAGGTCAAGGTCAGGACTGGTGGTGGTGTTGGGAGAATCACCAACATATCAGTGATAGCTGACCCCAGGGAGATGGACAGACTGTGGGTCCTCCAGAACAGGGTACCTGCTTTGAGGAGGGTGGGTGATGACCCTGTGAGAACAGCGTGGCAAGCTCCATTCCTCAGAGAGTTTCCGTCAAGGCCATGCAGAGGGTTTGAGCTAGGATGAGGCCCTAGTCCTCAGGCCCAGAGCCTTCTCACTTAACCACAGCACTTGCTGCCTCCCACACTGTAGGCTCACAGCAGTGCCCACTCAGTCGCAGATGGGGTCTGCATGAGCTCCCACATTTGCACACACCTGGGGCAGGGGGTCTATGCCGACTGAAGGCAACAGGAAGATCACTGGACATGAGGTCACCTGAGTTTCGCCACCTGCTTGCTGTGTGACCTTAGGCATGTGACTTAACCTCTCTGTGCCTAGGTTTCATCCTCTGTAAAATGGGGTAGCATTAGTGCCCAGCTCATAGGATCACTGTGAGGACTCAGTTGTGAATGTGAATTGCTGAAGGCAAGGCAAGTGCTCTGTGGATACACAGGTGCCTGCCCAAGCACACAGTCAGAGATACTAGTATGTGCCTTGCAGGCCCTCACCTCCCTGTGTTTAATTCCTTCTCATTCATTCATCCATTAAACAAACATTTGTTGAGCACCTACTGTGCACCAGACTCCTGTAGGCACTGGAGATATAGCAATAAACAAAACAAAGGTCCCTGCTCTTGGGAAGTTGTGTTCTTGTTGGGGTAGACAAACGCGCTAAGTAGGTCTAGTATGTCAGGAGGAAAATGAAAGGGTGGGACAGCTGCAGGCTGGGTGCAGAGGACCCAGCTCGAGCCCTGACTTGCTGCACGGCCTTTGGCAAGTGCTTTCCCTTCGCTGGGTCTGCCCTCTGGGACCCCACTGTGCCTTGTGCCTGGGACAGGCTGTGCAGACAGGCATGGGTGGTGTCAAGTGCAGGAGGGCAGGAGCGGGGGCCTTCACCACTGTTGCCCTGCCAGGCATGAAAATGGCGCTGAAATTTGTGAACAAGAGCAAAACCAAGCTGAAGAACTTCCTGCGGGAGGTGAGCATCACCAACAGCCTCTCCTCCAGCCCCTTCATTATCAAGGTCTTTGACGTGGTGTTTGAGACCGAGGACTGCTACGTCTTTGCCCAGGAGTATGCGCCTGCTGGGGACCTGTTCGACATCATTCCTCCGCAGGTACTTGGGGCAGTGGCTGAGGGAGGGGAGTCGGTCTCCAGGGCCCCAGAGTGTGGGTTGGGAGGAGTCAGGCCACTCATTTACTCCATGAGTATTTACTGAGCCACTGCTGGGAGGGCAGGGGATCCACAGTGAACAAGACCAAGGTCCCGTCCTGGTCCTCGTCGGGGACACAGACACTTGGCAATAAGCCAGATGACAGACTGAGATGAGCACTGGAAGGAGCAGCTAGAGTGATGGATGAAGGCCAACAGCAGCGGCCTCTGCAGCTGCAAGGGACCAGGTGGAGGCACCGAAGGGGAGGCCGCAGAGGCTCCCCAGAGAAGCTGCGGAGTGGGGAAGCAGGAGGGTTCCCGGCACCGGCTTTGCTGCTGGCCGTGCCAGGTTTGAATCTGCTCTGCTGCCTACTGATCAGTAACTAGGTCAGTGGTTCTCAACCTTCCTAATGCCGCGACCCTTTAATACAGTTCCTCATGTTGTAGTGACCCCCAACCATAAAATTATTTTCGTGGCTACTTCATAACTGTAATTTTGCTACTGTTATGAATTGTAATGTAAATATCTGATATTCAGGATGTATTTTCATTGTTACAAATTGAACATAATTAAAGCATAGTGATGAATCACAAAAACAATATGTAATAATATATGTGTTTTCCGATGGTCTTAGGCGACCCCTGTGAAAGGGTCGTTCGACCCCCAAAGGGGTCGAGACCCACAGGTTGAGAACCGCTGGACTAGGTCTCTCCCAGCCTCGAAAGGGGCGTAATAGGAGCCCCTGTGGAGTTGGTGAGACAGGACAGATAGGGTGCTTCACACAGCAGGTGGCCCGTGGTAGGTGCTCAGTACCGCCTGTCGCTGCAGTTACTGGGAAAGGGCCAGACAGGGACCAGGGATGCCCTGGTCGGTGCGGGAGAGCGGCCGGTGCTGGTGGGGGGGATGGGCGGGGCCACAGGAGCGGCCAGGCCCGGGCTGGGGGTGGGACCAGAGTGGCAGCTCTGGCGGAGGGGAGGGGAGGGGAGGGGAGGGGAAGGGAGGGGTGTGGGCGGGAGGTGGAAGGAGAGGGACCGAGTTGGGGGAGGGGCCGGCGGCCCTGAACGCGCCCCCTCCCCCGCCCCCAGGTGGGGCTCCCGGAGGACACGGTGAAGCGCTGCGTGCAGCAGCTGGGCCTGGCGCTGGACTTCATGCACGGGCGGCAGCTGGTGCACCGCGACATCAAGCCCGAGAACGTGCTGCTGTTCGACCGCGAGTGCCGCCGCGTGAAGCTGGCCGACTTCGGCATGACGCGCCGCGTGGGCTGCCGCGTGAAGCGGGTCAGCGGCACCATCCCGTACACGGCGCCCGAGGTGTGCCAGGCGGGCCGCGCCGACGGGCTGGCCGTGGACACGGGCGTGGACGTGTGGGCCTTCGGCGTGCTCATCTTCTGCGTGCTCACCGGCAACTTCCCGTGGGAGGCGGCCTCGGGCGCCGACGCCTTCTTCGAGGAGTTCGTGCGCTGGCAGCGCGGCCGCCTGCCGGGGCTGCCGTCGCAGTGGCGCCGCTTCACCGAGCCGGCGCTGCGCATGTTCCAGCGGCTGCTGGCGCTCGAGCCCGAGCGGCGCGGCCCGGCCAAGGAGGTCTTCCGCTTCCTCAAGCACGAGCTCACGTCCGAGCTGCGGCGCCGGCCCTCGCACCGGGCCCGCAAGGCCCCGGGGGACCGCCCGCCCGCCGGGCCGCTGCGCCTCGAAGCGCCCGGGCCGCTCAAGCGCACGGTGCTGACCGAGAGCGGCAGCGGCTCCCGGCCCTCGCCCCCGGCTGTCGGGCCCGTGCCCGTGCCCGTGCCCGTGCCCGAGGCTGGGCTGGCGCCCCCGGGCCCGCCTGGCAGGACGGACGGCCGCCCGGACAAGAGCAAAGGGCAGGTGGTGCTGGCCACGGCCATCGAGATCTGCGTCTGAGCCGCCCTGCCGCCCTCGCCCGGGCGCTGGTTCCTGTGCACGCAGCCGGCTGGGCGCTGGAGCCCAGTGGCCGTGGCCGTGGCCGTGGCCACACCGCCCAGCCCGGCGGTGGAGGGAGTAGTAGTAGTCTAGGCAGGACGGCAGCCCGGGCACCCGTCCATCGTTTGAAGGGCTGGGGATAGACACCAAAGGCCTCTGGCCTGGCCTGTGGGGCCCATAGGAGCCAAGCCCCACAGACCTGAGGGTTCAGAGGCCCCCCTGACACCTGGAGCAAGGGAGCTTGCGGGTGGACTCCCCAACACCTCCCTGAACCCCAGAACCTCGACTAGTTGCCCCTGGCCCTTCGCACCCCCTGGCAGAGCATCCCTCAGCCCCGCCCCAGGCCTGCCCTCCTGCCCCCTACACACCCTGGGCACAGAAAGGGACAGGAGTGATGGGGCAGAGAAGAGGCTGAGGACCCTGGGCGCTGCTGGAAGGAGGACAATGAGCTGGGAACAGGGTGTTGCTCAGCTGCATCCTGCCGGCTCCTGGGAGGCTGGAGGGGAAAGGCCGGCCCCTTGCAAAATGTAGCAAATGTCTGGGTGTTGCAAAGTCCGTGCCCAGGCACAGCCCTAGGAATCCAGTGACCCCTCCCCACCCGTTCTCCTGATGAGGACGCTGATCGCAGGAGGGCAGCTTGCCTTGGGCCACCAGACCTGACAGGTGGAGGTCCCGTAGCCCTCACCCTCCTCCTCAGAGGGCAGAAGGGCTCCCAGGGCAGGGACCCCGGCGCCCCTAGGGTAGGGGAGTGAGTGTAGAGCCCAAGGCAGGGCCCAGCTCCCCTGCCCGCCACACCTTCCCCAGGCCCGGGGAACCTCTCAGATCCCCCCAGTCCTGGCTGCCCCGCCCAGAGAGTGCCCTGGCTGGCGGTGAGGTGATGGGTGCCAGAAATTCCCCTGGGTCTCTGCTGGGTCAGCCTCGGCCAACCCTGTCCCCACGGCGCACATTTCCGGTCCTGGAGCGTGGCGCTGCAGGTGTGAGAACGGGTGCCGGGGAAACGGGAGGGCGTGGGTGTGTGCGGTGTGAGCGCGCAGAGTGCACACGTGTGCGTGTAGCCTTGTGTGTCGAGTGACTGCGTCAAGGCCTCAGCAACTCCTCCCTGCTCCAGGGCTCCTGCCGGGCAGCTGCCGGAGGGCGCCAGGCCTGCTTCTCACCACCCCCTCAGGGAATCCGCCAGGAGGCACCTGCAGGTTGGTTCAGGCCCCAGGCAGCACAACAGCGGAGCGGAGCCCAGCCTCACCCAGGGCTCCCTCATCGCCCGCCCGCTGCGGCGGCCCAGGACCTGCAATAACCTCAACACGGTGAGGCTGCCCCCTCCGCCTGGCAGTGCACCATTCACCACCATGCGCCCCACCTGCCGGGTCCCTTCTGGCCATTTGAGGGGGCTCTGTAACCGGCCAGGCTGACCAGAGGAGCCCCGACCACCCTCTGGCCTGGAGCCCCCCTCCATTCACCCCTTATTCCCACCGCACAAAAGGGCTATAGGTCCCCCTGCCCTGCCTGGGTCCAGTTTACAAACAGGTTGCCCCAGGGCCTGGCCCCCACCCCTCGGTGTGCGCCCTCAAGACCCACCTCGCCAGCAGGCAGCGGGGCCTCCACACGCCAGGTAAGTAGCAAACCCCTTCTTTCACCAAGGGCCAAGGCCCGCCACTGCCCCGGACCCCGGACCCCGGACCCCGGAGCCCACCACCGGCACCTCTCCTTTTGCCTTAGGCCTTTCGACATCCTGTCTCCTGCAATAACAAGGAAGCGAGATTCCAAGTAGATGTCCCTCGCGTGCGTCCTCTCCCTCCTTCTGTTGAGATCCTCGTCTTAGTAGCTAGGATGTTAGCGCTGGGAAGGGACGGTAGTTGTGTAGCCCGGCATCTTCAGGGCACAGCTGGGGCAGGGACGCTGACTCAGCAGGGCTGGAACCAGGGCTGCTCCGCTGTGGCCGCTGCTGCCCCGGCTGCGCTGCGGGTTGGTTGGGACCCTTTGCCCCTTAGGAGAGGTGTTGGTCACAGATGTTTACCTCAGTTTATGTCACTGTCGAAGAAACAAAAAATAAATAGCAAAAAGTAACACCGTAGACATGAAGACTTAGAAAAAAAAAAACTTTAAAGAAATCCTCCCCTTGCTATTCCTCTGTGAGGTGTGTGTGCGTGCGCCACGTCTCTGTCCCACCCTGGGCAGGGCCCCTGTCCTTTGGTGCTTCCCAGAGGCCCCTCTGAGCTGGCCTGTAGGGTGTGGGGAGCCCCCTGGGCAGGAGGCAGGGCCACAAGTTAGCTAGCGGGTCTGCCAGGCCCCTGAGCAGAGCCTCAAGGCCACCGATGCTCCCTGAGCCCCTCGCTGTGGCCGATGGGACAGTTGTGGTGGCATCGTAGCCAGGCTCAGGGCCTGGGTGGGACCCCCCAGCCCCACATATATTGACACCCCCCCCCCCAATGTCTTTGTAAATACTCTGGCATCCTTTGGCCCTGAGGAGGTTTTTAAATGTGTTATTCTCTATCATGACAATTGCTATAAAATAAAAAATTTAGAAAAATTACCACTGGGTGGCTGTCTTGTCTCAGATACAGGGCAGTGGGGTCCACAGAATTTCTCTGGAAACGGAAAACTTGACAAGTGTCTGCAGTCCGGCAGCTACTCCAGGCCTTCTGCGACCTCAGACCTAGAGGAGGCCCAGGCAGGGCCTGAGGGTGGAGCGAGCAAGGACCCTGGGTCTGGGGGAGGGTGGGGAGGGGCCCCTGCCTGGCGGAGCGCCTCACCCTGCTCCCTCCGGAGCTCTGCAGGCTCTCGGCAGCCAGCGTGAGTCTGTCCACAGATTAGACGGTCACTCTGTTTGAAACCCTCCAGGGCTCCAAGGTCCCAGCCTCACCCCTACTCTTCTCCCCTGTGCGGCCTCCCACCGCACTGCTCTCACTCAGGGCCTGGGCCCTTGTCTTGGACTCTCCCCGACCTCCCAAACCCCTCCCTCCAGGCCCCGCTCACAGGTGACTCCTGGTGCTCCCCAGGGCACAGGCGCTGCGTGGTGCCGAGCACTCAGTGCCCTGTGTCTGTCTCCGCCCCTCCCCACCGGATGGAAGTTCCCTGGGAACAGTCAGTGCTGCCCTGGCTGTGTGGCTCCGTTGTTTGGGCGTCATCCCGGGCACTGAGAGGTTGCAGGTTCGATTCCTGGTCAGGGCACATGCCCGGGTTTCAGGCTCCATCCCCAGTGGTGGTGGTGGGGCAGGGGGTGCAGGGGGCAGCTGGTCCATGTTTCACTCTCTGGCGTTGATAATGCTCTTTCTCCCTCTCTCTCTAAAAAGAAATAAAAACATTGGAAAAAGGACAGTCAGTATTTGGCAAATTGTTACTCCCCTCCCTGGCACGTGACAGCCCCCCCACACACACACACACAATTTGTCAAATGAGTGAGTGAATGCCCAATGCTATTAGGGCCCAGGGTTCAGCAATAAACAAGACAAAGGATCTGTCCCCTGCAACTTATCTTCTAAAGAGGAAAATAGACATTTAATAGGTTACACAGGGGCAGCCCCAGCACGGCCCCGCCACCCTGAACTGCACTTGTTCTCTGCACAGCCACCTGCTGCTCTCCCGCGCCCCCGACATGGCTAGCAAAGCCCAGGGCTGAGTGCTGAGGAGAGGGACCAGCTGCTGCCAAACCTGAGGGCCGGGGGGTGGAAAGAGCGGGAAGGCCGAGACGCATCTTCAAGCAGGTCCATTTCCAAGACTTCAGCCGGGCTCTTGGCTTCATGACAAGAGTGGCCCTGCAGCTGAGAAGCTGCACCGGCGTCCACATCACCCTGAGCACCGTGCGTGTGCAGGCCTGTCGGACGGACGGGACATAAACCTGGCCAGCTTCATCCAACAAGTAGCAGTGACCATGACCTCTTGAATTCTTCAGGGAAAGGGGTCACTGAACTGGAAATCTAGAGAGAAAACAGGGGACCCCCCCCCCCCCCCCGGCCAAATGCTGCTGCAGTCAAAATTGCCATGTCCACCTTGCGGCCTCCATTTAGGGGTGAGTCCTTGCTGTGGAAAGAGATGCTAGCATCTCTGCCAGCACCAGGAACTTAGACCGTTTCCCCCCACACGATGCCCTTCAGCTTGGGGCCCTATTAGAGGCACCCTCGTTTGAGTAAGATCTTTCCATTCCTTACAGCTTCCCAGCAACAGTAATGACTTTCTTTCCAGGCTGTATTTTGCTCCCTTTCTAATTCATTACCCAAGAAACTGTGGTAGAAGCTGGTTCTGGTTTCTAAGACAGAATCTTAGAAACCAGAACCCTAATGGCAACCCCCTCCTATGTGATAGAAACACATGCTTTTTATGCCTCAAATAAAGCTTGTTTCACTTGGGGGGGAAATAGGTTACATAATTATCTGTGAAATAGGAGTTGGGGGTAAGAAAGGGGGTGAAAGGGGAGATGAGGAAAAAAATCCACTCAGACCAGATCAGAAGGTGAAGTACTCCTACCCAAGAATTTGATCTAAATCCTGTTATTTCAAAACCTCTGCCAACTGTCTGCAATGAGGGTGGGTGCCTGGGGGCAGCAATCCCTTCACTTAACAAAAACACTTGGACCCTGGCCCAGTAGCTCCGTTAGAGCATCATCCTGATGCGCCAAGGTTATGGGTTCCACCCCCTGGTCAGGGCACATACATCAACCAATCTCCCTGGCCAGTGTTGCTCAGTGGATAGGGCATCAGCCCATGCACAAAAGGGTCAAGAGTTTGATTGTGGGTCAGGTCAAGGGCACGTACTGGGTTGCAGGTCGATCCCAGCCCCAGGTGGGACCTGCGGGTGACAACCATTGATGTGTCTCTCACATCAATGTTTCTCTCTCTTCACCTCCCTTCCTTCCACACTCTCAAAAAAAATCAATAGAAAAAATATCCTTGGGTGAGGATTAAAAAAAGAGAATCAATCAATGAATGAATAAGTGGAACAACAAGTCAATGTTTCTCTCTCTCTCTAAAATCAATCAAAAAATTTTTATTTTAAAATATATATATTTTTTAATACAGAATGCCTGGATTGTTAAGAGGTGGGGGGGGGGGGGGAGGGGGGAATCTACAAATGCTAACAATATCACTGCGTCCCTTGCTTGATGTGCAAATATCACCTCTTTCTTTCTAACTCCCACTGAGTCGGAGAAGGCCGGCCCTTACCACTAGGGGGCCTCAGTCTTCTGTGCTGCTGCTTCTGCTCGCCACTCAGCAACACCGCTGACCTTAGGCATCCCCTAGGGCCGCGATTTTCAACCTTTTTCATCTCATGGCGCACAGAAACTAATTGCTAGAATTTTGCTGATCTGAAAAAAAAATAGGTGTAATTTGGATTCATTCACACCAGATGGCTATGTGTTGGCTGTCGTCATTTGTCTATGTGACACTCTAAGGGAAAAGAGGGGAGGGCCCCTGACTAAGGAGTCAGGTATCGCGTGTCTTAAAAGTTCTTGCGGCCACCGGTTGAAAAACCGCTACTCTGGGGTGTTATAGCCATCCTCCTGCCGGGCCCAAGGGGCTTGATCTGAAGCGTTCCCAGCCTCACCTACACACTGTGTCAGAACCAGACCAGCCCCGTAGGCCCTTAGGTCTTTCCATTTTGCCTGGGTCACCTCCCCTTGACCAGGAACGCTCCCCCCTGGGGGCACTTAGGTTCCTATAACATTGAACTTCAGAAGGAAAGGGCTTGTATTCTTGATTACTTTCCCCCGCAAGAAGCATCATGAGCCCAACGCCTCACCAGTGGCAGCTAAGCCTCAAGGGTCCCAGTGTACCCGCCACACAGGGCGATGCATGCTACTCACTCACATCGCTGAGGGCGCGAGTCCCCAAACAGCATCTCTCTCACAAACGTGCAAAGCCCCACCCGCCCAGCTAGTGCCTGGTTCCGGGTGGAAATGTGGGCGTGAGGCGAGTAATTTAGAGGTATTTACTGGCAGCCGAGGGGATGAGAATGTTCGTCACCCGGGCAGTGGGGGAGGTCAGGGGACTCATTTGGGGACAAAGAAGGGCAGCCTTCAGGGGAGTTGGGCTGTATCATTCACACACTGTGCTGTACACTTGAAATTTGCTCAGAGTATATCTTAAGTGTTCTCACCACAAAAAGATGAGGTGACGGATATATTTGTTAGCTTGATTGTGCTGATCATTTCACAATATACACGAATGTCAAAGTATCCATTTGTATACCTTACATGGGTACAATCTTTATTTGTCCATTTTACCTCAGTCACGCCAAGAAGAAAAGGAACTAGTAGGCTGGGCACGGCCTGACTCTGGAGGCAGTGAGCCCAGCGTGCGAGCCCTCGGAGTTCAGGGCGGGGCCTGGTGTCCTCAGGAAGTGGCAAGGGGCTCCCTCCAGTCCTTCTATTTCAATGTTAAAGGAAAACGGAGGGTGGAGGATTGGGGCTATTTAATTAAGGTTATGATAAGGACCATGGGATGCCAAGAATAATAGAAGATGTAGATAAGGACATCAGTTTTTGCCTGCTCAGCCCCAATTCCCCCCCTCTTTGGGTGACGGCACCCCACATTTCCCTTCCATGATTAAAAAAAAATATTTGTTTTATTGATTTCAAAGAGGAAGGCAGAAGGAGAGAGAGATAGAAACATCAATGATGAGAGAGAATCATTGATCGGCTGCCTCATTCACGCCCCACACTGGGGATGGAGCCCACAACCGGGGCATGTGCCTTGACCGGGAATCGAACTGTGACCTCCTGGTTCATAGGTTGACGCTCAACCACTGAGCCACGCCAGTCAGGCCCTTCCATGTTTTTGATCCATGTGGTTCAAGTGGGGCTGGCTCTACCTCTTGGCTCCAAGGAGTGACCACGTGACCCAGGTCTGGCCAACCAGCCTCCTGCACCCTCTGAGCCTTGGACATTGGCTCAGGCCTGGACATGCAACCTGGGTTAGGCAGCTCCTACACCTGTCCGGGAAGAAAGTGTTCTCTTTTCATGAGAGTTGCTAAGCTTGTGGGACGTCGGCCAGGACCTGCTGGTAGCCATCTGTGCCACCACTGGGGGAGATCCCAGCCAAGCACGCAACCCACAGAGTGAATGAACCAGGACCAAGAGCTGAGGAAAGATGGATTCTGATCACATTATTTGAGCACAAGGATCCATGATTGAAATGAGATCTAAATGGGTTTTGCAGTTACACGAGTTGATATATTCTCACAAATCCATTTGCCCAGCCAGTGTGGTTCAGTGATTAAGCATCTACCCATGAACCAAGAGGTCCCTGGTTCAATTCCTGGTCAGGACACATGCCCAGGTTGCAGGCTTTACGCCCAGCAGGGGGCGTGCGGGAGGTAGCTGATTGACATACCTCATCAATGTTTCTAGCGCTCTATCCCTCTCCCTTCCTCTTTCTCTAAAACCAATAAAAACATATTTTTTTAAAAAAATACATTTGAGCCCTAGCTGATTTGGCTCAGTGGATAGAGCGTCGGCCTGCGGACTGAAAGGTCCTGGGTTCGATTCCAGTCAAGGGCACATGCCCTGGTTGTGAGCTTGATCCCCAGTAGGGGGCGTGCAGGAGGCAGCCGATCAATGATTCTCTCATCATTGATGTTTCTCTCTCTCTCTTCCTCTCCCTTCCTCTCTGAAATCAGTAAAAATACCTTTAAAATAAAAAAAAACAACCGTGAGCCCCCCCCCCAGTAGGCGTGGCACTCAGACTAGCTGAGTTGACCACTTGTGCTTTATGCCAAGTATATTCTTTTTTATTATTTTTATTTTTAAAAAGTATTTCATTAACTTTAGAGAAGAGGGGGAGAGAGAGAGAGAGAGAGAGAGAGAGAGAGAGGTTGATGTCTCCACACACACCTCAACTGGGGATCGAAGCAGCAACCCCGGTATGTGCCCTGACCTGGAATCAAATCCAACACCTTCTGGTGCACAGGACAACACTCCAACCCAGCCACACCGTCCGGGGCCCAAATGCATTCTTAATAAGGCTACTTGCTTTGCCTCATTTTGTTTTAATATATGTTTTTATTGATTTCAGAGAGGAAGGGAGGAGATAGAAACATCAATGATGAGAGAGAATCATGGATCGGCTGCCTCCTGCACGCCCCCTACTGGGGATCGAGCCCGTAACCCAGATGTGTGCCCTGACTGGAAATTAAACCGTGACCTCCTGGTTTGTAGGTTGACGCTCAACCAGTGAGCCACACCGGCCGGGCACTTGCTTTGCTTCTTTAATAAATCTGCTCGCTCTGCTTCAACACTGTTGTCACGGGTCTGAAATGTCCTGGAGCTGACAAGAGCTGAGGAGGGGAGAGCCACCTCCAACACGGGCAGCTCTCTGGTAACATTCATCAGGGCCCACTGGACCCAAAAAACAGGAAACCCAATGCAGCCTTGGCCAGGAGTTCAGTTGCCAAGGTTGTGGGTTCAATCCCCAGTCAGGGCACACACAAGAATCAGCCAATTGCCGAAACTGGTTTGGCTCAGTGGATAGAGTGTTGGCCTGCGGACTGAAAGGTCCCAGGTTCGATTCCGGTCAAGGGCGTGTGCCTGGGTTGCGGGCACATCCTCGGTGGGAGATGTGCGGGAGGCGGCTGATCAATGTTTCTCTCTCATCGATGTTTCTGACTCTCTATCTCTCTCCCTTCCTCTCTGTAAAAAATCTATAAAATATATTTAAAAAAAAAGAAAAAAGGTTCAGTGTAATTAGGGGAGGGAAGCATTTTAAAAATCAATAATATATATATATATATATATATATAAAGAATCAACCAATTAATGAATAAGTGGAACAACAAATCAATGTTCCTCTCTCTCTCTCTCTCTCTCCCTCCCTTCCTCTCTCTTAAACAATTTATTGAATTTTTAAATGAAAAAAAATCAGAAAGAAAACCCAATGCAGGCTGGTTGGTTTGAAACTAATTTGAAAAAGAAAAGTCCAGAAGTAGAACCAACTTCGTTCAGTGCAATTTAATGCAGAGGCTCCAACTTCAGCACCAGGGCAGGTTTCTCTCCCCATCTACCCGCTTCCTTGGGCAGACTTGCCCCAGGGCTCCTGCCTCTCCTCCTGGTTTAGGATGCTGCTCGCCCCCCAACTTGCATCCTCTCGGGATGATGGCCAGCGGGCATGTGAGCGACCCTTTCAGCCAGCGTCCAGGTCAGTGTTCGCATTGTGTTTAGCTGGTTCTGATTGGGCCCTGTATCTATCGCTGGTCCAATCACCATGGCCAGGACAATGTAGTTCTCTGATTGGCTGAGACCTTTTCACAGGCTCTGCTCCAGAGCTGAGGGGTGGAACCCCACCCAAGGTAATTTACCCAAAGGGAGTGCTCTCCTGGGGAAAACCTGATAATGGTGCCCGGGGGCTGTAACCTGTGGCCCCAACTCTTCACCGGGGTGCCCTCTGCTAGGTTATTTGGCAGCGCCCTCCACGGTGGCCAGGATGGTCTGCCCCTTCTGGTGAATCTGGGCTCAAACATGTAACTTGCTGCAGCGGGTGGGGTGTTAGCAGACGCGATGCAATCAGAGGTTTGAAGTGGGGCTCTCGGTGGTGCTTGCTGTCTCTGACCTCCTGCCACTGCCCTGAGACCAGTGCTTGCTTCTTCCTCGAGGGGAGATGATTGCCTCTGTACTTCCCCATTTTCCTTTATTCCTTATCCGTATCCATACGTACTTTAAAACTGGTGAGTGTTGCAGTAGACATCTTTTTAAAGAATGGCCCTCCCCTTCCACTGCCAGGGAGAGGGACCTACTGCCCTGCTCATGCCATCGCTGGCCACTGTAGGGGTGTTCCGGGCGGTCCCAAGTTGGGCTGGTTAGAGCCTCTCTTTTAGAGATTTATCATTGAGGCTGAGAAGCCAGTCGATATCTGCTTAAATTAAAAATATGAGAACCTGCCGATTTCTCAGTGGTCAGAGCGTCGGTCCGTGGACTAAAGGGTCACGGGTTTGGTTCAGGTCAAGGGCGTATCTTCAGGTGCAGGCTGGATCCAGTGTGTGCAGGAGACAGCCACTTGATGTGTCTCTCTCACATCAATGTTTCTCTCTGTCTCTCCCCCTCCCTTCCTCTCTCTCTGTAAAATCAATAAAAGCATCTCCTTGGATGAGGATTTTTTTAATGTCAAATTAATATATATGTTATATATGTATAACCTAGAATAATAAAAGCATAATATGCTCATTAGACCGGACAGCCGAATGACCTTCCTGACGAAGCCGGGGCTGTGAGGGCCAAGCCCCTTGCACGAATTTTGTGCATCAGGCCTCTAGTACATACAGTATATGAACTTAGAAGTGTGGGACAGCTATGTTCAGTGATGAGCCTAGAGCCGTGGTCGGCAAACTGCGGATCATGAGCCACATGCGGCTCTTTGGCCCCTTGAGTGTGGCTCTTCCACAAAATACCATGTGCGGGCGCGCATACAGTGCACTTGAAACTTCGTGGCCCATGCGCAGAAGTCGGTTTTTGGCCTGGGCGAGTCTATTTTGAAGAAGTACTGTTGATATTTGGCTCTGTTGACTAATGAGTTTGCCGACCACTGGTAGAGAAACAGAAAAAATCAGTGTGTTAGTTAAACTGATGTTGGCTGCTATAAACAGATAAACCCCCAAATCTCTACGGCTTAACATCACAGGTTTATTACTAGCTCACATCGGAAGCTGGCCTAGTTATTCAGGGGCCCTTATCTGTGGCTCTGCTCACCTTGCCTCAGCTGACACATGGCAGAAAATACAGAGAGAAGAACATATGTCCACTTTCTCAAACATCTTAGTCCCAGGAGTGGAACGCACCCTCCACTCACATTCCATTGGCAAGAAGGAGTCATATGACCACACGCAACAGCAAGGCTATGTGCCCAAGAAAAAAAGGAACCACATTCCTTTGCTACAATAGGACTTCCAGAGAAAAGCAGAGAGGAAAGGCAAGAGACAATCATAAACATAACTGGCTGGGCATTCACCCATTTTCTGGATCTAAATTCCTGCCCACATGAGGCCTGGCTTCCTAGATTTGGATTTCATTATATATTCTGGGCCCTCAGAATATATCTACCTTTGGCCTCAAAGTAATTTGGAGTAATTTTCTGTCACCTAAGACACATGTTTACCATTTTGTATCTTGCTTTTTTCTCCCCACTTACTACAGTGGGGCCTTGACTTACGAGTTTAATTCGTTCCGTGACGAAGCTCGTAACTCAAATTACTCGTATGTCAAATCATTAAAGTGAACGAGTGAGACACGTGATGCTGGGCTGCTGTTGTGGCGTTCACTGTGACGTTTGCTGCGCCAACTAGCGGTGGGGTATCTGAAGCTGGCTCGTAACCCGAATTTTAGCTCGCAACTCAAAGCAAAAAATCGGCCAGAGATGGCTCATATCTCGAAAAACTCGTTAGTCGGGACACTCGTAAGTCAAGACCCCACTGTATTGTCTGGTAAACATTTTCTAAGTGGCTGTGGAGGCTGCCTCATAATCAATCATCATTTCAATGGCCTGACAGTGTCCTTCTGTGTGCATGTCCCCTAATTTAAATATATATATAAATGTCTATTAATTTCAGAGAGAGGAAGGGAGAGGAGAGACATAGAAACATCAATGATAAGAGAGAATCATTGATCGGCTGCCTCCTGCACGCCCCCTATTGGGGATCGAGTCTGCAACCCTGGCATGTGCCCTGACCAGGAATTGAACCATGACCTCCTGGTTCATGGGTTGATGCTCAACCACTGAGCCAGGCCAGCAGGGCGCATGTCCCCTAATTTACTTCAAAATCTTACTGTTAGTTACCGGAGTTACTTCTAATTTTTCACTGTTACAAAAGACCCTGCAGTGAAATTCTTCATAGTCTTGCCTTTCTTTAGAGTAGCTCTTTTTTTTTTTTTTTTTTCGTTAATCCTCACCTGAGGACATTTCCATTGGTTTTTAGAGAGGGAAAGGAAGAGAGAAAGATAGAGAAACATCAATGTGAGCGAGAAGCATCGATCGGTTGCCTCCCACACATGCCCCAACCAGGGCTGGGGGTCAAACCTTCAACTTGGGTTTGTGCCCTGAAGGGGAATCAAAGACCTTTTGGTATTTGGGACGATGCGCCAACCAACCGAGCCACAGCGGCAGGGGCTGGAGTCGCTCTCTAGGAGAATTCCCAGAAGTACAATTTCTAGGCAGGTCAATTGATAGGAACATTTTTATAGTCCTTGGAAAATGTTGCCAAATTGTTCCTCACAGAGTTGTACCTGCCTCTGTGGAGGCCAATCTGGCTCTGGTGCTTTAAAATGCTTAACTCCTGCAACAACCCTGGCTCTTAGGATAGCAGAGAACGGAGGGAGGCTCGGTCCCTGGAACAGGAGGTCAGACTCTGCAGCCATTCTCTCTCTGGGGTCCCCAGGCCCTCCTCTCCTTCCAGCCTCAAAAGATGCCCCACGTTTCTCTGCTGTCGTCTGCTTCCCCTTCCACCCCTGGGACAAACAGTCGGAAGTGACTCCTCAGTGACCTTGAGGTGCAGCGCTGGTTCCCTTCCTGGGGCGGCAATGGGGAAAGAGGGGTTCCTCTCCTAACCCGCCCGCAGCGCCCCCTCTGTCCTGCCCCGGCCCCGCGTGGAACTCCGTGAGGACCCTGGAACGCAAGGTCTCAGCTCTGCGGGCTGAGGCCAGAGCTGGTCACTGCAGCTCTTAACCCGGCTGCCCATTAACATTACCTGCGTGGAGGGCCTTTTAAATATTTAAGGAGGAGAAACAAGGTAAGTGACACCATGAGGAGAGACTCTGGCAAATGCAAACGTGGGGTATTCTACAGACAGCTGTGCTCCTCGTGGAGTAAGCAGATGGGAGAAGGAAAGTGGGGGGGGGGGGGCGCCTGTTCAGTGCTCCTCAAACTGGAGCACGAATGAGAATCACCCGGTTACACAGGGTCCTGGCCCAGCCCAGCGTTCCGAGGCAGGAGGTCCAGAGTGAGGCCCAAGCTGCGTGTTGTTTTCTTAAAATTTGCTTTTATTGATTCTACAGGGAGAGGAAGGGAGAGGGATGGAGAGATAGAAACATCAATGAGATCAGCTGCCTCCTGCACTGGGATTGGACCCCGCAACCCAGGCTTGTGCCCCGACTAGGAATCAAACCAGGGACATCATGGTTCATGGGTCAATGCTCAACCACTGAGCCACACCGGCCAGGCTAATGCTGCATTTTAAGAGGTTCCGGGCGCAACTGGCCCCAAACCTCACCGTGAGTCACTTTCTGCACCGCTAGAGACCGCGCAGACATCACAGCCAGCTGCTGTGCACACAGCTTCCTGGGTCCTGGTTTGGAAAATAAGCATCTATAAAATGCACTTTGGGGATAACGGGGTTCATTCGAATGTGGACTCAATGCATTTTAGGAAATAGGAGAGAACCATTGTTCCTTTTCTTGGGTTTGATAATGGCCATGGGAGAAGTCCTTATTTTTAGCAGATTCATGCTGAAGTATGTAGGGGTTGGGTGTCATGATAGCTATCACTGACTTTTAAATGTTTCAGCAAGTCCCTACCCAGTTTTCTCAGTGGTTAGAGCGTCGGCCCATGGACTGGAGGGTCCCAGGTTCAATTCTGGTCAAGGGCAGCATGTACCTTGTTTGCAGGCTCAGCTCCCAGCCCCGGTCAGAGCAAGTATGGGAGGCAACCAATCAATGTGAGAGACTCACATCCATGTTTCTGTCTCTGTCTCTCCCCCTCCCTTCCACTTTCTCTAAAAGTCAATGGTCAGGATTAGCAATAAATAAAATAATATAAAATAATAAAATAAAATGTTTCAGCAAAATACCTGCATATAGACAAAGCACCATGGCAAAATGGTAAAGATCCAATCAGGTGACAGCTAGCTGAATGATCAGTGTACCATTCCTTCAACTCTTCTATGTTTGGACAATTTAAAAATGAAAAGCTGCCCTAGCTGGTGTGGCTCAGTGGCTAGAGTGTCAGCCTGCAGACTGAAGGGTCCCAGGTTTGATTCCCGTCAAGGGCACATGCCCGGGTTGTGGGCTCCATCCCCAGTGGGGGGGTGTGCAGGAGGCAACTAATCAATGATTCTCTCTCATCGTTGATGTTTCTATTTCTCTCTCCCTCTCCCTTCCTCTCTGAAATCAACAAAAAAAAATATTAAAAAAGAAAAGCTGAGGGTGGGCAGACAGCAGATGGGTGCTTTGAATGATGGATGGGATGAGGCTGGCCAGCTCTTGGCAGCCCCTCTGGTCCTTTAAGGACCTCGGATTCCGTCCTGAGTGCACAACAGCCCTTGAAGGTTTGAGCAGGGTGTGACATGACCTGATTTTTAAATTTGTAGCTGTTTTCCAGCGCTCCCCCTCCTCCGGAGCCCGTTGCCCCTTTCTCTCCCCCTCTCCTTCCCCAGGCGGCCCCTGGGCCCCTCCCTCTCCAAAGCTCCAAGGGCTCTTCTTTTGCTTCTGTAACTTGTTCCCTGAGCCCACACAGCCAGCTGGCTCGCTTCCACCTCTGTAACTTTCCAATAAACTTCTCTTATAAAAAAAACATGTAAAGGATGTTTTCCTTTGAAGCCTGGCAAAATGGAAGACATACAAATGGTTGGCGGCCCAGCACCAGGAAGCTGCTCGTGTCTGCGTCAGGAAAGCAGAATCTACGGACTGGACTGGAAGCCAGAAGCCTCCTCAGGCGCCGGTTGCTGTGACTAAGCCTGGGTGCTTGGGTTTATCCAGAACAATCTGAAACCAAACACTCACAACCAGTACAGACCCTGAGCACACCACTGCCGAGACAAAGTCAACCCGGTTCCTGGACCCAGGCTCTGTCCTCCCTGCAGCCCCCTGAGCCGTGGGGTTGTGGGGTGACAGCGCTCCCGCGGTTCTGGAGACCGAGGCTGGCCCTCGGGAAGGTGAAGGCGTTAAACTGCAAGGACACGCTGTCGCACGCGGGACCGTCCCCCGGGACAGACAGACAGACCCTGTCTCTGGAGGCCCAAGCAGGGAAACCTACGCTCCCAGAATTGCTGGTTTTCTTTTCACTTAACCGACTCCCCTGATGATATCAATGATCCATACGCATTATAAAGACGAACGATCATTTATAAAATTCTAAGAAAGTATTAGCAGCCTGGGTCCCATGGCCGGTGCTTGGGGACTGCGCCTCTGTCTTCCTCTGTGAGGTGAGATGCGAGCAGACGCAGATGCAGAGCCGCCATCGTTGGGGTCGCCCGCAGGCCCTGCTTGCAACGGTCAGACTTCGCTCTTCTTTGGGTTCACCTCCCACCCTCGTCCCTCCTCCCTCCTCCCTGCATCCCTCCCCTGGTGACCAAAGCCCACGGCGCCAGCACTGCCTCTCCTACCTTCTCTAGCCCACGTGATCCCACCCAGCACACAGGTGCTTGGGAAGGGGACTGCCTTTGTTTTACAAAGATGGGGTCCTATTACCCACACTTCTCTCCGCTCTACTTTCCTCACTGCAGAACACTCGGTGGCATATGCCAAAGCCACTGGGACCCATGAGTCTAATTTATTCTGTCTCAGGCTGCATTGTTCTATGGTGTGGTTGTTCGTATCACAGTTCACGCAACCATTTCCTCAGACAGACACACACGTTGTTTGCAGTTTCATGGTGTTATTTTCCTTTTCTTTTAATTGATTTCAGAGAGAGAGAGAAACATCGATGGGGATTGAACCCACAACCTGGGCATGTGCCCTGACCGGGAATCAAACCCACCATCCTCTGGTTCATGGGACAACGCTCCAACCAGCTGAGCCACACGGGCGAGGGCTATTTCCAGTTTTTGCTGCTGTAAACGCTGCTACAATAATCATGCTTTAAAAACGCATTGGGACAGAATGAAATTTGAAAAATAACGGCTGAAACTTCCTAAGTCTGATGGAAAACATTAACCTGACCATCCAAGAATCTCAGCGAACATTATTATGACATGCAAACTCTGCTCAGGGTTGAGCCATATGGTAACGTATTATTTCCTTTCCTTTCTGCACAGCCTTTTTTTCCTGTTATTTTTTTTTTTTCATTGCTTAGAAAAATCTATGTACTTATTAACTAGAGGCCCGGTGCACAAATTCGTGCACGGGTGGTGTCCCAAGGGCGGGGCGGGGAGGGGAGCAGGACATGATCGGCCCTCCGGGCGGTGGTGGGACACCCTTGCCAGCCTGGGATCCAGATCTGCCTCACTGACATTCGTGCTGGCTGTCGGGAGCCACCTGGCTGCCGCCTTTATATTGTTTCTTCCTTGCGGAGAGTCTAGGGAGGGGAAGTGGCTGCGGTGCCCGAGGCCAACTTTCAGGAGGCCAGAGGCGTTGTCTGGATCCTGCTGGCAATGCTGGTCTGTCGGTGCCTGGCCCATTCTCAGGAGATTGGACCTGCAGGACTACTGAGGGAGTGAGTGGCTGTCAGTGGGCGGGTGGGCCACCAGGATGGGCCTCAGCTAGTGGTGCTCCCGCTGTGAGAGCGCACTGACCACCAGGGGGCAGCTCCTGCGTTGAGCGTCTGCCCCTGGTGGTCAGTGCGCGTCGTAGTGACCGGTCATTCTGGTCGTTCTGGTCGTTCCAATCATTCCTGTCATTCCTGTCATACCGGTTGTTCCGGGTGTTCAGTCACTTAGGCTTTTATATATGTAGATAGATTCACCCCAAACTCAACAGCTGTTTAAATTGTTTCTCAAGATGTTCTGTTCTATTAACTGGTTTACAAATTCAATCTTTAAAAAATCTCTGCTAGCGCTCCTGCCCTGCTCCCGTTTGGCCTGACTGCTCTCTGCCTGTTATCCCGGGCCTTTCTCATCTCATCACTTCCCCCAGGAGTTCCTTCCAACCCCCCTTTTTAAAATCCTCACCCATGTTTTCACCGATTTGGGAGAGAGAGAAAGAAACATCGATGTGAGAGAGAAACATCGATCAGTTGTCTCCCATACACACCCTGGGGATCAAACCCCACAACCTGGGTATGTGCCCTGGCCAGGAATTGAACCCCCCACCACACACACACCTCTTGGGATGTGGGATGACACTCCAACCAACTAAGCCACACGGGTCAGGGCTCTTCCCCTTTTTAATGTCGGAGTTCCTATTCCGGTATCAAGTTCTATTCCCTCTACTTGGTTTTCTCTCTTACTTTAGTGGGTTTAGCACCAGCTCATTGGGACTTTAATTTGCTGCTCCCTGCTTCCTAGTGAAGTTGCTGTAGGGGCCATGTGCTGTTGCTTCTCTGTGAACATTCTTCATACTCTTGGCCAATTTCCTTGTCACCGTGTGTCTCGTGGCTGTGGGTCTGTAAGGAGTGTTCGCACAGTCCAGCCATGGCCCGCCATTCACCTGCCAGGTTCGCAAATACCAATCAGCCCGCACTTTGTTTAGGGTAACTTCTCATAATTGTCCCTCCAACTTTAACACAGATCCGTCTAAAACAGCAATTCTCAACCTGTGGGTTGCGACCCCTTTGGGGGTCGAACGACCCTTTCACAGGGGTCGCCTTAGGCCATCGGAAAACACATATATAATTACATATTGTTTTTGTGATTAATCATTATGCTTTAATTATGTTCAATTTGTAGCAATGAAATTGGGGGTCACCACAACATGAGGAACTGTATGAAAGGGTCGCGGCATTAGGAAGGTTGAGAACCACTGGTCTAAAAGAACTGTGGTGGCCTCTTGGCTTAACCTTTCCCCCCCAATCCCTGGATTGTACGTATAGTTTCCTACGTTTTCTTCGAAGACTTTTACTGAGCCTTTGATTCATCTGTAATTTACTTTTGCCTGTGGTTTGAGGTACTGACTCAATTTTATTTCTTTGTTTTTTTCCGGATGGACGGCCGATTCAGCCGGCACCCATTACTGAGTAAACTTCTTCCTCTGACTGAGCTGAAGGTCCACTTTTGTCATGATTTCAATTCCCAGAGATGATAGTAGCCCCACTTGGGGGCTGTTTAGCTGCCCTGATTGCAGGTCTTTGGTATTGTCCATGTGAAGTGAAATGTGGTGTTAGACCACAAAGTAGAAATAAATAAATAAATAAATAAATAAGTGTATCTAATTTTGAAAAAGCCCATTGGTGGTTGTTTTTTTTTACTCTTTGAAAACCTTGTTCCGCTGACATCATATGATGTCACCTCTCCACTCAGAACCCTCCAGTAGCTTCCTGTCTCAGGCAATCAAAGCTAAATTCCTTACTGTTCCTCCAAGCTCCTGTGTTTTGGGGGGGATAATAACAATATAAAAATCATTTTAGATACATCCAATCAATAACCATTAGGTGATATAAGAACAAGGTTTGAACAACATCAATTTGTGAGCATTCACGCCTTGTTGATGTCTTAGGATGGCTGTCTGCCTCCACGGTCCACAGTTTCTCATCCTTGGGATGAAGGCAAGAGTCGGAGGCAGGGCAGGTGTCCATCTGTGGTCAGGAACTGGGAAGGTAAGGCCCCTTGTAACACTGTTGGAGAGAGTCTTGACTTGGTGTCTTTCCCAATCTTCAGCCCCTGGGAGCCTCATTGGTATTTTAATTGGAATTGCATGTGGGAACATTCATGTTTTTTGTTGTTTTTAAGTCTTCCCTTTTTTTTGTTTGTTTAGTTCATCCTCACCTGAGGATATTTTTCCATTGATTAATAGAGAGTGGAGGGGAGGAGGGGAGACAAACACTGATGTGAGGGAGACACATAGATTGGTTGCCTCCTGCACGCGCCCTGACCAGGGCGGGTTTGAGTCTGCCACTGAGATATGTGCCCTTGACCGCACTCGAACCCGGGACCCTTTGGTCCAAGGGCCAACGCTCTATCCACTGAGCCAAACCAATAAGCGTAAACCATCCCATTTTTCTGATGTTAGCTCTTTCTCTTTCTCCTTCTACATGTTTTTTTTCCTTCATAGAAGTCCTGCACATGCCCTGTTAAATTTATCTCCTAATAGTATAAATGTGATACATTTTTCCCCAATTTTTACCCAGCAATTTCTTGCAATATCAAGGTTATCTTATCTCTCCTTTTTTCTTTTATTTTTAAAAAAAATTTTTTTATTGATTTCAGAGAGGAAGGGAGAGGGAGATATAGAAACTCAATGATGAGAGAATCATCAATCAGCTGCCTCCTGCACGCCTCCTATTGGGGATCGAGTCTGAAAACTGGGCATGTGCCCTGACTGGGAATTGAACTGGCAACATTTTGGTGCACAGGACAATGCTCAACCAACTGAGCCACTCTGGCCAGGGCTCAACTGACTTCCATGTCAATTGGTATGATCACATTGTATTGTCCTTTAGTGGGAGGTAAAGAATTACGTTGATCAATTACTTGATATTATAACTGTCTTGCATTCCTGAAATAAGCTCTATTTGCTCAAAGTTTATCCTTTTGATATACAATTGTATTTCACTGGTTAGCATTTCACTTTATTTTGTAATTGATTTTAGAAAGAGGAAGGGGGGAGAGAGAGAGATTTGTTGTTCCACTTATATATATGCATTCATTGGGTGATGCTTATATGTGTTCTGACCGGAGATTGAACCTGAAACCTTGGAATATCAGGGACGACATTCTAACCAACTGAGTTACCTGACCAGCGCTGCTTAGCATTTTTTTTTAGAACTAGAGGCCCGGTGCACAGATTCGCGCACCGGTGCGGTCCCTCAGCCTAGCCTACAGGGATCGGGCTGAAACTGGCTCTCTGACATTGCCCAAGGGATCCCGGATTTCGAGAGGGCACAGGCCAGGCTGAAGGATCCCACCGGTGCATGATCTGGGCCAGGGAGGGACCGAGGGAGGGCTCCAGGGTGTGTCCAGCCCTTCTTGCCCAGTCCCAATGGGTCAGACCCCAGCAGCAATCTAACCTACTGGTTGGAGCATCTGCCCCCTGGTGGTCAGTGCGCATCATAGCGACGGGTGGGACGGTCAAACAGTCGGACACTTAGCATATTAGGCTTTTATTATATAGGATTGTTAATGTAAAAATATTCAAACCTGTAAAGAGCCCTAGCTGGTTTGGCTCAATGGATAGAGCATCAGCCTGCAGACTTCCGAAGGGTCCTGGGTTTGATTCTGGTCAACGGGACATGCCCAGGTTGTGGGCTCAATCTCCAGTAGGGAGCGTGCAGGAGGCAGCCGATCCATGGTTCTCTCTCCTCATTGATGTTTCTCTGTCTCCTTCTCCCTTCCTCTCTGAAATCAATACAAATACATTTTTAAAAAACAAAGAAAAGAAGGTTGAGCCCTGGCTGGTGTGGCCCAGTTGGTTGTGCATCATCCTGTGCATTGAAAGGTCGCAAGTTAGGAAGAGAAACCAAGATGGTGGCATAGGTAAACACCGGAATTTGCTGCCTCGAACAACCACTTCAAAAATACAACTAAAAGACGGAACGGACATCATCCAGAACCACGGGAAGGCTGGCTGAGTGGAAATTCTACAACTAGAAGGAAAAAGAAAAGCATACCGGACTCAGAGGAGGCGCAGTGCTGAAGTAAAATACTAAGGTGCGGAGGAGCATGAGGAGCAGGCTGGTGGCTGAGGGCGCGGTTGTCGTTTTCAATCAGGAGGGAGTCTCAGGCTCTGAGCTCCAGTTCCGGGCGAGTCTCTAGGGACCCAGACTCATACGGGAGAAGCGGGACTGTCTGGCATTGGTTGGAACCCAAGGGCAGCTTTCTCTCCGAGGGGCTTGCAGCAATTACCGGGACACTGAGAAGCAGAGCCTCTGAGGGCAAGTCTGAGAGCAGCCATAACTGCTAACCCCGCCCTGTTGATCCTGTGGGACCCACCCCACCCAAGCCCTGCAGGGAGGCTTTTGCTGGATAGCCTCAGGCAAAGGCTAGATTAGCACCTCCCTAGAGATCCAGGAGCCAGGAAACCCAGAGGTCAGAGTGGGACCATCCAGTTTGCAGCTCCCTGGAAATATAAAGGACACACTCAGGGGGCAGACTCAGTGAGCACCAAAGCAAGTCTTGCCCCAGAGGGGTGTCTCCAGCACAGAAGTTCTCCCACTGCAGACACAGCTCATTCTCACAGCCAATTGGCCTGGAGGTCAATTCCTTCCAGTGATAACTACAACAATCAAGGCTTAACTACAACAAGACTGTGCACAAACACCACAAGGGGGTGCACCAAGAGTGTCCTCCTCAGGTAATTGGGGAGGCTGAACCACTGGGCACTAGAGGACACTCAGCACAGAAAGCCACACTATCAACACAGGGAAGCATAAAAAATGCCGAGACAAAGAAACAGGACACAAATGACAGAAATGGAGGAAAGCAAACTGCTGGATATAGAGTTCAAAACCACACTTTTAAGGTCTTTAAAGAACTGTCTAGAAGCCACCGATAAATTTAGTAAGGCCCTCGAAAAGACTGGTGAGACCGCAGATAAATGTAGTGAGATCCTCAAGAAATCTAGTGAGACCCTCGATGTTGTGATAAAGAACCAACTAGAAATTAAGCATACACTGACTGAAATAAAGAATATTATACAGACTCCCAACAGCAGGCCAGAGGATCGCAAGAATCAAGTCAAAGATTTGAAATATGAAGAAGCAAAAAACACCCAGCCAGAAAAGCAAAATGAAAAAAGAATCCAAAAATACGAAGATAGTGTAAGGAGCCTCTGGGACAGCTTCAAGCGTACCAACATCCGAATTATAGGGGTGCCAGAAGAAGAGAGAGAGTAAGATATTGAAAACCTATTTGAAGAAATAATGACAGAAAACTTCCCCTACCTGCTGAAAGAAATAGACTTACAAGTCCAGGAAGCGCAGACAACCCCAAACAAAAGGAATCCAAAGAGGACCACACCAAGACACATCATAATTAAAATGCCGAGAGCAAAAGACAAAGAGAGAATCTTAAAAGCAGCAAGAGAAAAACAGTCAGTTACCTATAAGGGAGTACCCATACGACTGTCAGCTGATTTCTCAACAGAAACTTTGCAGGCCAGAAGGAAGTGGCAAGAAATATTCAAAGTGATGAATGCCAAGAACCTACAACCAAGATTACTTTATCCAGCAAAGCTATCATTCAGAATTGAAGGTCAGATAAAGAGCTTCACAGATAAGGAAAAGCTAAAGGAGTTCATCACCACCAAACCAGTATTATATGAAATGCTGAAAGGTATCCTTTAAGAAGAGGAAGAAGAAGGAAAAGGTAAAGATACAAATTATGAACAACAAATACACATCCATCAACAAGTGAATCTAAAAATCAAGTGAATAAATAATCTGATGAACAGTATGAACTGGTGATTATAATAGAATCAGGGACATAGAAAGGGAATGGACTGACTATTCTTGGGGGGGGAAGGGGTGCTGGAGATGTGGGAAGAGATTGGACAATAATCGTGCACCTATGGATGAGGACAGTGGGGGTGGAGTGAGGGTGGAGGGTGGGGTGGGAACTGGGTGGAGGGGAGTTATGGTGGGAAAAAAGAGGAACAAATGTAATAATCTAAACAATAAAGATTTAATTTAAAAAAAAAAGAAAACACATATATAAAAATAAAAATAAAAAAATTAAAAAAAAAAAGAAAGGTCGCAAGTTAGATTCCAGGTCAGTGCACATGCCCTGGTTTGGGGCTTGATCCCCAGTGGTTGGCAGGCAGGAAGCCGCCCCACTTTGATGCTTTTTTCTCTTTCTCTCCCTTCCCTCTTTCCTCTTTCTCCAAAATTCAATTAAAAACTCTTAAAAAAAGGAAAGAAGGTTGCACTTTGCTGTGAGGGCAAGAGGGAGCCACTGCTGGTCTTGGAAGTGAGGAGGCCCCAGGACCCAGGACGTCTGTCCGATAAGCAGGGCAGGAAGGCGTAGTGCTGGCAGGTGGATTTAAATAGCCCGATGTTATAGGAGAGGACACTGAGGCACAGAGAGGGGAAGCTCCTTGCTCAAGGTCGCACAGCTACAAGTAAGTGCTGGAGCCCAAACCCAGGCCTCTCTGACTCCAGGCCTCCCAGGCCCAGTGACTCCCCCCACACACCGAGCGTCTGAGACACCCACAGCCTCCACAACCCGCTGTGCCCCCAACCTCTCGGGAGGGACAGGCAGCACCCCGTGCACCGCACCTTTCATACCTGCCCCCGCATGAGTCACTCGCCAGAGCCAAAGCGAAAGAACGCACCGGGGGAGTGCTCCATGCGAGTGCACTTTGGGTTCCTGTCTTAGTCACCACTTCTCTGGGTTCCCACCCTTCCCCCAACTACCAGGAGCCTCCAAATCCCTGGCCAGAGCTGCCTGTGCCTGTGCCAACTCCTTCCCCCCTAATAACTCCCCCGCCCCCAGTGGGCTCAGGCACCCAGCGCAGCGGGGGCTGGGGGTGGGGCACGGAGGCTGGGGCACCAGGCCCTGTAACCACCGTTGGCTTCTCTCCACCGAAGTGAAAGCAGTGAACTTGCCAGCAAATGCAGACACTGACACCTCTACCTGCTGACTTCAGCCAGGCCCTGCTCTCAGCCCTTTGGGTCTTGTAAGACAGTTAATCCTCATAAAAGCCCTTTAAGTACTACTGCCCTCCCCCCCCTTTTTTTTTTTCTAAGTGGAAGCAGTTTATTGAGAGATAGACGGATTCCCTGCAGCAGGGAGGGCGCCCAAAGCAGGTTGCATTTGTCCCTATTTTTTAGATGAGGCAACTGAGGCACAAAAAGGGGACGGGCGTGACCTGTCCAAGTTCCGGAACCAGCAAAGGCCAGAGCAGAGGGTCCAACTCAGTCTGTGGGCCCCGTCGTGCACGTGTTGAAACCGGATACTAATGGGTCCAGGCTGCCTGTCACTACTTGGACAAATGAAGCAGCGTTGAATCATGTACGAGCGTTTATTCCAATAACGTGGGCAGCATGGGAGAGCACCAGGTCACCCAGCAAAATCGGCCCTATCCCCCACCATAAACCAGCTGCCTATATGGGGTAGAAGGACAAAGAGTATATGGGGAAGTAGGCAAAAGGAATAAGAATGGGTAGCCCGGCAGGCCAGCATGGCTCAGTGGTTGCTTGTCGATCTATGAACCAGGTCTCCATTCGATTCCTGGTCAGGCACATGTCTGGGTTGCAGCTCAATCCCCAGTTTGGGGTGTGCAGGAGGCAGCCGATCCATGATTCTCTCTCATCATTGATGTGTGTGTGTTTTTTAATATATTATAAGGGAGGAAGGGAGAGGGAGAACGAGAGAAACATCAATGATGAGAGAGAATCATGGATCGGCTGCCTCCTGCACACCCCCTACTAGGGATCGAGCCTACAACCCGGGAATGTGCCCTGACTGGGAATTGAACAGTGACCTCCTGTTTCATAGGTCGACGCTCAACCACTAAGCCATGCCGGCTGGGCCATCATTGATGTTTCTATCTCCTTCTTCCTTCCTCTCTGAAATCAATAAAAATATATTTAAAAAAGAATGGGTATAATGGTTACAGATTACAGGCATGGGGTGTTGCAAAGGATGGCTACCCAAGGCCCTGGGACTCACAACAATGTTATTAATCTTTCCTCTGTGATGATAGGCAGTTCTCAGGTAAGGAGGATGGACCACATTTCTAGGTTAACTCCCAGGTCCCAGGGCATACAACTCCCAGTCAGCTTAGAATGTGCTTTTTTTTCTTTTCTTTTTTTTTTCTTTTTAATATATTTTATTGACCCTTCACAGAGAGGAAGGGAGAGAGACAGAGAGCCAGAAACATCAATGAGAGAGAAACATCGATCAGCCGCCTCCTGCACATCTCCCACTGGGGATGTGCCCGCAACCCAGGTACATGCCCTTGACCGGAATCGAACCCGGGACCCTTCAGTCCGCAGGCCGACGCTCTATCCACTGAGCCAAACCGGCTTCGGCAGAATGTGCTTTTTTAAATCAGAACAAAATAATCATGGTTAACAGAGTGTTAACGTAAAAACATTCAAACCTGTAAATAATTTTTGTGAGTTTATTTGAGCCAAACTGTCAACTATTGCCAGGAAGCATAATCTCAACGGATTGGGATAATGCTCCGGAGAATGGCGGTTTTTCACCTATTTTTATACATTGCAATCAAAGGAGGAGACGTAGGTGGGTTACAAATTCATTACTTAGGTGGGTACAGACTAGGTAACAGTCAACAATTAACATAATAACAATGAAGGCATTTGTGGTATCCGTCTTGGGACCTGGGGCATTTGGTTGTCCCCTGAGGGGCCCAGAAAAAGGGAAGTTACAAGTTACCCTGACATTTCAATAATATGTTATCATAGATGCAAAAAGACAATAAGCTCAATTAAGGTAAAGATTGACCTTGTCAGAGAAGATACCAGCCTAGGAGGTGACTACCCACCACAAAGGCTTTTAGCTAAAATTTAATTTCAGACCATCCTTTGTGGTTACTTTAGGTCTTTGAGTTTGTAAGACTGCCACGCAGGCCTTCCCTGAGCTTGTCAGGTCAGCATGTGGCTCCTTTTGTCCACAAGAGCGTGATTAATATTTTTTGCGAGAGGCCCAGTGCACAACATTCGTACAGGGAGCGGGGCGGGGGTGTCCCTCAGCCCAGCCCAGCCCGAGGCCCTGAGAACAATGAGCAGGGGCCTCCCTCTGGAGAAGGCACCAGCTCTGCTCAGTGCTCTCCTTTACTTGAACACCCTCCTCCTTCTCTCCAACGGACAGTCTCCAAGCCTGTGCAACTCAAGGGCAGCAGCACCTCCTCTGGGAAGCCCTCCGGGATGTGCCCTATAGAGCCCTTCGCTTCCCCTAGTGAATCCCAAACTTGGTAGCTGCTTGCTGGGACCTTAGGCAAATTACTGAATCTCTCTAAGCTTCATTTTACTAATCTACAAAATAGGGCCAGTGATATCTCAAGGTTGTTTTTTTTTTTAAGTGTTCTTTATTTTTATTGAATTTATTGGGGTGACATTGGTTCATGACATTATATAGGCTTCAGGTGTGCAGTTCTATAATAACCATCTGCATATTGTGTTGTGTGCTCATCACCCCATCAAGGGGTTGTTATGAGCCTGAAGAGATAAACTGGGCAACGTGCTTATAACAGGCCCGGCTCACAGTAACTGCTCACTAACGGTGCCCGGAGTTGTGACTGTCTGTGAGTGTCTCTCCCGCGGAACTAAGAGCCCTGCAAGAGCAGAAATGGTGTCTGCTTCCATGCTGCTCCCGGAACCCAGCACCTGCAGGTGAATGGAGACTGAGGACTGGGGCTCAGGGCTCACTGAATGGTCAGGCAGGTGTGGGGGTCCAGAACAAGTCACCCCAAGATGTGCCCTGTGGCCCTAGCTGGTTTGGTTCAGTGGATAGAGCATTGGCCTGCAGAACAAAGGGTCCCGGGTTCGATTCCAGTCAAGGGCATGTACCTCGGTTGCAGGCTCCTCCCTGGCCAATGGCCCTGGTCTGGCTCCTGCAAGAGGCAACCAATCAATGTGTTTCTCTTACACTGATATTTCTCTCTGTTTTTCCCTCTCTTCCACTCTCTCTGAAAATTGATGGAAAAATATCCTTGGGTGAGGACTAAAAAAATAATAATCTATATAATAAAAGCCTAAGCGACCATTATGGCAGAACAACCAGAACGACCTGTCACTATGATGCACACTGACCACCAGGGGGCAGACACTCAACACAGGAGCTGCTTCCTGGTGGTCAGTGCGCTCCCACAGGGGGAGCACCACTCAGCCAGAAACCGGGCTCACAGCTGGCGAGCTCAGCTGCAGTGGCGGGAGCCTCTCCCACCTCTGCTGCAGGCGGGCAGTAAGGAGTGAGGGGTCCTGGACTGTGAGAGCCCCAGACTGCGAGAGGGATGTCTGACTGTCGGCTTAGGCCCGATCATAAATTTCATGCACCGGGCCTCTCATCTATATATATAAAAGCCTAATATGCAAATTGTCCCCACAGGAGTTCCACCGGGAGACCGATCACTTGCTATGATGTGCTCTGACCACCAGGGGATGGTGCAGAACAAAGGGAGGCCCCGGCCGGCAGCTGGAAGGCCCCGATCGTCCCTGATCGCCGGCCAGGCCTAGGGACCCTACCTGTGCACGAATTTCGTGCATCAGGCCTCTAGTAATAAATAATTTTTTAAATATATTTTATTGATTTTTTTTACAGAGAGGAAGGGAGAGGGATAGAGAGTTAGAAACATCGATGAGAGAGAAACATCGATCAGCTGCCTCCTGCACCCCCCCCCCCCCCCCCACTGGGGACATGCTCACAACCAAGGCACATGCCCCTGACCGGAATCGAACCCGGGACCCTTGAGTCCGCAGGCCGATGCTCTATCCACTGAGCCAAACCGGTGAGGGCTAGTAATAAATAATTTTTTTAAAAAAAGATGTGCTTCTGTGGAGTTCTAATTGTTTTTGTTTGTTTTGCTAATCCTCACCCAAGGATACTTTTCCATTGATCTTTTAGAAAGAGTGGAAGAGAGGGAAAGACAGAGAGAAACTTTGATGGGCCTGGGCTGGAGCCTGCAACCAAAGTACATGCCCTTGTCGGGAATTGAACCTGGAACCCTTTGGTCGGTAGGCCAGCACTCTATCCACTGAGCCAAACCATCTAGGGCTGGATTGTTTTGAGCTAAAGGCAATTTAGCTGTAGGTTCATGAGAACCTTCTGCCCCTCCCCAACTACCTAGAAGGACTTGAACCTGAGCAGGGGCCTTGCCCATAATGAGAGACTCTCAGAGATAACCTCTTGCCTTACCTACAGGGCAGAGAAAACCACCCACTGCTGAACACCTGCCCTTCTCGTCCTGCAAGGACCCTTTGAGGCCCCCAAGGCATCTCATCTCGTCCCTCTCTCAGAATGTCACATGCGCCCATGCTCCTTTCTGTCTCTGAACCTCTCAGGCATGCGGGGCCTCTCGCTCTCTGCTGAATGTGGGGTTCCCCTACATGTGCATGCATTGAATTTGGTCATTTTCTCTTGTTCGTCTGTCTGTCTGGCGATGAGACCAGCAGAAAGAACCTTGCAGAGGGAAGTTCCCCTCCCCCGCTCTGGGCTCAGCCTCGATGGGCATTCTTGGCCAGCCGGGACGTCAGTAGCTTCCCCTCCGTGGGCTGAGATGAGAATGAACGGAATTGCTATCCACAAAGCACCGAGCCTGGGCTGGCCCGCAGTCGGGGCCGCCTGGTGTGGTCGACACAAAAACAAGCCGCCGTGGCCCCTTCAAGTGCCAGCCTTTCTGTCGACACCTGGCCAGCTCTCGCCAGGGTCCAGGAGCCCTTCTCCAGACACCTCCTTCATGCCACACCCTGGTGCCAACTGTCCTCGAGGTCCTGGGGGGCCCAGTGCTCCGTGCCTGGACCACGTGGGACAGTCGGTCCACAGAATCCAGGAGTGGAAGGAGACAGTATAACTTTATTTTTCAGCCCCACCCAATCCCCCCCACTCCCCCCGGTCCCCACCCCACCCCACCGCCTCTGACAGCACGTTACAGGCATGTTCAGGGAAATTCAGTCCAAACTGGGGATTTTTCACTCACGTTGCCGGCTGAGTCCCAGCCAGTTCCCACGGTGGTCATGGTGTTCCTCCCCCAGCGCTGGCCTCTGGGCAGGCCTGGCGGGCAGTGAGGGGTGGGCAGGAGCGGAGGGGTGGGTGACAGTGCAGGGAGAGCAGGTCTGACCGGGATCAGCTGGCTGATGCCTTGGTCCCACCCCTCACTGCCTGTGGCGGGGGGTGAGCAGGAGCTGTGGTTCCCCTGCAGCTTCAAGGCTTCTTCTCGTGTTTGCTGCTGCCGAGCTGTCTCGGGTCTCCTGCCCCACGCCTGGCTGGGCATCAGCCTCCATCTACAAGGTGGCGTCACCCTGAGAAGAGCGAGCCTCCCTGTTGGCAGGCACACTAGCCATCCCTCCCAGCTACCTTCTGTGTCCGACGGAGTCTGCAGAGACTTCTGGAAGGCCTCTTCACTATGCAAAGGCCGTGGGGTACCCCCTCCAGCTTCCCCCAGAAACGTCCCCATCCCCTCCCTGCCCTGCCCCCTCACGCCCCTGGGTAAGCTTGTCCAATAGAAAACAGGACCCCCGGTTAAATGTGACTTTCAGGTAACCAACAGATACTGTTTTGGTGTAAGCCTGTCCCAGATATGGCCTCCTCGCCTCCTGACGTTTCTTCTGCTGAATATGCAGCACGATTCCTGGGGCTGCATTTGTCTCTAAGGACCTGGCTGAGCAAATGCAACTGGGGCGGTTGTTGGACCCCCTTTCCCTCAGAGCCCCCACACTCCTTGGGGACCTTTTTCTCTGCATTTCCTTCCCTCCCCTCGACCCTCCCACCACCCGTCCTCGCCCCCTGGACTGGCCCCGAGCAGAGGTGGGGAGGACACCCTCCACCAGCGCCCAGCATCTCACTCTCCCTCGCCACCCCCTCTCCAGCACTCTTACCTTTTCTCTCTTGCTGGTGGGAGGAACCCGGCCTCCCGCCGGCCTCCCCTCCCGGGTCTCTACTGCCTCACACCTGGCACAGGCCCCTGAACTGGCGGTTTGGCTCTGGCTCCACTTCCAGCTGCGTGTGCGTGTGTGTGTGTGTGTGTGTGTGTGTGTTGGGGGGAAGGGGGGTAGAACACAGAACACTGTTTGATGTCTCACTTTAACAGGCTGCCAGTCAGCCCTCCAGGCCATCCTGCTGTGCACACACACAGTCTCTCCTCTGAGTCTGCCCATTTGACAGATGAGGACACTGAGGCTCAGAGAGGTCAGGGCTTCGCCCCAGGTCACACAGGGGCCTCTGCTGAGGGCCTTGGGGCTGCTCAGCGCAGGCCCCTCTCCTCACTGGAGACCTGGGTTCCCTTCGGCGCCTCGGCAGGCCCCTAGGGAGGGACTGAGCTCATGAGGCTCCAGGGCCCTCAGCCCGCGAGTCTTTCGACGCGGGAGCCGCTCCCGCAGTGCCTGGCGGAACCTCATTTCCACAGCCCACGCGGCCCCTGTGACATTTCCTATCTGAGGATCAGCCGCAGCGCGGGCCAGAGGAGGGAGGCCCCTCCCGCCTGGGGGGACGAGGAATCTGCCTGCCTGAGTGGTCGGGCCCATGTGTGTGGCTCACACAGGCCAGGCCGATGTCGGAGTCACTGCCACCACTCACCCAGGTCCCGGGCTGTCATTGCGTGGCTCCAAGCTTCAGTTTCCTCATCCCAGTAGGGTCAACAATACTGTCTACACAACAGTGCCAAGAGAAGGGTTAAAAATGGCCTTACAGAGCCCTGGCTGGTGTGGCTCAGTGGATAGAGCGTCAGCCTGTGGACTGAAGGGCCCCGGCTTCGATTCCAGTCAAGGGCACATGCCCAGGTTGGGGGCTCGATCCCCAGTGGGGGGCGTGCAGGAGGCAGCCGATCCATGATTTTCTCTCATCATTGATGTTTCTCTCTCCCTCTCCCTTTCTCTCTGAACTCAATAAAAATATATATGTATTTTAAAATGGCCTTAAATAACCAACATAAATGGAGAACGCTTAGTGTGTATTACCTGCCAAACACTGCTCTTTCTGGGCACTTTACATATTAATACTTCAAATTATTTATTCCTCCCAATCGCCCGATGAAGTAGGAACCATTACTATTTCCACTTTATAAGCCAAGAACCTGAGGCAGTGATGGAGTGACTTGCTCGAGGTCACTGGTGTGAGTGAGTATGAGCTGTTAACTAACACAGGGCACGTGTTAGAACAGAACAGAGGGCTCCACAAACCAGGGGCCGCCCCGGAAACGGCCAGGAGCAGGCAGACAGGGGCCAGGCACCAGCAATTCAGAAACGGACCCCGGCGATTCAGGACTGGAAGTGGTGCCGTTTCACATGAAAGAAAACACAGTGAATGGCGCTGGGACAAGGCCAACCATCTGAACAAACAGTGACTGCTCCCTGCCTCACACCTTCCACTGGGACCCGTCACATCCAGGATCCAAGGCAAGCAGTAAAACAGCCACAGCACTGAAATAACCCACAGCAGAACTGTTTTTTTAAGCTCAGAGTAGGAAAGGCCTACCGATGGCACAAAACCTAGGTTAATAAACTCAACGATGTAAACACTAAAGAGTTCTCACGGCAAAAGCCCCGTGAGGTAAACGGTGTACAGGTCAGGCAATGTGGGGTCGGAGGACTTGGCACCTCGCTGTGTGTGTCATACGTCAGAAGGCGGCTGAGCATCGACCTATGAACCAGGAGGTCACGGTTCGATTCCTCGTCAGGGCACATGCCCGCGGTGGTGGGCTCGAACCCCAGTGGGGGGCGCACAGGGGTCAGTAATTCTCCCTCATCATTGATGTTTCCATCTGTCCCTCTCCCCTCCTCTCTCTGAAAGGAATAAAATATGTTAAGATATATAAATAAATAAACAAATAAATAAACAAATGACAGAGAGTGGAGCTGAGAAAGTGACAGACGGGGAAGTATATCTGCTCCTCGTATCACAGATGAAGAGCTCCTTTTCCTAAAACGTAAAGCATTCCTAGAGATAAATAAGAAAGAGACAAACTGATTAAAAGGGCAATGGCCACAAAACAGACAGGCCACAGGAAAGGAACACAAGGGACTCCTAACGCACAAGGTGCCCATCTTTGCTTATAATAACAGAAATGCAAATTAGAACGGCAGTGAGATGCCAATGGCACCCGTTTGGCAGACCATGGCTTTCAATAGCACTCTGAGTTGGCAAGGATGTGGGAGCGGGCGCTGGGGGACCCTGCTGTGGGGGAGTCAGCGGGCCCCTCCCCCGGAGGGGAATTTGACAGATTCTATCAAAATAACAGGCTCCTTCACTTTGACCAAATGACTTCACTTCTAGGGATTCGTTAAGCAGAAATACTCCCACATATGCAAAATGACTTATGAATAAGCCAACCTTTTATTTTGTACAGAAGGGAGCCACGTGGCCAGCACTTGGAGAACCAGGTAGGGTGCACCCAGGACGGGGCCTGACACAGAACAGCCTCCATCATACAAGGAGCGTGAGAACCACCCCGTTCCTGTGAAGGAGGAGGGCGCACACGTGTGGATGTGCTTCCATTCCATGAAAGGTCTCTGGGCCACAGAACTCCCCGAGCACGGAACGTCATGCGCATCTGAAACACGGATCACATTTTAATTTGAGGCTCTGTCGGGGTAGCTCGGCTGCCTAGAGTGTCGTCCCTACAGCGACAGTCCCTGTATTATCTTTTGATACCATTATTTTTTCCAAAAATATTGCTTGGTTTTTATTTGTTCTGTGCTTCGTTTTTCAGGTAAAGAAGGCAAATTCAGCCAGCTGATTTTGTGCTTAGCTTACTGCTGTCCTGGTCAGAAGAAACTACTGGTCTGTTGTTTAAATTACAAAAGACAGCAAGATATTTGTAAATTATCTCACAATAAACAACTGGTCAGGGCACACACAAGAGGCAGCCACTGAATGCATAAATAAGTGGAACAACCAATTGATGTGTCTCTCTCTCAAGTCAAACAAAAAAACCCCACAAAAAAACAAAAAGCACAATAAATAATAATAAAAAAATTTAATTTAAAAATAACACAGAGCAGGCAGGTCCTGCGAGCTCTGGCCAGTGGTTGCCCCGGGGCAGTGCAGAGCCGGGGCCACCAGCCTTTCAGGTTCCCGGCGAGGCGGGAACTGCAGCTTCACGGGAAGGTGCCTGAGCCCTCGCGGTGCAGCAGTGGGGCCTGCAGCTGCCCTCGCGTGACCGGCTGCTTCCTTGGTTACGGACCCGTCATGAGGCCACAACATGCTCAGGGGAAAGGAAGCGTTTCCCAGCCTCCCCTGCGGTTGGGGTGGCCAACGACATGGAGGCTGTGGTGTCCCTGATGCAGATGCATGAAATCTCTCCAGTGGGGGCTTTAGGTTGTGAGACGGGCGCCCCGGTTGCTCCCCGGCCCTTCTCCTCCTTCTTCCTGCCAAACACAGACGTGAGCAGCAGCAGCCACCTTGGGACTCAGGATGGAGCTGGGTCCCTGGTGACGCCGCGGCTGGCTCACCCGCCGGGGACTGTGTGCTGTCCACGTGGGTGCGGGTGTGCATGTATGTTGTGACCGTTTTCCGGAACACAGTCGTGGAAGGCCTTATTGGAACACAATCAATGTATGACAGCAGTGTTCCAGCAGGCGGGAAAAGTCTCTAGGACAGTGGTTCTCAACCCTCCTAACGCCGCAACCCTTTCATACAGTTCCACATGCTGTGGTGACCCCCAACCATAAAATTATTTTCGTTGCTACTTCATAACTGTAATTTTGCTGCTGTTATGAATCGTAATGTAAATATCTGATATGCAGGATGTATTTTCATTGTTGCAAATTGAACATAATTAAAGCACAGTGATGAATCACAAAAACAATATGTAATTATATATGTGTTTTCCGATGGTCTTAGGCGACCCCTGTGAAAGGGTCGTTCGACCCCCAAAGGGGTCGCGACCCACAGGTTGAGAACCGCTGCTCTGGGAGAAAGGGCGTCCTTGACTAATTTGCTCAAAGACCCAGCCGCCTCGCTCCAGTCCTTTTTTACACCCAAGAGAAAGAGACCTCATTCAGCCTGAGTCACTCAGTGAGGTGTTTGTTGCTGACAGTCAAATGTCATTCTAACTGATATAGAACTAATTTTTTAAAAGTTAAACAGAAAAAAATCATCCTAATATCCCTATGGAAGCTCAAGGAACCCCACATAGCCCAAATAACCTTGAAAAAGAACGGAGTTAGAAGACCCATGTTTCCTACGTTCAGAACTCATCACGAAGCTACAGTAGTCACCGTGGCCCGGTAGCCCCGTTGGTTCCAGAGTCGTCATGATACGCCAAGGTTGCAGGTTCGATCCTGGTCAGGGCACATATAAGATTCAACCAATGGATGCATAAATAAGTGGAACAAATCACTGTTTTTCTCTCTAAAAATCAATAAACAAAGTTTTAAAAGTGATGGCAGTCAAAACTAGAGTTAAGACAGACATCTATGCCAATGGAACAGAATAGAGAGCCCAGAAATAAATCCTGTGTGCATGGTCAAATGACCTTTGACAAGGGTGCCAAGGCCACTCAATTGAGAAAGGACAAAATTGTCTTTCTTTTTCTTTTTTTTTTTTAGAGAGAATTTTTGTAAAAGTGTATTTGAGCCATGCCATGCCAGAGTGGCTCAGCTGGTTGAGCATCATCCTCTGCACCAAATGGTTGCTGGTTCATTTCCTGTCAGGGCACATGCCTGGGTTTTGGGTTTGGTTCCTGGCCGGGCTGGCAGGGACACAGAATGCAGCCAATCAATGTTTCTCTCTGTAAGTGTGTCCTTGGGTGAGGATTAAAGGAGAAAACACACACACACACACAGACACACACTAAACTTAAAAAAAACTTTATTTGAGCCAAACTGACGACATTTGTCAGGGAGCAATATCTCAAATGTTCTCAAGGGAAGTATTCCCAACAAATGGTGCTGGGGACACTGGACATCCGCATCCAGAAGAATGAAGCTGAACCCTTACCTGACACCACATAGAAAAATGAACTCAAATGGATTCAAGAGCAAGTGTAAGACCTAAAACTATCGAAGTCCTAGAACTAAAACAGGGGGAAGCCTCAGGCATGGGATTTGGCCATGAGCTCTTTGATACGACAGGAAAGACATGGCAACCAAAGCTAACCCTACATCACACTTACAAGCTCGGTGCATCGAAGGACACAACACAGCGAAGGGCAACCCTCAGAACAGGAAGAAATGTTTGCAAATCATATGTCTGATAAGGGGTTAATATCCCGACAGTATAAAGAGCTCCTACAACTCAACAACAGAAAACACATACCTGGGTTTAAAAATGGGCAAAAATTGAATAGACATTTTTCCAAAGAATATACAAATGGTCAACATGCATCTGAAAAGATGCTCAACATTACTAACCATTAGGGCAATGCAAACTAAAACCACAATAAGAACCCTAGCAGGTTTGTCTCAGTGGCCTGTGGACCAAAGGGTCCTGGGTTCAATTCTCGTCAAGGGCACCTACCTTGGTTACAGGCTCCTCCCCGGCCTGGGCCCGGTTGGGGCTCGTGCAGGAGGCAACCAATCGATGTGTTTCTCTTACATCGCTGCGTCTCTTTTCCTCTCTCTCCCACTCTCCCTAAAAATCAAAGGAAAAATACCCTCGGGTGAGGATTAACAAACAAACAAACAAAACCCACAACAAGGGGGTGGGGGGGGAGTAATGGGGGAATGAGGACACATATGTAATACCTTAATCAATAAAGAAATTTTAAAAATAAATAAATAAATACATAAAAATAAAAGCAAAAAAAAAAAAAAAAAACCACAACAAGATATCGTACCAATTAAGAGAGCTACAATCAAAAGGAAAGTGTTGGTGAGGCTTAGTGAAATTGGAGCCCCTGTGCACTGTTGATGGGAATGTAAAATGGTGCCGTCACTATGGAAAATAGTGTGGAAGTTCTTCAAAAAATTAAAAATAGAATTACCACATGATTCAGCAATCCCACTTTGGGCACATGCCGAAAAGAATTAAAAGCAGGATCTCAAAGAGATATTTGCACACCCATATTCAGAACAGCATTCTTCACAATAACTAGGAGGCGGGAGCCACTCAAGTGTCCATCATCAGACGAACGGGAAAACAAAATGTGGTGCATACATGTGTACAACGGGTACATGTCACTGCTACGACCTGGTGAACCTTGAGGACGTCCTGCTAAGGGAAATAAGCCAATCATAAACAAACGAGTACTGCCCAGCCGGTGTGGCTCAGTGGTTGGGCATCGACCTATAAACCAGGAGGTCAGGGTTTGATCCCCAGTCAGGGCACATGCCCAGATTGCAGGCTCGATCCCCTGATGGGGGGCGTGCAGGAGGCAGCCCATCGATGATTCTCTCTCATCACTGATGTTGCTATCTCTTTCTCCCTCTGCCTTACTCTCTGAAATCAATAAAAATATATTAAAAAACAAAAACGTACTGTTTGGCTCCACTTATATGAGGTAGCTACAGCAGTTGAATGATAGAAACAGAAAGTAGAATGGTGGTGAGTTGTTGTTTAGTGAGAATAGTTTTGGTTTTGCAAAATTAAAAATGCTCTGGGGATCTGAGAACAATGTGAATAGACCTAAGACTACTGGATTGGGGGTGGGTAGGGGCTGGGAGGAGGGGAGAAGGCGGAGAAATGAGAGATATCTGTAATACTATCAACAATAAAAATATATATTGTAAGAGATGACTGAATTGTACACTTAAAATTAGTTAAAATGGGGAGTTTTCTGTTTTTCTCGCCACAGTTAAGAACAATTTAAACAGTATGGTGGCCACCAGCTTGCAGTCTCTCCTTTAGAGAGCACTTCCCCGAGGCCGGGCATGTGCCATGGGCTGCAAGGACTGTGGGGGACTCGTAACTTAGGGGCTCGCAGGCTTCCCTTAGGGTCTCTTTTCATTCATTCATTCGACAATATTTACCGAGCACCGGCTCCACGCCACGCTCTCGGCCCCTGACAGGGCCGAGCAGGGAGCTCACCATCTAGAGCAGTGGTTCTCAACCCTCCTGATGCCGCGACCCTTTCATACAGTTCCTCATGTTGTGGTGACCCCCAACCATAAAATTATTTTTGTTGCTATCTCATAACTGTAATGTTGCTACCGTTATGAATCGCAATGTAAATATCTGATATGCAGGATGTACTTTCATTGTTACAAATTGAACATAAATAAAGCATAGTGATTAATCACAAAAACAATATGTAATTATCTATGTGTTTTCCAATGGTCTTAGACGATCCCTGTGAAGGGGTCGCGACCCACAGGTTGAGAACCACTGATCTGGAGCGGGACAGGATGAACACCAAATGTAGAAAAGGTCAGCATTATGACATCAAGTCACTGGGGCGACAGGGTACGGGTGACTGGAAGGGGGACAAGATCACAGGAGCAGACAGCAGAGGCGTGGGGGACAGCTCCAGGCAGAGGGAGATCAGCGAAGAAGACACGGAGGCAGAATCGAGCGGGACTGTTGGGGGACAGGAGAGACAGGCCAGCGTGACCGACGCGGGCAGCCAGTGTGACGCGGATGGCTGAAATACTGCCAGTGGCCCGTGTACATGAAACAGATGAAAAGCAATCTTTTATGAGCACGAACTTGCTTTGTGAGTTCAAATGTATCATTATCTTTGATGATAAAAAATAAATCGGCCCTGGCTGGTTTGGCTCAGTGGATAGAGCATCAGCCTGCGGACTGAAGGGCCCCAGGTTCGATTCCGGTCAAGGGCACGTGCCCAGGTTGCGGGCTCATCCCCAGTAGGGGGTGTGCGGAGGCGGCCGATCCATGATTCTTTCTCATCAGTGATGTTTCTATCTCTCCCTCCGTTTCCCTTCCTTCCTCTCTGAAATCAATAAAATATATTTAAAATAAATAAATAAATAATGCCAACAAACTATTTTGGCCTAGAGAGCGGCTGAGTGAACAGACAGCCTCAAAGCCGATGTGCCACAAGGCACAGTGTCTGCTGAGCCCTGTGCCAGCTCCTCGGACTGATTTTATCCACTAACCTGCTGGCCATCACCCCACTCAGCAGGCGTTGCACCGAGGCGGGGGGGGGGGGGGGGGGGACGCAGAGCAGGAGTGAGGCCTGCGGTGAGGGGCGCCTGGCTCCCAGTCAGGGGTGGGGAAGCCTGGGAGAAGGAGGGCTCCACAGGCCCTCACTGTGAGGGAGGAACTACAACTGTGACACTGATGGGCCCGGGCCCTCTTCTCTCATGGGAAGAACGCCCCCAGTCCCCCCGGCAGCGGGAGTGATGTGGGGCCTGGGCTGGGCCACAGGCATGATGCAAGTGACCAAAGGCTGAGGGGCGGTCGGAGGTCAAGCCAGTGTCCTGCTGGCAGTGCCGGGGGTGCTGGGCACAGTGCCCGCTCCGCAGGGCTGTCCCCTCACGGTCTGCGGGCTCCCAGCCCTGCCCTGTGACCCCCCCTGGGCCCGGCTTCCACTCCAGGGACCCCCTGAATCAGCAGCCAGTGCTTTCCGATGCTCGCTACCAGGAGCTCTGAAGAGGCGCAGGGTCTCCCAGCCCCGGTGCCGCCTCAGTCACCCGGCACCCGGCATCCCCTCTGCTGGAGTCCCCGCCCTGCGGCTGCGGACTGACCATGTGGCCTTGGGCAGGCCATGGGGGTGGGGGTGGTGCTCTTCTCTGTGCCTCAGTGTCCTCTTCTGTAAAGTAGGGTTAATAACAGTGCCCACCTCATGGGAATGTTGTGAGAATTAAAACAGAATAGTAGGCAGGACCCGTCACACAACGCGCTGCCAACCACGGTGCAGAGGGGACCACTGAGGTTCTGGGAGGAGTGGACTGGCTCAGGCGCACCTGGGAGTCCCCCTCCTCTCGGCCCCTCGCCAGCCCAGCCAGCCTCCCCCTCAGACGCCCCGCCTGTGCCTCCCTCCTTCTCCGGGTCTTCCGAGCCTCGCTCTGGCCAGGCCGCTTGGTTTGGTTTGATTCTTGCCCCAACCCGCTCGGGAGGTGGGTCACCAGGCCCCGTCCACAGAGGATGGGACTGAGGCCCCGAGAAGTGACACAATTCCTGTCGGTCTCTGTGCGCCAGGGCTGGGAGGAAGACGCAGTGGATTCTGGGCTCCCCCCAATCCAGCCCCAGTCCCCCCACCCCCCGACCCAACACACACACACATTATCTCTAGGCAGCAGCAGCTGAGCCTCCTGGTATCTCTCTGATCCCCCAAATTTCCGGTTCCCCAAAGACAACTCAGGATGTGGGGAGGGAGGGGCAGGGAGACAGGAGAGAGATCACAGAGAGACAGAGATGAGAGAGGGAGGGAGGGTGGGGGGGAGAGACAGAGAGAGAGAATCCAGGACAGAGACCAAGAGAGACAGGGCAGAGAGACAGGACAGATAGAGCTTCCGAGGCCGAGAGCAAGAGTCAGAAAGGGGACTGGGCGACCCAGAGACACGCAGAGAAAAGGGGGACAGCAGGGAGAGAGAGACGAGAGACCGAGGCCAAAACAAACGCAGCCAGTGGGACAGGGAGAAAGGGGGGCAGAGTCGGGGCTCGGGTGTGGGGTGTTGGGGGAGGTCTCGGAAAGAGAAAGAAAATTGGTGAGCCTGAGAGCCACGTGGGAGAGGGTGAGAAACGCTGAGAGGCCCACCAGGTGCACACGGAGGCAGGCAGGCGGGACAGGGACCTGCGCGTGTGGGCAGGAGGGGCGGGAGGAAGCCAGAGACCCACATCCCCCTCTTTCCTGGAGCTCCAGGGGCCCCCCCAGCTCCACGGGGCACAGTGCTCCCAGCGTCCACCCTCCAGTCCCACAGCCGCTGTCCTCCAGAGAGGGGTCAGCTGGGGCCCTGCCAGCAGCCCACAGGCCCTGGGGCAGAGCCCACGTTCCCCCCATACACCCCCTCCACCAGCAGCAAAGGTCAGAGGTCAGGTGGGGGGTGGCTTCAGCTGCCCAGCCACTCAGGGGGGTGAGGGCCTGGGGGCCTTGAGGGGAAAGGGGCCCTGGGAGAGGGTGGCCTTGGCGCTCAGGGAGAGAGCGCCAGCACGTTGTCTGGTCTGGCCACCGGTTTCTCCGAGCCTCAGTTTCCTCAGCTGTAAAAGCGTGATAACGAGAACTCGCTCAGTGTTACGGTAAGAACCGACTGTGTGCGGAGTGGGTGGCACACGCGTGGCACGGGGAGGGGCTGCGAGTGGGCCCGGGAAGGTCGCGCTCCCAGCATCCTGTCGAGATGAGTCAGGGCCCTTTCATTTGCAAATGACGACGCCGGCTGCAGGGAGGGTGTTAGTAACTCCCGCAACTGAGCCACCCGAGGGTGGACCCAGGTTCCCCACCAGATGGATCCAGGGCCTCCACCCACCAGCTCAGGAACCGAGCCCCCGGCCTTGCTCATCTCCCCGCCGCTTCCCTTCCGGGCGGCCTCCACGTGTGCGGCCCGGCACGTCCATGCCCTGCCCCTCCTGAGCGTGGTCTCAGAGGAGAGGCCGAGGGCTCGCAGAAGCCCCCGGCACAGCTGCGTCGCTCTCTGCGGGATCTCTCCTTCGGTCGGCCTCTTTGTTGTCTCCTTTTCCGCTGTGGGAGTCAGAAAGAGTCACCCCGAGCCGTGCCCCTGTGGCGTTTGTATTTTGAGCAAAAGGCAATTTAGCTTCTGGTTTACGAGAACCTTCTGCCCCTCCCCAGCTACCTAGAACTTGAACCTGAGCCGGGGCCTTGCCCAGAATGAGAGACTCTCAGAGACAGCCTCTTGCCTTGCCTACAGGGCAGAGAAAACCACCCACTGCTGAACACCTGCCCTTCTCGCCCCTCACTCAGAACGTCACATGCCCCCTGCTCCTTCGGTCTCTGAACCGCTCACGAATGCAGGGTCTCTGACTCTCTGGTGTATGTGGGGTTCCCACACATGTGCACGCATTGAATTTTCTCCTGTTCCTCTGTTTGATGGTGAGACCAGCGGGCTGAGGAACGTCTCCCCCTCCCCCACAGCCTGCCTCCCTCTGCCCCAAGGCGGGCTGCACTGCCCTAAGGAACCGCGGAATTTGCTCCGTGACCTTAAGCAAATCGCTTAACCTCTCTGAGCCGGTTTCCTTTTCTACAAAAGGGGTTCCTCCTTCCTCACAGGCAGGAAGGTTGAGAGACGCAGTGAAATAGTGAGTGTGGCACACAGTAAACGTGGGGTAGGTGCATCTCAGCAGCCTTCTTCCCTCCTCCCAGCAATAGCCCGAATTCGGGGGGGGGGGGGGGCCCTCCCCATTTCCAGGCCCTTAGAGCTGGAGGTGAAGCACATGACACAGGCCTAAGTCAGCACATGGCCTTCTCCCGGCCGGGGACTGGGTCAGTGTCCTGTGTCCCTCGCCAGGGCCATTAGAGTAAGTTTGGGATTTGGCTGGAGACGGGGAGATTTTGGCCCCAGGATGGCAGTCTGGACGGGCATGGTCCCGCCCCTGGAGCTACTAGAACCGTCGCACGAGCACACGGGGAACGGAAGATGGAGTCACAGAGAAAGGGTCAGGCCTCTGGCGTCAGCCATACCTGCACGGGTCCAGCCTTCTCCGCAGCACGGGGTCCTGTTCTTTTATTGTCAGGGACACCTTTTGGGGCTCGGGGTCCCCGAAGAAGGTCTTGAAATGTAAGCCCAACGTCCTCAAAAGTCCCCACCGTCCAGAAAGCTGGCGGCAGAGTTGGGGCTGTATTCGGTGCACGTGCCACCGAAAGCCGCCCCCTTCCTGGAGCTGCTGCTGGCAGCTCCCAGCCCAGGGACACAGTGAACAGAGCAGAGGACGAACGCCCAGAGGTTTCCCTGGGCCCAGGACAGGGCGGAGCTGGAAGGGCGCGGGGAGCTGTGGGCAGACCCGCCTGCCGGGAGCTGGGTCGCCTGCCATGGGGGCTCAGGCGGGCCTCTGCGGGCAGGTGGGTGGAGGAGCGGGTGAGCTCAAGGTGAGTCTGGAAGGGTCTGCCCCCCAGAGGCATCGCTGGGAGGAGGGGGAGCACGTGCGGAAGCTACCTCTCTTCCAGAGAAGCTAATGACACCTTAGTTGTGGGTTTTTTCTCTCTCTTTTTTTTGTTTTGTTGTTGTTAATAACATTTTTAAAGGTTCTGAAGTCAGAGGAATGTGGGAAATACAAGGGAAGGCAAAGAGAAACGAAGACATTATTACAGGACCTCGCAGAGCCATGGACCAATGCGTGCGAACGTTGACCCTCCAGAGGGGACCTGGAGAATCGGGCTTTCCCGGGCCCTCCTGACTGCACAGTTCTTCCTAGAGAAGCTTCTCCCGGGACACACGGGACACACGGGCCACCCGGGCCACAGGCAGTGGCGCTGGGCAGCAGCGGCACCTCGGCCTGGGCCCTGCTCGCTCGCGGTGTGCGAGGCCCATGCAGCGCCAGCACCTGCTTCCTTCGCTCAGGCTCAGGCTCAGGCTCGCTCTGGCCATGGGAGCCACTGCCCTCGGGAGGCGGGAGCTCCGGAGAGTAAACACTGTCCCTCCCTGGCAGGAGGGCGCACCCCCCTCTCCCGCCTCCGCACGGACAGTGGGACTGGCTCTACACGCACCCCCCCTCTGGGACCACCTCTCAGGTAAGCGACTTGCTCTGGGACCCGCCTCAGAGCTGCTGAGGGCACCCGAGTCACCAGGGCTGTTCCCTCCCTGTGGCCCCTAGAAGCACCCAGATGTCCCCCCAGCAATTCGGGAAAACTCTCTCTCTTACCACTGAATCTACCTTCCTCCCACCACAGTCCTCAAGAGAAAAGCTCTTTCTGCCCCCTGCCCCCGGCTTCCATCTGCAGGGACTCTCTCCAGATCACCCCAATGTGCTGAAATCCCAGCCCAGCCCCGCAGGCCTGCTGCAGTGGCTCACTGGCCGGTGGGAGCAAAGCCACATCCTCTTGCTGGTCCAAGAAACACACATGGGAAGCTGCTTAGTGCCTCACAGAACGCCCCTCCCAGCCACCAACGCGCGGCCAGGGTCCCCCCACGCCTCAGAGCCAGGCCACCCGTCCTCACAGCCCAACATCTCATGCCACCACCTCCCTCCATCGGCCCTGCCACTCCAGCGAGGCCACACCTGTCTCACCATTCCCACGTCCGCGCCCCGGCACAGGCTGCTCCTGAGTCCTGGAGTGCCATTTGCAACACAGCTTGGCCCAGAAAGACCAGTGACTCCGTCTCCTAGAGCTGCCCTCCCCGCCCGCCCCCAACCGTTCCCTACCTGGACCCTGACCTCCCTTCTTCTTAGGAAACCATTCAGATGTGCAAACACTTAAGAGAGTCATATACCAAACACTGTACCCAGCACTGCTTAAGAATAAGGCCTCCCGATGTGGTAGGGACAACCCCGGTGAGGTTGAAATGGCCCTGGTGAGGCTCAGACGGCCCTGGTGATGTTAAGACTACTCCAGTGAGGTTGGGACAAATAAAGGGGACCAGTATGGACTGATGAACAGGGGTAGATACAGAAGCAGAGCAACATTGAACAGAATGTTAAACTACAGTGGGAAGCCTGGGGAGGGTTGGGGGGGGATTAAGAGACCAACTGAAGGATTTATATGCATGCATATAAGATTAACCAATGGACACAAGACACGGGGCGGGGGGGGGGGGGGCGGGGGGTAGGGGCCGGGGGAATGTCAAGGGGGGGAAAAAAGGAGACATATGTAATACTCTTTGTAATACTTTAAGAAATAAAAACTATTAAAATATAAAAAAATAAATAAAAAAAATAAAAAAATAAGGCCTCATGGCCCTGACCAGGCAACTCAGTTAGTTAGAACATCGTCCCCCCTACGCCAAGGTTGTGAGTTCGATCCCCCTCAGGGCACATACAGGAATCAGTCAAAATAATAAATAAAATAAATCAATCAATGATGCATAACTAAGTGGAACAACAAATCGATGTTTCTGCCCTCGCCGGTTTGGCTCAGTGGATAGAGCGTCGGCCTGTGAACTGAAAGGTCCCAGGTTCGATTCCAGTCAAGGGCATGTACCTTGGTTGCAGGCACATCCCCAATAGGGGATGTGCAGGAGGCAGCTGATCGATATTTCTCTCTCATTGATGTTTCTAACTCTATCACTCTCCCTTCCTCTCTGTCAAAAATCAATAAAATATTTTTTTTAAAAAAACAAAAAACAAATCGATGTTTCTCTCTCAAGGATCAATATATAAAAATTTGAAAAGGGCCAAAACCGGTTTGGCTCAGTGGATAGAGCGTCGGCCTGCGGACTGAAAGGTCCGGGGTTCGATTCCGGTCAAGGGCACGTACGTTGGTTGCGGGCACATCCCCAGTAGGAGATGTGCAGGAGGCAGCTGGTCGATGTTTCTCTCTCATCGATGTTTCTAACTCTCTATCCCTCTCCCTTCCTCTCTGTAAAAAATCAATAAAAAATATATTAAAAAAAAAAAAATTTGAAAAGGACATTACCTGTATCATTGAGGCCTTCCTAAACTCCTTCCCAACACCCCCCCCCCCCCCCCCGCCAAGCTTACCCCAGGGTCACCTCACCTGAATTTGGGATCCCACCCTCCTTTGCCTATCCTGATATCCTGCCATAATGTGTGTCCCTAAACAATGTATAGCTTTTTCATTTTTTTTAGCTTTATATAAATAACTTGTTCTCCTTTTCTCACCCATTGTCGGTGAGTTATTCGAGGTGGTTGGTGCTGGTCTTGTTCACTTTTATCCGCTGGTGAGTCCCCTGGTGCGCGTCCATTCTGCTGCCGACCAGTCGACTGTTTCTAGCCATGGCAGTGCTGCCCTGAGCCTCGTGCCCGCCCCCTTCGCCATGCGCCGGTCAGGCTGCTACCCAGGGACGCGCTGGGAAAGGGACGCGCCACCTTCAGCCTTACTGACGCTCCACATCGTTCTCCAAGGTGGCTGCACCAACGTACCTTGTCGGCAAACCGATGCTGTCCCCCGGCCCAGCCCAAAGATGCCTCTGCCCATTCCTATCCCCCCAAGTAAATGATTCGCTCCACCTGCTGACGTCCAGCCAGTCCAACCCTCCCCAGACCCCCCTCACGTCTACAACCGGGCCTGTGAGGGCTTCCCCCTTTGGGGCGCCGACCCTGCAAATCGCTTCTCTCTGAGCCTGTTTCCTCACCTGGGACACGGAGACGCCTACAGTGACCAGCAACAGGCGAGTGCCGAGGGTTAAGGGAGAAGCATGAACATGAGCAGGAGCTCAGTGAAGAGAAGGGTTACTGTTATCTTTGGAGCCCACGGAGGACGCCAACAACTCCATCGCTCAGGAGGACTTTGCTTGTAGGCAACAGAAACCCCATCAAGCCAGTGGGAGAAAACCGGCCACTTCTTGGCCCATGTGACTGGGAAGTCTGAGGGGATGTCTGGCTCCGGGCGGGCATGACGGATCCAGGGCTGAGCAGGAGCTGGCCCGTCCCGCTCGGGGCCACTCCCCTCCCTGTCGGCTTCTTCTCAGCAGGCTCCCCAGGTGGGGGCCCTCCAGGTGCGGGCTCCAGGGCGACAGACATCCCTCTGGCTTCACTGCCAGGAACAAAAAGAGGTTCTTCTTCCCAGCACTTCCTGCTCAAGTCCCAGGCCGGTCCTCATTGGCCCGGGATGGGTCACGTGCCCACGCAGGAGCCAATTGCAGGGTACCCACCCTGCTGCTCAAAGGGTGGCTTTTGGAACAGCAGCATCGGAACCCTTGGGGGCTCCTTGGAAGTGGAGCCTCGGGCCCTGCCTGACCTACCGAGTCAGAGTCTGCACACGAACGTTTTCAGCTGCTTAGACAATTTTTTAAAAAAATATTTTTTTATTGATTTGAGAGAGGAAGGGACAGGGAGAGAGATGGAAACATCAATGATGAGAGAGAATCATTGATCGGCTGCCTCCTGCACACCCCCTACTAGGGATCAAGCCCACAACCAGGCATGTGCCCTTGACTGGAATCGAACCCGGGACCCTTCAGTCCAAAGGCCGATGCTCTACCCACTGAGCCAAACCAGCTAGAGCAAACAGACAATTTTTAAGTTGTTTTATTGAGAACCACAAAAGGTAAAAACTAACAAAGCCTTCAAAGTCATCAAGTCTTCTTTCAAAGATGGGAAGCGGGCCGGCGGGGAGGGTTGCTCTGGAGCCCACCCAGTGCGCCTCCACGCCGCTCTCCCGTCAGCACAGCCTCCGTCTGTGGACGGTCTCGTGGACGTGCGTCCGGGCCCCAAGTGCCAGGCTGGGTCACACTGGCCTCGCTCAGAAGGCGACCTGTCCTAGCACCTGGCCAGGACCCGGAGGAGCTGGAGGCCCCGTGGAGGATGGGGGCACACACGCACATGCACACGCACACGCACACGCAGACCCTCTGCCCCCCTCACCCTGACCCCACCACTGGGTCCCCAAAGCCAAGAGCTACAGACCACACCAGCCTTTATTCTGTACAGAGCAGGGCCGGGGGCCAAGGCCCTTCATTCTCAGGCTGTGTCAGAAGGTGCAGCATTAGGGGCACCCAGACTGGACCCCAAAGTGCCAATAAGTTAGGGGGGAAATTCTCAGGCTGTTGTCGGGCTGGAGCCAGGGTGGGGTGCCAAGTGGGCCCCCTGGAGCCACTTCCAGCTGCCCAGCTCAGCCCTCCCAGGAAGGCAGGTTCTAGGATAGCACGCCTCATGCTGAAACACAGGGCAGGGAGAGACAGAGGGGCCACGGGTCAGGAGGTGGTGGGAAGGGGTACCCGAGGGGTCCCCAGAGTCAGGGAGGAGAGGCTGAGGTGGGACAGGGTCTTGAGGGAGGGTCGGAGCCCTCAGGTCAGGGCAAGGCAGGGCAGGGCGGGGTGGGGTGGGGTGGGCCGGCTCTCACAGGTCTTCATTGAAGCTCCTGCAGATTTTCATAATCTGGGGCACCCTCTTCCTCCTCTTCCTCTGCCTCCTGGGAAGCCAAGGTGGCTGTGGGGGGGAGGGGAGGTTGGTCTTCACCTCACAAACTGTCCCCCCACCCAGGGAGGCCCCCAGTTCCCGCCCGTCCCCCAGCACACACCGGGCTCAGTCCTCACAGTGGGCTGCAGGTCCTGGGACACGTTCACATACTCCCGGCTCCCATCTGTGGGGACAGGTCAGAAGGAGGGACAGCCATACCCAAGAGGCAGCCACAGTGAGGGCGAGAGCAGAGGACACCAGACCGAGGGCGACAGAGCCACGGAAGGCGTGTGGGCACGGCCACACTGGCTGTGGGGGTGGGGTGGCAGGGCCAGGGGAAGGGAGGGCACTGGGGGCACCGGCCACTCACCCAGAGACGCGTCTGCACTCTCCTCGCTCTCGGGAACGTTCACATAGTCCTCCCCCGACTCCACTACAGGAAAGCACGGAGCCGGCCGTTACCCAGGGCCCCTGGGCAGACGCCCCGGAGTTCCCAGCCACAGCCCAGACTTTCAACAAAACCAGCCAAGACTCCTGCACAGACGCCCAGAGACCTCCCCACAGTCGGCCCAGAGGGAGGCAGGGAGGGTGCTCGGACCACGCAGCCCATGGCCTGAAGGAGGGCAAACACAGCCCGTGGCAATGGAGAGAACAGGGCGATCTGACCAGAACCGGTGAAAGGGCATGCGATGGAGAGAGGAGGCAGCAGACACCAGCAGCGCCGGCCGGGGCAGCTGTGTGGGGGGCTGAGTGGCATGTGTGGAGGGAGAGGCCCTCAGGGCTGGGCCCAGTCAGAGGGGCCGTGCCCAGGTTGGCCCTTCCTCTCCAGCCAGGCCTGCCCTGGCTCCCACTTGTGTCCTAGTCCCTTCCTAGCACATTTTGTCACTGATATGATCTTGTTCTTTTACGTGTTGACTTGTTTCTCCATGAGGGTGTGGACAAGACAGGCTTTGGAGCCAGACGGCCCAGGTTCAAATCCAGTTCCATCACTAACTGGCCACGTGACCTCAGACAAGCTCCCCAACCTCTCTGGGCCTCAGTTTTCTCATCTGTAAAATGGGATGAGGAAGTACCCATCTCATGGAGGACGAACACCGTGAATACTAAGTGTGAGTATTAAGCAGTAAGTGCTGCCGAGCGTCTGTTAAGTAAATCAACGCTGCTATCGGGCAGACGGGGCAGCCGAGGTACACGAGGGAGGGACAGGCTCCGCAGCACCTGGGAACTGGAAGGGTTAACCAGCTCAGACACGGGAAACTCTTAGCCGGGCAGAGTAGGTCCTCGGTGACGTTAGCTTTTTTATCATGACTCTCCCTGGTTAGCTGCTATATCAGAGGCACCCAGTAAGTATCACGGATGAGTAAGCGAATGGGTGGAGAGAAGCACTTGGACAGACGCTGGGAGCTCAGGAGAGGGGTGGCAAGTTGGGAATCTGATGGCCGATGAAGCCGGTGTGCAGAAGGGAGGCCCGGGGCATGTATAGGGAGGAGAGTAACAGAACCCTGAAGATTACCAGACATGGAGGAGAACGCCTAACGGCAGGATGTGACCGAAACAAAGGGGGAAAAGCAGCTCAGAGGAAACTGAGACAATGCAGGAAGCAGAAGAAAAATTCCAAAAGAGCAAAGACAAAAGAGAACCCAAAATCAATATCCTTCAGGATGTACAAGGTGACACTGCCTCCATGAACAAGAACAGGAAGCTCTGAAAAAGGGACATTCAGGAGTCAAGAAAGAGCTTTCCGACAGGAGAAATAAATGAAATAAAAGGACAGTCCAGGAACAGAGCCAGTGAGGAATAAAGTCAAGGGACTCTTGCAGACAATAAAAGGAGGAGACAGAGAGGAGAGAAAAAGGGAGGCGTCCAGAAGATCGGAGCAGGAAGTTCACTATTTGAAGGACAGGGTTCTAGAAAAAGAAGAGAGAAGGCAGAGGAGTGGCCGCATCAGAGAAACACGCGGAGAGCGGATCGAAGAGGCCGTAGCGGAGAAGCTGGAGGGTCAGATGGGCAACTCACTGGAGAAGGCGCTGTCTCGGGGGCCGGGGCTGCTGGGCGCAGCAGCTGCTGGGACGGCGGCGCACGTGGCCGTGGCCGGGACAGTGTCAGGAAGCACCACTCTGAGGGAAAGTCAGGGATGGGTGAGGGTGGGCCGCGGCCTCGGCCCCGTCCTCCCCCCGGGCCACTCACAAGTAGCCCTCGTTGTGATAGTCCTCCTCCTCGTCGTCCTCATCCTCACAGGCCGGCTCTGAGGAAGGACAGGGGGTCAGCACAGCCCGGGCCGGGCCCAGCCTCCCTGCCCACGGCCCGGGGGGCCCAGACGCACCCTCGTTCTCATAGCTGGCCACACTGTTGGCTACAGAGAGAGGGCGAGAGGGAGACTGAGTCAGGAGAGATGGGCACAGCCTCCGCCAGCCCAGCCCAGGCCCGGGCCGCCCAGCTTACTGCCATCGGAGTCCTGCCGAGCAGACGGCATCCGGTGGGAGCCCCCTGGGGGCTGTGGGGATCTCCTGAGAGTCAAAAGCCAGAGGTCATGCCTGGGACAGGGCTCTGGGGCAAGAGGGTGGCAACGGGGAAAGAAGCCCCCGATCCAAGGAGGTGAGGGGTAGAGAGGGGGACTTGGAGGGGAAGGGGTTACTTACGGGATGGGGAGCAGGTCTGGCTGGCTCAGGGGTGGACAGGAGGTCACAGTCGCCTGTGGCCAGGGGGCTAGTGTGGCTGAGGACACAGGACCAAGCTGAAGGAATGACTCCAGACACAATGCCCCTACCCCCAGGGCCTCAACAGTGGCCCAACCCCCTGAAACCCCTGTGCCCTGGACAGGCCTGAGGGCAACCATAGCTCCCCCCACACCCCGCACCGGTCACGGCCATGTGGGCAGCCACCGGGGCAACCTGAACAAAGGCACACACTTGCTCACAGGCTGGGGACTCTCCTCCCTACCCCACGGGAGAGGACCCTCCGTGTACTCACGAGGCCTTTTGATCACGATGCTTCTTGGCAGGCTGGCGGGAGAGACAGCGGTAAGGGACCAGGAGGCGCCCCGGACCAGCCTCATGGGAATGAAGGGAGCTGCCCGGGCCGGGGCGGCGGGGGGCGGGGGGGGGGCAGACTCACCTGTCCGGCACAGCACTGTCGTAGGTGTAGGTGTCTGCGGGAGAGACGGCCAGTGAGGCAGGGAAAGGGAGTGAGGAGGGAGAGGGTGACAGTCAGGGGCACGCAGGAGAGTGAGGGACAGTTAGATGGAGTGAGGGACCCCAGTCCATGTGTCCGGCACCTGATCACCCCACCAGCTCCCACTCACCTGGCAGCTCTCGGCAGCGCACACAGAGCGCCATCAGCAGCACAGCCAAGAGGGGCAGCAGCAGGAGGCCCAGCGCCAAGGGGAGCAGGATGGCCGCCTCCATCTGCAGGACAGAGCTCGGACCAGACCTGCTGCTCGCTGGACGCCCCCAGCACAGAACTGCCGCGGAGCAAGTGCTGGGCAGTGCGGCGGAGGGGCCCCGGGGCGGAGGGCCCAGCGACACCAGGCGGGAGCCCGGCGGGCAGCCGTGCCCTCCTTGAGGGCTCCTGGATCCCCGCCCGCCTTGGGCCGAGTGCGTGGCAGTGCTGGCTGTCAGACCCTTGGCCCCAGGCAGTCAGGCCAGGGCCTGGCTGGAGTCTGGGGCACCAGCCACCCTGCGTGGCCCCCGCACCCAGGCCTACCTGCCCCTGGGCTTGGCGCCCGCCTTTCCTCAGCGCCTGCCCTCCCGCCTGTGGCAGGAAGCTGTGGTGAGCGCCGGGTGAGGGCAGGAAATCATCAGGCTCCTCAGCCGGCTGCACCTACCCCCTTCCCACCCCCACCCAGCAGTGGGGAGAGCGGAGGAGGCCTGAGGAGCCACCCAGGGCCTCCAGGGTCTGCTGGTCTCAGGGAAAAGGGGCACTCACACCAGTGGGGTGAGGACAAGCAGCTGCCCGCACCGGCAGCAGCCTCCAGGAGGCTCCAGGAGGCAGCAGAGGGAGGCTAACACCCAGGCACAGGGCCCACCCCTCACCCCGGCTGGCCTTCCAGCGGGGCGGGCTCTGGGGGAAACAGGGGCGTGACTCACGGTCACAGGGAGCCAGCTCACTCCGGCCTCGCTCACCCAGCCCCGGAGCCCGCAGGAGTGGCCAGCGGCCGCCAGGAGCCTTGGGGCTGGAGGGGCAGCCCACATTCGGGGGGCGGGGGTCACTAGCACCCAGAGAGACTCAAGCAGGCAGCTGGGGTCCAGCTACAAACTTTATTCAGTACAAACAGCACCGAGCCCCTGGGGCTGCTGCGGTGGAGGGGGTCCCTCCTGCGCCCCATCGCCCGCCCGTGTAGTGTGGGACCTGGAACACGCCCAAGGCTCCTCTCAGAAGCTGGGCCAGGCCGAGGTTCGGGCCGGTGCCTGCTGGGGTGGCCCGAGGCCAGCGGTGGCCGGTGTGCAGGTAGGTGAGCGACGGCCCTCAGATGAGCACACTGGACACCGGCACCCGGGTGGAGCGGCCTCGCTGGGGCACCACGATGCGGTCATCTCCGGGCCCGGCCTCGTGCAGCAGACCTGTTGGGGGAGGGGTCAGAGCCAGGGTTGGAGGGAGACAGACACAACGCCTGGGACACACGGGCGGTGGGAAATGGATGGGGCCCCAGAGCTGTGGACACAGCGGGGCACCAGCTTGTTGCCAGGCAGACCCGAACGGGATGAGGGAGGCCTGCGGGCCGAGAGGTGCCAGTTCACAGGACTGGACACACGGGCGGAGGAACAAGCAGGCAGCATCCTGACGCTGGGCAGGAAGCCCCACTGACCCTGCACATGCAGCTGCGCCCGCCGGCGGTCTCCCTCAATGAAGATGGCGGTGCCCAGGAAGGCCGCCCCGCCCAGCGCCCCAACAAAGGCGCAGAGCATGAGCGAGAACTGCAGGGCCCGGAACTCGGACAAGAAGGAGGGGGGCCAGTTCCGGCGGAGGCGGTCGGACATCTGTGGGGAGACAGGACAGAAAAGCAGGAGAAAGAGTCTTGGAAAGGGCGCCCCAAACTCCAGAAGAACAGAGACTGGAGCCGGGAAGGGAAGGGTGTCTGGCCCCCCAGGGAGAGGCCCAGGCCTCCTGTGGAAACTCACGAAGACAAGTCCTTCCGTCCGGCTGAGGACCCGAGGTGAGAGGAAGTCTAGCTGGGGCCTGGCCTTCCCATGCTGCCCAGGTGCAGGCCCTGGCCACTGCCCGCCAGCCAGTGCTAGGAACCAGGGTGCCCGACCCCACCCCAGCCCAGCCAGAGGGCAGTGCTCACCAGGCCGATGAGGTAGGGGCTCCCGGCGTCACCCAGCAGGTGGGCCAGCACAATCTGGAAGGCCTCGGCGGTGGAGCGCCTTGTAGGGATCACCACATACTGGGGAGGGGGGGGGGGGGGAGGAGATAGGGCAAAGATAAGGCCAAGGCTCAGCCCAGGCGGAGGTCAGTGAACCCCAGCTCAGAGGTGTGCTGGGGTAAGGGTATGGCAGGCCGGACTGTAGGCCCATCTGGGGCTGGACAGTGAAGTCACGCTGGGGCCGGGTTTTGAAGACGAGGTAAAGGCCACAATTCAAGGCAAGTGAGGCCTCCCACAGCCACTCCCTGCAGCCTCTGAACGAAGCCGGGAACGGCCCACCTACTCACCAGCAGAATGTCAGCCACAATGGCCCAGTTCATGGACAACAGTGTCTCTCCAATAAAGATGAAAACCTGAGGACCAGGGGGTGGGGAAAGCAGGGTTGAGCTCATCACAAGAGCAAACACATGGAGGCCCATCCATTAACTCATTTAGTCCTCACAACACCACTAAGAAACAGGAGCCATTATCATTCCCTTTTTACAAACGGTGAAACGGCACAGACAGGTTAAGTCACTTGTCCAACGTCACACAGTAGGGAAGGGCAAGACCTGAGGTTCAAAACCAGGCATTCCCACCCCAGAGCTGGCTGTGAACCACTCTGCTGGCTGCCCCAGTGCACCCTTCCCTCCCCAGGTCCCAACAGCCCTCCTGGTGCCTGCTGGCTACTCACGTAAGTGGCCACGATGCTGCCACGGGCACAAGCCACGGACAGGAAGAGGAAGGGCGCAGAGCCCAGGAGGCCAGCAGCACAGACCAGCGGGTCAGCCCGGGGGTTGGAGTGGCGAAGGCGGCGGCTGATCTCCACGCCCAGGCCCACACCCAGGACACCAGTCAGGCAGGTGATGAGCCCAAAAATGAGGCTGGGGGCAGAAGGAGGGACATGGGGACTGGTCTGTCCCCCTGCAAAGCCCCGAGCCTCACCCCTATGGCCTGGAGAGGCAGATGGCCCATCCCAGCCACCTCACAACCCAGGTCTATCGGGCCCAACACCCCAGGGTTCACTAGGTTCCTATCACCAACTTCCCGGGCCAGGAAACAAACTCTGGGAGAGGAAGGCAGCTGGTGGAATTGAGACTCAAACTCTCCTTGTCTGAGCCTGGGCCATCCTCCTTCCACGCCACCCCCTGGGCCATCCTCCTTCCACGCCACCCCCTGCCGCCTGCAGCCCATCCATCCCAGCCCCCACCCGGGTACCTGTCAGAAGAGGAGCAAGAGTCTCCAGGAAGACAGGGCGGGGTCTCCCCCAAGACCACGCGGGAACGCAGCAGGAACGCAGGAGCCCAGAGCGCCAGGGAGCCCGTGACGAAGGCCACAGCAGTGAAGCCAAGGGAAGACAGGACGAAGCTAGGGCTGCAGAGACGGTTGGAAGGGAGGGAGTCAGACTCCACTGAGGGGTCAGCGGGGGGAACTCTGCTCTCCCTTCCTGGCTGATTTTGCTAAGGTCAGGGCCCTGGGTGTGGAGGCTGTCCTGGCTCCCAGGATCTGGGCCTGTAATTCAAGCAGCTGCCACGGGGGGCAGTAGTGACTGAATTACTGGCCCTGACATTGGGCCAGGAGATTGGAAAGAAAACGAAGACCAGCCAGGTAACTCGGTTGGTTGGAGCGTCTTCCCCATATGCCTAAGTTGTGGGGTCCGGTCTCCAGCCAGGTCCCATACCAAAAGCAGCCAAGGACTGCATAAGTAAGCGGATCCACAAATCGATGTTTGTTTCTCTCTCTAAAAAAATGACGACCCCCACGTAAATTTCAACCCAGTTGCCAGGGCCAGGGCCTCCCTGGGGATCGAAGATGTGGGGTTAGGATGGAATTAAACTCACTTTCTAGCCAGCGCCCTCAGGTCTGCCCGCCACGAGGTGGGGCTCAGGGGTGGGGAGTCCGAGTGGCGCTCCACAGCTCCCCTCGGCGGCTCCCGTACGACCAGGAACAGCAGCAGCACCGCCACCACCCCCAGACCCGGTGTCACCTGGGAAAGAGTGGGCTTCAGGACCGGCCCAGGCAGACACACACCCAACCCTGGGGCCGGGAGAAAGGGAAGGCGGGCGTGTAAGGGCAAATCAGGCCCCAAGACCTCAAACAGGAGGGTAGGTGCCTGCTCAGGGAGCTGAGCTGCCACTGGGGGAGGGGGAGCGCTAGTGACCACTCCCATTTCTGCAAGCGTGACTGCTCCTCCTTTGGAAACAGCACCCCAACTTTCTTTTGGGAAACCACTCCCCCGACTTCTCTAAATCCACGAGGTTCCAGTAGGGAGCACGGCCTGTAACCCAGACTTGGCCAACTTCCCCAGCCTCAGGGACTGATTCAGTCGATGGAGGCATGTGACCCACGTTCACCTAACCAGGCACTATCCAGGACTACTGCTCAAGGACTCCGGGTCCAAAGTTTCTAAATGGAGTGTTCACTTGCTTGAGAACAAAAGTAGCACAGAGGGAAGCAGCGCTCAGGAGGGCGATCAAATGCCTGCCTGTGGGCGCCTGGATCCGGCTGTACCTGAAGTTCCCCCTGGGCCTTGCTTTCTGAGAGCCAGTGCAATCCCATTTGGGTGCTTGCCCTTACAATGGGCTCTGTCACCCATAACCAAGAGTTCTGTCGAGCACATGGCTTTGTGGGGAGGGCAGCCAGGCCTCCTGCAGGCTTGGCAGAGTAAACGCTGCCTGAAAACGGGGTGTCTGAAGGTAAAAAGGGGGGAATCAGTGAGAATGTTGCTGACCTCCCCGCAGGCTGTGACCAGACTCACCCTCAGAGCCCAGTGCCAGTCCCCAGCCACGTCCTTCACTTTGGAGCCTGCAATGTAACCCAGGCCACTGGGGGAGAGGGCGGGAGAGGAGGGACAGCTGGTCAGTTGTGCCCAATGCCAGCCCCTCTGCCTCCCACCAGGCAGGCCCGAGGCCCACTCACCTGCCCACTGGGATGGCGAAGTAGAACACGCTGAGCATCCGGCTCCGCTGGTCTGCCACGAAGAGGTCAGCGATGAGGGTGGGCGCGATGGTGGAGTAACTGGCCTCCCCGACCCCCACCAGGCCCCGAGTCAGGAGGAGCAGCCAGAATTGCTGGGGAAGGAGACGGGGGTGGGGGGGTGGCACCCCAGCCTACAGCCAGCCTCCCAGCCTACCTCACCAGCCAGTTCTGGAGAGGTGGCAGGGATGGTGGGAGAGGCCAGGGTTTTAGCATCAGAAAGGCCTGAGCTTGCATCTGGCTCCCCTACTTACTGGCTGTGACTCTGAGAAAGCAACGTAACCTCTCTGAGCCTCAGTTTCCTAATCTGAAAAAGGGGGACAACAACTCCTTCACATAACTATTGGGAGGATTGAATAATAAAAGATCTACTCATTACCTTGTGCCCAGTAAGTGCCAAATAAATCTTAATTTCTATCTTGCCTACCCCACCAATAGTGTATAATCATCTTAGGTGGGATTTCATTTGTCTAGCAAAGACCCGCCCCCCACAGCTAGGGACAGGGTACGATCCCCCAAGGAGTGTGTCGTGAGTGCCTAGAGCTGAGGACAGAGTTCTGGGGCAGAGAGAACAGACAGAGGAGAGTTTAAAGGAGCAAAGAAGCAACAGCCAGGGAGGCAGGAGGAACACCAGAAGGATGGCGTCACAGAGGTTAGAAGTTTCCGGAAGGAAGAAGTGGGTCAACAGAGCCAGAGGCTCCCAGGAGATCTAGTGAGAAGAGGACTAGGAAGTAGGAGCTACATTTAGCAACCAAGAGGTCCCTGTTGACTTTGGCAATGGAGTGGGGGCAGCTCAGCGGGTGTTCAAGGGCGAGTGGGAGAGGAAGTGCCAGCAAATGAGAGCCCCTCCCTGGCTGCTCCTTCACCCAGACTGGGGCTCGGTCAAGGGGCCTTTCAGGAAGTCTGAGTAGGAAGGGGAAGGGGGACAGAGGGCGGCCTAGGTGAGGCCTTTTCCACGGGAGAGAACGGAGCGCTAGTGTTTAGGTGTTGGGTGGAAGGAGTCATGGTCAGGGGGGTGATGGAGAGAAGGCTCTGAAAGAAACGGGGGAAGGACGGGTGGGCAGATTAACTCAGGCAAGCAGGGGGTAAGATGGCAAGGACCAAGGGAGATGCACAAGTTCCCCGGCCCAGTCTGCCATGACTCCAAAGAGCAGAAGCAAAGACTGATGGGGGTGGGGGGGGCCGGAAGCAGGAGCCATCATGGAACCTCACCTCTCTGGGGATGAAGGACGACCCCAGTGTCACCAGGGACCAGAAGGCAATGCCCCCGCACATGAGATACTTCCGATTGTACCTGTCACCCAGGTAGCCAAACACAGGTGCCAACACCATGTAACTGGAGATGAACACTGAGGGGAAGCAGAGAGTCACAGCCCAGCCCCAGTTCCCCTACCCCACCCCAGCTCAGGGAGGGCGAGGAGGGGCAGGAATAACTCCCAACCCTGAAACTGTCAGCGCTTCCTGTCAGGGCCAGTCCAACCCCATTTTCAGTGTCTTTCAAACCCGCCACTGTAGAGTGGATGGACCAGCTGACTCGTCACTTTCCCCATCCAGCCAAGAGCAAAATCCAAACTCCATACCACGGCCCACAGTGCACTGTCCGATCTAACCGCCCCCTCCCTCTCCAGCCTCATGCTCATCCTTTCCTTTCTCTGCACCCCAATGGCCCAATGGCCAACCTCAATACCATCTTAGGTTTTCGGCAACTGCTGTCATTTCTCTGTAGAACATTCTCTCCTCTCCCCTGAGCTTCACGGAGCTTAGCAAGTTTAGGTTCCAGCTCAGACACTTTTCCAACCACCACACGTGCAGTCTTTACCACATCTACTGTGCTCTTTTCCGTAACACTTACTCCTATAGAAAATCATCTCAGTATCAGTTTAGGTTTTTATGGACTGTTGCCCCCTCGGGCACAGTGGAATGTCAGCTCCATGAACACCGTCACTGCCTGTATCGGCCCTGGCCGTGTTTCCATTATTGAACCCATGGCCTGGCATACGACAGGCGCTCAATAAACAGGTGTTGGACGAAAAAGTGAATGGGGCTGCCTTCTTCTCCAACTCAGCAACTCTTCGGAGGTTCGCAGGCCATGACCTATGATCCCATTCTCATTTCTCTGGGCCTTGCCTTCCATACTTCCAGCTCCTTATTGGCCTGGCCTGGAGCAAAGACCATTGCAAGACCTGGATTCAAACTCCCCTTCTGCCTCTCACTCGCTCTGGGGCCCTGGGCAGGTCTTAACTCTTCTCCAAGCCTCAGATTCTCTACAGAAATGTAGCTAATGCTAACCACTTCCTCTGTCAAATAAGAATAACACCTATTCCTTGGCTGATGGAAGGATGTGAAGACAATGGGCATAAAAAATCTTGGACAAGTTCTGTGGGTGTCATCACCACTTCCTCCGTAGGAGGTGCTCAGGAAATCAATGAAGGCGGGAAGGAAGGAAAAGAGGGGTGGGCCCTGTCTTTCCCTCCCTCACAAATCCCAAAGTTCTGAGCGAATAAACTCGCCTCTCCCCACTTCAGACACCCTCTTCTGCCATGGCTCACTGGGTGCCTGCCATGTTCTCAGCTGTGGCCTCCACTTCCCAGGCATCATCTCAGTTAAGCCTCCCAATGAGGTGGTCGGGTTATTCCTAGTTCCATCTCACCCACCAGGAAAGGGCGAGGCCGAGGGCCCTGCCTACCATCACACTGTGAGCAAACCCAGGTGTGTCTGACCCATCACACTGAGCTGACTCGCTCTTTCAATGAGGCGCTAACTAACCAATACAGCTTCAGGGCAGCATCGGGCCATCTCTTCCCCTAGCGGGGGCCCCTACGCCTCCATCCATGAGGCCACCGGGGTAGGAAACGGGAAAGTAGCTGCGGGGCGCCGGGAGGGGCCTTCCTCACCGGTCTGGATGAGGCCGGAGCTGCTGTCTCCGATGGCGAAGAACTGCTCGATGTCCGGAAGGACGCCTGGGAAGGAGACTCGGGATGGGATCCGCGAGGCAGCGCCCCCTTCGGGACCCGCTCCCTCCCCGGTCCGCCCAGAAGTCGGTACCGGCCACGGTGAAGCGGTCCATGTAGTTGAGCAGGTTGATGTAGCACAGCACGGCCACGATGAGAGCCGAATGGGCCGCAGACACGCCCGTGATGCGCTGCAGCTTCTCCGGGTCCGGGACCTCCGGATCCGCGGACTTCGGATTCGCCAGGGACCCCGGTAACCCCGGGGTGCCGGGCACCGGCCCGTCGTCAGTGTCGTCCGCCTGGCTGAGGAAGGGCTCGTTCTCGGACCCAGCCATGGTCCCAGGGGCCGCGCCTGCCCGCGCTCTGGTCCCACCGACGATCCTACCTGCGAGGAGAGGAGGCTGGAGGAAGGAGGCCGGAGGGGCCCGGGCGCGGGAGGTGCGCGCAGAGGCGGGCGGGAGCCTGCCCAGCCCAGAGCACGGCGGGGATGGAACCCGGCCCGGTTCTGCTCCCCGTCCCGGCAGATACCGCGCGGAGGGGACGCGTGGAACTCGGGTGATGTCCGGAGAGGGTTGAGGGGGGCCGCGCAGGGCCTGGTCCTCCCCACCACCCTGGGGGAGCCACCCTCACCCCGGGCAGGAGCCCACGACGCTCGCTGTAGCTCAACCCCAGCGCTGCACCACGGCCGCCGCCATGATGGCTAAAAGCCGGTCATGTGACGACTGAGCCTGGGTTGCGGACGCCACCGCGTGCAAGCCTTTGACACATGACCCGCCTCCCGACTGCTGAACCTGAGGCCGAGAGCCGCGCATGCTCCTAAGACTTCGCCGCAGGCTCCTGCACCACGTGACTGCCGCCCTGTTGCCTGGGTAACCGGGGAGCGCGTCTCCGAGTCCGCAGGACCCCGGCGCGCGGAAGCGCCTCTGCTGCTGTGCAGCCAAAGCAACCAGCGGCGGCGTCGCGGCCCAGACCGCCGTTCCAAAGGCAGTCAGAGCTCCAGCAGTTACCACTAGGGGGCCACCCCGGAGCCATTAATAACCAGTACTCCTTTGTGTGACACCCTACCCACACCCTTTCTCCACTTTCTTGCTCCTCAGCCCTCAGTTCCTGAGACGGGGGCTGAGCAGGGACATAGAGGAGCGGTAGGAATCCCCTCCCCATATGCTTCCTTACCCTTGATGGCCAAGGGCATATATGTTGGTACAAGAAGAGGTTCAAGAGTCCCGTTAACTCCCCAGTTCATACACTACAGGTGCCCCGTCCCCTGGGGAGGGGACTTGGGCTCCATTACCTCTCCAAGGGGCTCTATGGTCAGCCCCGCCCCTGGGGGCCATTTCCCCATTATCTACCCACCAGCCCAAGGAGGGGTTAGGGGGAAAGGCTGTCAGTTAATATTAAGGTTGTTGTTGTTGTTATTTTAAACAAAATGGAGAAGCATAAATAAATAAAAGGGTTTATCTCAGTTAAAAAAAAAAAAGGGGGGGGGAATTGGTGAAGTTGCAACCCTCTGAATCTCAGCTTCCTTATCTGCAACACCCTCTTGGCTGACTTCTTCCCAAACGAGATAAAAGGATGTTGAAAGGTTCTGGCCCTGGCTGGGCAGCTCCTCCAGATATGCCACTGTGGGTTCATACCGGTCAGGGCACATACAAAGAATCAACCAAGGAATGCATAAATAATGGAACAGCAAAGAAATCTCTCTCAAGTCGGTAAATAAGTAAACTTAGAGGCTCTGAAAATACTAGGTAACCCTAGAAATGCCAATGAACTGTTCTCCCTCTAAGTGATTATTCTCTCTTCCTGGGTGTCTGATTTGGGCTTTAGACACGCTCACTATGTGTCAAATGAATGAATGCTGAGCAGCGGCCCCCAACCCTGGCCTCCTGGGTCCCTTTCCTGTCGTTCGGATCCCCCAACCCAGCTGCCTGTTAAACCCTTGAGCTATCCCAGTAGACATTAAAGGAAGCCTCTCCAGAACCCGAGCACCGCCCCCGGCCCCCCCACCCCCCCCTCCCGTCCCCCGGTGCCGTCGGAGCGATTTTTCCTCTCTAAGGACTTGGACCCAAGCTCTTGCGCCCTCTGGTGGTCTCATTTGGGGCAGAGACTCCCAGCGGCAAGACGGGCGGGGGGACAGAGGCCTGCCCCAATCTCCAAGATACAGCTAATAAACATACACTCTAAATAAAATTAGTATAGTTCTATGCAAATGTTACTTCAAGACCCCTCTGGCAACCAGACCTGGGCTGAAATTCTGGAGTCTCATGGGGAGAGCATGAGGCCCCCGAGGAACCTTATCAGAAACTGTTTTGTCATGAAAACCCCTCATTGGCATTGTTCCAGGAGATGCTTCATGGTTCAGAACCTTAAGCCAGGTCTCCACTGGACATCAATGAAAATAACACTTTCCGGTTGTAAAGGCAGATATTGTTATGCTAATTGGTTTTTGCCAAATGGGGAAAATATTCAGCTCTTCTCTGAATATAGGTGCTTTTTAAAATTCGATGGATCTCTTGATTTAAATTCATTTAAAGTCAGATAAAGAAATATGTCTGTCCTGCCCTAGCTGGTTTGGCTCAATGGATAGAGCGTCGGCCTGTGGACTGAAGGGTCCCAGGTTTGATTCTGGTTTAAGGGCACATGCCTGGGTTGCAGGCTCAATCCCCAGTGGGGGGTGTACAGGAGGCAGCTGACCAATGACTCTCTCTCATCATTGATGTTTCTATCTCTCTACCCCTCTCCCGTCCTCTCTGAAATCAATAAAAATGTTTTTAAAAATAAAGAAATAAGTCTGTACAGTTCTGTTGGTTTAAATGGGGGCCCAACTTCTGCTCTATTTGCTATGGAAATTGTGGTTTTTGAGACATAAGCATATGTTAACGTCTTGAAAAAAAAGTTCACTTATGACAAGTGCCACAAAAATGAAATCTGTCACGTGGGTATTCCAAGGACTGATAACAGGGACACTTGACCGGGTCAGGGAGGTTGAGAGCCTCTTAGGAAATGGTCCTCGGGCTCAGATGTGGGGGAGGGGTGATCATTGACTTCCCAGGGAGAGAAGAGAGAGCCGTCCAGGCGGCTGCAGAGGCCCGGCCACAGAAGGAAGCGTAATGAAGCCCAGGATCTGAGCGGGCAGTGTGAAAAGCAGTGAGAGAGGCCGGAGGGGAGCGACCAGGGTCAGGCTGGGAGGGGCCGAGGCCATGTGAAGGACCTTCTTTACTTTAAAATCGAATTTGCATTTGAGATCACTCTGGCTGCCCTGTAGATGGACAGGAGGGCCAGAGAGGCACAGAGCAGGTGTGAGGAGGCTGTGGCGCTAGGATGGGAAGGAGGGAGAGAAGTGAGCTGCTTTGAGAGTCATCTGGGGAGTTAAGTTGACTTGGTAGTGGAGTGAAAGACGTGTGAAGAGTGAAACTTAGGTTCCTGGCTTATGCAGTGAGGTGAGTGGTAGTGGGATTCTTTGAGACAAGGAGCTTATATTTTACTCAACAAACACCTGCTAGGTAACTCCTGTGCCAGACACTGAGCGTGGATTTTTGAGAACAAGATGAAGTACAGTCATGCATCGCCTAATGAAGGGGGTATATTCTGAGAAACGGATCATTAGGTGATTTCCTCATGGAGACATGCTCGCACAGACGCAGATGGCACAGCCTGCCACCCCCAGGCTGGGTGGTGTAGCTGAACGCTCCTAGGCTACAAACCTGCACAGCATGTTACTGTACTGAATACTGTAGGCAGCTATAGCACAAAGGTAAGTGTCTGTTATCTACACAGACCTAAACACAGGAAAGGTACAGGAAAAATACGTATAAAAGATTGAGACGGTGCACCTATGCAGGCACTTACCATGCATGGAGCCTTTAGGACTGGAGTTTATTTTAGGTGAGTGGATGTGAAGGCCTAGACTACTGTCCACTACTGTGGTCTTGGTTTTGTTTTGTTTTTTTAATATGCTTTTATTGATTTCAGAGAAGAAGGGAGAGAGAGAAACATCAACGATGAGAATCATTGATCGGCTGCCTCCTACACTGGGGATGGAGCCCACAACCCAGGCATGTGCCCTGACTGGGAATCGAACTTTTAATTGTTTAAATTTTTGGACTTTTGGTAATAACTTAGCTTACAATACATTGTACTGCTGTACAAAATTATTTTGATATCCTTATCTTATAAGCTTTTTCTATTTTTTAAACTTTTTTGTTAAAAACGAAGGCAGCCCTAACCGGTTTGGCTCAGCGGATAGAGCATTGGCCTGCGGACTGAGGGGTCCCAGGTTCGATTCCGGTCGGGAGCATGTGCCTTGGTTGCAGGCACATCCCCAGTAGGGGGTGTTCGGGAGGCAGCTGATTGATGTTTCTCTCTCATCGATGTTTCTGACTCTCTGTCCCCTCCCTTCCTCTCTGTGAAAAATCAATAAAATATATATTTAAACAACAAAAAAAAGAAGGCAAACACACACATTGGCCTAAGCCCACACAGGGTTAGGATCCTCAGTACCGCTGTCTCCCACGCCACATCTGTCCGCTGGGAGGTCTCCAGGGGCGACACGGGCATGGAGCCGTCCGTCACCTCCTATAACGATGGCTTCTGCAATACCCGAGTCTCCTCATGGGACTTGTCACTCTTTTAAGAAAGCACTATGGCTTTGGCTTTATTGCAGCTGCAACTGTCACTAAACCAGTGGTTCTCAACCTTCCTAATGCCGTGACCCTTTAATACAGTTCCTCATGTTGTGGTGACCCCCAACCATAAAATTATTTTCATTGCTACTTAATAACTGTAATTTTGCTACTGTTATGAATCGTAATGTAAATATCTGATATGCAGGATGTATTTTCATTGTTACAAATTGAACATAATTAAAGCATAGTGATGAATCACAAAAACAATATGTAATTATATATGTGTTTTCCGATGGTCTTAGGCGATCCCTGTGAAAGGGTCGTTCGACCCCCAAAGGGGTCGTGACCCACAGGTTGAGAACCACTGCAATAGACGATAGGAATTTTTTGGCTCCATTATAATCCTCTGGGAGCACCGCTGTATATGTGGCCCATCCTTTAGTGTCATGAAAAGTGCATGACTGCATTTGTCTTCAAGGATCTGACAGTCTAGGAGGGGAGAGACACAGAGCAGTGGGTGTAAGAGTCTGCTGAGCTATAGCAGCTACAGCTATATACCCGTTCCGGGCTGAAGTGGGACATGAACAAGAACATGGGGGACTCGATAGAAGGAAGGGCCGGGGTGGGGAGGTGGGAGGCATGAAAGGTGTGAGGCTTTAGAAAAAAGGCAAAATAACACCTTGCTACTCAAAGTATGGTCAGCAGGGTTGCAACACCTGGGAGCCTGTTAGAAATGCCGTCTCTCAGGCCCCACCCCAGAACCGCTGAGCCCACATGTGCGTGTTCCAAGCTCCCCAGCTGACGTGCGTGCACATGGAAGTGAGAGAAGTGCTGGCCTCATCAAGAATTCTGAGCCGCGTCAGGCCCACCTGCTTTTACATCTGGCTCGGCGATCAATGGCTGTGTGCTCTGGGGCAGGTTAATTAATCCTTTCACACTTCTGTTTCTCTTCTGTAAAATCGGAATACAGAAGTCCCTCCTTCCTCACGCAGGATACGCTCCCGGAACCCCAGTGGATGCCTGACACCGTGGCCAGTACTGAACCCTACAGATATATTTTCCTGTATGTACATACCTATGAAAGTTTAATTTATAAGTTAGGAAGAGTCAGAGATTAACAACTCACTTGATAGCATCATTTTCTTGTGCCAGATTTAATCTCATGTTGTTTCACATGTGACCTGCCATACAGGGTCATATCCTGGGAGCAATAGGCTCTACCATTCAGCCTGGGCATACAGGTTATGCCACACATGTGGTTAAGTGCACTCTGTGATGCTCACACAAGGAAATCACTTGACGCATTTCTTAGAACATGTTCCTGTCACTAAGGGTCACCTGACTATACTGTAATATGTTAAGTGGCTGTGGTCTCTCTCTCTCAAAATATCTTATTGTACTGGATGCACCCTTCTTGTAATGAAGTGAGATTATACAACGCCTATGTGATGTTAAAGTGAGGTACTCAGAATGGTATGCAATTTAAAACTTATTATTTCTGAAATTTTTATTTTTTAAAATGTCTTATTGATTTTGAAGAGAGAGGAACATTGATGTGAGAGAGGAACATTGGTCAGTTTGCCTCCTGCATGCACCTTGACTAGGGATTGAACCCGCAACACGGGCATGTGCCCTGACCAGGAATCCAACCAGCGACCTTTTGGTGCCTGAGACAACACCCAACCAACTGAGCTACCCTGGTCCGGGCATGACATTTTTCATTTAACATATTCAGACCGAGGTTGACCACAGGTAACTGAAACCTCAAAAAGCAAAACTGCAGATAAGGGGGACATCTGTGATACAAAACCTGTGAGGATGGCTCTGAGGATGAATGAGATTACAAGTGCCAAGCTTGGTGTGTGGCACCGAGTAAGAGCTCACTATGGTTTTGAAGGTTTCTAAGCAGGAGAGTTTTATTTTTAATTTTTTGAATTGACTTTTTTAGGGAGAAGGGAGGTGGAGAGAAACATCAATGCGAGAGTGAAACATTGATTGGCTGCCTCCTGCATGCCCCCTACCAGGTATCCAGCCTGAAACCCAGGCATGTGCCCTGACTGGGAATCAGACGGTGCACGGGAGGACACCCAACCAACTGGGCCACAGGGGCCAGGGCAACAGGAGAGTTTTAGAAAGATCATCTGACAAGTGACCAATCTCTTTGATCAAAAGGATGAATAATCTCTCTCATCATAGAAGAAATGCAAGTTTTTTTTTACTTCTTTCCCACATCCTCACCAGATTAAGTGCTGGGAACCATCAGAGGAAACTGGACCTTCTACCACTTGCTTATGGACTTTGAGGTCCCACCACTTCAGTCAGAAATCGGGCCGCCCTCAAGAGAAACTGGGAGGTGCGATTCCAGTGGCCAGTGACTCTACTCCTGGTACAAGCCTGCGCTCTCACCTGGTTCCCAAAGAGGATCACTGCTGTTAGGTTTGATCGAGCAATTGAATTGATACCCTTCCCCAAGGAACTGGCTTTTTAGGTCATTTCACTATGGACATTCCCTTTGCTGAGACCACATTTCACTTGTGGTGACCACATTCCATTCTCTCCCCTCCGGGTCTGCATAAAGAAGTCTCCGCCCAGAAAAAGCCCGCCAAAAGTCCTTTAAAAGCCGCTGACTCCCAGCACTGGTGCTGGAACCATCCAGGCTGAGCCACCTAGTGTGTGGATAATTGAATGAATTCGGAATCCCTCACCATTCTGGCCTCATTGCGTTCCTCCTTCGGTGACCTGACAACTACAATATTGCCTGCAATAGCAACACCCCAACACCCCGGGGCTAGAGGTGGGTGTGGTTACAAGGGGCAGAAATCCTCCAGTAGCAGCGATCTAAACAAGACAGGAGTTCCCCTTTCCCTTGTAGCCCAGAGGTGCACAGGGCTGGCAAAACGCTGCATGAAGGCTGAGCCTCTCCTTGACCGTCCTTGTGTGGCTTCCACCCTAGGTCACCTCGTGTCAGTTGGGTTGCTCCCCTTCCAGGAAGAAAGCGAAGGGGAGGGCAGGCACTGCCCGCTATGGTCGCACCCTGGAACGGGTGGCCCTCCTCCCCTTGCACCCCAAGAGCCCGAACCAGCACTCGACCGTGCCCAGCTACATGCAGACTGGGCAGTGCTGTCTTCATTCTGAAGTCCCTGTTACCCTGGAAGGAGGAACAGTGGATGTGAGGGGACAAGGAATGTCTTATCACAGACTGTGTGGGGGTCCCATGAGGGCCACAAAGACAGAAATCCTCAAGTACACACAAGTGGAATGTATTCCCATTTATTCTGCTAAGACTGAATATATACTTTTAATGTGTTCAAAGTTATTAGCAGACATAAAAGATCTGGAAAAATGAGAGCTATACTGTATTATATATTATTTAAATGTTATAAAGGTTTCTTTCCTACAATACAAGGTCAAAAGAATGCCACATTCTAACAAAAATATTTTAAGAATGTGATACACTATTGCCAAAATTATACCACATCTAGTGGGAAATTAATGGCTTTATTAGTAGACACTGAGGAACTGGCTCATTATATAATGAAAATAAGACTTGGATCTCATATACAAATGTGAATTTTAAATAGTTTAAAAGTAACGCTCAGTATTTAGCAGCCAGTACAGCCTGGAATCAATCAACGAGCAGAAATGTGTAACCAGGCAGGGCAGACACCAGCCACTGCCGGTGCCAGTGTCACCAGCTGGACTTCAGCCCCCTCCGTGGCCTAAACGTGAAAGGAAGAGCCGGTAAGCTAACAAAAGAAAATGCAAAATATCTTAACTGCTTTTAAATAAGAAATCAAAAAGCAACAAATTACATAACAAAACAGTTCATTCACCTAAATTAAAATTAAAAATGTCTGTTCAGTAAAGGACACTCCTAGGTATATAAACCCAAGTACCATTCTGAGTTATTTTCAACTGCCCAGGAATATAGGAGCAACTCTTGAGAGTAAACAAAGAAATGAACAGAGAAATGAACAGTTTACAGAAAGAGAAATCAGAAAGGCTGACAGGTACATGAAGAAATTTCCCAAATTCCTGGAATGAGATGAATGTACATTAAAACACGGTGCCACTTTATACCCATCAGACTGGCAAAAAGAGAAACTGCGCAATCAAAGTGCCAGTGAGGGAGGGAGAAATGGGGAGCGTCCAGTGGGAGGGTCAGCGACCACCTAAAGAAAACTCTGGTAGACCACAGAGAAATTAACCCGACCCATAGTCCCATCCTGGGTGTCTGTGCCAGAGAACTTTCCACACAGCGTGGAAGGGGACACAACAGGATATTCATCACGGCTTTGTCTATGAGCCAAGGGGTTGCAGGTACCTAGAGATGGAGTCACCGAGGGGTCCACCAGTGAACGCGTAAGGGACACCCGGCTGACGCCCACTGTGGAATTCGCAGAGCAGTTCAAAGCAACGAGGTCCATGTAAAACAAGCAACACGTGTTGAGTGAGAAAAGGAGCCGCACAGATCACAGCACACCACGTACATAAGGATATTCACATGTACAGCACTGCGTTTTACAAGGATACATTCATATGCAGACATGTAATCACATCCTAGAGTGGATGCGTATGGGAGAGGGTGGCGTGAAGGGGAGAGAAGCCATGAAACCAGAGCTTTGCATGAGATTCTTGCATGGCTAGGACCCGAGATCCAAAAGGCCTCCTGTGCTCAGCTATGCCCTCAACAATGTGCACCTCAGGACGGGCTCTACAGGCCCTGGGTGAGCTGGACTCCAAGGCCGAGAACCTTCGAGATCCTTCAAGAGTAGCTCCGTCTGCCTGCGCAGAAGCTCCTGCCTGCGTGGGCTCGATCATTTCTTTTCCCGCGTCCGTGCCTCAAGCAAACCTCACCACCTACCTCCAAATGACACTACGGCCACGGCTGTCCTAGATGTGGCGTCAATCCCAGGGCTGGAATCCCATTCTCAACCCTCATTTATTTCCTTCCACTCCCTCTTCAAACATGAGCAGTTCAGTGAAGGAAAGGGTGATGGTGGAAGTGAAAAGGTGGGGGTAGGGAATGTTCCAGGGGGTCGCAGAGCTCAGCACACCATGTGAATGGAGCCACCGTTCACCCCGGGCAGCAATGACAAACACAACTAACCAGGGCACTAACAGTTTGAAGCTAAAGTGAGCGGGAGAGGGTCAAATACCATGCCTCGGTTTTGCTTCAGCTTAAAGGTAAGTTCTACCTCAGCTTCGGCTAGCCCTTCACGGCCAAAGGGGACAGATGTTCTCCAAGTTCAGTAGTGGGGGTCCCATGAGGGTCTCCCAACAGGGAGTGGGGTTTCAGCCCCAGACTTCAATGAGGTCCCCGGATTCCATGCCCAGATCAGCCGGCAGCTCCTTGCCCGAAAGCTTTGTCCCATCAAAGAAGAAGGAGAGCTTGTGGCCGGAGAGTCCCATGGCCTCCTCGTAGTGGGACATGAGGGTCTTGAGGGGAGAATCCTGGATAGACAGGAAAAGCTGATGTAAATGAAAGGCGCTGGGAAGAACTCAGAGGGACAGAGGACCTGGGACAGGAAGGACAAGGGGACAAGTCAAGTCCTGCCTTTGGAGGGGAGGGCGAGTGGACAAAGAAGCCAGGAGAGTTGGTTCCTCTCTAGGGAACCAGCCCACAGAGCCCACAGCTTAGGGCGGAGGCGCAGCGTCAGGCAATGACTCCAGAGTGAGAGCGATCGCCTGGAGGCAGGCTCTCCCACTTGACTGGATGTGTCCTTAGGCAAGTGGTACAGTTTGAACTGTGTCCCCTCCAAAAAGATACCTGTGGTCCTACCCCCTGGTAGGTGTGAATGCGACCTTACTTGGAAGTAGGGCCTTCGCAGATGTAACCAAGTTAAGATGAGGTCATACTGATTAGGGTGGGCTAATGCAACATGACCGGTGTCCTTGTAAGAAGAGAAAACAGACATCCAGGGAGAAGCCATGTGACAACAGAGGCAGAGAGCAGTGAGGCAGGGGCAAGTCTAGGAACACCAGGTCAACTGGAAGAGGCAGGAGGATCCTACGCAGTCTCAGGGGGCGTAACCCTGCTGGCGCCTCCTACCTTCCGATTTCTACCCCCCAGAACTGTGACAGAATGCATTCTGTTGTTCTAAGCCTCTCAGTTTGTGGTGGGTTGTTACGGCAACCCTAGGACACTAAAGAGCAAGTCACCCACCTCCCTAGACCTCAATTCCCTTATTTGTTCAATGACAGTAACTACTTTCCCATAAGATGGTTGTGAAATTCAGCGCCCTCAACATCACTTACAAGTGTGGCCTTCAATTGCTATTTTGATGGGCTTTAGTGGTTACTGTCCAAAGGTCCTTTCCATTTTAACTGGAAGGAGACAGGAGACTAGAGCAGAGGTTCCCAGCAGAAGGGGCGGGAAGTTGAATGATGGGCTTTCCCCACCATCCAGGAGGCACGGGAACCCAACACCAGGGAGGGCAGTGTCTCCAGAAAATCAGGCCGAGAAGGAACCCATCCTCAGTTAACCGACGAGAGAGGAGGCAGAGGAAGGTGAGGGCGCGGAGAGCCATCTCTCCCACTCACTCGGGACAGCGAGACTTGCAGCGTCTGGTGCTTCTCCTTCCCCTGCACGCGCAGCTGGAGCAGGTGGGAGGCCTCTGCCGCCTCGGGGGAGCTCGCCAGCACCACACAGTCTGTGGAGGCAGGACCAGGGCGCTGGGGTTGGAAGCCAGCCCCCCACCCGGCCTTTCCTTTCATCCCCTCCCTGTAGCAAAAGCCTCAAGGCCCACCTCCCTGCCCTCCTCTCACCAATGATGTCAGCCACTCCAAGCTTTAGGGTCCGGGGGGTGGCGGTGGGGGACAGCTCTGTCTCTCCAAAGAGCAAGAGGATCCTGCTTGGGGACACCCCGAGATGGGTGGCCATGTGGTCCACCACACTCTGTAGGGGCTCCGACTGGGGAAGGAGAGAAGAACAAGGAGGCCTTCCTGCCTTGAAGTCCCCATCACCGCCCCCAACACAAGTTTGTGGCCTTTGCTACTCGAGCGCCTCAGCTGGGAGTTTCGTCATATTTACCTGGGAAAATACAGAATAAAATCATGTCAATAGGGGTCGGGCAAGTAACACGAAGAAGTGAAGCAACCGTGGGTTAGGAGGAAAAGGGGAGGGCGGGGATTGCAGCCACGTGGAGCTCACATGCCCCATCTAAGCAGGCCAGCGAGGCCTGGCGAGGGTGGCTCAGTTGGCTGGGTGTTGTCCCACGCACCAAACGGTTGCTGGTTTGATTTCCCCGTCAGGCACATGTCTGGGTTTCAGGCTCAACCCCGGTAGGTGGCGTGCAGGAGGCGGCTGATGTCGCCCGTGACTATGTCTTCCTACTTAAGAGAAGCCAGACATCCGGACCTTTGCGTGCAATCACCTACCCAAAGGCTGGCACCCAATCCTGCTTTTTGTTTGTGCATTTGTTGTGTTAATCCTCACCCAAGAACATTTTTCCATTGATTTTTAGAGAGAGGAAGGGAGGGGGAGAGACAGAGAGAGAAACATCGATGTCAGAGAGACACATGGACGGGTTGCCTCCTGCACATGCCCCAACGGGGTCGGGAATCGAGCCTCCAACCCAGGTGCGTGCCCTTGATCGGAATGGAACCAGCAACCCTAAGTCCAAGGGCCAACGCTCTACCCACTGAGCCAAACTGGGTAGGGCTTTTCTGTTGTTGTTGTAAACTCCTATGCTTTAAAGGCGCTCTGCAGGGTGAAAAAGGAAGATGCCCTGTTGACAAGGCCATGGCTGCCAGTTTGCAAGCTCTGGCTTAGCTGCTTGCCAATGCATGGTTATGGCTCCTTGCTGTTATCATTCTTATTTTTGGATGGAGTCATCCTTACAGTCTTCACTGGGAAGGTGGGGGAGCTGAGCACCACTGAGAATCTGCGTGTCTACTGTAGCGAGAGCATTAGTAAGAGAAGAGCGCGGGGTCTGAGGGAAGGAAGGAGGGAAGGAGACATCCTAGGAGGGGGCTGCCAAGTAAAGCTCCTTAGGATGCTTAGCCTCAAGGCTCCTTCCATCCCTTTTCCTTACTCCTTCTCGAAAAATGGGTGGAAATTTTGCCAGAAAAGGGAGGAAAATAAAAGACAATCCGGACCAAGGGAATAGTGAGCACAAAGGCATGGAGCCTGAAAGTGCGGGATGGGCAAAGAAACACAGTGTCCCCTGCCTGACCACGGCCTCTCCTGGGACCTGCCCCCACAGGCCCTTCACGCACTTACCATTGTGACGGGCAATCTGATCAGGTCAGCACGGCACCGGACTTTGAGCTGGAAGCGTCGAGGGCTCCTCGGGAGAATGGGTCCCTCCAAAAGGATCACCTCATCATCCTGGCTCAGGTGGTCCTGGCCCTGACGCTGCTTGGGACTCAGGCAGGAACGAAGGTCCTGGAGGCGCTTGTTCACCTCCCTGCGGGGGGAAAGGACTTCGGGTCAGCTGGGTGGGCCGCCCCACACTGACCCTCTCCACAAGCCCGGCCTCCTGCCCCGGCACCTTAACTTCTGGAGAGCTCGGGTATGTTTTCTGCTCTTGGTCCTTGGCAGGGGCGAGGGCAAAGGAGAGGTGTCCCGAGACCTGCAGAGAGAAGAGAAAGGCAAGATGGAGGAAGAGAGACCCCCGTCTCACACCTCTCCTCGTGGGCTACGGACGCCTGCAAACAGAGGGGGGTTAGAGAATCAAGAGGGAACACCTTCCATAGCGTCCACCTTGTTGAAGACAAAGAGGGAAAAGGACAGGAAGACCCGAGTATCATTTTTATACAGAAGAAAATGCCTCTTTCCCCCCCCCTAATCTTCACCCGGGATATGTTTGACTTTAGAGGAAGGTGGTAGGTGGGGCCAGGGGTAGGTGGGGGGTAAGGGGGAGACATTGATCAGTAGCCTCCCGTTCGCACCCCGACTGGGGACCAAACCCGCAGCCTGGGCCTGGGCCCTGACTGGAATGGAACCGCGATCTGTCGGGGTATGAGATGACGCTCCAAACAAGCCACACCGGCCAGGGCGACAATGCCCAACTCTTACGGTAAGTCACTTCCGAGCACTTACTCTATGCCAGTGTTAACTTTTCTTTTTTTAAAAATATATTTTATTAATTTTTTACAGAGAGGAAGGGAGAGGGATAGAGAGTTAGAAACATCCACGAGAGAGAAACATCCATCAGCCGCCTCCTGCACACCCCGTACTGGGGATGGTTCCGCAACCAAGGTACATGCCCTTGACCGGAATCGAACCTGGGACCCTTCAGTCCACATGCCGACGCTCTAGCCACTGAACCAAACTGGTCAGGGCTAACTTTTCTTATTAATATGTTTTTATTGATTTTAGAGAGAGAGGGAGAGGAGAGGGAAAAACGTCAATGAGAGAGAGCCACTGATCAGCTGCCTTTTGCACGCCCCCTACTGGGGATCGAGCCTACAGCCCAGACATGTGCCTTGACCAGGAATCGAACCTGTGACTTCTTGGCGCATGGGATGATGCCCAGCTAACTAAGCCAACCAGCCAGGGCGCCAAGTATTAATCTACTAACAAATTCTGACGGGTACCAGTGTTCTCCCCATTTTACAGAAGAGGACAGTGCAGCAAGCAGTGAGGGGACGGGGAAGAGGCAGCTGGCTGGATGTGAACCACAGGCCACACCCTTCACCCCTGCGTTACCACCATCGCAGACACAAAGGAAAAACACTCCACTCCTGTAGGCGGCCATCTCTCGTGTGGCCCACCTCTCCCCCCAAGAGCTTCATTCCTCGCCTGAACCTCAAGATTCCTTCCATCCCTCTCCTTACCCTTCAGGAGCCACCCGAGGGTCCTGCTTGCCTCAGCTCCCCCTCCCTCCCCTCCCGCTCCTGAGGCCTCAGTGCCCAGCCTCACTCACAGAGACACCGTCCTTTTCTCCCTTTCTTCTTCAGCCTTGCTCCTCAGCTTCTTCTTCCAGGGCGAATCTGGGCCTGAGAGATCCTCAGCATGGAGACTGCTGGAGTCCGCCATGTCCGCCTCTGGGGACAGAGGAGAGAAGATGAAGCGTTAGCCAAGAGAGGGCAGCAAGAGGCCAAGGAGAGGAGATGCGAGTCAGGGGCTTCAGGAAGTCCTCAGGAAGGAGCAGACGCGAGCCCCCACAGGACTCCATCACAAGCCTGTGGAAGTGCTCGGGGGCGTGAGGCAAAAAGGAAACGCTTCACCCAGAGAAAAGCACGAGCTGGAGTCTGAAAGATCAGAGCAGGAGTGTGTGGATGCGACACGAGGCGTGAGACACTGTGGCAAGTGTGGACTCCCGATAATGGCCGCTGCACTGCAGCAGTGGTCTCACCCTTTTGATCACATGTGCCCCGCAAATAAGAAACACCAGGCTCACAACCCAGAAGGTATGTGTTTAATACTGCTATTATACTAAATACTGAGTGTAATACTATTAGTACACATGTACATACTAGTACAGCGGTTCTCAACCTGTGGGTCGCGAACGACTCTTTCACAGGGGTCGCCTAAATACATCCTGCATATCAGATATTTACATTACGATTCATAACAGTAGCAACATTACAGTTATGAAGTAGCAATGAAAATAATTTTATGGTTGGGGGTCACCACAAGATGAGGAACTGTATGAAAGGGTCGCGGCATTAGGAAGGTTGAGAACCACTATACTAGTATGTACAGTGGGGCCTTGACTTACGAGTGTCCCGACTAACGAGTTTTTCGAGATACGAGCCGTCTCTCGGCCGATTTTTTGCTTTGAGTTGCGAGCTAAAATTCGGGTTACGAGCCAGCTTCAGAAACCCCACCGCTAGTTGGCGCAGCGAACATCACAGTGAACACATCAGCCCAGCATCACGTGTCTCACTCGTTCACTTTATGATTTGACATATGAGTAATTTGAGTTACGAGCTCCGTCACGGAACGAATTAAACTCGTTAGTCAAGGCCCCACTGTAATATTGTAACACATACATTAAAATAGATGTTGTCAAAGTATATTTTAGAAACGTTTCCATTTTCTTCCTGCACTCAATTTGGTGGGCAGAGAGACTATGTGAGTAGGGCATTGAGGGGAATGAGGTAAAGAAAAAAGGGGTATAGACCCTCTAGGCCAATGGTTCTCAACCTTCCTAATGCTGCGACCCTTTAATACAGTTCCTCATGTTGTGGTGACCCCCAACCATAAAATTATTTTCGTTGCTACTTCATAACTGTAATTTTGTTACTGTTATGAATCGTAATGTAATTATATATGTGTTTTCCAATCTTAGGCAACCCCTGTGAAAGGGTCGTTCGACCCCCAAAGGGGTCACGACCCACAGGTTGAGAACCGCTGCTCTAGGCCCATGTTTCTCAAATGTTATCCATGTGAGTGTCATCACATTTTGCCATATCTCTGCACTGTTATTTTAGTAACTTTCTTTAAATCACTTAATTCCTTGTAAAAGTACAGTAGGTATTTTTCCCTTTTTTATTGAGGTATAATTGACATATAACATTTATTAGTTTAGGACGTAGAGCATAATTCAATATTTGTATGAGTTGTGAAATGATCAGAAACCAGGTATTATTCTAGAACAGCCGTGGGCAAACTATGGCCCGCGGGCCGGATCCGGCCCGTTTGAAATGAATAAAACTAAAAAAAAAAAGACCGTACCCTTTTATGTAATGATGTTTACTCTGAATTTATATTAGTTCACACAAACACTCCATCCATGCTTTTGTTCCAGCCCTCCGGTCCAGTTTAAGAACCCATTGTGGCCCTCGAGTCAAAAAGTTTGCCCACCCCAGTTCTAGAATGTCGCTCTTTTCTACTTGCTTGCCACCAATAGAAGGCCGTCATTAACCATAAAGATTAATACTCTGAAAGATGAATACTTTGTCAATGATGACAAATCCTAGACCAGTGGTTCTCAATCGGAGGCAATTTTGCCTCCCAGAGGATATGTGGCAGTAGCTGGAGAATATTTGGTTGCCACAATGCAAGGGGGACGGGTTCAGGCTACGACACCGGTATCTAGTGGGTAGGAGATCAGATTGCTGCTAAACACCCTACAATGCACAGAACAGCCCCACAGCAAAGATCTATGCAGCCCAATGTCAGCAGTGCTGCTGTTAAGAAACCTTGTCCTGGCTAAATATGGCAGCTGCCAGCCGCCTGAGATTCTGCATCTGACAAGCTCTCAGGAGATGGCCAACGTTCTCGGGCCCACATTGTGAGGAGCAAGGAAGAAGGTACGTTTATGCAGCACTTCGACATGCCAGTCACGGTCCTGAACTGTACCTGTAGCCCGAGAGAGGGACTCCGATATGTTCTCTTTAGTTAATTCTCACCAGCATCCTCTGACACAGGCCCACCATTATCCCCATTTTCCTGAGGAGGAAATTAAAGCTTTGAGAGATGAACTTGCCCAAGGTCACTCAGCTAATGAGTAGAGCTGGGATTCAAACCCAGACAAAAAAAATAATAATAATAATAATGACAAACCCAGACCAGCTAGTCCCTAAATCAGCTCTTCACCCTACCCTACTCCCTCACCGTATAGAAGTCATGGTCCTAGATCTGAAATTGCCCACTGGATCGCTCCCTTATTAACCGTGGTTCCTAGTCATTGCCCTTGAATGGGTTGCAAAAATTGCATCCCTGGGGGAGGACGAAGGCTGGGCGCCCTGATAAGACTCCAAGAACATCCTGCAAGCTCCAGAGTGTTCCCAGGAACTTTCTGCAGAGGCAACAAGGTTACAGATTCTCAACACCTCCCCTGCCCTTGTCCCCAAGACTGCAGAACTGACTCTCCAGGGATGGCGCCTGGAAATCAGCACAGCACACTCCTGTCCCTACTGGAGCTGGAAGAAGTGTGGTCTGACAGCACTTGCTGTGCCTTCTGATGAGCACGTCAGCTCCTTCCCTACCAGAGCATTTTTCTGGCTGGGATGCAGGAGCCACCTCTCCCACTCCGTCCCTGAGCCTCAGGCACCCCAGCGGGCAGGGATGTAAACTCCCGCGGGCTTCTCTCCCCCAGAGCCCTTCCTCACCTTCCTCAGCCCCCGGGGGGCAGAGTTTCAGGAGGGGCAGGTGATCTGGGAGGAGCTGGAGGCTGCTCTTCACCTGCAAAGACAAACGTGGGTCAGCCCCAAGTCCTCCCTGCACTGACAGGGGAAGGGGTGACTCTCCCCTCACACCCAGGCCTCCCTGGGCTCCCAGTTCTCCCCAAGGACGCAGCCTTCTCCGGGCCTCGGGCTTTCCCGGGAGCCACATGGGAGCGTCCGGACTCCCGCACGTCCTTTCCTGGGCCGCTGAGGATGCAGGTTCAGTGCGACCTGTGTACTAGGCTGCCAGCCATCCGCTATCTTAGACTCCTAGGGGGCCCCCGCCCCCGCCCCCAGCTCATCGACCAGCCGGGGACCCCAGGCTCCTGGAGCCCCCAGTTCGCTCTGAACCGTTATAACCCCCAGCCCCCCGGATCCTTAGCAATGGGCTCCAACCTCAAAATCGAACATGCCCCAAAGTCCAGTCCCAGACCCTCCTCCGGGATGCCAGCCCCATCGCCTCTCTCTGCCCGCGACGGGAACCGCAAGCTCCCTGCACACCTCAAACCCCTTCATCTCCCCAGTCTGCAGACACCCCAGGAACCCTGCATCGCTCCGCCTGCAAGGCCCTGCTTGGGCCAGTCCCCCAAGAACACCCCCAAACCTACCCTCAGTACTCAAACCCAGCCCTCCCGCGCCAGCCCCCCGGAACCGGCTCCACCTTCTCCGAGTACACCGGAACCGCCGGTGCCTCCCCCGGGTCCAGCAGCAGCCGCCGCCGCCGCCTGAACACGGTCGGAGGGGCTCCAGCCGGCCGTGCGTCCGCCCCTTCGCTGTCACTGTCGCTGTCGCTGTCGTCCCGGCTGTCGGGGGGCGCGGCCGGCCCGGGGGACTCCGGGAGCGGGGCTTCGACCGGGTCCGCTGAGCCGCGCGCCGTTGAAACCTCCAAGATTTCCTCATCGCTGTCGCTGACCAAGTCCACAAGCACCGACTCCACGGAGCGCCGGGCTGGACTCCGCTGGGCGCCAGGTCGCCGGCCCCGCGGCCCCCGAGTTCCTCGGCCAACACCGCCGCCTCGGGAGCGCCGGCCCCGTTTCCTCACCGGCTCCGCCATGCCACTGACCCCGCCGCTAAAGTCGCCCTAGGTTATTCGCCCGGCCCCCTCCCGCGACTTCCGCCATTCATTGGCTGAACCGCCTGCTAGTCATCACTCCTCCCCGCCCACACTCTCTGGATCCGCCCCCCTGCCCTTTCAGTGGTCCCTTCACCCGTCCATCACGCATCCACCACTGAAACCAAGGCGCCAAAGATTCCAATGAGCCTCGAGGTAATTAGTGTAGGTTTCAATTCCACCGGGATCACCCATTGGCTGGGCTGCCTCTCTTTCAGACCAGCCTTCCCTCAGTCCCGCCCATTAAAGACTTCCTTTTTCCAGTTTGGTGGAGCCAAGCCTCCTGGGAATTGTAGTCTTCACGCACTATACCAGTGGGGAATATCCCCTTGGTATAAGACTGGGGAAATAATTTGGTCTGGCCCTGCCAAGGCATTAGAAGTGAGTTAATTAAATGATCAAGTATATCAAGCTAGTTTTTAGATTGTTAATTTTGTATGGCCCTGGAATGATGTTATAAATATCCAAATGGACTTTGTCAGAAAAAAAGGTTCAGTGTAATTAGGGGAGAGAAGCATTTTAAATATTTTTATTTTTATTTTTATTTATTGATTTTAGAGAGAAAGGGGGGAGAGAAAGAAACATCAATTTGTTGTTCCACTTATTTATGCATTCACTGGTTGATTCTTTTTAAAAAATTTTCATGTGGGTTTTTAAAAAAATGTTTTTCTTGATTTCAGAACGAGGAAGGGAGAGGGAGAAATAGAAACATCCAAGAAAGAGAAACATCTATTGGCTGCCTCCTGCACTTGGGATTGAGCCTGCAAGCCGGGCATGTGCCCCGACCAGGAATTAAACCTGCAGTCTTGGCGTATCAGGACACAGCTCTAACCAACTGAGCTATCAAGCCAGAGCCTAGGGGAGTATTTGAGATCTTGCTCCCCCAGCATACCTAGTATGTGGTCAGTCTGGCTCAGATAAACTCATAAAAATTCTCTACTGGTTTTGGGGGAAAAATGAAATCACAGAGTTAGGCCCCAGACTTCATGATGTCCCATTAATGTTTCTCCCACTCACGTTCTGAACTAATTCCACGAGTCACCCACTCTCGCACACACCCCTCCTCATATGCAGAATCCACACAACAAACACCCTAGAGACTAACACTTTTATACCACTCAACTCTCCAAACTGCCTCCAAAGTCATACCAACCCTCCCTCACACCAGACGTCCTGACAGATACATTCCACGCACAATGTCAACACTGCATACACCTATTATTCTCGTAATTAGCTGGTTAATATTAATAAAGAAAGAAGCCTCACCACTGTGGCTCAGTTGGTTGGCACATCGTCCAGTACACCAAAAGGTGGCCGGTTTGATCAGGACACACCCCCAGGCTGTGGGTTCAATCCCCAGCTGGGACTTACGTGGGAGGCAACCAATCGATGGTTCTCTCTCTCTCTCTCTCTCTCTCTCTCCCTCTCTCTCCTCTTCATCCCCCTTCCTCTCTGTAAAAAAAAATCAATTCAAAAATTTTTTAAAAATAATAATAATAAAAGAAAGAAAGAAAGCAGAAGGGAGGCCAAACATTGTAAGTGTGGTCATCTGGGCAGCTTCACTAGGAAGCTACAGCTTCACGCTCCCCAGGGAACCACCAGTCCATTCCCTACATATCACTGGGGGAATGAAACAAAGGGGAAGATGGCCACATGCAAAGTGAAGTCAAGGTGACCTAGGGAAGGCGCTTGCCTGTCAGTCTAGCCTGGGGAACAATGGATTGGCTAGCGGGGTGGACTCCCTCAGAAGCATGCAAAATCTTGGAGGGTTAAAATCCCTGCCCGGTGTGGCTCATTTGGTTGAGCATTGCCCTGTGCACCAAAAGGTCGCAGGTTCAATTCCTGGTCATGGCACATGCCCAGGTTTTGGGCTCAATCCTCCTCTTGGACAGCCGATAGATGTTTCTTTTTCACATCAATGCTTCTCTGTCTCTCTCCCTCTCCCTTTCTCGCTTTCTGAAAATCAATAAAAACATATTTTAAAAATAAAATAAAATCTCCAGACAAAAGAATTCCCTCTCTCTTTCTTGTGCTTTCTCTCTCTTGCTCCCGGCCCTGCACTTGCCTGTGGGCTCACATGTTCTCCCTCCATAGCCATGTGGTCTTAAGCAGCCCCAAGGCCTATGGCCGAACAGACTCCACACGCAACGGACTGCAGCTGGAAACACAAGCTAAGTTAGCCAAATGCTGGACCGGACTGTAGTGTGTGTGTGTGTGTGTGTGTGTGTGTGTGTGTGTGTGTGTGTGTGTGAATCCTCACCCAAGGATATTTTTTCCATTGATTTTTAGAGAGCGTAAGGGAGGGACAGAGACAGAAAGAAACATTGACATGAGAGAGACACCTCAATTGGTTGCCTCCTGCACACAGCCCAACCTATGCTCTAACCACTGAGCACCGGGGTGGGACTGCACTGTACTTTAATATGGAACAGAAATTCTGGGCAGTGGCCTTAATTCTGGCCCTGCTGAAGATAAGAATGGACTTCTTCCATGGTGAGGTGGACAGAGATGGGACCTTGGAGGGGAACCCCCTTAATTTTACATCATCAATAAAACCTTCCATGAAACCTCTCCCTCCCATGGGGTCTCAGGAAATTCTTTTCCTGGCGGCACCCCAAGAACTCCACTTCCATCCATAACACATCCACCCAGTATCCTCCCGGAACAATACAAATGAAAAATAGGAGCCTTAATTTTCCTTTTTTTTTTAATCCTCACCCAAGAATATTTTTCAGTTGATTTTTTTTAGAGAGAGTGGAAGAGAGAGGGAAAGACAGAGAGAAATATTGATGTGAGAGAAACACATTGATTGGTTGCCTCCTACACTAGCTTCTCCCAGGGCCCGGACTGGGGTGGGGGGGTACAATCAAGGTACATGCCCTTGACCAGAATCTAACCCGGGACCCTACAGTCCACAGCCCTGTGCTCTATCCACTGAGCCAAACCAGCTATGGCTAATTCTCCTTCTTGAAAATAAGGGACGTGACTCCTCTCTGCCCCCTTTTCTTTCAGAACTTTCCAAGTGCATGTACATCTTTATAACTGCTAACGGAGCCTCTGGCCAGCCACAAACAGGAACTCAAGGATTGGGAGCCATCCTTTTGAAGTGCAACATTAAGGGAGATCCCTCTCTGTCCCTCAGTTCCTGGGGGAGAATAACTGGTCAGGGCCTTGCAGTGTACACACCTGCCTCCCCACGGGAGAAGTTTGTTTCTCCCTTCCCCCCATAAAAGCCAACTACCATTATAAAGTGAGGATGAACTATGTGCAACTAAAGGTGTTGTCAAGTCCGCTTACTTGAGGTATATTCATTGCTTATTTGGAAAACAAGGTATGGATTTTGAACATTTATCTTGGCCCTGATGGTAGCTCAATTGGATACGTCTGGATCCACCAAGGTTGCGGATTCAATCCCTGGTCAGGGCACATACAGGAATCAACCAATGGCTGCATAAATGAGTGGAGCCTCTCACTCTCTAAAATCAACAAATAAAAATTTTATTTTATTTATTTATTTTTTTTAATTTAGTAAACTTGAATTGATTTTTTTTATTAAATTTTTATTGTTCAGATTACATTTGTTCCTCTTCCCCCCTCCATAACTCCCCTCCTTCCAGTTCCCGCCCCACCCTCCGCCCTCACTCCCCACCCACTGTCCTCATCCATAGGTGCACGATTTTTGTCCAGTCTCTTCCCAAATCTCCCATTCCCCTTACCCCCCCAAGAATAGTCAGTCCATTCCCTTTCTATGTCCCTGATTCATTATAATCACCAGTTCATTCTGTACATCAGATTATTTATTCACTTGATTCTTAGATTCACTTGTTGATAGATGCATGTTTGTTGTTCACAATTTGTATCTTTACCTTTTTCTTCTTCCTCTTCTTAAAGGATACCTTTCAGTATTTCGTATAATACTGGTTTAGTGGTGATGAACTCCTTTAGCTTTTCCTTGTCTGTGAAGCTCTTTATCTGACCTTCAGTTCTGAATGATAGCTTTGCTGGATAAAGTAATCTTGGTTGTAGGTTCTTGGTATTCAGCACTTTGAATATTTCTTGCCATTCCCTTCTGGCCTGCAAAGTTTCTGTTGAGAAATCAGCTGACAGTCGTATGGGTATTCCCTTGTAAGTAATTGAGTCTCTTTCTCTTGCTGCTTTTAAGATTCTCTCTTTGTCTTTTGCTCTTGGCATTTTAATTATGATGTGTCTTGGTGTGGTCCTCTTTGGATTCTTTTTGTTTGGGGTTCTCTGCGCTTCTTGGACCTGTAAGTCCATTTCTTTCACCAGGTGGGGGAAGTTTTCTGCCATTATTTCTTGAAATAGGTTTTCAATATCTTGCTGTCTTTCATCTTCTGGCACCCCAATAATTCTGATATTAGTCCGCTTGAAACTGTCCCAGAGGCTCCTTACACTATCTTCATACTTTCGGATTCTTTTTTCATTTTGCTTTTCCAGTTGGGTGTTTTTTGTCAAATCTTTGGTTTGATTCTTGTGCTCCTCTGGTCTGCTATTGGGTATAATATTCTTTATTTCAGTCCGTGTATGCTTACTTTCTAATTTCTTTATCGTAGCATCGAGGGTCTCATTAGTTTTCGTGAGGCTCTGCACAAGTTTATAGCAAGCCCTCAAAATTGCGATTCTTAGCTCCATATCCTCCATTTCTGTCATGTTTTTTTGTCTCCGCATCTTTTATGCTTTCTTGGTGCCCCCGCTTGTGGTCTCTGTGCGCAGTCTTGTTCTAGCCAAGCCTTAATTGTTGTAGTTAACACTAGAGGGATTTGACCACCAGGCCGACTGGCTGTTGGAATCAGCTGTGGGAAAAACTTCAGTCCTCTGGGGAGGCGCTAGTCCAGCCTTTGCCTGAGGCGATCGGCAAATGGCTCTGCGCAGGGCCTGGGCAGGGCGGGCTCAACAGGGCGGGGGGAGGGAGCAGCTATGGCTGCTCTCAGTCCGTCTCCAGGGGCTCTGCCTCTCTGTCCCCACAACCGCTGCAAACCTCGGAGGGACCGTAGCCAGACAGTCCCGCTTCTCCCGTATGAGTCTGGGTCCCTAGAGACTCGCCCGGATCTGTAGCCCAGAGTCTGAGACTCACTCCTGATTGAAAACGACAACCGCGCCCTCAGCCACCAGCCCGCTTTGCGCGAGCACCACCTCACCACCGTACTTTTAAATTTTCCACACTGCGCCTCCTCTGGGCCTCGTAATGCTGTTGTTTTTCCTTCTAGTTGAAGAGTCTCTCCTCAGCCAGCCTTCCTGTGGTTCTGGGTGATGTCCGTTCCGTCTTTTAGTTGTATTTTTAAAGTGGTTGTTCGAGGCAGCAAACTCCGGTGTTTACCTATGCCGCCATCTTGGTTTCTCCAACAAATAAAAATTTTAAAAACAGGGGTGATGACTCTTCGCCGCAACTACTGCAAGGATGAAGACCATTCTCAGCAGTCAGACTGTTGACATCCCAGACAATGTGGACGTCGCCCTGCACAGTGATTGTGCAGGGCCTCACAGGCACCCTGCGGAGGGACTTCAATCACATCCGTACAGAGCTCAGTCTCCCCGGAAAGAAAAGGAAGCGGCTCCATGTTGACAAATGGCGGGGAAATAGAAGGGAACTGGCGACGGTGCACACGGCCTGCAGTCACGTACAGAACATGATCAGGGTGTTACACAGAGCTTCCGGTACAGAAGGAGGTCTGTGTCACGGAGCTTCCGGTACAGAATGAGGCCTGTGTACTCACTTCCCCATCAATGCTGTTGTTCAGGAGAATGGTTCTCTTGTTGGAATCAGAAAGTTCTTGGGTGAAAAATACATCCACAGGGTTTGGATGAGGTCAGGCGTTGCTCGTTCAGTATCTCAGGCCCAGAAGGATGAGTTGATTCTTGAAGGAAATGACATTGAACTTGTGTCAAGTTCAGCTGTGTTGATTCAGCAAGCCACAACAGTTAAAAACAAGGATATCAGAAAAATTTTGGCTGGCATCTATGTTTCTGAAAAAGCAACAGTTCAGCAGGCTGATGAATGAGATCTAAGTTGACCAGCTACAGAAACACCCAGGTGCCCAACGATTTCTCACACTCATTTGCAATACAGTGGGGCCTTGACTTACGAGTTTAATTCGTTCCGTGACCGAGCTCGTAACTCAAATTACTCGTATGTCAAATCAAAAAGTGAACGAGTGAGACACGTGATGCTGGGCTGATGTTGTGGCGTTCACTGTGACGTTCGCTGCGCCAACTAGCGGTGGGGTATCTGAAGCTGGCTCGTAACCTGAATTTTAGCTCACAACTCAAAGCAAAAATCGGCCGAGAGACGGCTTGTATCTCGAAAAACTCGTTAGTCGGGACTCGTAAGTCAAGGCCCCACTGTATTTTAAAGATGCAATAAAAGCCTCATCTTGGAAAAAACAACAGCAAAAAACAGGATGATGGGTGGTACCTGTCTGCCTGTGTAAAAGGTGAATGTCTTTCTGCCTTTGCAATCTCTTAGTGGGTTGCCTGTGATGTGCATCCATTCTGATTTAATGCTTATTTATTTATTTTTTAAAATGTTTTCTGTCTCTCCTACATCTGCACAGAGGGTTTCTGGGTTGGGAGAAGATTTTGTTTTCTCACTGTATTTCCCCAGAACCCACCAACAACGTTGCACACCCCAGAGGCTATATGTCCTCCACGTATCTACCTTACTCACAATTCCTGCACCACATGCATCCAAAACACAGCACACACACGCCTTCAACACGTCACAGCTCCAATATCACCTCTGACTGCATGACCCCTGACACCTCACACCACACATCCCACACTACACTGCATAAGTGATACCCACACAGCATACACTCAATACTACCTGCCTCTCCCACACATACTGTTCACATAACATGTGCTCCACACATCCATCCAGGACGCAACCACCACTCACATCCTATCCCACTCACCCGCTTCGTCACACTGGTATCTCCCACTCAGATACCCCAACTTGGTCAGCCTACACCTCAAATCCTCCATGCAGATTCGCCCAGGCCAAGGCTAAAGGCACACATCCCCAGCAGGTAGGGCTGTTTCCCAGGGAATGAAGGTTCCAGGCTCTGGCAGAGGGGACACCAAGGACCTCCCACTCCCAGGAAACCTTCAGCCACTCTTCATAGCCAGGCCAGAAACACAGGGATGGCACCCAAAGCCCTTCTGCCAGCCTTGGGTCCTTCTGGGAGGCCACTGCAAACGAAGGAAGCTGGGCATGGCCCTAAGTGCCTGCAGCTTCCCCAAGTCGCCTCCCTAAATCTTGCTCGAGAGCTGTAAGTGGTCCAGCCCCTGTTGTAAAACCAGGTCTTACTTAGCACGGGAAGTGGAGAAGCTCTGGGTATGGCTTCCTCCTGGGTAGAGACCTGCCTAGAAAGAAGCCCCAATCTGAATGGTCTGCATGCCCTCTGGCTCCTGGCACACAGTAGGCCCTTAATAAATGCCAAATAGTAATAATGGTTAAGCCCTGGGCTGGGTTAGCGTATTGTCCCAATGTGCCAAGGCTGTGAGTAGAGTTCCTGGTCAGGGCACATAAAAGAATCAACCAATGAGTGCATAAATAAGTGGAACAATACATTGATGTTTCTCTCAATCTCTCTCCCTTCCTATCCTATATAATAAAAGGGTAATATGCAAATAGACCGAACTGCAGAACAACCGAACAACCAATCAAAGCGTAATATGCTAATGATATGCTAAGGCTGCTCAACTGCTCGCTATGACATGCACTGACCACCAGGGGGCAGATGCTCTGACTGGTCGGTTAGCTTGCTGCTGGGGTCCAGCCAATCAGGACTGAGTGAGATGGGCTGGACACACCCTGGAGCCCTCCTGCAGTCCCTCCCCAGCCCGATCTCATGCAACAGTGGAGTCCCTCAGCCTGGCCTGTGCCCTCTCCCAATCCAGGACCCCTCGGGGGATCTCGGAGAGCTGGTTTCAGCCTGATCCCACAGGCCACTCCCCTTGGGAGGGCACCAGACCCAGGGCTCATGGCTGGCGAGTGCTGCTGTAGCAGTGCAAGCCTCTCCCGATCAGGACTGATTGGGCTCGAGCCCATGGCAGGCACAGTGAGGCCGGGATGAGCAGGGGCAGCAGGTAGGAGCTGCAGGCAGCATTGGACTGAGGGTTTCGGCCCAATCTCTGCAGGCCACCCAGAGGGACCCCACCTGTGCACGAATTTGTGCACCAGGCCTCTAGTCCTATATAATAAAAGGGTAACATGCAAATTGACCCTAACAGCAGAACAACCACTGGACCAGTCACTATGAGGTGCACTGACCACCTCTTGGTCCCTTTCCCTGGCCGGCAGGCTCTGATCACCTGGTGGCCACCTGGTGGAGGGGAGGGGCCAGCAAGCGGGAGGGAACAGCCGATCTCTCAGTCCCTTCCCCTGGCCATCAGGCACCGATCACCTGATGGTGAACGGGGAACCGGGGATGGATGGCGGCAGCGGGCAGGGCCGGCTGCAGGTAGCTGGAGAAGATGGCCCTGATCACAGGCCAGGCCTAGGGACCATACCCGCGCATGAATTTTGTGCTCCAGGGCTCTAGTCTATCTATATATATAAAGGCTAAGCGACCATCTGACTGTCTCGTAGGTATGACATGCACTGGCCACCAGGGGGCAGATGCTCGATGCAGGAGCTGCCAAGCCACAGCAACTTTGCAGAGTGCCATCTCGCACTCTGGGACCCCTCAAGAGATGTCAGAGAGCCGGTTTCGGCCCAATCCCCCCAGGCCAGGCCGAGGAACCCCACCTGCCAGAGGGACCCTGTTCACTCCACAGATGCCCTTCGAGCCAAGGCTTGGGGAGGGACCACAGGACGTTGGCTCCAGGGTGTATCCGGCCGGTCTCACCCAGTCCAGCCCCGCTGGCCATCTTCTAATTTATTTCCTTTCAATGTGCACGAATCCGTGCACCAGGCCACTAGCAAATAAATCAGTAAGTAAATAAATAAGTAATGGTTAAAGTTGGAGTGCTGACTGTGCCGCTGTCGTGTGCTTTACAGAGACGCACTAAGGTAGCTGTAATGATCATCCCTATTTGACAGACCAAGAAACTGCAGCACAAAGAGCTTGAGTCACACAGCCAGAAAGGGGCTTTGAACTCAAAGTCTGATCCCAGCGCCCGGGCTGGAGTGGCCACGCCTCTGTTTCTCAGCTGCCCGCACCCCGAGTCTCAGGACTTTGCACAGACCTTCACCCACTCCTCCCTCCCTCGTTTCCTGAGCTTCTGATCTTTGCCATCCCCTGGCTGGGTACCCGGGACACAGAGCAGACTGGGGCACGGATTCACTCTCAAGAAGGCAGGATACTTTCACCAGGAGTCACGTGCCCAAACGCATCAGGCACAGGCAGGAAACCTAAGGAACGGAGCAGCCCAGATGATAGGTAATAGGGAATGGCAAGGATTATGGCAATGCCGGAGAGCTTGTTTTAGCTGAAGGGGAAGGTAAGGGTGTGGCTGCTAAGCTAGATCTAGGATTTGTATTTTTTTATTTTTTACTTTTTGCCATGGGGACTGTGTTCAAGACAGAAGCCCCCAAAGAAACGCTGGAGGTTCACGTGCCACCACCCACACTCCAAACATACACTACACAAAATATAAGAAGTCGTGCTTTCTTTTTTAAAGATAGTTGAGCTCTGCCCGGACGGTGTGGCTGAGTGGACCTATGAACCTGGAAGTTGAGGTTCAATTCCCCATCAGGGCACATGCCTGGGTTGCGGGCTCCATCCCCAATGGAGGGCGTGCAGGAGACAACCGATCAATGATTCTCTCTCATCGTTGATATTTTTATCCCTCTCTCCCTCTCCCTTCCTCTGCAAAATCAACAAAGATATATTTTTACTTATTTTTTTAATTTTTGCATTTTTAAATTTTTTTTAAAGAATATATTTTTGTTGATTTCAGAGAGGAAGGGAGAGGGGTAGAGAGATAGAAACATCAATGATGAGAGAGAATCATTGATTGGCTGCCTCCTGCATGCCCTCCAGTGGGGATCGAGCCAGCAACCAGAGCATATGCCATTGACCAGAACTGAACCTGGGACTCTTCAGTCCGCAGGCTAACACTCTATCCACTGAGCCAAACAGGCTAGGGCCAAATTATATATAATATATATGTATTATATATGTATAGATAGATAGAGAGTTGAGCTCAAAAGCAAGACAACAGAATCTTCATGATGCTAAAAATAAAGAAGGAAAGCAAAGCCACAACAGTGAGGGGGGTTGAAGTCCAGCAGTCCCGGGGAAGCTGATCTCTAGGACTGGAGTTTCACACTCACATGGGGACAGAGGTCAAGGTGGAGGCCTGGGACAGCAGAGAGCTGAGAGTGAGTGCACTGCGCAAGGCTGAGAACTGAGAAGAGGCTGTCTCTTCAAGGCACAGAAGACAGAGAAAAGGATCCACGCACCTGCCTCGGGGTGCAACATGGGAGCGAGCCACCCGGCGGGCAGTGGAGGGGAACAGTCACGGCAGCAAATCAGAGCATGAACCTGGATTCAGACCAAACCTCAGGTGCAAAAACCTGCTCCGAGAAGCTCATGAATAAAGTGGTCAAACCTGCGTAGCCTGTAAGACTGTGGCAGAAGCCAACGCACCCCGTGGGGCGCAGGTAACTCATGGGGCTCCTGCAGACAGGAAGCACAGACGCCAAAGAAACCTTCCATGGTGACACTGCCGTGGGAGCATCCACCCCATGTACAGAGCCAGGCCATGCCTCTTCCCCACCGCTACTATATAATTGGGAAACTGAGGGTCATTGAGTTGAGGTATATTGCCTAAGGTCAGTTACAATTGATTAATTTTCTGTACCTCAATCCTCTTAGCAATATATATATATATATATATATATATATATATATATATTTAAAATTTTTTTAAATATATTTTATTGATTTTTTTATAGAGAGGAAGGGAGAGGGATAGAGAGTTAGAAATATTGATGAGTGAGAAACATCGATCGGCTGCCTCCTGCACACCCCCCACTGGGGATGTGCCCGCAACCAAGGTACTCGCCCTTGACCGGAATCGAACCTGGGGCCTTTCGGTCTGCAGGCTGACGCTCCATCCACTGAGCCAAACTGGTTAGGGCTCTTAGCTGTACACTGACACTAATTTTAGCGTACATTCCTCACAAGAGGTTATAGAGATGAAATGAGATGCTCCCATAAAGCACTCCTTAGACTAGTGCCTGGCGCATAAGAACAGTGTTAAAGTGGGTTGTAAAGGGTCAGAGGCAAAGAAGGAATAGAGTCTCTAAAGCAAAAACAGGACATTAGGAAGAAAGAACTGGTACGTTAGGAAAGGTAATTCCAGAAATAAAACTGTAGATACTGAAAGGTCTAATCAGTCTTGCAAAGACATCCACACATCCTAAGCAGAAGAGGGACTGCGTTTCAGCCGGTCCTGGGCTTTGGAAGAGCACTGGAGCCGGGGAGACAGGCAGGAGACACCAGGAGTCTCCGTAGCTGATTCCACCCTCGCCTGAGAAAAGAATCTGGGTGTGGCGGAGCTTGCGACATAATGGTTTCAGGGCCTGGAGACTTTTAGTTCTGGAAGTCTTTTTGCTCGTGGTTTATATCAGAGCTAGGCAGTTGACCAGGTGGTGGGCACAGTGGCTAGAATGGCAGCCAGATTTCTGGACTCGGACCCAGCTCTGTGAAGTGCTAGTTGTGTGACCTTAGACATGTTAGTTGACCCTTGGCACTCAGCTTCCCACCTGCAGAATTGCACCTGGGAAGGGAGAATGTCAAGGTTGAGTATAGGCTCACCCCGCTGGCCTAGCTCAGCGGTGGAGCGTCGACCTATGAACCAGGAGGTCACGGTTCGATTCCCGCTCAGGGCACATGCCCGGGTTGTGGGCTCAATCCCCGGTGTGGGGTGTGCAGGAGGCAGCCAATCAATGATTCTCTCTCGTCATTGATGTTTCTATCTCTCTCTCCCTCTCCCTGCCTCTCTGGAATCAATAAAAATATATTTTTAAAAAGACTGAGTATAGGCTCTAGAATCAGACGGCCAGAGTTCAGGTCCAGGCCCCGGCACTTACTAACTAGGCGAGCCTTGAGCATGTTATTTATCTTCTCTGCTTCAGTTTCCTCATCTATGAAGTAGGGATGTTTGTGAAGATAAAATTAGCTAATATACATAAACACACGTATACATAATACATACGTAAAATACGTGACATGCTTTAATACAACCCTGCACATAAGTGCTCAATAACTTGGGGAGGTCACTGTAAAGACTAACTGGGTTAACTGATTTAAGAACATAGCAGATGTTCAATAAACGTCAGTGATGACCGCCAGTTCCTGGATTGCTTCCCTTTCACTGCACACCCAGCATACAAGTGCTGAACGAGCAATGATTGAACAACTGGTGGTGGGAATGGCAGGCAAGTAGGGGAGATGGGGTAGGCCAAGACATAGGAAGGAAAAGGCCCTGTTGTGCCCAAGATGCAGCTCTCCTTCCTCTACTGGATTTGAGAGAGGATGGGAGTGCACCCGTCCCCGCCCTTCCTTCCCCTCCCACACAAGGGCACTACATCACAGGACTGGAACAGCTCGTGGAGTTTATTTGGGCAGTGCGAACGGGACTGATGTTCCACTTGTGTACACAGACACACACAGGTACACACAGCCTGAGCAGTGTCGCTCGAGGTTGACATCATCTGCTGTGGGTCCCCAGATCTCAGTCAGGTGTGGGTCTCAGGAACCTGAGGAGGCCCAGGACACGCAGAAGAAACTGTGATGGGGAAGAGTCCAGGAGCCCTCCCCTTGCCCACCAGGCCGTGGGAACCCGTTTTCTCCTCCCTCCCCGAGTGCCAGAACCTCACTTCCATCCCTGCTCATCAACTCCCTCCTCCATAGAGGGCAGCTCCCCGCTTGCCTGAAGGGAATCAGCGGGTGCTCCAGGTCCCCTTGTGGCTCCCTCCTCCACACGCCGGTTCTGGCCCATCAGGGTTATCCATGTTCTCATAAGAATCTGCATCTGGTTAGGACCAGGGAGGAGTGAAACGCAGAGCTGGGAGGAGGCTGGGAGAGTCAGCCTCAGAGGACAGCAGGGGGCAGCAGTAGAAGCACCCACCTTCCTCATGATTGGGACCAGGCTGGGCCCGAACGGAGCGGAGCTGGGGGGCTGCATACAGGATCCCCCTCATATCCTCATAGGACTGGGACCCTGTGTGGGCAGGAGATGGAGAGTTGGAGGTTTGGGAGCCATGCTAGGGGTTTGGGGAAGGAAAGTGCAGCCTAAGATATGGAGGGAGCCTGAGGGGCAGGGAGAGGTGGAAGGCTTGACCCGTGATGTACTAGGAAGGAGTGATTAGGGTCAGCATCAGGTTCGGGGTCCTTGTTAATTTTAGGGTTCAGTCAGGTATGGGTTAGATCATGGTCATGGTCAGAGAAATAGTTAAGAACAGAATTGGAAAGAGTCCAAGTTAGAGTCATGAGGAGAGAGCTGGGTCAAAGCTAAGGTCTGCATTGGGGCTGAGGTGAGGGGGAGGTCAAAGTCCAGGCTGGAATTGGATTGGGACCAGGGCTGATGTTCGTGGTTAGGGATGGGGCAGATACTGGAGTCAAGATTAGGGGTGGGGGAGGTGCTGAGGTTATAGGTAAGAGTCAAATCCAAGATCAGGATTGGGCTTGGGTTTGGGGTCAAAGCAAAGTCAGGGTTCTGCCTGGCATTAGAGCTGAGACCAGATCAACCCAATCTGGGCAGGTCCCAAGCATTTCTCACCAAGGGATGTCGCCTCCCGGCTGGGGTCCCAGGCAGTCCCAGGGGGGCTGAGGAAGTCTGAAGAAGGGAGAGGGGAGTCACTATTGCTTCTGGCCTCCAAGTCACACACACCACCACCGCTGCCACCACTCACGCTCCCGGGAATGCGACCCTCCTCACACACACACACACCTTTTGTCCTGGCCACTGGCTGGGCCAGCTCTTCATCCTCGTTCTCATACAACTCAGATGCTGCAGAAAAAAAGAGAATTGCAGGGACCACTCTTGCCCTGTAGGAGCTCCGTGGGTCCCCCCAGATCTCTGAGGCTCCAGGGGGACCTCAAATTACCACTGGAGAAGGAGTCTTCTTCCTCAGGACCCACGGCATCGTCCTCCGGGTTCTCATAGCCGCTGCCATCTGGTGGAGAGGGAGGGGGTCCAGCGAGGGTCCACAGCCCCCGCTGAGGAGGTGGGGGGGCGGGGGGGGCAGTCTTACCCTGGGAGAGCTGGTCCTGCCCCAGGTTGGAGTCATTCTCGTAGAACTGGGAGCCCTCCTCACTGTCCGGCTCCTCGTAGGCCTCCCCTTCTTCTTCGCCTGGGATTTGGGGACAGGGGTAGGACCGCGTCACGGCGCCCTTTCTCCGGGCCCCAGTTAACTATTCCTGCCACAGACAGAGGACTCCGACACCCCCACAGGTGAGTAAGGACCCCTGCACCATCACCAGCTGCCCCCGTCGGGCTCCGGGACCCTGCAGCTCCGGCCTCCTGCACCTCGTTGTACGGGTTCCCTCCGTAGGACTGGACGGCGGCGGCCAGGCCTGCAGCCCACTGGTGGGAGCGACCTGGCGAGAGGGGCGCAGAAGTGGGGGTCAGGGCCGAGGTCTGCGCGGGAGGGCGCCGAGGCTGGGCACCGGATCTGAACCCAGGGGTGCGGCCCCCAGGTCCCGGTGCGGTTCTGTTCCTGGAACAGAACTTCGGGCCGAGTCCTGGGGGCGGGCCTTGGTCCAAGGGCGGGGCTCTTTGCTGATAGCGGAGCTCAGAGCTGGTTGGGGGGCTGGGAGCTATGGGGGTGAAGGGGGGGAGGGGGCCCTAGCCCTGGAGACCCTGCCCGGCCTCCTACCCGTGCCAGCCGTGGGCGAGGAAAGCGAGAGCACATTCCCGTACTGGCTGTGGGCCCCGTTCCCCGGGGGAGGCGTCACTTTGAAGAACCTGGAGGAGGAAGGGGGGTTGCACGGAGGCCTGGCCTGGAGGGACCTGGGCGACACACTCAGGATGCAGGCCAGGCCCTCAGAGATTAGAAGGTGGTCACTTGTAGTCAGCTCCTCGGGCCCAGGACAGCCCGCAGAGAGGGCTCTGGGGTCACTGCAGCCTGAGAGAGGGCTCTGGGGTCACTGCAGCCTGAGAGAAGGCCCTGGGGTCACTGCAGCCTGAGAGAGGGCCCTGGTCACTGCAGCCTGAGAGAGGGCTCTGGGTCACTGCAGTCCGAGAGAGGGCTCTGGGGTCACTGCAGCCTGAGAGAGGGCTGTGAGGTCACTGCACCCTGAGAGAGGGCTCT